>NC_045967.1:48990379-49590379 GCF_010909765.2 Amblyraja radiata
TGAGATCTCACTAACGATTTATAAATCATTAGTGAGATCTCACCTTTGCCCAAGTGCAAATAGGCCAAGTGGTGAATCTGACTTTATTTTTAGCGGTTGCTAGTTTAAACCTTTTGAACATTTGTAATGACGGAATTGCCTCTGTCAATGCAGAAATATTTTACCTCTGCAGTTGCGGAGCTCATTTGGAACCGACCCCCCGACTGCCTCCAAACTATATGCAGTCAGTCGTATAACTGCAGTCTAAGCTAGCCCCGTTTGCTGACAGCCAGTTCATGGATTATCAGTGGAAGTATAAAATTTATTTTCGGAATGATGCCCAGAAGCAATTGTGTGAAGATACCTAAGGTGGAAATTTTTCACATTTTTATATAACTTGCTGGATATGGTAAATTTTTGAATTATTTTTTTTCTTCCTCTTACAGCAAATCTCTTATAAATTGAAATGCGGGCTCAAAAATAAAACTGCATATTCAATTTACCTTATTTTTTTTTTGCTTTTCAAATTATATCTCAAGGAATTTATTAAGGCTGATCCATTTTATTCATTTTACAGTTGATGTTTTACAATATTCTCAACCTCAAAAAAGCCTTTAAAGACAGGAGTCGCCAATGCTCGTTTAGTCACTTGAACAAACTGAATAAGAGTGATTAATGAGCATGAGAAAGGGAGAAATGTTCAGCTCATTTTGATGAGATGAGTGACATTGCATAGGCATTAGCCGAGAGTATTAAGGAACATCATTACTGCCTAGCAAAGTGAATGGCCATGGATCAAAGGCAAGGTATAACAATGATGTGGTGGAACAAATGGGTGTCATTTTAGGATGTCACATAAGGAAGCGTATAGTGTACTGGTGCTGATCTGCACCCAAACAGAATTACTGAAGGGTGTGGAAGAACAAGTTGAATCAGAATTGCAGAATCCCCTGCTGTGGTCTGTGAAATAAAGTTATGTCATATCATAATGCTACTGTGGCCTGAAGCAGCTTCAGCCCATGATGAAGCAATTGTTGCATTATTTCATCTTTAAAGCGTACACTGCAGCGTCTCACTGAGGGCTTTTGAACCGTTCCTTCCCATCGCATGTCCTCAGGCTACAAGAAGGATCAGGGAAATAAGATTCAATGTTCCCATGCAAATCACACACTTTCCTCACTGGGCTTGTCACTGGGTCCAATGTCTACGGAGTTTGTACCTTCTCCCCGTGACCTGCATGGATTTTCTCCGGCTGCTCCAATTTCTTCCCACGCGCAGGTTTGTAGGCTTGGTAAAATTGTAAATTGCCCCTAGTGTGTGCAGGACAGGGCTGGTGTGCGGGGATTGCTGGTTGGCATGGACTCGGTAGGGCGAAGGGACTATTTCCATGCTGTATTTGCAAACAAAATAATAATATAATAATATCTTTTATTGTCATTGCACATAAGCGCAATGAGATTTGGTATGCAGCTTCCATCCGTTGTCATAACTTAAATAACTAATAACATTTAGATTTAGATACCCCGAGAACATGGATTGTAAAAAGAACATTACAACAGTAAAATAGTCAAAACAGTTCAAACAAACTAAAGCGCAGATGTGTCTGTGCGACGTGAACATCCGAGGGAGACAGTCCATGGGGGGTGGGGGGGGGCACTCAGCAGGGCCGGTTCAGAGCCGCTATACCTCTGGGAATGAAGCTGTTCCTGACTCTGGAGGTTCGGGCGTAGAAGGCCGAATCAGTACGATGCGGGCGTAATCTGACAGTACCATCCAGATTGTAACTTCGCAAGAATGTGATCGAGGAAATGGGAAACCATCAAAGATGACGCAGCTGGTAGAACTGCTGCCTCACAGTGCCAGAGACTCGGGGTTTTATCCTGACCTCAGCAGCTGTCTGTGTGGAGTTTGCAATAGCTCCTTGTGACCATGTGGGTTTCCTCCAGGTGCTCTGGTTTCCTTCCACAACTCAATGATGTGTGGATTTGCAGGCTCATTGGCCTCTGCCTTCTCCCCAGAGAGAATAGGGTTGAGAGGGAAAGATAAATTAGCAATGATTGAATGGGGGAAGAGGACACGATGGGCCGAATGGCCTAATTCTGTTCCTATAACTTATGAAATTATCTTTCTCCTTCTCTAAAATTGTCATCTTGAGAAATGTTAAACAATGTGTAGAAACATAGAAACATAGAAATTAGGTGCAGGAGTAGGCCATTCGGCCCTTTGAGCCTGCACCGCCATTCAATATGATCATGGCTGATCATCCAACTCAGTATCCTGTACCTGCCTTCTCTCCATACCCTCTGATCCCCTTAGCCACAAGGGCCACATCTAACTCCCTCTTAAATATAGCCAATGAACTGGCCTCAACTACCCTCTGTGGCAGAGAGTTCCAGAGATTCACCACTCTCTGTGTGAAAAAAGTTTTTCTCATCTCGGTTTTAAAGGATTTCCCCCTTATCCTTAAGCTGTGACCCCTTGTCCTGGACTTCCCCAACATCGGGAACAATCTTCCTGCATCTAGCCTGTCCAACCCCTTAAGAATTTTGTAAGTTTCTATAAGATCCCCTCTCAATCTCCTAAATTCTAGCGAGTACAAGCCGAGTCTATCCAGTCTTTCTTCATAAGACAGACAGTGTAGAATTTTGGAAGATAATACTCAGTGTTTTCCCCATCCCCAGCAAACCGTTCTCCAAATTACAAAGATGCAGGTCAGGGAATTGTTGCCATTCAGTCCCATTAGTTTCTCCAACACCAATATTTCACAGATAATTTACTGTGATCCTTTTCACATTCAACCTGTGGTTCTTCACTAATTCTAGGTTTTCTGTGCCCTTTTCCTTTCAGACACACACAAAATTTGTTTAGAGACGCAGCATTGAAACAGGCCTTTCGGCCCATCGAGCCCACGCTGACTTGATCACCCATTCACACTAGTTACCTGTGAAGGAACTGCAGATGCTGGTTTAAACCGAAGATAGACACAAAAAGCTGGAGTAACTCAGCGGGTCAGGCAGCATCTCTGGAGAAAATAAATAGGTGACGTTTCAGGTCGAGGCGCTTATGCAGACCCGAAGAAAGGTATCGACCTGAAACGTCACCTATTCCTTTTTTCCAGAGACGCTGTCTGACGCATTGAGTTACTCCAGATTTTTGTGTCTAACTTCACACTGGTTCTATGTTATCCCGTCCCGACACCATTGGGCCAGTTTAAAGAGGCCAATTAGCCTACAAAGCGGCATATCTTTGGGATGTGGGAGAAAACTGGAGCACCCGCATGAAACAAATGTGGTCATGGGGAGACCGTACAAACTCGATACAGATCGCATCCCCTAGTCTGAACCCGGGTCTCTGGCGCTGTAAGGTAACAACTTTACCACTGCACCACTGTGTCGCCCACGGTGTTGTTGTTGAAGATGTCTTGTAGATGCAACCAATATACAAATTCAGTACCCGAGGCCAAGATCGAACCTGGGTCTCTGGCGTTCTGAGGCAGCAGCTCCACCCGCTGCATCACTGTGCCTCCTTTAAATTAAGTATTTAATTTCCCTATGATTTCTTCAATCGCCAATCTAATTTCTCCTGTAGAGGACCCACATAAGCTTTAGCTATTTTATTCCCTTTCATTTTTCTTTCAAAGCTTTCAAAGTATGTGTTCATTATTCCCATCATGATATTTTTATATGACACTTTCCCATGCCGTTTCCCGTCTTTGCTGAATTTTGAAACTTCTCTTTCCTCTGATTATTAATAACCCATTTTCTGTTATTTGCACTTTATCAGTTTATTTATTCATGTGTGTATATATTTATATCATGGTATATGGACACACTTATCTGTTTTGTAGTAAATGCCTACTATGTTCTGTGTGCTGAATCAAGGCAAGAATTTCATTGTCCTACACAGGCACACATGACAATAAACTCACTTGAACTTGAACTTGACTAATTTTATTTTTCACTTCAAGCTTTTTCCTTTGTTCTGAGAATTCCCTTAAATTCTCTTGATATCCACAATTGGACCATTTTTCCCATTGCGCCTTAAAATTCTATGGTCTACGCCATGTATCAATTCTTTAAATGGTAGCCTTTGTTTTTATTTTTAGTGTTATAGATTTTAATGCAATTTCTCATTGTGCCATAGCCGACAAGCCTCATGCCACTGTAGACTGCTTTATTGGGATTTAAGTCCCATGGTTCAGATGAAACTAAACCATTTTCAATTTTTATATACATTTTTATCACTTTATGAACACTATTCCCTGAACGATTCTGAACTACCAGCCCTTCAATTAAACCTTTCTCATTACTCAATACTAGATCTAAGACAGTCTGTTACCTCAATGATTCCTCACCATACTGATCTAAAAAGCCATCTCGTATATCTCGTATATCTGAAGAAGGGTTTCAACCCGAAACGTTGCCGATTCCCGTCGCTCCATAGATGCTGCCTCACCCTCTGAGTTTCTCCAGCATTTTGATCGACCTTCGTATATCTTCTATCTATACTACTACAAAAACTGTCATCTTGACCACTTCCGGTTTGCCTTTTTTTTTAAATTGTGCGAAAACGGTACCCTTTATCGCTAATTTTTTTCCGCCACCTTACTCACCATTCTCCGCTCCAAGCGCACCGTTTTGTTCTGATCGGTTGAATTATACAAAAGTTATGAAGGTTTGAAAAATCATGAGATCTGCAGATTGGTCTTCTCGCCTGTCGGTCACCATGAAGGTAACGCTCCTCCCGGCATCCGCTGGAGAATATAGCCCCGGAGGCGGGGCTGAGTCAGTGAGCCGCGCTGATTCAGTGCGCAAGAATGAAGTCGGGAAAGCCGCTGTGTGGAATCGGGAAAGCCATTGTATGGGTTGAGAAAGCCGATGTGTGGGGTTGGGAAATCCGCTGAGTAAAGTCGGGAAAGCCACTGTGGGGAGTCGGGGAAGCTGCTTTGTGGAGTCGGGAGGTGCAGTGTGGTGCCATGGCAAGTGGCCGCTGAGTGGAGTCCCTCCACCCCCACACCTACCCTTCCCCCTCCCCCTCCTCCCCCCACACACCCCCTCCCCCACACACCCACACCCCCCACACACACCACACTGCCTCTTTACCCCTCCCCGTTCCTCCCCCTTCCCCCCACACCACGCCACCCCCTTCCCACACACCCCACCCCATCCCCTCACACCACCCCTCCGCCCCACACCACCCCACACCACCCCCCACCCCACCCTCTCCACACCACATCACCCACCCCCACACCAGCCCCCTCCCACACCACCCAACCCTCCTCCAACACTACCCCACCCTCCCCCAACACTACCCCCCACACCACCCCACCCCCACACCACCCCCTCCCCCACACCACCCCCTCCACACAACAGCCCCCTCCCCCACACCACCCCCCGTCCCCCACACCACCCTCACTTCCCCACACCATCTCCCACCCCCCACATCAACCCCTCCCCCACAGGTTGAGACCCTTCTTCGACCTGAAACGTCACCCATTCCTTCCCGCCAGAGATGCTGCCTGTCCTGCTGAGTTACTCCAACATTTAGTGTCTATCTTCGGTTTAAACCAACATCTGCAGCTCCATGCGACACAAGGAACCGCAGATGCTGGATTTATACCAAAGATAGACATAAAGTGCTGGAATAACTCAGCGGGTCAGGCAGCATCTCGGGAGAAAAAGGATGAGTGATGTTTATAGTCGGAACCTTTCTTCAGACTCATACTTGACACAAGGACCCATACTTGATATAACTCCCTAGATAGTTGTACCTCGTTAAATTTGTCAATGTCCTGAAATTTTCAGTTGACTTCTAAACAATGTTTGCATCTATCCCTCCTGTCATATCCTTTCATAATTTTAAACATTGACCTTGTGTTGTTCCATAAGCTGCATTGTTGGAAGGAGCAGCAGATGCTGATTCACATTGAAGTTAGACACAAAATGCTGGAGCAACTCATCAGGTCAGGCAACATCTCTGGAGAGAAAGAATAAGTGATGTTTTGGGTTAAAACTCTTCTTAAGACTGAAAGTCGGTGGGATAAACGAGAGTTATGTAAAGGTTCAGTACAAATCAGAGCCGGAAACTGATGATCAAGGAAAGGTGAAAGAGGTGGCAACAAAGAGATATATGAATGCGAACAGTGGGATTGGCAGGATGACTCGGGTGGGGGAGGGGCGGAGAAATATCTCTCCGACTTCTACTCCTTGTTTGTTCCCTATTGATAAATGTTTAATCCAGTTTGCATTCTGTCCCTTATTGTTGCATTCCCCTTAATCTTCTCCCATTATCAACTTGACAATTCCGCATCGAGAACTTCTCTCGAGTTCATGCACAATACAATCGATGCATTTTCCTCAATGTACTTACAATTTCTGTTGCTTTCTAAGAGGCTTCAATGAGATTTGTCAAGCATGAGCACCTTTTTTTAAATCCCTGTTAGCAGCATCAATTTTTTTTTCCCTTTATCTAAGTGCATAGTAATTTCATCCTTAATTAACAACTCAAAATGTTCCCTTCCATTAGTGTTAGAATAATTACTCTGTAATTATCCAAATTAACTCTGCTTTCCTTGATAAAAACTCGGTCCAATTGACCACTCGCATTCTCCAGAACAAATAGACACTCAATTAATTTCTGTGGAACTAAATCTCTGGTACCTGGGTATTGAGAGCTTGGAGTTATACTGGCTGGTCCTTTTTTTCTGACTCCTTCTGCCGAACTAACATCAAATATTTCAAGGAACTGCAGATGCTGGTTTAAACCGAAGATGGACACAAATGGAGTAAATTCCTTCCCGTACATCTCGTCTGCTCCACTGCGAAATCTCCTGAACGTGTGCCTATTTTGAAGAAGTTCTCCTCCTCTCTCCGACGAGAGTTTTGCAACATCTTCTCTCCTGTGTCACCCAGTAATTCCTCCTGCTTTCCGACTCTCTATATCACCGTCTATATCTCTCCTTTCCCTTTCCCCTGACTCTCAGTCTGAAGAAAGGTTCGACCCAAAACGTCACCTATTCCTTTTCTCCAGAGATGGTCTGACTTGCTTAGTTACTCCCGATTTTTGTGTCTATCTTCAAGTTGGCCTGTTGCAATATATTACTCAGTCCACTCTGATGCACATTCTTTATGGGAACAAATGAATTAAGAGCACACACCACCAAATGGTCAATCTATCCTGTTCCACTATTCAAGAGGATAATTTAACCTTCGCTCCGATTTTCTGCAAACATAGATCCATACTGCAACGAAACAGGCCCTACGGCCCAGCTTGTCCATGCTAACCAAGATACTCCATCTAACCAAGATACTCCATTTAAACTGTGTAAGAATGAACTACAGATGCTGGTTTAAACCGAAGATAGACTCAAAAAGCTGGAGTAACTCAGCAGGACATGCAGCATCTCTGGAGAGAAGGAATGAGTGAAGAACGAGAGAAGAAAGGTCACCCATTCCTTCTCTCCAGAGATGCTGCCTGTCCCACTTACTCCAGCTTTTGTGTCGACTCCATTTAAACTGGTCTCATTTGCCCATATTTTACCCATATACCTTCTAAATCTTTCCTATTCATCGAGTTGTCTAAATGTCTTTTAAATGGTGCTATAGTGCCTGCAATAACTACCTCTTCTGGCAGCTCATTCCTTATATATCCGTAAAACTCATTATCACCTATCCCACATTCAACAATGGACCATTGTGGGCTCCACATTTCCTCGATTATCGTTGTTTTTCGCATATCTTCCATTCATTTGTCCTAAGTACCATCTATATCTCTCGTTTCCCTTTCCCCTGACTCTCAGTCTGAAGAAGGGTCTCGACCCGAAACGTCACCTATTCCTTTTCTCCAGAGAGGCTGCCTGACCCGCTGAGTTACTCCAGCATTTTGTGTCTGTCTTTAGCTCGTTCCATATGCCCGCCACCCTCTGCGTAACAGAGATGCCCCTCAGGTTCCTATTAAATCTTTCCCCTCCTCACCTGAAACTTATGTCCTCTGGTTTTTGGTTTCACATACCCTTGGTAAAAGACTCTGTGCATGCAGCCTATCGATCCCCCTTTCACCTTGCATACCAACAAATTGTCCTTCTTCTTGCATATAGCGTGCACAGCCTCAAGTTGTAGGACAACTTGTTCTATTTGTTCGGACCAATTGAAGGTTGCAATGTCTCACCCCAAGAAATTGTTTAACCTTGCCTTAGAAATATTCATGCATCTTTTGAAGAAAACATTTCCCAAGGCCAGCAACCTTCTCAGGAAAATAATTTTGCCTTATTCTAATATTAAAAAGGCCACATTAAAAAAAAATGAAAAACAGCTATAGAAGACGGAATTCTGAAAGTTAAAAATATGCAAAAGGGTGAAAACACTCAGTAGGCCAGGCAGCAACTGGAGAAAGAGAAACCATGAATGTTTCACGTCCTTGATACTTCATCAGCGCAAGGAAAAGGGAGAAAACTGTTTCATTTTCATTTGTGAAGCAGATGGGAGAAGGTTAGATAGAACACCATAAAACTACTTTTATAGCAGAACTACCTGAAATATTTCATGTTGGCTTACCGTTTTGAATTAAATGCATTTCCGACTCCAGGTGTAAGAGGCAAAGGGGAACATAGTAAATATTGGGGTATGGGTGGGTGAAATAGTGTACGACTTCGTTATTTTTATCTCAGAGCAAATATTTATATGTCATGCATTTACGTACAATAGCCACACACATGTGCACGCACGCTCACACACACACACACACACACACACACACACACACACACACACACACACACACACACACACACACACACACACACACACACACACACACACACCCATCACACACACACACACACACACACACACACACACACACACACACACACACACACACACACACACACACACACACACACACACACACCTATCCAACAATAAATCTAGTCTCATTGTAGCACTTAAGTGACAATGGCAAACTAATGATTCACTTCTTAACCAATATCAATATAAACCTGGAAGAGGACCGTTAAAATGTGGGTTTCTGTTCTTTCAAGTTCATTTTTAAATGCAGAACAGCCCAGTGGCGCAGCTGGAAGAGCTGCTACCTCACTGCGCCAGAGACCTGGGTTCGATCCTGACCTTAGGAGCTGTCTGTTTGGAGTTTGCACGTTCTCCCTGTGACCACGTGGGTTTCCTCCGTGTGCTCTGGTTTGACTACCACATCACAAAGACGTGCCCGTTTGTAGGTTAACTGGCCTCCATAAATTGCTCCTAGTGTGTAGGGAGTGGATGTGACAGTGGGCTAACAAAGAACTAGTGTGAACATGTGAACGGTGGCCAGCATGGGCTCAGTGGGCCAAAGGGCCTGTTCCCAAGCTGTATCTTTCCATTCAATTTCAATTCAATCCATTTCAAGTCATCTGATCCAAAACTGCCCACTCTTCTGCAGTAGGATTTCAAGTTAAAATTCTTCCCAATTAGTATGAAAGTTCACAATAAGAAATTGTAGGATCAATCAGTGAGTTGAAAATGAACTTTGATTAAACTATATAGAAAACCCTTGCTGAAAAATTTGGACGAGAAGATATGATAATTTGCCCGATTTACCATTTTTATCACTGCTACTAGCAATGGGAGCCCATAAGACAGGTAAGGTATTAATCAAGAGAGGTATGTTATTAGCATAAAGTTTGGGCCTTGACCTGTTAATCTAGGAATTTGCATGATTTTTTAGCACCTAATTATAAAGTAATGAAATTCCAATCAACTAATCCCTTTCCACTCAAGATTCTCATAGTTAAAATCTATCAATCTTTAGACTTCAGAGATACAGCGTGGAAACAGGCCCTTCGGCCCACTGAGTCCATGCCGACCAGCGATCACCCCATGCACTAACACTGTCCCACACACTAGGGACAATTTACAATTTTTACCAAAGCCAATTACCTTACAAACCTGTGCATCTTTGTAGTGTGGAAGGAAACCAGAGCACCCAGTGAAAACCCACGTGGTCACAGGGAGAATGTACCAACTCCGCACAAACAGCGCCCATAGTCAGGATCAAATCCGGGTCTCTGACGCTGTGAGGCAGTTTCAGAAGCCCCACACATGACAGAATGTGCCAGGCAAGTGATCACCGATTAGAATAATTTCAAACTAATCTTAATTAAAAAAATACTAGTCAACAGTCAGAAATAGGTTAACATTTTTGTATTTCAAAATATCTCTTCAACCCATGCATTCCGACAGCAGCACTCTCCAGTTTCACTGCAAATGACCATCCTCTATCTTAATCGCACCAAGATGAGCAGAGGAATTTTGAAGTGATTAGATTTCTATACTGTGCATGTCCCCAGCAATAATGTCCCAATTAATAAGTCAAATCATTGGCTGGATGACCCCTATCTCTGCTTATTTTCCGTCACACATGGAAACAAATACCGCACTGTCCGTGACATTAATGCGTACAGGATTAACAGAGGTTTCCAATGTTAACTATAGTAATTAAAGTAAATAAGGTTAGAAAAATTCTGGTCAGATGCTGCCGTGTCTAACTACCATCTTTACATAACATTTCTCTGAGGTCTATCATTATTGAGATAATCAGATTCCCGAGCGAGGATGGACAATTTTAGCAAATCTTAATGTCACAATTTGGTTGTTCATGTGAAAAATTGCCACTTTAGAGGAATTTTAAATGCACAATAAAACACTCCTGCTAACAATATCTTTACTGGAAAATTGGATTCTCATGAGAATCATCATCGTCCTTGCAAACTGCATTACAACATATAATTATCTTATGGACTGCACCATTCTTTTTAAATTAGGCTGTCAATCCGTAACTTCTCTCAATTTAAATGAGGAGAGTCGAAGACCGTGATAATTACAATGAAAAGGGATTCTTAAATAGTAATGATCATCATTTTTTAAATACGTTCATGCTGCATCAAATCTATTCTTTTATGAAGCAATTTTCAGTTAGAACTCAGGTCTTCAGCTGCCTAATGAAAGGCTTGCTTGCAATGCATAAATGACTGAACATTTAATATATATGTGTTATTATTTTAACTATCACTTCTACTGTATCAAGTTGGAGGTGTGCATTTCTTTAAGAGTTACGTTAAACTCACATAAAAATGGCATCCTTTCAAGCAATTGTTATATGAGTTTAACGTAACTCTTTAAGTGAAGTGTTACAAAGATGTATTAATTGGGTGATGAATTCACCAATTATTTCCAGCCCATATCCAATTCGGCAATAGTCAACCTCAGTGGTATTTGGTTGCAGGATCGATTGTAATCATGTATTGTCTTTCCGCTCACTAATCAGCACGCAGCATGCAGCTTTTCACTGTGCCTCGGTACACATGACTGAACCGCCCGAACAGTCAACGTCTGCGGGGTCATGTGCACCAGCATCTTACATGCATGCGGGCATCTTACATGCGTGCGTGCCGCCCAGGATCGTCACGGGTGCGCGCGTGCGTGGGAGATAGGAAACACTACCACGTTCTCCATAACCCCACTGTCTACACATTAGGAACAATTTAACAGATACCAATTCACCTACACACCCGCGCATCTCTAGTAATAACAAGGAAGTGTAGGTGCTAGTTTAATCAGTTACTCAACGGGTCAGGCAGTATCTTTGGAGAAAATTAATAGGCAATGACTCAAAATGTGACCTATCCATTTTCTCCAGAGATGCTGCCTGACCTGCCGATTTACTCCAGCGTTTTGTGTCCATCTTTCGCACATCTTTGGGATTTGCCAGGACACCCAGAGCACCTGAAGAAAATCCAGGGAGAACGTGCAAACCCCACACAGACAGCACCCGAGATCATGATCGAACCCGGGTCTCTGGGGCTGTGAGGCAACGATTCTGCAAGTTGCGCCACTGTGCCGCCACTTAAATAATACATGACGAGGGATCAAGTTTAGATTTATTCTCAGGGTTTTTGTTTAATTAAAAGTGCCCCAGAGGAGTCTGATGTGACCTGGCATCTTTTTGACAATCTTTAATTTTTAAACAAGGAAGTAATTTTAAAATAATTTTTAAATATAGAGGGATAGGAGACAAATGCAAGCAAGTGGGACTAGTGTAGATGGGGCATGTTGATCAGTATGGGCAAGTTGGGCTGAAGGGCCTATTTCCATGTTGTATGGCCCAGATCTGTCAAGGACCGTGGGGTGGCTGTCTATGCACCAGTCTCCCCACGTTAAACAAAGTCACGCACATGCATCCTCCTTCTAGCGACAATCCTATGGAGAGAAGAGTACAGTCATACTCATTTTGAGTGATTGCCGATGATGGCTCTTTGACTCTATATTGTTTTAGAGCAAGACACTGCAAATGTGTTAACATTGTAAAGGGCAAATTGAGGTATTATGAGAAAATATTCCTTGACGGAGAAGATGATCAGCACTGATGATAGTTTGTTAAGAGGTTCTTTCTCGGTCAGCCTTTTGGATTAGTTACAAACAGTTAAACTCTGTGCTGAGAAGTGGTTTGTATTGACATACTGAAAAACGTTCAAATAGATTTTATTAAAAGCTATTTAACAGGACTTTTACAAGGATGTTGCCAGGACTAAAGGGTCTGAGCTATAGGGAGAGGTTGAGTCGCTTGCCCAGAGTAGGTGAATGGAGGACCAGAGGACAGGTTTAAGGTGAGGGGGCGAAAGATTTAATGGGAACCTGAGGGGTAACTTTTTCACACAAAGGGTGGTGGGTGAATGGAGCAAGCTCCCAGGGGAGGTAGTTGAGGCAGGGACTATCCCAACATCAAAGAAACAGATGATACAGGTACATGGATAGGACAGGTTTGGAGAGATACGAGTGTAGATGGGACAAGTTGGGCAAGTTGGGCCGAAGGGCCTGTTTCCACACTGTATCACTCTATGACTATCACTCTAACATTGCATTTTGTTCAGCCATTTTCATTTTTGGCTGATGTAATTTATGATTACATTTTAAATAAGCATAAATTAACTGATGTATATCATATGAAACAAGGAAGGTCAGATGCACCTGACAATCTTAGGCAATTGATACTATTTCAAGGAGTGAACTTTGGACGCCAATATACTTGCTGCTTAATATATTCTGTTGGAGCTCTTCAGTGCATGTGCCAAATGGGTCATTAGGAATGCCATTTCATGAATCCAAGATTTCACCAGTCTTTGGCTCCTCCACCTATTCCATTGTCCAAATAATTATTTTGTTTTATTGGCATTGGTTTATTATTGTTACGTGTGGCAAGATACAGTGGATATTTTTCTTGCAAGATACAAATTTGATCAAATCAAAAGATGCATTGAATGAATTGAACAAGGATCTTGACCCGAAACGTCTCGCCTCGCCCGCGTGGAGTCGTCACGTGGCTTAGGGGTGTGCCCTGATATATATATAGAACTCTGGGAGAACCCTCTCTAGTTACATGTGAGCTGTTCTCTGTTTAACACAATAAAGAACACTGTGTTTCACAACACGTGCCTTGCTACATTGGTGACCCCGACAATCCAAAAAGCTAAAAATTATGTGCCTTAGTGCACTGTATCTCGTTACACATAACCAAAATAAACCAGGACAAATCATGCCAGACTCAGATAGCAAGCAAAATGAAGTTTTAAGCTGTGCCTTAGTGCATGTGACAATTTCTTAACACTAATAAACCAATGCCAATACTATATCTTAATTATTTGCCTGCATTTCATGTATAATGAGGTGGGGAGGAGAGCCAAAGATGAGTGAATTCATGGATTAATGAAATTGCTTTGCATTCCTAATGATCAATTTGGCACACATACAGAAGAGCTCAGACAGAATATATAGTGCAGCAAGAATATTGGACTCCACAGTTCATGCCTTGAAATTATGTCAATTGACTCTGATTGCCAAGTGAACCTTGCTGCCATAAATGAGAATAGATAGAATATGCATGTTTTTTTTATACATGGAATTAGTCTGGCAATGTTATTTTCAGGAATGTGTGGCAGATGGATTCCACCTGTGAGTTTCGTTCCTTATTTTGGGTGGTGGGTATATGGGAAGAGCTGCCAGAGGAGATAAACATGGAAACATAGAAAATAGGTGCAGGACTAGGCCATTCGGCCCTTCATGCCAGCACCGCCATTCAATATGATCATGGCTGATCATCCAAAATCAGTGCCCCGTTACTGCTTTCTCCCCATATCCCTTGATTCCGTTACCCCAGAGAGCTCTGACTCTCTCTTGAAAAGAGAGAGTAGTTGAGGCAGGTTCTACAGTAATGTTTAAATGGCATTTGGGCGGGAACATGGATAGGAAAGGTTTAGAGGGCTCTTCTTCTTCTTGCATTTGAGGCAGCAGAAGTCTGCAGCAGGGTGATGCCACCTGATTCGACATCCGTAGGTGCCCGCCCTAAAAATGGTGCATGCTCCGGGTTGGCGCCAAGCTGCGGCGTTGCTGCTGTCTCTGTTGTCGTTCGTCTGATTGAGGTCAGTTGACAGGGCTCACCACGGGGAGGTCGACAACATGAGCCCCTTTAGAAGGATATGGGCCTAATACAAGCAAGAGGGTCTAGTGTAGATGGGGCATCTGGTCGGCACAGGGAAAGTTGGGCCTGAAGGGCCTATTTCCGTGCTGTATGAATCCTAATTCATAATTCCTAATTTCACAAAAAATAATTAAGGCCCAGACTTCAGGGCAGAGAATCTTGGTACAAAACCTTAGTTATTATGGGATTGGGAGATACGGCAGGCAGAAAGTGCTGTCAGTTACAGGCACCTGGCATTTTATGGGTGTTAGATTGCAAGATGGCTTCCAACGCAGGCGACTCTTCGTGTGTTAGTCGCAGAAGTGAATCTGCAATCACGCATTACAATCGCTTCACACTTTTAAATCTCTGCTGAACTAATTTATGCATTGTTGAAATAATGCTCTTATTTAAATAACACCAAAACCAGGACGCACTGTATTTTTGAAATATTGTCCCAGATATACTCTTGTTTAAATGTTCAGACTTATATATGTTTAATTTAAGTGTTTTTGAATTATGTGCTGCTTTTCAGGAATGTGGCCCCTGTGTAAAACGTGAGCTGCCCGTGTTCAGTTACTGTTCAATTCATTCAATGCAACTAATTTGTACCTTGCAAGGAAAATGTAAACCTTACTAAAAATGATAGAGTCATAGAGTCATACAGCATGGCCCGACTTGCCCACACCGGCCAACATCTAGTTCCACCTGCCTGCGTTTGGTCCACATCCCTCCAAACCTATCTTATCCATGAACCCGATTAACTGTTTCTTAAACATTGCAATAGTAAGATGCCTTTTTTTTTTTTTTTTTTTCTCTGTGTAATCGGGGAACTTTTATTTTAGAGATACAGCACGGAAACAGGCCCGTAAGCCCACCGAGTCCACACCGACCAGCGAACCCCGCACATTAACTCTATCCTACACACACTAGGGACAATTTACACTTATACCAAGCCAATTAACCAACAAACCTGTACGTCTTTGGTATGTGGGAGGAAACCGAAGATCCCAGAGAAACCCACGCAGGCCACGGGGAGAAGATACAAACTCCGTACAGACAGCACCCGTAGTCAGGATCGAACCCCAAGCGCTGCATGGCAGCAACTTTCCAGTTGCGCCTTAGTGCGGCTGTGTTGGTTTGATTTGATGTTTTGATGGTTACTGCTTCCAGTCTGATCCACCTTGTCTCTCCTGCATCCCACATATCTTGAACACTCACTCTACTTGCAGTTTTCACAGAAAGCAAATGGAATTGTCCGGTGCGATTGCTTAATTCCGGGGAAAAAAATCCTAAAATCCAATATTAGTGAAATCGTGTAATTTATCGAGAAATCTTACGGCTGTGACCTTGGTCAGAAGTTTGGATCTTTGTTAGAGAACAACCTGGATAGAGTGGACGTGGAGAGGGTGTTTCCACTAGTGGGAGAGTCTAGGACCAGAGGCCATTGCCTCCGAGTAAAAGGACGTACAGTACCTTTTCAAAGGAGATAAGGAGGAATTTCTTTAGTCAGAGGGTGGTGAATCAGTGGAATTCATTGCCACAGAAGGTTGTGGAGGCCATCAATTGATATTGTTTAAGATGGAGATTGATAAATTCTTAATTAGTTAGGGGGAGAAAGCGGGATAATGGGGTTGAGAGTGAAAGATAGATCAGCCATGTTTGAATGGCAGAGTAGACATGATGGGCCGAATGGCCTAATTCGGCTCCTACAACATGAACTAATGATCAGTTTCTCAGTTAGTTTGTAGTTGTGCTTTCAATGTCAATCCAATCATTTGTTTTCACTTAGAAGTAAAATATAGCAAACATCTGCTGCAATATTGCATGTTTAGTGCAAATGACTGAGAATATTTGTCTCCCTGGTGCCTCTAAATTGCTTCTTCAAACTGACAGGGAGCATTGTTTGATTGTATTTCATTCTCTGGGTAACTAAAGAATAATTGACATGTTATGAAATCTTCCAGAAATGATGAGACCTCACCCTATTAATGAACCAGTTGTCAAAATTAGCCATGTTATTGTTTGAATTCAGAGCATTGTACTTTAATTTGGACAGACTTTCTGTTCTTTTGTGTTCTCCTTTGAGGGAGAGAGCAATTATAATTTGTTTTTGTATTATTTAACCAGCAACTTTCTTGACTGAATGGTGAAAAAAAGTATATAAAACTTGGTATATTCAACATCTCACTTATTATTTTTTAAATTTTGTTTTGCTTATTTCAGGGAGTTGCAGTGTATTACTTGTCGAGGCTGGCTTATTGTCTTGCTGCCTGCTGCTATTGTTTTTTTTTAAAGAAACTAGACACATTAAGTCATATTCATGTGATAGGAGCAGAATTAGGCTATTCGGCCCATCGAGTCTACTCTGCCATTCAATCATGGCTGATCTATCTCTCCCTCCTAACCCCACTCTCCTGCCTTCTCCCCATAACCCCTGACACCCATTCTAATCAAGAATCAATCTATCTCTGCCTTAAAAATATCCATTGACTTGGCCTCCACAGCCTTCCGTGGCAATGAATTCCACAGATTCGCCACCCACTGACTAAAGAAATTCCTCTTCATCTGCTTCCTAAAGGGACGTTCTTTAATTCTGAGGCTACGACCTCTGGTGCTAGATTCTCCCACTAGTGGAAACATCCTCTCCACATCCACTCCATCCAAGCCTCCAGAAAGAAATGAAGATCAATTATGCAGATGATGAAAATCCAGGATCAAGAAAAGTGCTGGAATCACCTCAGAAAATCAGGCAACATTTGCGAAAGGATAATTTTGCACAAGTGTACTGATCTCGGGAAAGGTCACCACGTTAAATAATAATCCCCTTAAATAACTGCGTAGCATTTTCATGATCATGCCTAGCAGCTGCAAATCAGACTTTTACTACGGAGAACCATTGCAAATTCAAGATGTAAATCCATTTTACTGTTGTTTGCATTGGATTAATAGGTGCCTGAACCTCAAGTTCCATGCATATTTGCTCGGCAGAAAGTGCTAATTCAGATGACTAGAAAACTATTGGATTGCTGGGGGAATTAAAATATTTGTACAATATTTAAGGTGAAAGGGACAAGATTTAATATGTACCTGTGGGACACTTTTTTTGGGTGGTAGGTGTATGGAACAAGCTTCCAGAGGAGGTACTTGAGGCAGAAACAAAAACAGCATTAAAAGTCATTTGGACAGGTGCATGGACCGGAAAGGTTTAGAGGGATATGGGCCAAATGTGGGCAAATGTGTCAAGTATTAGATGGGGGAATTTTGGTCGGCATTGACGAGTTGGGCCGAAGAGCCTGTTTCAATGTTTATGACTCTATGTAAATAGAAAAACAACATTCATGAATGATGGACAGAAAATGCTGAAGTAACTGAGGCAGCATCTCTGGAGAGAAGGAATAGGTGACATTTCGGGTCAGAACCCTATTAAGGGGTTGGACACGCTAGAGGCAGGAAACATGTTCCCGATGTTCGGGGAGTCCAGAACCAGGGGCCACAGTTTAAGAATAAGGGGCCGGCAATTTAGAATGGAGATGAGGAGAAACTTTTTCACCCGGAGAGTTGTGAATCTGTGGAATTTTCTGCCTCAGAAGGCAGTGGAGGCCAATTCTCTGGATGCTTTCAAGAGAGAGTTAGATAGAGCTCTTAAAGATAGCAGAGTCAAGGGATATGGTGAGAAGGCAGGAACGGGGTACTGAATGTGGATGATCAACCTTGATCACAGTGAATGGCGGTGCTGGCTCGAAGGGCCGAATGGCCTACTCCTGCACCTATTGTCTATAACCCTTCTTCAGACTGAAAGATAAGTGAAGGCCAGAACCAAACAGGGCAGGCAACAGATGACCTCAGGCAGGGTGGAACATTCATGCATGTTCTTTCTGAAACCTTACTTGAATGTTAAAAGATGGAGCTGTTTTTGACAGTTTTGGTGAATAATATTTCAGTTTAGTTTATTGTTACTTGCTCAGTGGAAAGCTTTTGTTGCGTGCTAACCAGCCAGTGGAAAGACAGCACATGATTTCAATTGAGCCCTTTGCCGTGTATAGATACATGATGAGGGAATAATGTTTAGTGCAAGATGAAGCCAGTGAAGATCAATCAAAGATAGTCTGAGGGTCCCCGGTGAGGTGGGTAGTAGGTGAGGACTGCTCTCTGGTTACGGTAGGATGATTCAGTTGCCTGATAACAGCTGGCAAGAAACTGCAAACAAGAAAGACTCGATTTTTATCGCCATTCTCTACTCTCCAATAAACTTAACCAGACTGGTGATTAAAACATTGCAATTTACTTCAGTGTCCCTGCGCGAGGGAGAGGGAAATCAGCCAAGATTCCTGCTTGCAATCTCTTTTGAGTGGTTCCTGTGGAAACGTGTCCTTGCGATATGAATCTCGGCCCCAGTGGTGCTATGATTGATGAGGTCCCCGAATTAAGAATTGCAATGTAAATACGCAACTGGAACTCAAGCAGTGTCAATGGTGCAAAGAAAAGAGAAACACTGGCTCAACGGCAGTCTGATTGCAACTGTGTTTGTGTGTGTGTGTGTGTGTGTGTGTGTGTGTGTGTGTGTGTGTGTGTGTGTGTATGTGTGTGTGTGTGTGTGTGTGTGTGTGTGTGTGTGTGTGTGTGTGTTTGTGTGTGTGTGTGTGTATGGGGGTGGGGCAATGACAATTCATTATTTTTCTCTCCCAAATGCTGAGAAGTTCAATAAAGGAGGAAGTAAAATTGCAATTTCTCTTGCTGTATAAAATTCTTGACTTTTCTCCGATATCTGAATGATAATAATTGACCATAACAACACATGAACACAGCCAGTCACTCACATGTGTGGCCATAATTGGCCACCTTTTGGACTTGCACATCTAACATTTTACCAAACCTCAAGTGGACGGGTTAACTCCTGAATGAGAAGTCAACTGGAGTTATTTGTTCAGTGTCACTTCTCTGTGAGTGTTGTCACTGTCCAGGTTTACTGGTTTCGGCGTCACGTTCAAATCCTCTTCAAGCTTCACAGATGCCAAACAAAAAGACAGGTATTGTCCATGTCCTTGCCCAGTCAAACTTACGTGCCACCTTACGCATTGTTCCCATTTGACCATAGTGATTAGTTCATTCTCACTCTCTGTCAGACTGTTGGTGCGTTCCTGTATTTTATTCCCGATTGTTTCCATCATTTTAATTCACTTTGACTCTAAATTTCATTCGTGATTTTAGTTTAGTCTCGAGATACAGCAGAGAAAGAGGCCCATCGGCCCACCGAATCCGCGGCGACCAGCGATCCCCGTGCACCAACACTATCCTGCACACCAGGGACAATTTACAAGCCAATTATCCTACAGACCTGTACGTCTTTGGAGTGTGGGAGGTAACCAGAGCACCCGGGGAAAACCCACACGGTCACAGGGCAATGGCGCTGTAAGGCAGCAACTTTATCGTCACGCCACAGTACCGCCCAATTTGTAAAAATCATCTACTTCACACGATGAAGACACAGGGAATTGCAAATGGTGCAGACTTGAACACAACACAAAATGCTGAAGAAAGTCTACGGGTCAAATAACATCTGTGGAGGGAATGGACAGCCGACAGAATGGACCCAAAACGTTGCCTGTTCATTTCCTCCACAGATGTTCCCTGACCCGCTGAGATCTTATAGATATAACCTTAATATGTATGTGCCGACCAATGATCCCCGTACACTGGCACTAACCTACATACTAGGGACAATTTACAATTTACAGAAGCCCATTAACCTACAAACCTGCATGTCTTTGGAGTGTGGGAGGAAACTGGAGCACCCGGGGAAAAACCCATGCAGTCATGGGGAGAACATATGTACAATCTCCATACAACACATGTACAGCACCCATAGTCAGGATTGAACCCGGGCCTCTGGCACTGTAATGCCCCTGTCCCACTTAGGAAACCTGAACGGAAACCTCTGGAGACTTTGCGCCCCACCCAAGGTTTCCGTGCGGTTCCCGGAGGTTTTCGTCAGTCTCCCTAATGGTCAAAAGTGGTTTCCGTTTCTTCTATGTTCCGGCGATTATTTCAAAAAATTCAAAGCCGGCCGCGACTAAAAATAGGTTGCCGTTTTAAAAATCAGTCATTTTTTAGTCGAAGCCGGTTGCGATGCTAGTTGAAGGTGGTTGCCGTAGGTTGCAGGTAGTGGAAGGTCTGCAGAAACCTCCGGGAACCGCACGGAAACCTTGGGTGGGGCGCAAAGTCTCCAGAGGTTTCCGTTCAGGTTTCCTAATGGGACAAGAGCTTAAGGCAACAGCTCTACCACTGCGCCACTGTGCCGCCCTCAATGTGGGGAACAGTGGGGGCAAGAGCTGGCTGACAGAACTCTTGTCAGCTCCGTTTCTGAAGGTTGGGGTGATAGAGAGTTATACAGCATAGGAGCCGGTCCTTTGGCCCACCCTGTCCATGCCCACCATCTATACTGCTCCAGGAGTTTGCAGTGCTGAACTCCCAAATGTGGCTTAGATAAGATCTGACCTTTTAGCTTATGGCCAAGCAAACCTTTTAACTTCCTCCAGTTAAGGTCGGTTTTTTCCACTCACTGCTGACTCACTTTCAGTGTCGCAGTAATGGATTGAAGCATGTATTACCCGCTAAATGAAGTCACCACTGTGCAAGATTGATCTCTGGGTCAACCTGCCACAAACACACAGAACCACAACACAGTCTCACGTTGCACACAAGGCAGTGATTGCATTTTACAACAACTTTCCAGCCTCAAACCCCATCAGAAAGTGCTTGCACAACATGATGGGGTTTCTAGAACATTCTATTTAAATAATGAGGCACTTTATTTTTTATATTTTCTTAAGTTCAGAACCTTGAGCTGTCAATGGAAATTATAGGAGCAGTCATTATTACCAAGTTCAGCAATATAAATTTGAATGTAATTAAACATTTTTTATACATCAGTGCACAGGATCTGATTTAAACCTTCTAATGACCTTTAGTTCCTTAACTTGTGATTTCAACGTTCCCCTTTTGCTCTCTGCCTATCTGCTGAAGGAACTGAGAAGTAGCAATGCTGGAAACCAAATTCATCTTTTTGATCAAAATGCACAACGGTTTTTGACTCAGCGGGTCAGGCCGCAGCTCTGGAGGACTTGGACAGGCGACGTTTCGAGTTCAGACAATATAATCATGTGTAGGAAGGAACTGCGGATGCTGGTTTATGCCGTGATGCTCTAGTATCTTTGGTTTACACCGAAGATAGACACAAAATGCCGGAGTAATTTCAGGCAGCATCTCTGATGAGAAATATTTGGGTGACGTTTCAGGTCGAGGTCCTTCTTCAGATTCAGATTCAGATTCAACTTTAATTGTCATTGTCAGTGTACAGTACAGAGACAACGAAATGCAGTTAGCATCTCCCTGGAAGAGCGACATAGAATATGATTTCAATAAATAAAACTATTTACATGTATACAGACATAGTGTTTTTCCTGTGGGAGGAGTGTCCGGGCGGGGGGGGGGGTGATTGGCAGTCACCGAAGTACATTGTTGAGTAGTGTGACAACCGCAGGGAAGAAGCTGTTCCTGGACCTGCTGGTCCGGCAACGGAGAGACCTGTAGCGCCTCCCGGATGGTAGGAGGGTAAACAGTCCATGGTTGGGGTGAGAGCAGTCCTTGGCGATGCTGAGCGCCCTCCGCAGACTAATGACGGGAAAGGGAAACAAGAGATATAGACAGTGATGTACAGAGATATAGAACAAATGCATGAAAGATATTCATATTCAATGAAAGATAGACATTTAAAAATCAATCAATCAATCAAGAACTTTATTGTCATTCAAAAATACACCAACAAATTCAAGTCTGAACGAAATTTCGTTTGATCTGGCTCACCGTGCAACATAAAATAACAAAAGGATAAAATAGATAAAAAGATAAAATAGATAAAAAGATAAGATAGATAATTGGTTGGTGACCTGTTTTTCCGGAGCTCCCGTAACTACAGCTGCGTCCGCTGGACTGGAGGGCGGCAGCTTCTTTGACCACCCCGGGCCACGGAGCTTGAACCGGCCCGTTCGCGGGACTTACTCACCACCACCATTACTCACCACCAACAACGGTAGCCTGGATCGCCTCAGCGCAGAGGGAGAACAAGGAGGGAAGAGACGGAGACTTAAGACTTTTGCCTCCATCACAGTGAGAGGTGCCTGGTGAACTCACTGTGGTGGATGTTAATTTGTGTTTACTGTATGTTTAGTTATTTATTATTATATGTATGACTGCAGGCAACGTAATTTCGTTCAGACCGAAAGGTCTGAATGACAATAAAGGAATCCAATCCAATCCAATAGTGGCGGCACATTATATGGAATTCAAGAGTCTGATGGCTCGGGGGAAGAAGCTGTTGCAAAACCTGGCCGATCTGCTCCTTATACTGCGATACCTTTTGCCCGAGGGCAGCAGAGTGAACAGTCCATGATGGAGATGTTTGGGGTCATTTAAAATGCTGTTGGCCCTGGACAAGCAATGTCCGCGATTGAAGGAAGAGAAGTCCCGATGATTACTTCAGCCGTCCTCACCACTCTCTACACAGACTTCCAGTCGGAGGCTTTACAGTCCCCAAACCAGACAGAGATGCAGCTGGTCAAAATGCTCCCTATGGTGCCCCTGTAGAAAATGGTGAGGATGGGATGGGGGGGAAGGTGAGCTCTTCTCATCCGGCGCAGAAAGTGCAAACGCTGCTGCGCTCTCTTAACTAGTGATGTTATTTGACCAGGTCAGACTGTTAGTGATCTGCACCCCCAGGAACCTCGTGCCACTGACCAACTCCACATCGATGTGATTAATGTGAAGTGGTGTGTGACTGTGCTGGTTTCTACTGAAGTCAACGATGACCTCCTTTTTTTTATTTTTGTTTATTTTATTAGAAATTAATACAGTACAAAACAGTACAGTGGAACCTAATTTTAGGTGCCAACTATGTCATACCGTAATCCATTCTATGTACAACCTCTAGTTTTATGTTTTGAGAAGGAAATAAGCAAGACAAGAAAAAGAAAACAATAGAAAGGGGAAAAAGAGGAAAAATAGATGGTAGAGAATAGAAAAACGTGAAGTGTGTATATATATAAAAAAAAGAAAAAGTGGAAAGTAGAAATAGGAGAGAAGGCCCCTTAAAAGAGAAATTTTCAAATCTTTATTCGGAGATGTAGATCATGAACTGAAATCAGCAATCTTTAAGTACCGCTGCATCACATGATTCCAAAAAGTCGATGAAAGGAGACCAACTCCTTAAAAATTGGTCATATAACGATGACCTCCTTTAATGGTGTCAACATTCAGGATCAGATTGTTCGTGTTGCACCAGTCCACCAGTTGTTTCACCTCCTCCCTGTAAGCCAGTTCATTGTCATCCCGGATAAGGCCCACCACTGTTGTGTCATCTGCGTACTTCATGAAGTGGTTTGTACTAAACCTGGCACAACAGTAGTGGGTCATCAGGGTAAACAGCAGTGGATTCAGGACACAGCCCTGAGGGGAGCCGGTGCTCAGAGAGATGATGTTGGAGGTGTTGTTTCCAACCCGCACTGACTGGGGTCTGTCAGTGGGGAAGTCCAGTAGCCAGTTACACAGGGGGGTGCTGAGGCCCAGTTTGCTTACCAAGTGCCGAGGGATGATTGTATTGAACGCTTTTGTGCTTATCTCTCATTCATTTGGTCATTCCCTCGATAGATGCTGTCTCCCTGACCCGATGAGTTCCTCCAATACCCACCCTGTTGCTGGGAGAAGAGAACTGTCGTGTTTGAAGTTAATCACCACAATGTGAGATAGACTGTCAAGACTTGCTTTGAAACAGTTAAATTGCCTGTCAACAAAATAAGACAGAATAGCTGAGTCATTACCATTTTCCACTAATGTGTCCATTTGTTGAATTAGTAATACCTATAATTATGAGCTAAGTGCGGCAATATTTTATTTTGCTGGATACTCCATCGCACCCAAATAGACAGATACCAGGGCAAACTGCATTATGTTAATGGCACCAACGCTTTGTTTACCCCCAAAATAGTTGACTTACTCTACGCAAATGGTAAAATTACAATATGCCTCGATTCTTAAAAGCACTTTGTTGTTGAAAGGAAGATGTGGAATGAGCACACGAAACAGATGTATATTTGCATAATTTGCAGATTTAGTTGGGAGATGCAGAAATAAATGCATCTCTTATCTTCACTTCAACTAATGTTTATGCTAACTAACGTCAGGCTCCGAAACATAGAGAAGATTTATCGTTAATTGCATTGCAATTTTTTATCTTGCACATCGTTTTTTTTTTTTCTGATTTTGAAAACAACAAAGGGAAGGCGGGCATAGTTTTGTGGCACACAGACTTACTCATAATTTACAATGATTCATAATAAAAAGGGACTTACTCATAATTGATAAATGAAGCTTGCAAGAAGGGAAAGCAGGATAAAAAAAATCACTAGGAAGTCAGTGACTTTGTGTGACTGGAATTGTGACGTTTTTGTTACTGAAAGCCGTTCAGCCTTGTGGGCCAGTGTCAATCCTTCACTATCCACATTCTCTGGAGAGGATGGCACAGTGGCACAGCTGGTAGAGCTGCTGCCTCACAGCGCAAGAGACCCAGGAGGCATGGACTCGGTGGGCCTAAGGGCCTGTTTCCATGCCTTAAAGTTTTTTGGCCTTCCATCACAGCAATGTGATGGATGTTTATGTAAATTATGTTGTGTCTTGGGTCTATTTGTTTGTAATGTATGGCTGCAGAAACGGCATTTCGTTTGGACCTCAAGGGGTCCAAATGACAATAAATTGAATTGTATTGTATTGAATTTTATTGTATCTCTAACCTCAGCATCTCTTTGCAGAACTGTGCATGGTTTAGTTTAGTTTAGTTTGGAGATACAACGCGGGAACAGGCCCTTCGGCCCACCGAGTCCGCACCAACCAGCGATCCCACACATACCAACACTAACACTATCCTACGCTAGGGGCAGTTTTTACACTTATACCCAGCTAATTAACCAACAAACCTGCACGTCTTTTGGAGTGTGGGAGGAAACCAAAGCCCTCGGAGAAAACCCACGCGGGTCACGGGGAGAACGTGCAAACTCCGCACAGACAAGCATCCGTCGTCAGGATCGAACCCGCTGTAAGGCAACAACTACCGCTGCACCACTGTGCTGCCCATCAACTGCATTAACACATCCTTCTAAACTCCAGTGAGCATAGACCACTTTTATTCATAGAATCGTACAGCATGGAAACAGGCCCCAGGCTCACCGACCATCTGTTTACACTAATTCCAAACCGATCCCATTACATTCTCTCACATGCCCACCAATGAGGGTGGCATGGTGGTACAGTGGTAAAGTTGCTGCCTTACAGCGCCAGAGACACAAGTTCAACCTTGACTACGAGTGCTGCCTGTATGTTTGTACCTTCTCCCCGTGAGTCTTTTTGCACCTTACATGTGAGATTTTCAGATGCTGGTTTTATTTTTGTCTTCTGAACTGCATAACACGTACCGAGCACCAGTAATCAAAGGCGAATTTCCTCATCAATATGTGCAGGCAGGAATTGCAAATGCTGGTTCACACTGAAGAGAGACACAAAATGCTGGAGTAACTCAGCGGGTCAGGCAGCATCTCTGGAGAAAAGGAATGGGTGACGTTTCGGGTCCAGACCCTTTCTTCAGACTGCTGGGGAGCAGGTGGAATCACAGAGGGGGTGCAGCGAGAGTGGGTGTTGGACAACTCCTGTCAGAGAGAGGAGGAGAGCTTCTTCAAAGAAGGCAAACCTTGAGGAGATTTCGCAGTGGAGCAGACAAAATCTGTAGGGGGGAACTCCAGAAGCTGGTTTACATCGAAGATGGACACAAAATGCTGGAGTAACTCAGCGGATCAGGCAGCATCTCTGGAGAAAAGGAATAGGTGACTTATCGCAGCGAGACCCTTCTTCAAATCTGGAGTCCGTCAGTCTGAAGAAGATTCGCGACCCAAAGCGCCACCTTTTCCATTTCTCCAGAGATGTTGCCTGACCCGCTGAGTTACACCAGCATTTTGTGTCCATCTTCCCCATCAACATGTTCCATTGCACATTGTTCACCGTGAGCGGATGGAAATTCACACAACCCTACATCTTGCTCACACATATGCCGTAGATATCCTTTCGAGAGCACCGCGGTAAAAAATCCTGGAAAACTTATTATGAATCGTGAGCAATACTTGCAACCTGCTGATTGTAAAATGTAGGCCGTGGGTTTAAGATGGGAATTAATTATAACTGTCTGCTCTGGTCTCAACAGTGCCTGGCACCTCTTTAGACTCCCTCACTTGGTCTCTTTGTGAAATGCCACAAGAGATTGATTATGACATATATTATAAAGGGCTTATTAAATCTTCCCTTGGCCTTCCCTGGTCCTTTCTAAGCGGTATTCGTCTTTCAAGTCTTTCCTCACAATGATTGCTCCTCATCTACCATGAATCTCATCTGAGGCACGTTGTTATTTGGAATCAATGGCTTGACAAACATAGAATGCGTAAAGGGCCTGTCCCACGTGGGCGTCATTTGCGCGTCACGCAGATGGCGCGCTAAGATTTTGTACATCCCAAAATCCTGGGACGCCGGTCGCGACCGCACGCGACCGCGCGTCACTGCCTATGTCACCACGCACCGTGCATGCGTAATGCGCACCGTGCATGCGTAATGCGCTCCATGCGCGCATCACGTGCACGTCACAATTCGTGCGTCGTGACGATTAAATGATGTTGCGTAAATGACGCGCAAATGATGCCCAAGTGGGATAGACCCTTTAGATTACACACCAAGTACAAAAATCTGAGATCTGCTCGATATTTTCACAATTTAGCTATGCTTTGTAATCCGATTTCTATAATCCATGAAGCTGCAAGCTCTTCAGCAAGATATTTTTGCTTCCCCTTGCATTTTACCAGAATTATATATTTGAACGTCAAGGTCTCTTTATTCATCCAAACCTTTCAATGCCATTCTCTTCAGAATATTATGCCATCTATTGTTGGGGGGGGGGGGAGGTTTCCATGCATGCAACAGGATCTGACATATTCCGCATTAAACAGCTTTAGCTAGTTGTCACTATTTGTCCACATTTCCCCTTGTTATCGTAATATTGTTCAACATAAAACTCTGAGGTGAAGTGAAAGTTGATTAGTTAGATAAGTAACAGAGCACATGTTGTGGAGAGGATGTTTCCACGAGCTGGAGAGTCCAGGACCAGAGGGCATAGCCTCAGAATTAAAAGCCGTACCTTTAGGAAGGAGATGAGGAGAAATGTCTTTAGTCCAAGGGTGGTGAATCTGTGGAATTCATTGTCACAGAAGGCAGTGGAGGCCGTCTATGAATATTTTTTAAGGCAGAGATTGACGGATTCTTGATTAGCAAGGGTGTCGGGGGTAATGGGAAGAAGGCAAGAGAATGGGGTTGAGAGGAAAAGATAGATCAGCCATGATTGAATGGTGGAGTAGACTCGATGGGCCGAATGACCTAATTCTGCTCTAATAGCTTATGAACCTATGAAGAACGAAAGACCAAGGGAAGAGGAGAAATTTAAAATTGATGGCAATTAATACATTCCCACTTCTCCACAGGGGAGGTATAGGGATAAGGTAAAGTATACATAAGCAAAGGTCATGGAATAACATCTCTGAATATTCCACCTCTTACCCTCATACTCGAGTTGATTTAAATCCTCCCACCTTTACTGAGCTTTTATTCAATCCTCTTTGGTGGAAGAACTCCCACAACATGCAAGTTTGTCGAAGAGAATGAATAAAACTCTTGATATCACATTATTTTTTTTATGATAAAACAGTTTTTGTGGCCACAAATATTACAGCAATAATTCTGCTGGTGATATGGTTATGTTTGTTCCCAAGCAACTCTGAACTACGAGGCAAATGTCTTCACAGATGTATTGAGATACAGCAGGCGTACATGTAAATGCATAGAAGAAAGTGGCTGTTTATTTACCTGGCAAAGCCAGCAAACTGTTGACATATCAAGACTTTTTTCCGACAGTCCGTGATAATGTTACAAGCAGGCAAACCATTTGATTTGACTGTCCAACCAAGGACATGGTATGAACACAGCTATTCAGAATGTCCCCGTTCACAACTATATTACAAAGTCAAAGAATGGAAGGATTGAATCAACCAGAAGGATTTTAAATGTTTATTAATATGGACACAATTAATATGGACTCTCATGTCTGACAACTGGATGATGAAATTAGTGTATTTTAGCTTTGCTAACACTGACAATTCTACAACAATAGGAACAGTGAGGGCCGTAGAGTTGCTGCCCTAAAGCACCAGGGACCCAGGTTCCATCCTGACTACGATTACGTTGTATGTTCTCCCTGTGACCATGTTGGTTTTCTCCAGGATCTCCAGTTTCCTCCCACACTCCAAAGACATAAAGCTTTTGCAGGTTAATTGTCCCTAGTGTGTGTAGGATAATGGTAGTGGGTGGGGATTACTGGTCAGTGTGGGCTCAGTGGGCAGAAGGGCCTGTTTATGCGGCATATCTCTAAACTAAACAGTGGTGAATTTTGCAGAGTAAAGCAATGTCTTTTCTTTTAAATATCTTATAAATATTCTATTTTTGTGTGCAATGTCAAATGAAGTAAAAACCATTGATATCCTAAATCCTTAGATAATATAGTTGCGTCCTTATGTATTTTTTTGTGATGTTCCTTTAACACCAGCAACAGTTTGGACTGTTGCAGTAATGGGTACTGGAATCACAACCAGAAATATATATTACTCAGCTGGATGCTGTTTGCAAAAGATGATGAGGCAATGAATGTTTCAGTCTTGATAGACAAAAAATGCTGGAGTAACTCAGTGGGATGGGATAGAAGTAATGGATTGACTTAAAATACTGGAGTAACTCAGCGGAACAGGATAGAAGTAATGGATAGACTCAAAATGCTGGAGTAACTCAGTGGGACGGGATAGAAGTAATGGATTGACTTAAAATACTGGAGTAACTCAGCGGAACAGGATAGAAGTAATGGATTGACTCAAAATGCTGGAGTAACTCAGTGGGACAGGCAGCATCTCTGGAAAGAAGGAATGGGTGACGTTTCGGGTCGAGACCCTTCTTCAGACTGATGTCTGGGGAGTGGGCGGGACAGAGATAGAATGTAGTCGGAGACAGTAAGACTGGTGGGAGATCTGGGAAGGGGAAGGGGATGGAGAGAGAGGGAAAGCAAGGGCTATTTGAAGTTAGAGAAGTCAATGTTCATACCGCTGGGGTGTAAGCTACCCAAGCAAAATATGAGGTGCTGTTCCTCCAATTTGCGCTGGGCCTCACTCTGACAATGGAGGAGGCCCAGGACAGAAAAGTCAGATTGGGAATGGGAGGGGGAGTTAAAGTGCTGAGCAACATTGAGATCAGGTGGGTTAAGGCAGACTGAGCGAAGGTATTCAGCAAAACGATTGTCGAGCCTGTTTGGTCTCGCCGATGTATATGAGTTGACACCTGGAACAGCGGATACAGTAGATGAGGTTGGAGGAGGTGCAAGTGAACCTCTGCTTCACCTGGAAAGACTGTTGGGGTCCTTGGATGGAGTCGAGGGGGGAGGTAAAGGGACAGGTGTTGCATCTCCTGTGGTTGCAGGGGAAAGTACCTGGGGAGGGGGTCGTTTGGGTGGGAAGGGATGAATTGACCAGGGAGTTGCAGAGGGAATGGTCTCTGTGGAAAGCAGAAAGGGCTGGAGATGGGAAGATGTAGCCAGTCGTGGGATCCCGTTGGAGGTGTCAAAAATGTTGGAGGATTATATGCTGTATGTGACGGCTGAGGGGGTGGAAGGTGAAGACAAGGGGGACTCTGTCCTTGTTACGAATGGGGGGGGAGAGGGAGCAAGAGGGGAGCTGCGGGATATAGAGGAGACTCCGGTGAGAGCCTCATCTATAATGGAAGAGGGGAACTCCCGTTCCCTAAAGAATGAGGACATCTCCGATGACCTGGTATGGAAAATCCCATCCTGGGTGCAGATGCGGCATAGACGGAGGAATTGGGAGTAGGGGATAGTGTCTTTACAGGAAGCAGGGTGGGAAGAAGTGTAGCCTAGATAGCTATGAGGAATAACATACCAGCTACTGTGTGGCCTTGCAATCTGAGTTCATCACATCTTATTTACAGGGGCTTTTTGCCTGATATGAGATGGATTGGGAAGATCAGATAGTTCAGTCTCAAAATTTGAAAAAAGCAAAATGAGTAAAAAATTGGAATATGATGCAATTTTAAATAGATTCCTGTTTCACTAGTATATAGGTGCAATATTGGAGTGAATGCAGACTGTGGTTACATAGGGCAGGTCATTTTAATTTGGGCATCTCTTAAAAGTAATCACCATGTGTCTGATGGAAATGTTATCCCTTGTGTGCTTCAAGAACTGAAGTGAGATCTTTTAGATTGGCACATCTAGGAGAAATATTCAAACATATTATTTTCTCTCTCTTACTCTCTCTCTCTCTCCCTCTCCCTCTCCCTCTCCCTCTCCCTCTCCCTCTCCCTCTCCCTCTCCCTCTCCCTCTCCCTCTCCCTCTCCCTCTCCCTCTCCCTCTCCCTCTCCCTCTCCCTCTCCCTCTCCCTCTCCCTCTCCCTCTCCCTCTCCCTCTCCCTCTCCCTCTCCCTCTCCCTCTCCCTCTCCCTCTCTCTCTCCCTCCCTCCCTCTCTCCCTCCCTCCCTCCTCCCTCTCTCCCTCCCTCTCTCGCCCTCTCTCCCTCTCTCTCCTTCTCCTTCTCCTCTCACTCTCTCTCCCTCTCACACTATTTCTCTCTCTCTTTACCTCTCTCTTTACCTCTCTCTTTCTCTCTCTCTCTCTCTCTCTCTCTCTCTCTCTCTCTCTCTCTCTCTCTCTCTCTCTCTCTCTCTCTCTCTCTCTCTCTCTCTCTCTCTCTCTCTCTCCCCCTCTCTCTCTCCCTCTCTCTCTCTTCCTCTTTCTCCCTCTTTCCCTCTCTCTCTCTCTCTCTATCTCACACACATGCACAGACGCACGCACAGATGCAAACACAGAAACACACGCGTTCAATGGTACAATGGAACTTTATTGTCACGTGTAACGAGGTACAGTGTAATGCATTTTTGTCTAGGAATTAAGCATCCTATTATCTAAATGGTGGCCGACTAGGAAAAGGGGAGATGCAGCGAGACCTGGGTGTCATGGTACACCAGTCATTGAAAGTAGGCATGCAGGTGCAGCAGGCAGTGAAGAAAGCGAATGGTATGTTAGCTTTCATAGCAAAAGGATTTGAGTATAGGAGCAGGGAGGTTCTACTGCAGTTGTACAGGGTCTTGGTGAGACCACACCTGGAGTATTGCGTACAGTTTTGGTCTCCAAATCTGAGGAAGGACATTATTGCCAGGGAGTGCAGAGAAGGTTCACCAGACTGATTCCTGGGATGTCAGGACTGTCTTATGAAGAAAGACTGGATAGACTTGGTTTATACTCTCTAGAATTTAGGAGATTGAGAGGGGATCTTATAGAAACTTATAAAATTCTTAAGGGGATGGACAGGCTAGATGCAGGAAGATTGCTCCCGATGTTGGGGAAGTCCAGGACAAGGGATCACAGCTTAAGGATAAGGGGGAAATCCTTTAAAACCGAGATGAGAAGAACTTTTTTCACACAGAGAGTGGTGAATCTCTGGAACTCTCTGCCACAGAGGGTAGTCGAGGCCAGTTCATTGGCTATATTTAAGAGGGAGTTAGATGTGGCCCTTGTGGCTAAGGGGATCAGAGGGTATGGAGAGAAGGCAGGTACGGGATACTGAGTTGGATGATCAGCCATGATCATATTGAATGGCGGTGCAGGCTCGAAGGGCCGAATGGCCTATTCCTGCACCTATTTTCTATGTTTCTATGTCTACAGTCTAGGACAAGTATCACCATACATAAACCACTTGGATACATCTTAGATAAGCATCTCAGACACACTACAAGTGTACACTGAGACAGTATACAGAGTTAGACGCAAAGTGCTGGAGTTACTCAGCGGGTCAGGCAGCATCGCTGGAGAAAAGAGATGGGTGATGTTTCAGATCCGAACCCTTTTCAGTATGAAGAAGGGTCCTGTCCCGACAAGGACACACGTCCTTTTTCTCCAGAGATGCTGCCTGACCCGCTGAGTTAGTCCAATACGTTGTGTCTATCCATGGTATAAACCAGCATCCACAGTTCTTTGTTTCTACAGTACACAGAGTTGCCAGACATGGTGCCATTCCCCAAGTATTCCTCAGTTGCACTTTTGCCACTTCAGAATTCCATTAACATTAGTCCTATCTAATTCCATTGCAGCAAATGTGATGGTTTATTCACAGCAGAGCAGTGACCTCAGAATAATTAAACTGCACAGTGGCACAGCTGGCAGAGCTGTTGCCTCGCCCCACCGGAGACCTGGCTTTGATCCTGACTTTGGGTGCTGTCTGTGTGGAGTTTGCACATTTTCCCTCTGATCACACAGTTTCCTCTGCGCGCTCCCGTTTCCTCCCACAACCTCGGTAGACAAAAGTGCTGGAGAAACTCAGCGGGTGCAGCAGCATCTATGGAGCGAAGGAAATAGGCTGAAACACTGCGTCATTTGAAGAAGGGTCCTGTCCCAAAATGACACGCATCCTTTTCATTTGAAGAAGGGTTTCGGCCCGAAACGTCGCCTATTTCCTTTGCTCCATAGATGCTGCTGCACCCGCTGAGTTTCTCCACACTTTTGTCTACATTCGATTGTCCAGCATCTGCAGTTCCTTCTTAAACAATCCTCCACGTCCTCAAGGATATGCGGGTTTGTAGGTTAATTCACCTCTTGCAATTGCCCCTAATTTGTAGTGAGTGGATGAGAACATAGAACATAGAACTAGTCTGATGGGAGATCCACGGTCAGCATGGACTCAGTGGGCTGAAGGGCCTGTTTTCAAGCTATCTCTTCAAATCAATCTACTGTCCAGAGATGGCTCATGGACACATTAATTGTTGGGTTTTTTTACTGTTTTTAAAGTCCTGATTCTTTTTCCCCAAATGCGAGAGTGAGTTCATAATCAACGAAGCTTATATAATATGTAGGAAGGAACTGCAGGTGCTGGTTTACACCGAAGATAGACACAAAATGTTACAATAACTCAGTCGTTCAGGCAGCATCTCTGGAGAACAAGGATAGGTGACGTTTCGGGTCAAGACCCTTCTTCAGACTTTTATAAAGTTTATATAATGTTCCCTTGAAATGATAATAAGCGATGTTCATCATTTAATTACAGGTCATTTTGAGAATGCTGCATTTTCTATAAGGGTCTACTTTAAGGTAAGAAATGCAATACAGAAAGAGAACTTATGAATGATGTAATAAAAATATTCTATTTTTGTAGTAGTGATCTATGGGTTAATTGATTGGTTGAAGTTGGAAAGGCAATTCACAGTTTTGCCAATTGCATTTTGGAATAAAATGAGTTCAAGCACGTATAGCTAGCCTAGGAAAGCACAGTGGGTTTATGAAGCACTCACTAAACAATAGGAAAACTCTAACACTGCACTCAAACATTGAATGATGCCCATTGTATAAAACAGATGTAACGTGCTATCAGTTTGGTTCATTTGGGCATAAAGTCATACAGTGATACAGTGTGGAAACAGGCCCTTCGGCCCAACTTGCCCACACCGGCCAACATGTCTCCATCTACACTAGTCCCACCTGCCTGCGTTTGGTCCATATCGCTCCAAACTTGTCCTATCCATGTACCTGTCTAACTGTTTCTTAAAATTTGGGATAGCCCCAGCCTCAACTACCTCCTCCTGCAGCTTGTTCCATACACCCACCACCCTTTGTGTAATAAAGTTTGCCCTCAGATTCCTATTAAACCTTTTCCCCTTCACCTTAAACCTACGTCCTCTGTTCCTTGATTCCCCTACTCTGGGCAAGAAACTCTGTGCATCTACCCGATCTATTCCTCTCATGATTTTTTACACCTCTATAAGATCATCCCTCGTCCTCCTGCACTCCATGGAATAGAGACCCAGCCTACTTAATGTCCCTGTAGCTCAGACCGTCGAGTCCTGGCAACATCCTCATAATCTGGTCATAATCTCACCTCCAGATCAATAATTGAAGAGCCAATTGAGCAATTTAGCATATTTTCTGCACCGACATGGCCGTGAACGTGTACTGTCATGTTCCTGACCATTATCCATTTGGATGAGAGCGGACCCTATGCACATTTCTCCTACCATTTTAATTTCTGGTAGATGCTAAAAATTCCATGTTGATATTAAAAAAAAAATTTTTTTAAAGAGAAATGGTCGGTGAATTGAAGAAGTCACGGAGACAGTGTCTTGAATGCAAAACAAAAGATTGACTGGTTGCTGAGGAAGACACATGACAGTCAATTGTGTGTGAAGAGATGTCTTTTCTATAAGAGTCCATCCTCAAGGTGAGAAATGCAATGCAGAAAGAGAACCGATGGATTGTATTAAAAAAATATTCTATTTTTGTAACTGTGAACTATGGGTTAATTGACTGGTTGAAGTTGGAGAGTTTTGCCAATTGTATTTTGGAATAAAATGAGTTCAGGCATGTATAGCTAGTTCAGGAAAACACAATGGGTTTATGAAGCTCTCACTACACAATCGGAAACCTTTAATGCGGTACTCAAGCACTGAACGGTGAACATTGTATAAAACAGATCTAGTGAGCTATCAGTTTGGTTCATTTGGTCATAATCCTGCCTCCAGGTGATGAATTGAAGTGCCAATTCAAGCATTTAGCATATTTTCCATACTACATGGCAGTGAAAGTGTACTGTCTCGTTCCTGAGCATAATCCATTTGGCCAATGTGCAGTTCTCTTACCATTTTAATTCTGGTAGCTGCTAAAAATTCCATGTTACTATTAAAAAGAGGAATGGTCAGTGCAGATGAGAATCATGCAGACAGTGTCTTTATCGCAAAAAAAAAAGATTTAGATTGGAAGCTGAGGAAGATATATGACAGTTAATTGTATGTGACGAGCTATGCGATAAGTACCTGTTTTTCTTCCCAAATACTTGTTTGTTGAAGCATGCAAATGTTCTAATACTTTAGAGAAACAGCACGGGAACAGGCCCTTCGGCCCACTGAGTCTGCGCCGACCAGCGATCATCCCGTACTATCCGGTATTATCCTGCACATTGGGGACAATTTCCAATTCTTAACGAAAACCAATTAACCTACTAACCTGAAGGTACACAAAAAATGCTGGAGGAACTCAGCGGGTGCAGCAGCATCTATGGAGCGAAGGAAATAGGCAACGTTTCGGGCCGAAACCCTTCTTCAGACGGCGCTCCATAGATGCTGCTGCACCCGCTGAGTTTCTCCAGCATTTTTGTGTACCTTCGATTTTCCAGCATCTGCAGTTCCTTCTTAAACCTACTAACCTGTACGTCTTTGGGATGTGGGAGGAAACCGGAGCCCCCGACGAAAGCCCATGTGGTCACAGGGAGAAGTTAGTTTTAATTTAGTTTACTTTCGAGATACAGCGCAGAAACAGCCCCTTTGGCCCACCAGTGGACATCCCGTACACTAGCACTATCCTCCAGACTAGGGACAAGTAACTATTTTTTTACCAAAGCAAATTAACCTACAAACCTGCACGTCTTTGGAGTGTGGGAGGAAACCGGAGTACCCAGAGTAAACCCACGTGGTCACGGGGATAATGTACAAACTCTGTACAGACAGTACCCGTAGGCAGGATCAAACCCGGGTCTCTGGCGCTGTAAGGCAGCGACCCTACCACTGCGCCACCGTGCTACCCAAATAGCTCGTGATTTTTTTTTATTTTGCTCACTGTTTCTCACAAATAAAACCTGTGGCCTGTTAGAATGTTTATTGCTACCTGAAGTCTCGCAAATTTCAATTTGATCATTGTGTCTGGGCGAGCAGATTTATGGTGTGTGCTGTGATTGAATAGATATGTGGAGGATGCAGCCAGCAGAATGGATGCTTACTATTCTCCAGTGGCTGTTTGCGGCACTTTATGAATCATCGATGTCTGTCCATTTAAAATGACATCTCCGTGCAGTTAAAGCTGTTATCATTTTCTTTTGGCCTGTGAGCATGGTTATAAAACTGCTAAGCTAGTTTTTATTTGGGATGTGGGTGGTGGGGAGGGATGGTTTGTGGCAGATCTTGTGAGCTAAAGCAGAAGAATGCAATCACCTGATACTTTCATAGGATCGTCAGATGATGGCACAGTGGCACAGTAGTCAAGAAGCTTCCAATTGTTTTGTGAGTGTTTCATAAACCCAAAATGCTGGAGCAACAGCAAAAAATGCACCATCTCTGGAAAGAATGGATGGGTGACATTTTGGGACGAGACCCTTCTTCAGACTGAGAGTAAGGGAAGAGGGAAATGAGATATGGAAGGGTACAAAGAACATGTAAGGGATGAAAAGAACAGATCAAAGCAGACGATGATCAAGGAAACGCACAATGGTTTATTTTGTTGGATGAAGGGAAGGTGACAATGCGGCACTATTCGAATCTTTGGTTTGCACACAACATTGGTGGTACGGTGGAGACTGAGGAAGGAAAAACGATTTCACCCAGAGAGTTGTGAACCTGCGAAATTCTCTGCCACAGGAGGCAGTGGAGGCCAATTCATTGGATGTTTTCAAGAGAGAGTTCTTTGTACCTTGAATGGCTAATGGAATCAAGGGATATGGGGAGAAAGCAGGAACGGGGTACTGATTTTGGATGATCAGCCATGATTCATATTGAATGGCGGTGCTGGCTCGAAGGGCCTACTCCTGCACCTATTTTCTATGATATCTGAGTTTTTAACGGGGTCTAGATAAGTTGGGAAGGTGGTCCAAGGAATGGCAAATGAAATGACACTCTGACAAGTGTGTGAGGTGCTCAACTTCGATGTAGCAAACCAGTGCTGGATTCACACAGTAAGTGGTGGAGCTCTGGAGAATGCAGCAGGACAGAGGATCTGGGAATACGGGTGCATGGTTCCTCAAAAGGGGCTAGCCAGATGAACAGGGTGGTGAAGAAGATGTTTGGTACACTTGCTTTCATTTAGGAGAGTGTTGAGTACAGAAGTTGTCACATCCTGATGCAGTTGTACAAGTCGTTGGTGAGGCCACCTCTGGACCATTGTGTGCAGTTCACTTTCAGTCCAACAAAAAGGAAACATAACATTCTGCAAGGATACAAAAATACATTATTGCAATAAATCTAATAATTATCAGTTTGCAATGAATTAATAGGTTTGTATTAAGTGTGTGTGTTTCGACATGGCTAAACAGAGATAAAGAATTGATAAATTTGTTGCAATTCAATCCTTCCAATAAATGAAGCCCATACAACTATGAGTGTCTATTCATCTCTGCAGCTTTGATTCATGTTGGCTTGTGTGGGGGCCTCTCATATACAGTGAAGCTCCTTTTATCCGAGATGCATATGAAGAGATGAAGAAAGATTGTTATATGAAGAAAGACTGGATAGACTCGGCTTGTACTCGCTAGAATTTAGAAGATTGAGGGGGGATCTTATAGAAACTTACAAAATTGTTAAGGGGTTGGACAGGCTAGATGCAGGAAGATTGTTCCCGATGTTGGGGAAGTCCAGAACAAGGGGTCACTGTTTAAGGATAAGGGGGAAGTCTTATAGGACCGAGATGAGAAAAACATTTTTCACACAGAGAGTGGTGAATCTGTGGAATTCTCTGCCACAGAAGGTAGTTGAGGCCAGTTCATTGGCTATATTTAAGAGGGAGTTAGATGTGGCCCTTGTGGCTAAAAGGATCAGGGGGTATGGAGAGAAGGCAGGTACAGGATACTGAGTTGGATGATCAGCCATGATCATATTGAATGGCGGTGCAGGCTTGAAGGGCCGAATGGCCTACTCCTGCACCTATGTTTCGATGTTTCTATGTGATAAGTTACAATCGAGCTCTGAGTTTAAAGAGAGTACAGGACACCAGGGCCCTGGTATGTTCAGTGGGAATCTGCATCCACAGCTAAATATTGATCCATTAGCATCTTAAACAAACGGAGAGTGGATTATTGGAGCTTTACTCCACACGGGTTTGATATTTAGAAAAATTGAATTTCCAAAAGTACTTGGAGTTAATTCCAAATTGAGTATTGCTGAATTCATCATATATTCTGTTAAATGTCAACCACGATCATCCTTAAAGATTACACATGCCCCGGATTAGGCATGTTTCGGCAGCTTTTGAAAGGTAGTTTATTTCCTGGAATGTGAGTTTTATTTCCTAGAACATGAATTGCAATGACACTTCAAGTGTGATTTTTGTCACTGACATAACCATTTCCAAAACTTGAAGCAACCTTGGAAACTGTATGTTTTCTGTTTTGCCGCATCTGTGTTGCTAATGACTACGACCTCTTTGGAACTCTTTGAGTTCAAATCTCAAAGCTCCTCTTTTCAAAAATACCACTTCCAGCCCTTTTGTTTTACTGAGTTTAAAACAATGTCTAGTGTTCTAATTAGCAGGGTACTGTTGCCATCTGGACTGGCAGCTTTAGTTGGAATATTGTACCATTTTCCTGCATTAATTCGGTTTTGTGAGCCCTATCCGGAGTACACCAGCAGACTTCAAACAGTAACACCATTCTCCAAAAACGAATTGATTCAGTGTTAAATGGAAACTCTCCTGGGATCCAGAATGGTGGCATGGTGGCGCAGCGGTAGAGTTGCTGCCTCACAGCGCCAGAGACCCGGGTACGATCCCGACTACAAGTGGAGTCTGGACGGAATTTGTACGTTTTTCCCGTGACCGCATGGGCTTTCCAGTTTCCTCCCACGCTCCAAAGACGTACCAGTTTGTAGGGTAAGTGACTTTGGTAAAGATTGCAAATTGTCCCTCGTGTCGGAGAGTGCTAGTGCACGGGGATCGTTAGTCGGCGCAAACGCAATGGGCCGAAGGGCATGTTTCTGTGCTGCAGGTCTAGAGAAAACTAAAGCAAACTTGTAGAACAGGATCTATATTGCAGGGAATGGGTGGCATTTTCTGATGGGTGTCATTAGATGGCCAAGAGGTGATAGAATCATTCAACATGGAAACAGGTCCTTCTGGCCAACTCGGCCATGTCGACCAGGATGCCCAGTCCAAGCTCGTCCCATTTACGTGTGGCTGGCCCATATCTCTCTCAAGCTGATTTACATCGGGGAGACTAAGCGGAGGTTGGGCGATCGTTTCGCCGAACACCTCCGCTCAGTCCGCAATAACCTACCTGAACACCCGGTGGCTCAGCACTTCAACTCCCCCTCCCATTCCCAATCCGACCTCTCTGTCCTGGGTCTCCTCCATTGCCAGAGTGAGCAACACCGGAAATTGGAGGAACAGCACCTCATATTCCGCCTGGGTTGCTTGCGTCCGGATGGCATGAACATTGAATTCTCCCAATTTTGCTAGCCCTTGCTGTCTCCTCCCCTTCCTTAACCCTCGAGCTGTCTCCTCCCATCCCCCCACCCTCGGGCTCCTCCTCCTCCCTTTTTCCTTCCTTCTCCCCCCCATCCCCCATCAGTCTGAAGAAGGGTTTTGGCCCGAAACGTCGCCTATTTCCTTCGCTCCATAGATGCTGCTGCACCCGCTGAGTTTCTCCAGCATTTTTGTGTACCTTCTCTCTCAACCTTTCCTATCCATGTACCTGTCCAAATATCTTTAACATATTTTTGTATTTGCCTCAATCATTTACTCTGGCAGCTCGTTCCATAGACCCACCAGCTTCTGATGTTTGGGGCTCATAGGGTATTGCTGTTCCTTCCCCACTGCTAGGTCAAAATCCTGGAACCCCTCCTCCCCCACAGCCATGTCAATGAACGCACTCCTCAAGGACTGGTACAGTTCAACAACACAGCTCATCACCACCTTCTCAAGAGCAAGATGCTAGTTCCACCTGCAAAGCCCCACATCTCCTCAGTAAACCATTCAAATGGCTCAAGGATATTAAGTGGGTTGTGTAGAAAGGACCTGCAGATGCTGTTTACACTGAAGGTAGACACAAAATGCTGGAGTAACTCAGCGAGTCACGCACCATCTATGGAGAAAAGGAATAGGTGATATTTCGAGTCGGAACCCTTCTTCAGCAGGTCTCACTGAGATACTTCAGCATTTTGTGTCTATCTTTGGGTACCACTTGGATATTCAAAGGGTTGGCATGGGCTAAATGGGCCTAACAGCCTCCTATGATAAATCACAACATAATTATAATTATAACTTGAAATTGTAAGGTGGGTGACATTTCGGGTTGGGACCCTTCTTTAGATCTTTTTTCAGAGTCTGAAGAAGTTTCCCAACCCAAAATGTCACCCATCCTTTTTCGACAATAGACAATAGGGGCAGGAGTAGGCCATTCGTCCCCTTGGAGCCAGCTCCGCCATTCAATGTGATCATGGCTGATCATCCCCAATCTGTACCCCGTTCCTGCCTTCTCCACATATCCCCTGACCGCTATCTTAATAGCACTATCTAGCTCTCTCTTGAAAGTAACCAAAGAACCGGCCTCCACCGCCCTCTGAGGCAGAGAATTCTTCGCCAGAGTGACTTCCCAGACTCCATGGTGAATGTTTTGGGGGATTTTCTTTTTCTTTTTTTTTTTTTTTTAAATTTTTTTTTTTAAATTATTTTTATTAGAAGTACGGTAAGTTACAATAATACACAACACATATGCCTATAACATTTTTTGTACCGCTCCATTTTTTGAGCTTTAAGAAAAAGACAGAAGTAAAGGAAGTAAGGTTAACCTCAGCTGAGTGCTTCCAAAATAGAGGCATCACGTTACCTGCCCCACCAGAGGGCAGAGAACACGGGATCATTGTTATATTACAATCAGGAACGCATATCGCTCTGTTCCCCGTGTGGTTCTGGGATCATTGTCTAGTTCACCTTATTGCGACCTTACCGGCCGAAACTAAAATCTGCTCAGCCTGTGGTCAGAACAATGAAAACGTGGACAAGCGAGGGCATTGAAAACCTACAGTCCTGCTTTGACTGCACGGACTGGAATGAGTTGAGGGAAGCAACCACAAGCCTCGATCAATATACAGACACTGTGACATCATATGTCAGCTTTTGTGAGGGCCGTTGCATTCCCACTAGGACCCGGATCAGGTTCAACAATGACAAGCCCTGGTTTACAGCCAAACTCCGACAGCTCCGCCAGTCTAAAGATGAGGCCTACAGGAGCGGGGATGCAGACCTCCACAGGCAGGCCAAGTACAAGCTGAGAAGAGGAATCAGAGCTGCCAAGGAAAGGTACTCTGAGACGCTCAGGAGCAAGTTCAGACATTTTCAACCTGCACCGTCCCTGCCTGCTTCAAAGTCTCCACTATTGTTCCCGTACCCAAAAAGCCAAGGATTACTGGTCTCAATGACTGCAGGCCTGTCGCACTGACCTCTGTAATCATGAAGACCCTTGAAAGACTTGTGCTGGCCCACCTGAAAAATATCATAAACCCTCTGCTGGACCCCCTGCAGTTTGCATACCAGGCCAATAGATCAGTGGATGATGCAGTCAACCTAGGCCTGCACTTCATCCTTCAGACTGCCAGGGGACCTATGCAAGGATTTTGTTTGTTGATTTCAGCTCTGCATTCAACACCATTGTGCCAGAGCTACTACACTCCAAACTCTCCCAGTTGACTGTGCCTGAACCCCTCTGTCAGTGGATCACCAACTTCCTGACAGACAGGAAGCAGCATGTGAGGCTGGGAAAGTACATCTCGGACCCGCTAGCCCTCAGCATAGGAGCACCGCAAGGCTGTGTACTCTCCCCTCTCCTTTACCCCCTCTACACCAATGACTGCTCCTCCACAGACTCCTCTGTCAAGCTTCTCAAGTTTGCAGATGACACAACCCCGATTGGACTAATCCAGGATGGGGAGGAATCTGCCTACAGACAGGAAGTGACACAGCTGATGGAGTCATTTAAGTTCCTTGGAACCATCATCTCCAGTGACCTTAAGTGGGAGGCCACCATCGACCCCACAGTCAAAAAGGCCCAACAGAGGATGTACTTCCTGCGGCAGTTGAGGAAACACAATCTGCCACAGGCCACGATGGTCCAGTTCTATGCGGCCATCATCGAGTCTGTCCTCACTTTCTCCATCATGGTCTGGTTTGGCTCAGCCACCAAGCATGACATCCAGAGGCTGCAGCGGATCGATCGATCGATCAGCTGAGAAGATTGTTGGCTGCAACCTTCCCCCCATTGACGAATTGTTCACTGCAAGAGTCAGGAAGCGAGCGGGTAAGATCATCTCTGACCCCTCTCACCCTGGACACAAACTCTTTGAAGCACTTACCTCTGGAAGGCGACTCTGGACAGTCAAAAACGCCACAGTCAGACATAAAAACAGTAGCTCAACTCAACAGCCAAAAGTCTGTCACCTCCTTTTGCTCTGCTATTCTATTTAATTCTTCATATGTTTAAATTATAATGTTTTATTTTTAATTGTCTATTGTATATCGTATTGTTACTTGCGAGCAAAGCATCAAGGCAAATTCCTTGTATGTATACATACTTGGCTAATCATATTTATTCAATTTAATTCAATTCAATTCAATTCAATTCAAATTGAGGAGACAATCACTTTGAAGACAATACTGATCCAGAAGGTATATCGACATTCAGTTCTTAAATAGGTTTTCCTTCTGACATTTCTTTGTTAAAGTCTTTTGCTGTCTGCCATGACTGCATTGTTAAGCAACATACAAAGGAACAACCTTGGGTTCTGAAATCTTGAATATTCGAAGTGTGTGATGGGTTTTGAAAGGTTTGACAGCACAAGTTCTCTTCAACTACATTCAATCAACCAGTGACTTTTCATCCCATCCATGAATAGGTTCAAATTCAAGAGCTACTGAGCACAGAAGCTGACATCAAAATGACCCCATGTTCTCCCGAGTTGCTCTCGTTTTAAGTAAGTGTTTGATGACTACATTATTATTCTGTACAGGTGGGACCTGTACAGAAAGGATGGGTTGCACTTGAACCCGAGGGGGACCAATATCCTGGCGGGGAAATTTGCAAAGGTCACTGGGGAGACTTTAAACTAGAACGGTTGGGGCGAGGGACTCAAATAGAGAAAGCTAGTAGACAGAATGGGAGGCAGGAAGCAGAAAAGGGAAGCACTCGGACACAAGAGGAGAAAGAAAAAAAAGGAAATAAACAGAGAAGAAGAGACGGGGGGTTTCTTAAATGTGCATATTTTAATGCTAGGAGCATTGTAAGAAAGGTGGATGAGCTTATAGTCTGGATAGACATCTGGAAGTATGATGTTGTGGCGATCAGTGAAACATGGTTGCAGGAGGGCTGTGATTGGAAACTAAATATTCCAGGATTTCGTTGCTTCAGGTGTGATAGAATTGGAGGGGCAAGAGGTGGAGGTGTTGCATTGCTAGTCAGGGAAGATATTACAGCAGTGCTTTGGCAGGATAGATTGGAGGGCTCATCTAGGGAGGCTATTTGGGTGGAACTGAGAAGTGGGAAAGGTGTAGCAACACTTATAGGGGTGTATTATAGACCGCCAAATGGGGAACGAGAATTGGAAGAGCAAATATGTAAGGAGATAGCAGATATTAGTAGTAAGCACAAGGTAGTGATTGTGGGAGATTTCAACTTTCCACACATAGACTGGGAAACACATTCTGTAAATGGGCTGGATGGTTTGGAGTTTGTAAAATGTGTGCAGGATAGTTTTTTGCAGCAATACATAGAGGTACCTACTAGAGGAGGGGCAGTGCTGGACCTCCTGTTAGGAAATGAGACGGGACAGGTGGCGGAGGTATGCGTTGGGGAGCACTTCGGGTCCAGTGATCACAATACCATTAGTTTCAATATAATTATGGAGTAGGTCAGAACTGGACCTAGGGTTGAGATTTTTGATTGGAGAAAGGCTAACTTTGATGAGATGCGAGATGATTTAAAAGGAGTGGACTGGGACATTTTGTTTTATGGGAAAGATGTAGAAGAGAAATGGTGGACATTTAAAGGGGAAATTTTAAGAGTACAGAATCTTTACGTTCCTGTTCGGTTGAAAGGAAACAGTAAAAATTGGAAAGAGCCCTGGTTTTCAAGGGAAATTGGACATCTTGTTCGGAAAAAGAGGGAGATCTACAATAATTATAGGCAGCATGAAGTAAATGAGGTGCTTGTGGAGTATAAGGAATGTAAAAAGAATCTTAAGAAAGAAATTAGAAAAGCTAAAAGAAGATATGAGGTTGCTTTGGCAAGTAAGGTGAAAGTAAATCCAAAGGGTTTCTACAGCTATATTAATAGCAAAAGGATAACGAGGGATAAAATTGGTCCATTGGAGAAACAGAGTGGGCAGCTATCTGCAGAGCCAAAAGAGATGGGGGAGATATTGAACAATTTCTTTTCTTCGGTATTCACCAAGGAGAAGGATATTGAATTATGTGAGGTAAGGGAAACGAGTAGAGTAGTTATGGATACTATGAGTTTCAAAGTAAAAGAAGTACTGACACTTTTGAAAAATATAAAAGTGGATAAGTCTCCAGGTCCTGACAGGATATTCCCTAGGACATTGAGGGAAGTTAGTGTAGAAATAGCCGGGGCTATGACAGAAATATTTCAAATGTCATTAGAAACGGGAATAGTCCCCGAGGATTGGCGTACTGCGCATGTTGTTCCATTGTTTAAAAAGGGTTCTAAGAGTAAACCTAGCAATTATAGACCTGTTAGTTTGACTTCAGTGGTGGGCAAATTAATGGAAAAGATACTTAGAGATAATATATATAAGCATCTGGATAAACAGGGTCTGATTAGGAACAGTCAACATGGATTTGTGCCTGGAAGGTCATGTTTGACTAATCTTCTTGAATTTTTTGAAGATGTTACTAGGGAAATTGACGAGGGTAAAGCAGTGGATGTTGTCTATATGGACTTTAGTAAGGCCTTTGACAAGGTTCCTCATGGAAGGTTGGTTAAGAAGGTTAAACTGTTGGGTATAAATGCAGGAATAGCAAGATGGATTCAGCAGTGGCTGAATGGGAGAAGCCAGAGGGTAATGGTGGATGGCTGTTTGTCGGGTTGGAGGCAGGTGACTAGTGGGGTGCCTCAGGGATCTGTGTTGGGTCCTTTGTTGTTTGTCATGTACATCAATGATCTGGATGAAGGGGTGGTAAATTGGATTAGTAAGTATGCAGATGATACCAAGATAGGGGGTGTTGTGGATAATGAAGAGGATTTCCAAAGTCTACAGAGTGATTTAGGCCATTTGGAAAAATGGGCTGAAAGATGGCAGATGGAGTTTAATGCTGATAAATGTGAGGTGTTACACCTTGGCAGGACAAATCAAATAGGACGTACATGATAAATGGTAGGGAATTGAAGAATACAGTTGAACAGAGGGATCTGGGAATACCCGTGCATAGTTCCTTGAAGGTGTAATCTCATATAGATAGGGTGGTAAAGAAAGCTTTTGGTATGCTAGCCTTTATAAATCAGACCATTGAGTATAGAAGCTGGGACGTAATGTTAAAATTGTACAAGGCATTGGTGAGACCAAATCTGGAGTATGGTGTACAATTTTGGTCGCCCAATTATAGGAAGGATGTCAACAAAATAGAGAGAGTACAGACTAGATTTACTAGAATGTTGCCTGGGTTTCAACAACTAAGTTACAGAGATAGGTTGAATAAGTTAGGTCTTTATTCTCTGGAGCGCAGAAGGTTAAGGGGGGACTTGATAGAGGTCTTTAAAATGATGAGAGGGATAGACAGAGTTGATGTGATCAAGCTTTTCCCTTTGAGAATAGGGAAGATTCAAACAAGAGGACATGACTTCAGAATTAAGGGACAGAAGTTTAGGGGTAACATGAGGGGGAACTTCTTTACTCAGAGAGTGGTAGCGGTGTGGAATGAGCTTCCAGTGGAAGTGGTAGCGGCAGGTTCGTTGGTATCATTTAAAAATAAATTGGATAGGCATATGGATGAGAAGGGAATGGAGGATTATGGTATGAGTGCAGGCAGGTGGGACTAAGGGAAAAAAGTTGTTCGGCACGGACTTGTAGGGCCGAGATGGCCTGTTTCCGTGCTGTAATTGTTATATGGTTATATGATTATTATTGCCCGTGGTTCAAATCCTCATTCCAACTTTGCAGGTGACACCAAACATCATTGATTCGTAAGTTCTAAGAACAAAATAAGGCCATTTGGCCCATCGAATCCACTCTGCCGTTCAATCGTGGCTGGTCAATCTCATCCTCTCGACCCCATTCTCCTGACCTTCGCTCCATAACCCCTGACACCCACGCCAATCAAGAATCTGTCAATCTCCGCCTTTAAAATATCCACTGACTTGGCCTCCACAGCTGCCTGTGGCAATGAATCCCGCAGATTCACCACCCTCTGACCAACAAATCGGTGGTTCAGAGGGGAATGAGGAGGGATATGGAAGTTCACAATAGGATCTAGATCATTTGGGAAGATGCGCTGAACGGCAAATGGAATTTAACTCTGACACGTGTGAGGTACAGCATTCTGGTTTGTCAAACCAGAGTAGGTTTTACAGAGTAAACAGTGGTGAAAATTGCAGAACAGAGTGAGCTGGGAGTGCAGGTGCATGATTCCCTGAAAAGGGCAAGTTTAGTGGACAGCATGGTGAAGAATGCATTTGGCACACATACCTTCAATGAAAAAGGTATTGAGTACTAAAGCTGGCACGACATGATGCATCTGTACAAGTGTCTGGTGAGGCCACACTCGGAGTACCACGTGCACAGACAAGGATCACCCACACGCTAGTTCTGTCCTACGCACTAGGGACAATTTACAGAAGCCAATTCACCTACAAACCTGGAATGTGGGAGAAAACCGGAGCACCCGGAGAAAACCCACGCAGTCATAGGGCGAACGTACAAACTCCGTACAGACAGCACCCGTTTTTTGAGGGAGGATATATAGAAACATAGAAACATAGAAATTAGGTGCAGGAGTAGGCCATTCGGCCCTTCGAGCCTGCACCGCCATTCAATATGATCATGGCTGATCATCCAACTCAGTATCCCGTACCTGCCTTCTCTCCATACCCTCTGATCCCCTTAGCCACAAGGGCCACATCTAACTCCCTCTTAAATATAGCCAATGAAGTGGCCTCGACTACCCTCTGTGGCAGGGAGTTCCAGAGATTCACCACTCTCTGTGTGAAAAAAGTTCTTCTCATCTCGGTTTTAAAGGATTTCCCCCTTATCCTTAAGCTGTGACCCCTTGTCCTGGATTGTCTTCCCCAACATCGGGAGCAATCTTCCTGCATCTAGCCTGAAAGTGGACATTTTGCAACAGGATCAAGTTGGCGATATGCAGAGTACTGCCCTGCCGACTACAAATTCAGAAGGTTCAGAAGGTTTTTGCTCTGTCTCTGGCTCCGTCAGGCAGCAACTCTACCGCTGCGCCACTGGGCCGCAGCTTGTCCTTTCTGGGTTTCATCTTTCTATCGATGAAAGAACAGAACTTTGATCCCCGAGATGGCATGGATTTATCAGATGAATGCAAAGGATATTTTTTTGAAGATAACTATCGGGGACAGGTTTAAGTTAACTGAAGACAATGAATAGGCGCGAGTTGACACAGGTGAACACCACGTACTTGTCAAAAAATATTGGCGTGAGGAGCAATGTTAAAATGCAGGTTTAACAGGGCAACGTCATAAGGTCATGTGATAGGAGCAGAATTTGACCATTCGGCCCATCATGTCTACTCTGCCATTCAATCGGCTGATCTGTCTCTCCATCCTAACCCCATTCTCCTGCCTTCTCCCCATAACCCCTGACACCCATACTAAAACAAATCTTGCTTTAAAATGGTGCAAAATATGCTTGAGACTCAAAGTATATAAGGGATTGGGCATTATTTTCGCTGACCTATTTGTTTTATTAAAGCCCATAATGCACCGAATCTGGGAACAAGTTGCATCTTGTTCTGATGATCACCAAACCAACTCAAATCACAACTAGTTCATTACTAGGTTTTTTTTCTTCTCGAGAACAGTACTTTATCTAACTCTGTGCTGAACTGAATCAAACAATGGTTCAATAACTTGCATATAAGTCCAAATGCCATTAAGTCCAAATGCCATTCTAAGATTAAACTTTTTTAGATGATTAAGATGGTGTCCTGCAAGATCGCATGCCACACACTGGAGACAAAAACTAGTAACTATGACTACAAAAGACAGACACAAAAAGCTGGTGCAACTCAGCGGGTCAGGCAGCATCTCTGCAGAAAAGGAATAGGTGATGATTCAGGTCGAGACCCTTCTTCAGACTGAGACTCAGGGGGAAGGGAAACGAGAGATATAGACGGTGGTGTAGAGAGATATAGAACAAATGATTGAAAGATATGTAAAAAAAATAAAGGAAACAGGCCATTGTTAGCTGTGGGCTAGATGAAAACGAGTTACAGACAAATAGACTCAACAGGATGCATCCTTCCTTTACAAGTATAATCATAATGCAGTTTAGATTGCTCTTTGTAAAGAACCGAGGCATCTTCAAATCCTACTTTCAGTGTTGCACCCATTACCCTTAAGTGTTATTCAGAAACATTATCGGCTTCCTTAACACCAGGCTGTGAATTTTCTCTATTTTTTCTCATGTATACATATTGAAGAAGCTTGTGCAGGAATGAACTGCTGATGCTGGTTTACACCGAAGATAGACACAAAAAGCTGGAGTAACTCAGCGGGTCAGGTAGCATCTCTGGAGAAGAGGAATAGGTGATGTTTTGTGTCGAGACCCTTCTCCAGACCCATGTTGTGATTTAAGTTCTTGAATTCCTATAGAATTCTGAAGTCCCTAATCTTAGCTCTCAACCTTGTCTTGCAGGGAGCATGATTAGATTCCATAATTGCTCATTATAACCCAATTTCTGTATCACTTCAATCTCCTCCGCACCTTTGTTGTGTCCTTTCAATAGTCAGTGTAGAGCAGCAGCGAGTACTGTGTGTAGTATTCTAAGGACATGCAACAGCATTTACGAAGGTATGAACTTCATGTAATGAGTTGAACCTTTGGAGATGAGTTCCTTTTAGGTGCATTGAGAAAGCAAACAGTTTCCATGCTTATTAACGATGCCTGTTTTGCTGTTAAAATATCCCATTTTCATGTAATTTTTTGGGAAGCCACATTTTGTAAATGCCAAAATGTTGTGTTCAAAGGCACTTGAAAGGACAGACATTTGCAAGGAGGTCAACACTTTTTTTTATTTAGCAAGCTCATAATGAGATTTCTTAACCCAGCCTTGTTCTCTCAGGTGTTAGTGAGAAGAGATCGCCATATTAACGGTATGTGTGGGTGAGAGATGTGATTAAATGGATTAGAGACCAAAATCTCAGCATGTTCCACAACCAAGAGAAACATAATGAGGTTAAACTGCTCAGGGCGGCAGAGAGACACATCCGGTAAAACTGCTGCCTTGTAGCGCCAGAGACCCGGGTACGATCCTGACCTCGGGTGCTGTCTGTGTGGCGTTTGCACGTTCTCCCTGTGGGTTTTCTCCGGGTGCTCCGGTTTCCTCCCACACCCCAAAGACCTGTGCGTTTGGAGGTTAAATGGTCTCTACAAATTGCCCCTGGTGTGTTAGGAGTGGTTATGGAACTGGTCAAGCAGCCAAAATTCTGTTTCATTAACTTGGCAATCTTCACAAGTGCACCCGGAGAATTTAACTTAAATTATTTGGGAATTTAGGAAACAAATCTCGGACTGTCTCATATCGTCAATTAGGACACGTCTCGGTAACAGTAACTATAAAGTTGGAACTTAAAAAATGCCTTAACAATATTTGGGAAAAAGCCTGATGGAATATGGAATTGGTATTGGTGTGTTCTTGTCATGTGTACTGAGGTACAGTGAAAAGTCTTTGTTTGCATGCTATCCAATTACATCAGATAACATTATGCATGAATACAATCAAGTCATATAGCAGGTAGCGCAAAAGAGAAAAATTACAGAGTGAAGAATATAGATTTTTAGCATTGGAGCATCTGAGCTTGAAAGGTATTTTTCCAGAGAAAAAGTCCAATGTCTACATTGAGGTTGGTTGGAAGATTGTGACTATATCCCAGTTTTATGGGAGGACCTTCCAGAAGTCTAATAACAGAGGGGAAGAATATTGGTGATATTTAAACCTAGAAACTTGAAGCTCTTAACCGTTTCCACTCCATCTCCATTGATGCTGGAGTCAATGGTGAGGAGTCAGGACTCTGTGATGGACTGACCCACATCCACAACTTTGGTTTAGTTGCGGAAGGAATTGCAGATGCTGGTTTAAACTGGGTGGTGCCAGCAATGGCTGACCCGCCAACAGTCTGTCTGTCCCTTTCTTCTTTGTGTTGTATGTTAAATATGTTTTTTTAGTGTTCTTTAGCTTGTTTTATATGGGCGGGGGGGGGGGGGGGATTGGAGGGAACATTTTCTAATCTCTTACCTCGACGGAGATGCTATTTTTTTTTCCATATCGTATCTCCGTCCGCACTGCGGCCTAACATCGAGGAGTTGGCGCCTTTGCTGGAGACTGCCTTTTGAGAGCTCCACTGCTGAGAGTCTGCGGGACTTTAACATTGCGGAGCTCGCGGTCTCTGGGCAGAGACCGACTTCGGGAAGTCCAAGACGCAGGAGCTTCGATCGCCCCAACGCGGGAGTTCCGATCGCCCCAACGCGGGAGTTCCGATCGCCCCGGCCCTGGAGCTTTGACTGTCCCGTTGCGGGAGCTTCGACCGCCGGCTGTGGGGATTTTGATGGTTTGACTGCGGGAGAATAAAGAGGAAGAAGTTTTGACTTTTTTGCCTTCCATCACAGTCAGAAATGTGGGGAATCCACCGTGGTGGATGTTAAAGTTAACTTTTTTGTAGTTGTGTGGCTTTTTGCTTTTTTTTCCATATGGCTGTATGATAATTCGCATATCACTGTACCTTAATTGGTACATGTGACAATAAAATACCTTTGAAACCTTTGAAACCAAAGGTAGACGCAAAAAGCTGAAGTAACTCAATCCCGCTGTTACTCCAGCTTTTTGTGTCTATCTTTGGTTTAGTTTAGTTTAGTTTAGTTTAGTTTAGCGATACAGCATGGAAACAGGCCCTTCGGCGCACTGAGTCCACGCTGACCATCGATCACCCATACACCAAACTCCGCCATTTTTTTGCAGCACTGGGAATAGCTGTTTCCAATGCAAGCTGTGATGCAAATAGCATGCTTTCCATGATGTCTCTGCAGTAGTTAGTTAGAGTCATTGGTGACTTGCCAAATTCAGTCTCCTGAGGAAGTAGAGGCACTGGTCTGGTTCCTCGGTCACAGCTTCAACGTGGATGGTCCATGACCGATTAGACTTTAGATTAAGAGATACAGCGTGGAAACAAGCCCTTCGGCCCACCGAGTCTACACCGACCAGTGATCACCCTGTGCACTGGTTCTATCCCACACACTTGGGACAGTTTACAGAAGCCAATGATTCTACAAACCTGTATGTCTTTGGAATGTGGGAGGAAACCGGAGCACCCATAAAAAACCCACATGGTCACTGGCAGAACAGTACAAACTCATTACAGACTGCACACATAGTCAGGATCGAACCCAGGTCCCTGGTACTGTAATGGGCCTGTTCCACTTAGGCGACTCTTTAGGCGACTGCCAGGGATTAGTTTTAATGGAATTCACCTGGCGACAACCTACGACAGCAAAAATTGTCGCCACTGTCGCCGAAAATTTGCAACATGCCGCATTGATGTTGATTGGGCCATGTGTTCCTCCACGGTTCTCCTTCAGAGCGTTTTGGTTCAGGGGTGATCAAGGTGTGATTGAGCCATTCATAACTTCATAAGTTCATAAAGTGATGGGAGCATTTGGCCCACCAAGTCTACTCCGCCATCAAATCATGGCTGATCCATCTTTCCCTCTGAGCCCCATTCTCCTGCCTGCTCCCCATAACCCTTGACACCGCCACTAATCAAGAAGCCCGCAGGAAGGAACTGCAGATGCTGCTTTAAACTGAAGATAGACACAAAATGCTGGAATAACTCCGCGGGACAGGCAGCACCACTGTCGAGAAGGAATGGGTGAGGTTTCGGGTCGAGACCCTTCTTCAGACCCGAAATGTCATCCCATTCCTTCTCTCCAGAGATGCTGCCTGTCCCGCTGAGTTACTCCAGCATTTTGTGTCCAATCAAGAAACAGAAGGACTGATCTAAGAGGGAGAAAGGCCTCTTTATGGAGCCTGAAGTAGACGGTTATTGAAGCGGAGAGTCGCATGCTAATACGACACAACATGTTCTCATGCTTCAGCCTTGCCCCCATACGTATTTCCACAGAGACACTTCAGAGTATCAATGATTTACAGGGAAAGGATCAGGGGTGTTAAGACGGCCTCCGCAATGTGGGTTGATATACAGCTCACAGTTCAGTAGTCCAGTTGAATCGCTGATGATTTTGTTGCTCATGTAGATGTCTGAGCTTGAAAGGTATTTTCATGCTTGGCAAAACAGACAAATAGGTACAGCAGCCGAGATGCTGCAGGCAGGTGCTGCTGAAACCACATGTTTTTTTCTTGAGAACACATTCGGGTGCGAGGAAGTCAACTGGAAGACGAGAGAAGTTATTATCAATTTATTAAATGTGGGGGGGACAGGCTGTCCTCCAGGTAACAGAAACAGCTTTAACAAAACAAAAACAAAATCAGGTTTGCCATATTTAAGGCAGCTGTAAACAGTCCAGATCAAGAAGTCTGTACAGTATAAATTTTATTCTAGAAAATAAAAATAGTTCGCTGGTTTGACATAACATTAAAATCACGATAACATCACCAGAGAAACAAAAACAACGATCAATCAAGATGGACACAAAATGCAGGCGTAACTCAGTGGGACAGGCAGCATCTCCAGAGAGACGTTTCAGGTCAAGACCCTTCTTCAGAATGATGTCAGGGGAGTGGGCGGGACAGATATAGAATATAGTTGGACACAGTAGGACTGGTGGGAGACTTGGGAAGGGGGAGGGGATGGAGAGAGAGGGAAAGCAAGGACTACTTGAAGTTAAAGAAGTCAATGTTCATGCAGCTGGGATGTAAGCTACCTAAGCGAAATATGAGGTGCTGCTCCTCCAATTTCAATATCAATTCAAGATGTCTTCCTGCATCATACTTTGTTCTACTTCTCCTGGTATTTTTCTCTTTGTTTCCTTAAAACTGTTTACGAAACTAATGTATCGATCAGAAACCTAATGTATTGACATCTTGACGAGCTGCTCCTGCATCTAGTCCCAAAAATCTGGTAGAAATATCATTATTATAACTCGCTCGAGATCGCATACTCTGTCTGAATGATTAAAAACACCTTAACTCTAGACTTTCCTCCAGACTTTACTCTAGACCCGAAACATCACCCATTCCTTCGCTCCATAGATGCTGCCTTACCCGCTGAGTTTCCCCCAGCATTTTTGTCTACCTTTTGTTTACTCTGGACTTTAGACTTTAGAGATACAGTTGGGAAACAGGCCCTTCGGCCCATTGAGTCCATGTCGATCAATGATCTCCCCATACACTAGTACTATCCTGCACACTACGGACAATTTGCAATTTTAGCAAAGCCAATTAACCTACAAACCATTACATCTTTGGGATGTGGAAGGAAACTGAAGCTCCTGGAAAAAAACCCACGCAGTCACAAGGAGAACGTACAAACTCCACAAAGACAGCACCCGTAGTCAGGATCGAATCTCGCTAGAATTTAGAAGATTGAGGGGGTATATTATAGAAACTTACAAAATTCTTAAGGGGTTGGACAAGCTAGATGCAGGAAGATTGTTCCCGATGTTGGGGAAGTCCAGAACAAGGGGTCACAGTTTAAGGATAAGGGGGAAATCTTTTCGGACTGAGATGAGAAATACATTTTTCACACAGAGAGTGGTGAAACTCTGGAACTCTCTGCCACAGAAGGTAGTTGAGGCCAGTTCATTGGCTATATTTAAGAGGGAGTTAGATGTGGTCCTTGTGGCTAAAGGGATCAGGGGGTATGGTGAGAAGGCAGGTACAGGATATATTGAATGGCGGTGCATGCTCGAAGGGCCGAATGGCCTACTCCTGCACCTATTTTCTATGTTTCTATAACGAATGATACGGCACGGATAACTGATGTTTTGGAGTTTCGCTCAAAACTGTTATTTGATGAAAGATTAAGTTATAGTGCCATTAATTGTGCCAAAAGTGCTTTGATATCAAATGCTTTGATAATCATGCCATTTTTTTCAAATGGCCAGTCTCTGTGAACGTTGCCTGAATGATCCAATAACACCCAGACCACAACCTCAGAAACAGTTGACCACATCTCCATAAATAAAAAGCATAAAATGAAGTCATCCCCCAACACCTAAATATATCACCCTAACATTAATCTCCATACATCTTTGAGAGCAGGAGGGCACAGTGGCACAGTGGTAGAACTGTTGCCTGACAGCGCCCGAGATCCTAACTGTCTGAACAGAGTGTGTATGTTTACCCTGTGAGCACGTAAGCTTTCTCTGAGCGCTCTGGTTTCTTCCCACACTTCAAAGACATAGAGGTTTGTAGGTTAAATGGCCTCTGTAAAGTGCCCCTTGTGTGTAAGATGCAAAACTGGGATAACATGGAACTAGTGTAGGGATAATCATTGATCATAGATGGGCCGAAGGGCTTGTTTCCACACTGTATCCCCAGACTAAATCAAAAAAAGCAAATTAATTCATTAAAATCTCCATGGTAAGTAATATGAATTTACTTCATGTTTAGTTTAGTTTCATTTAGTTTAGAGATACTGCACGTAAAAAGGCCCTTTGGCCCACTGAGTTAATGCCGACCAGCGATCTCCGCACACTAACACTATCTCTCACACAATGGAGACATTTTACAATTTTACCTAGCCAATTAACCTACAAACCAGCACATATTTGGAGTGTGGGAGGTAACCGGAGCTTCTGGAGAAAACCCACACAGGTCACGGGAAGACCGTACAAACTCCGTACAGACAAGCAGCCATGGTCAGGATCGAACCCGGGTCCCAGGCGCAGTAAGCCACCAACTCTACCGCTGTGCCACCGTTTACAAACGAATTATACTGCGAATAAAATATTTTACATTCACATCAAAATGCTGGTGTGTTCGGTAATGTCGTTTAGACAGTGAATATAATTACCCCCAGACAATTCGGTCAAGTCAAGCACGTGCCATCAAGGCCCTTATTTATTGTTTACTTTCCCTTCGAAAGTCATTAAGCTTTTGGTCTCACAGGCACTCCAAGGTCTAGCGCAGGTCAACCATACTCATTATTCTTGTGTGAGCCCAGACAATGAATGTCGGGCGGCAGTCTCTGCAGACGGTATCACAGCCCTTATTGCTGAGACCCTACAGGGACATACGTGAACCTGAAGGGACCACCTCAGGAGCTGCCGGAATAATAACTGGTTTACCTTCTCCCTCAGGTGAAGTGGATTTGTGCACCTGAGTGGGGAAAAGGCTGAGATCAGTCTGCTCCGTGCAGATTGGGGAATTAACCAGGGACATGCGGATCAGGACGGTGCAATGCTCGGTCAAGTTATGCTTCCATCGTTCTGGCCTCATGGGGAGCTGCGTGCATGTGCAGTGTAACAATTGCTCTCCGATCCATTGGAAAATATTACTTGCCCTATCTTTGGCTTCCTTCGGTCATGGCTGACCATGGGTGTCTCCAGGTTGCTATTCCCTACATGGAGGACGCCTGTGCATGACTTTGTTTAACATGGGGGGACTGGTGCACTGACAGCCACCCCAAAGTCCTTGACAGATCTGGGTCAGGGGCCAGTGGCATGGAGTCGAAGACTGCCCTGTCGGAGTGAACTAAAAGTGCAAAAACCATTGTGACTTAAAACCATCCCCAATCATTTAGATGTCCGCTGCTCTGCCTGCCGGACTTGATAACATGGCACAGCATGGAAACAGGTCTTTTGGCCCAACTTGTCCCTGCTTTCCATCATGGCCCCTCTAAGCTAGGCCCATTTGCCTGTGTTTGGCCCATTTACCCCAAACCTTGCGTAGAAAGGAATTACAGATGGCGGTTTAAACCGAAGATAGACACAAAAAGCTGGAGTAACTCAGCGGGTCAGGCAACATCTCTGGAGAAAAGGAATAGGTGACATTTTGGCAGTCTGAAGAAGGGTCTTGACCTGAAACGTCACCTAATACTTTTCTCCAGAGATGCTGCCTGACCCGTTGAGTTACTCCAGCATTTGTGTCTATCTTCCCTCAAAACCTTTCCTGTCCATGTTCCGGGCCAGGATATCTTAAATTTAGTAATAATACCTGCCTCACTTACCTCATCTGACAGCTCGTTCCATATACCCACTACCCACTGATTGAAAAGGTTGCCCCTTAGGTTCTTATTAAATCTTTCCCCTATCACCTTAAACCTATGTCCTCTGGTTCTTGATTACCCCCCCCCCCTCCCCAGGTACAAATCTGCCCATAATTATTTTCCAATTTACAAAGATTTCAATAACACATAGATAACCTAAGGTTTAAGGTGAGGAGGAAGAGATTTAATAGAAACATAGAAACATAGAAAATAGGTGCAGGAGTAGGCCATTCAGCCCTTCGAGCCTGCACCGCCATTCAATATGATCATGGCTGATCATCCAACTCAGTATCCTGTACCTGCCTTCTCTCCATACCCCCTGATCCCTTTAGCCACAAGGACCACATCTAACTCCCTCTTAAATATAGCCAATGAACTAAACTACCTTCTGTGGCAGAGAATTCCAGAGATTCACCACTCTCTGTGTGAAAAATATTTTCTCATCTCGGTCCTAAAACATTTCCCCCTTATCCTTAAACTGTGACCTCTTGTTCTGGACTTCCCCAACATCGGGAACAATCTTCCTGCATCTAGCCTGTCCAACCCCTTAAGAATGTTGTACGTTTCTATAAGATCCCCCCTCAATCTTCTAAATTCTAGCGAGTACAAGCCGAGTCTATCCAGTCTTTCTTCATATGAAAGTCCTGACATTCCTGGAATCAGTCTGGTGAACCTTCTCTGTACTCCCTCTATGGCAAGAATGTCTTTCCTCAGATTAGGAGACCAAAACTGTATGCAATACTCCAGGTGTGGTCTCACCAAGACCCTGTACAACTGCAGTAGAACCTCCCTGCTCCTATACTCAAATCCTTTTGCTATGATCCTGAGGGATAACTTTCATACACAATGGGCATGGGTGTATAGAACGAGCAGCCGGAGGAGGTAGTTGAGGCTGGTACTAACACAACGCTTAAGAAACTTTTGGACAGGTTCATGGATAGGACAGGTTGAGAGGGCTACGGGCCAACCGCAGACAGTTGGGACGAGTATTGATGGGACATGTTGGTCGGTGGCGGGCCCCTTTCGATGTTGTATGACTACGAATCTATAACACTGAATACAGTTGGAGGTCATGGGTGTAGATAAAATGATTCATCCGATTTCTGGGACCATGGACTTGTGTGGACGGGTTGGCAAATGTGGAAATATTCTCCTTCAAACAGGAATTTCTAAAGGGATCTGATAAAGCTATTTAAAATTGTGTGGACAGATAATCTATTCCCAATGAGGGATCAAGAACACTGATATGTAAAATGAATGTGATTGGTAAAAGTACCAAAGGGCCATGAGGAATATTCATTATCCCCCCCCCCCCTTCCTGAGAAGTTAAGTCCGAGAATTCATTCCCAGGATTGGCGGTGGAGGTGGATTCTTACTAAAAGTGTATAAAAGGATGCCATTTGGCCCATCAGAACTGTGCTAGCTCTCTGAGTAATGGGATCAATCCCCACATATTTCCAAGGACTTTTCCGTCTGGTGCTTGTGCTGTGGTGCAGCGGCAGAGTTGTTGCCTCGCAGTGCCAGAGACCCAGGTTCGATCTTGACTATGAAACTAGTGTGTGAATGGGTGCTCGCTGGTCGATGACTGTTCATCTACTCATTTTTTTATCCCGCCTCAATGGTGCCAACATTGACACGAAGAATCAAATTCTACAAGGTTTCTGACAGCACCAAGCCTTACATCAAGGGGCGGCACGGTGGCGCAGCGGTGGAGTTGCTGCCTAACTCAAATGATGCACAGGTTTGTAGGGTAATAGGCTTGAAAAATATGTAAAATTGTCCCTTGTGCGTGTAGCGTTAATGTGTGGGGATCGCTGGTCAACGCGGACATGGTGGACCAAGGGGCCTGTTTCCGCGGTTTCTCTAAACCAAACTAAACCTAACTTACTTTTTCACCACACCATCTGTTTTGTCAAACTGCTCTACATAAAGCAGGATTCAATGGATGAAGAAGGGTTTTGGGCCGAAATGTTGCCTATTTCCTTCGCTCCATAGATGCTGCTGCACCCGCTGAATTTCTCCAGCACTTTTGTCTACCTTCGATTGCCCAGCATCTGCAGTTCCTTCTTAAACTCTTCAAACTCTTCTTGAGCCTCTGAGGAGGCTCAAGAAAGCCCACCTGTCCCCCCAGATCCTGACCAACTTCTACAGGTGTACCATCGAGAGCATCCTGACCGCCTGCTTCACGGTATGGTACAGCAGCTGCACTGTTGCGGACAGGAAGGCACTACAACGGGTGGTGAAAACCGCGCAGCACATCATCGGCGCCCCGCTCCCTGCCATGGATGCCCTCCACCGAAAACGGTGTCTGAAACGAGCTGGGAAGATCATTAAAGACCCCTCCCACCCCAATCATGGACTGTTTGCCCTCCTCCCATCAGGGAGGCGGTACAGGAGCCTCAGGTCTCGTACCAGTAGGATGAGGAACAGCTTCTACAATCATACCGTCGCATTGCTGAACTCGGAGTCCCGCCGATAGATTCCTCCGGTCCCTCCGTCCCCATTGTTTAATTATTCTGCATTTTCTATTGTTCTGTATCCTCTTTTTTTTTTTTTAAATTCTATATTGCACTACTACGGACTGACGCAAAACTGCATTTCGTTGTACCGATACTCAGTATTTGTGCAATGACATTAAAGTTGAATTGAATTGAATTGAATTGAATTGAATTGAAAAACTGATGAAGGACAGTGTTTGACAGAGGAGGAATAATGAATAGAAGATGGGAAATGTTGTGGGGAAGAAAGACATACTGGTGGAGAGTGGTGTTTTAAACTTTCTGAATTCTAAAGGGCCTGACCCACTTGGAACACCTAATCCACGAGTTTAGAAGACCCTAGACGAGTTGAAAAAAATGTCAAGGTCGTGGTGACTTGCCGAAGTAAAAGACCTCCTACGACCTCCTACGACTATGTCTACGACCTTCTACGACTATGTGTACGACCTCCTACGACCCCCTCGACCTCAGTCTTCCACACCTAAGACCAACTACGACTAGCTACAAGTGGAAAATGATCACATGATAAAATGATGTCATGTTTGCATTTTTTTCTCGGGCCAGTTACCAACCTACGACTACCATCACGACCTACTACGACCTACCTACGAGTAAAAAGTGTCAATTATTTCCATGCTGACCTTTATTTTCCTCGTGGACATTTTTGATCAGGCTGAAAAAAACGTCGCGACCTACTTGAGGCCACGAGTACGCGGAGACCACTCACGAGCATGAGGAAGAGTTACGAAGACCTCCTACGACCTCGTGGCAACCATGCTGCGAGTATGAGTCAAGGGCAAACTCGGCAGAGGTTGCCAATTAGGTCGTGAAAGTGGGACAGTGGGCTTTACAGATAGTAAAATCATATGTGATAGTCTTCTTATCGAGTCCACACACAAGATTAGAAGTTGTTCAGCCAGAGCTGAACACACTTCTCAGCATCTGCATACAACGGTGTCTGCCTTGTCCCTTCTTTGTGCTTCTTGTGCGTGGTGGGGGAAAGATTGGTGGAAACAGGGGCGCGATGTGAACGCTCGTTCCTTGACCCCATAAGTGATGGTTATAGGAGCAGATCACTTAGGCCTTTCAGGAGTAGGCATTTCAGTCCATCGAATCAGCTCCGCCATTTGATCATGGCTAATGTATTTTTCCCTCTCAACTCCATTCTCCTACCTTCTCCCCGTAACCTTTGACTCCCTAACTAAGCAAGAACCTATCAATCTCCACTTTAAAAATACCCAATTACTTGGCCTCCACCGCCATCTGTGGCAATGAATTGCACAGATTCACCACCCCCTGGTTAATGAAATTCCTCCTCATCTCCATTTTGAGGGTGCATCCTTTTATTCCGAGGCTGAGCCCTCTAGTCCTTGACTCTCCCAATGCTGGAAACATCCTTTTCACATCGACTCTATCAAGGCCTTTCATTATTCAGTGCGTTTCAATCAGCAGCTGAATGACTTCAAAACTCCCTCTCAAGAGAAGCTCAATTGACAATGAGCATCTCCAGTGGTGCTTCCAGCTCTGAGTATCAACTATTAAGATCTAGATACAAATTCAAGAGACTCGTATAGCACAGAATAACACATGTGATGAGTAATCTCAGTAATTAATAAAGGGAAAGAGTAATGAGAAACTTGAAGCTCGCATTTAACATGAAAAATAAAAGTTGATAAATTAACTAAATAACAGCTCGCTCTCAACACAGAAAGTTTACGAAAAAGTTGGCACCTTCATTTAGCTGTGTCTAAAAGCTTACACCTTGCTAATTAGTTTATGACAATCATCAGCAAAATAATTACACTATATGTTGGCCTCCATTAAAGGTGATAAATAGTTTGCGATGGACTAGTTTATAATTCATGGGTGAAATTAAACAAACTTCTGCTTGATGGTACTTCATTAAAGATTTTAACACTCAATTTCTTTGCTGTTGGGCTGCGATCCAAAATCTTTTTCCTGGCTTTCAAAGGCATCATCGGAATCTGTTAGTTTTGTGAGTTTGCAGCTGGGAGATTGGAGATGAATGAAAGCTCATGTGGTTTGTGCAAAGGGACAGCATTAACCAAAGGACCTTTCGTGTTAGTAAGAACACTAATTGCTGGAATCGAGTTTAGTTTTCCAATTTAACAGTTTTTTTCTCTATTTGAGGCATGTCTGCCCTGCTACTTAAACCCAAGACCAGCATATCTTCTCAGGTGTGGGAAGGTGTTGGTTTACACCGAAGATAAACACAAAATGCTTGAGTAACTCGGCGAGACAGGCAGCATCTCTGGAGAGAAGGAATAGGTGACATTTCGAGCCGAAGTAGAACCTTCTTAGTTCCTCTCTTGAAACCTGCTTTACAGTTAAATAAGCAGATGAGTTATGCCTTTTTGCTACAAATCAAATTGAATTTCAAACCATGTACTCTCTTCTGCACTCAATCAATGCTCTGATCACTGCACAACCATTATCCGAGAAGAGCTAGATGTTCATGGAGTAAGTGTAGCATAGAGGATCGGTGGTACAAGCAAGGTAGAGACACAAGGAACTGCAAGTGCTGGAATCTTGCTTAGTACACAAAGTGCTGAAGTAATTCAGCAGGTCTGGCCGTACCTCTGGAGAACATGGATAGACAATGTTTTGGGTCGGGACCCACCTTCATCGATGAAGGCAAGGTAAATTGCTTCATTAATTCAAGAATAATGAGTTGCTGCGTTACAGCCCTAGTGACCCAGGTTCGATCCCGACTACGGGTGCTGTTTGGACAGAGGTTGTATGTTCTCCCCGTGATCTGCGTGGGTTTTCTGCGAGATCTCCGGTTTCCTCCCACATTCCAAAGATGTACAGGTTTGAAGGCTTGTTGGCTGGTAGAATTGCAAATTGTCCCTAGTGTGTGTAGGATTGTGTTAGTGTGCAGGGATCGCTGGTCAGTGCGGACTCAGTGGGCCAAAGCGCCTATCTTTAAACTAAACAGATAACAGAAACCGTTATTATCCGGGTGATAGATCCACTGTCACAGTGTCATACAGCATGGAAATAGGTCCTTTCGCCCAATTTATCCTTGCCGACCAAGATGTCCAACGTATGCTAATCCCAGATTCCTGTTCAACCCATATCTCTCCAAATGTTTCCTATCAGCTTGTTTCAAAGGCATCATCTGAATCTGTTAGTTTTGTGACTTTGCAGCTGGGAGATTGGAGATGATTGAAAGCTCATGTGGTTTGTGCAAAGGGACAGCATTAACCAAAGGGCCTTACAAGATTCAAGATTCAAGAGGTTTATTGTCATGCCAGTTCTATACATGGTACTTAGGTGTCCTTGAGACTCTTGAAAGGTGCCCATAAATAAAATAAATAAATAAAAATAAAATAAATAAAAATAAAATAAATACATTTATTATGGTACAATCCTGTGTGAAAATCTTGTGCTGGAGGAGTCCGTACAGTAAACTTAACATTAAGTTATAAAGTGCATGCATTAAATTATAAAGTGGACATTCAATTATAGACAGAAGGTACACAAAAATGCTGGAGAAACTCAGCGGGTGCAGCAGCATCTATGGAGCGAAGGAAATAGGCAAAGTTCAGGCCCGAAACGTTGCCTGTTTCCTTCGCTCCATAGATGCTGCTGCACCCGCTGAGTTTCTGCAGCATTTTTGTGTACCTTCGATTTTCCAGCATCTGCAGTTCCTTCTTAAACAAACTATAGACAGAGTTCAGTTCAGGTGAGTTTCAGGGCTGGTTCGTTCAGCAGCCTGGTTGCCTGGGGGATCGAGCTGTTTGAGTGTCTGGTGGTGCAGGAGCTGACGCTTCTGCCTGAGGGCAGCGGGCAGACGAGACTGTGGTCCGTGGCTGGGGTTTTTGATGATCCTCAGGGCTTTTCCAACCTACCGCTTTGAGTAGCTGCCCTGGAGGGAGGTCAGCTGGCACCTGGGGATGTGCTGGACTGTCCACACCACGCTCTGCAGGGCCCTTCGCCCGTGGATGGTGCAGCTGCCGTGCCAGGTGGTGATACAGCCTGTCAAGATGATCTCAATGGTGCCTCTGTAGAAATCCCTGAGGACCCGGAGGGTTCAGGAAGAATATCCTCAGTCGCCTGAGTTTGTAGAGGTGCTTTGCCCTTTATTTGTGATGGTGGAAAAGTGGGTGGTCCAGGCCAGGTCCGCTGTGATGTGGACACTGAGGAACGAAGCTCTCCCCCCTCTCCACCGCTTCACCGTTGACGTTGATGGGGGGTGGGGGTGCCCCCCCCTTCCTGTAATCGACGATCATCACCTTGGCCTTGTCGACTTTGAGAGAGAGATTGTTGGCCTAGCACCACCGTGTCAGGGTCATTACCCCATCTCTGTAGGCCGACTCGTCCCCGTTGGTGATCAGACCCACGACTGCAGTGTCGTCTGCGAACTTGACGATGGTGCTGGTGTCATAGAAACATAGAAACATAGAAACATAGAAAATAGGTGCAGGAGTAGGCCATTCGGCCCTTCGAGCCAGCACCGCCATTCAATATGATCATGGCTGATCATCCAACTCAGCATCCTGTACCTGCCTTCTCTCCATACCCCCTGATCCCTTTAGCCACAAGGGCCACATCTAACTCCCTCTTAAATATAGCCAATGAACTGGCCTCAACTACCTTCTGTGGCAGAGAATTCCAGAGATTCACCACTCTCTGTGTGTAAAATGTTTTTCTCATCTCGGTCATGTTGGGCCACACGGTGGTGGGTGCACAGGGAGTACAGTAGGGGGCTGCGGACACACCTCTGAGGTGCGCCGATGTTGAGGGTGAGGGCTGTGGAGGTGTGGTCTCCGAACATCACTTCCTGGGGTTGGCCCGTCAGGAAATGCAGGATCCAGGCCTGGGTTCATGCCCAGGTCTAGGAGCTTGCCGACGAGCCTGGAGGGCACAATGGTGTTGAATGCTGAACTATGGTCTACGAACAGCATCCTAACATAAGTGTCCCTCTTGTCCAGGTGGGTGAGGGCGGTGTGAAGGGCGTGGCCGATGATATTGTCTGTTGATCTGTTGGGCGGCAGGTAAATTGGCAGGGTCCCATGTTGTTGAGTAGTGAGGAGCAGATTATGTCCTTCAGAGCTGAAGAAGGCTCTCGACCCAAAGCGTCACCCATTCCTTCTCTCGAGAGATGCTGCCTGTCCCGCCGAGTTACTCCTGCATTCTATGTATATCTTCTCAGATATACTGTACGTAAATAATCCCTGTAACATTATTTCAAAGATAGACTGAGGCCTGAATGCTACCATCTTGATTTATATCTAATCAACATCACAAAAATCAATAAACCGGTTCCTAATCTAGTTTATGGGGTACCTTACAAAACGGAAGATGGAGGCAAAAAGCTGAATTATCTCAGTGGATCAGACAGCATCTCTGGAGAAAAGGTAGCTGGGAGATTGGAGATGAGTGAAAGCTCATGACAGCATCTCTGGAGACAGATTAGGTGACGTTTCAGCCCCTGACCTTTCTTCAGAGTCTGAGATGCTGTCAGACCCAGTCATTCCAGCTTTTGTGTCTATCTTTGGTTTAAAACAGCATCTGTAGTTCACCCAACGGTATGCACATTTAAATCTCCAATGTTGGGTCCAAAGACGTGCAGTTTTGTAAGTTAATTAGCTTCTGTGAATTGCCCCTAATGCGCAGGATACAAAAGTGGGATAACTTTGAACTAGTGTACAGGAGATCGATGGTCGCCGTGGACTTGATGGGCCAAAGGGCATGTTTCCATGCTCATTCTCACAACTAAAATACTCCTGCTTAGGTATTGGGAAAAACTTTCATATGTACTGTAACAAAATAGAATGGTGGAGCAAAGAGATGAATTAAAATTCCCAGCAATTAACCACTGACGTTTACAAAGATCGATGACTATTCATGAAATTACAATTACTGGAGTCTTGTAACATTAACAATATGAGAGGAGAAGTATCCAACCTTGTGTCTTGTATGTTGATGGCTATTCGAGGTCTTCCTGATGGGTCTGATCTGTGAAAATCACAGCTCCTGAGGAAGCCTGGCCCAGTTGGCAAACACTTAGCACATAGTTTTGTAAGCTGTGAGAAGCGTTGCCAATATCTGGTCTCTTTGTCTGTGCCAACCAGCGATCCCTGTACACGAGCACTGTCCTACACACAAGGGGCAATTTTACAATTTTACCAAAGCCAATTAACCGACCAAGTGTACGTCTTTGGAGTGTGGGAGGAAACCGGGGCACCCGGAGAAAACCCATGCAATCACAGTACAAACTCCACGCAGACGACACCCATAGACGGGATCGAATATGGGGGCTCTGGCGTTCTGAGGCAGCAACTCTACCGCTGCGCCACTGTGCTGTCTTAAGTGACAGAGTCTTTCCAGCTTAAGTGACTGTCCCTTATACAAGACAGTCAATCACTCTGAAGAAAGGCCCTGACCCGAAAAAAATCATCTGCCCATTACCTCCATCGATGCTGCCTTACCTGCTGAGTTCCTCCAGTACTCTGTGTATCTGCAGTTCCTTGTGACTCTGGTCTTAATATTGGCCATTTTCAATGGTGGTATATTGGATCCTAGCAATTCTTGCTGACATACGACAAACCTCTTTAAAGGATTACTAAGGAAAGAATTATTAAATGAAGGTAGACAAATGTGCTGGAGAAACTCAGCGGGTGCAGCAGCATCTATGGAGTGAAGGAAATAGGCACGTTTCGGGCCGAAACCCTTCTTCAGTTGATTATACAATTGATTATTAAGTGAAGCTTAGTTTAGTTTAGTTTAGAGATAAAGGGTGGAAACAGGCCCTTCGGCCCATCGATCCCAGCCCATTAACACCACACACTAGGGACAATTTTACATTGAACAATTTACAATTTTACCGAAGCCAATGAACCTACAAACCTGTACATCTTTGTACAGTGTGGGAGGAAACTGGAGCACTTGGAGAATACCCACACAGGTCATAGAGAGAACATACAAACTCCATACAGACAGCACCCGTGGACAGGATCGAACCAGGATCTCTGGTGCTGTGGGGCTGCAACTCTACACCTGAGCCACCAGCGCCCTGATACGCTGATGGAGAACTAGTAGCATTGCTGCGGATTTTGGTGTCAATTTTCTTGGGAATTGGAAGCTGGAAAGTACGCACTTAAATTTCTATTGAGTGACAGACAGCAAAGCATAACTCTCCACCAACAGTTTTCATCTTCAATAATCCACTTTTCTGGACATATCACAACTTCCCTGCGAGGAATAGGCCAAGACATACAATGTGTCTGTGTTCCTGAGGTGCCAACATCAGTAAGGACATAGGAATTATGTAATGGTTAAATCAATAAAAGCATTTGTTGCTGCGAGCTAACCATTGGTAAATATCAACTTGGAGACCCGATGCTCAGATCTGTTAAGAACTGCTTAAAACATCTTTGCAAGGTTCACATCAATGGCAGAGGTCCTAAATCAAACAGTTTGGATCACTCAAAGTAGAAAGTGCCATGAAGATAGTGCCAGGATGGGTTCAACGGCGTTTGGATTAGTTGCAGATATGGGGGGAGAAATAGCAAATGGAGGTTAATCCTGGCAAGTTATGGCGCAGCAGTAGAGTTGCTGCCTTACAGCACCAGAGAACCGGCTTTGATCCTGACTACGGGTGCTGTCTGTATGGCGTTTGTACGATCTCCCTGTGACCTGTGTGGATTTTTGTACGGGAGCTCCGGTTTCCTCCCGCACTCCAAAAATGTACAGGTTTGAAGGCTAATTGGCTTGGTAAAATTGTAAATTGTCCCCAGTGTGTGTTGGATAGTGCTAGTGTGCGGGGATCGCTGGTTGGCATGGACTCGGTGGGCCGAAAGGCCTGTTTAGATTATTAGATTCCTTTATTGTCATTCAGACCTTTCACAGAACCAATAAAAACAAAACATACAATAAACACAAATTAAACATCCACCACAGTGAGTTCACCAAGCACATCCACACTGTGATGGAGGCAAAGTCTTAGTCTCCGTCTCTTCCCTCTTTGTTCTCCCTCTGCGCTGAGGCGATCGATCCAGGATGGAGATGCCGCCCTCCAGTCCAGCGGACCTCCGTGGTGATGTCGCCGCCGCCGAAAGCTGGAACGCCGTTTCCGTGCAGTATCTCAAATATTAAAGTATACAGTAAATGATAAGACACTTCGCAGCCTTGGTGTACAGAGAGAGAGATCTTGGGGTCCAAGACCACAGCTCCCTGTAGAGGCAACACAGGTAGATAGAGTGTTAAAGAATAATAATAATAATAATAATAATATATCTTTTATTGTCATTGCACGTCAGTGCAACGAGATTTAGTGTGCAGCTCCACTGATGTACAAGAAAGGTAAGTAAATACAATACATAAATAAGCAAGCTGAATTGATTGACGTGACCATCTGAGGGAGACTGTCCAAAGGGGGTGGGTGGGGGGGCACTCATTAGGGCCGGTTCAGAGCCGCTATAGCTCTTGGGATGAAACTGTTCCTGAGTCTGGAGGTTCGGGCGTAGAAGGCCTTGTAACGTCTGCCGGAGGGAAGTAGTTGAAACAGGCCGTGGCAGGGGTGTGATGAGTCCTTATGGATGCTGAGGGCCTTCCTGAGGCACCGCGTGTGGTAGCTGCCCTCCAAGGCTGGTAGCTCTGTCCCGATGATCCTCTGCGCTCTGTTGACGACGCGCTGAAGAGCTCTCCTCTCCGCCTCCGTGCAGCTGAGATACCACACAGAGATGCCATACGTTAGTATGCTCTCTGTGGTGCAGCGGTAGAACGTTGTCAGCAGCTGTTGGGGCAGACCAGTCTTTTTTAATGTCCTCAGGAAGAACAGTCGTTGCTGTGCCTTCTTGACCAGCGCGGCGGTGTTTGTGGACCATGTGAGGTCTTCTGAAATGTGAGTGCCCAGAAACTTAAAGCTGGACACTCTTTGTGTCACTCATAGAAGATGTTTGGTATGCCTGCCTTCATCAGTTGCGGCAGTTAGTACAAAGTCAAAAAGTATTTGGACAGGTACTTGGATTGGACAGGTTTGGAGGGTTATGGACCAAGCGCAGGCAAGTGGGACTAGGGTAGCTCAGACATTGTTGGCCGGCGTGGGCGAGTTGGGCCGAAGGGCCTGTTTCCACACTATCACTCTATGACTCTATCATGTTGCAGCTTTATAAAACTTTGTTTCGGCTTATTAAACATAGAAACATAGAAAATAGGTGCAGGAGGAGGCCATTCGCCCCTTCGAGCCAGCACCGCCATTCATTGTGATCATGGCTGATTGTCCCCTATCAATAACCCATTAGGAATATTGTGTTCCGGTCTGGTCACCCCATTGCAGGAAAGATGTGGGTGCTTTAGAGAGAGCGCAGAGGAGTTTTACCCGAATGCTGCTTGGATTAGAGCGAATTAACTCCAAGAAGAGGTTGGACAATCTTGCATCATTTTTTTCTGGGCAGTTGTAGGTTGAGTAGAGACCTGATAGAAGTGTATAAAATTAAGAGAGGCATAGATAAGGTAGATGGTCAGAACCTTTTTCCCCAGGGTGAAAATATCAAAGACTCGAGGGAATGGCTTTAAGGTGATTGGGGGAGAGTTTAAAGGAGATGTGCTGGGCATATTATTTTTACCAGAATGTGGTGGGTACCTAGATCATGCTGCCATTGGTGGTGGTGGAAGCAAATACAACAGTGGCATTTAATAGGCCCAGATAGGATGCAGGGAATGGAGAGATTATGGATCACATGTAGGCAGAAGAGATTAGGTCAGTTTGGCATCATGTTTGGCACAGGGCCTGTTCCTGAACTGCACCATTCTATGTGTAGGAAGGAACTGCAGACGCTGGTTTCCACCAAAGATAGACACAAAATGCTGGAATACCTTAGCAGATCAGGCAGCATCTCGGGAGCAGAGGAATAGGTTATGTTTCAGGTCGAGACCCATCTTTATACTGTGCCATTCTATGTTCTATGTAAGAATACCCTGGAGTCTAGAGTGCTTAAAGATTGATAGTAACAATGACAAGCCAAGATTGGTGGGAAAAACTGACAAACGCTCGACCCAGTTCAATATCCCCCTCGTTTCTTAAATAGTGTAGTTACTTCAGATATCCTCAAATCACAAGAACCAATGCAAAGTCTAAAGAGCAGTGGAAAATGGCTCATCATGCATCTCAGATGGCTGGTCTCTAGCACTTTCTCCATGTAATGATCCATAAAACTATCCTCGATATAATCCATTAACACCTCACCCAGAGGAATAGCATAAAGTCCTAACAGGAGACCATTTAAAAAAAATTTCAACTCTATTGCCATCACAATTATCATAATTTTTATCAATAGTTGGCCTTTTATGCGTCACCGCATTTGTAAATAAGACTCATACTGGTTAAATTCACCATTGGCTAAGTTCAATGCACAAGTTCATAAATTCATGTTCAAAAGCAGAAGTAGGCCATTCAGCCCATCAAGTCTACTCCACCGAAGGTACACAAAATTGCTGGGGAAACTCAGCGGGTGCAGCAGCATCTATGGAGCGAAGGAAATGGGCGACGTTTCGGGCCGAAACCCTTCTTCAGACTGATGGGGGGTGGGGAAAGAAAGAAGGAAAAAGGGAGGAGGAGGAGGAGCCCGAGGGCGGGCGGATGGGAGGGTGGGAGGAGACAGTTAGAGGGTGAAGGAAGGGGAGGAGACAGCACGGGCTAGCCAAATTGGGAGAATTCAATGTTGATGCCATAAGGACGCAAGGACCCCAGACGGAATATGAGGTGCTGTTCCTCCAATTTCCGCTGTTGCTCACTCTGGCAATGGAGGAGACCCAGGACAGAGAGGTCGGATTGGGAATGGGAGGGGGAGTTGAAGTGCTGAGCCACCGGGAGGTCAGGTAGGTTATTGCGGACTGAGCGGAGGTGTTCGGCGAAACGGTCGCCCAACCTACGCTTGGTCTCACCGATGTAAATCTAGTCTACTCCACCGTTCAAGTAGACTCCACCAAAGTCTACTCCACCGTTCAATCATGGCTGATCTATCTCTCCCTCTCAGCCTCGTTCTCCTGCCTTCTCCCCATAACCCCTGACACCCGTACTAATCAAGAATCTGTCTACCTCTGCCTTAAAAATATCCACTGATGGCCTCCACAGCAATGAAATCCACAGATTCACCGCCCTCTGACTAAAGAAATTCCACCTCAGCTCTTTTCTAAAGGTACGGCCTTTTATTCTGAGGCTATGCCCTCTGGCCCTAGACTCTCCCACAAGTGGAATCATCCTCTCCACATCCACTTCAGCATCGGCACAGGCTTTGGCTGATAGGGGAAATGGATATTTAACAATGAAGACCTCAGACCTGACACATGGTCCACTGGAGAGCGGTGATCCTTGCCCTTGTACATCCTTCTGAGACCTTGGAATATATTGCCAGTGTTGTTTTTACAAGATTCACCAGATTCATTTGAAGAGTAACTGGACCAAGACTGGGCCAACGGAAGAGGAACTGGTGACACACGGACAGTCAGCTATAGTGAAACAGACTCTCCATCCGAGCTCTGACGTGGAAAGAGATTATCTGCCAAATGAAGGAAAAGATTCAAGGATGTTCTCAAAGCAGCTTTGAAGAAATGTGACGTTCCCCTCTGATTCCTGCGCATCTCTGATTCATAACCATTCAATGTGGAGAAGGACCATTTGTGATGTTATTGACGGTCTCAAGGCCATACAACAGGAGCACACAAAGAGGCCATTCATACGTGGCTGAAGGAATGCAACCCCCTCAAGGACTACCCATCCACTTTCTCTTCTCCCTGTTCAAGGTTTATTCCGATGGTTGTGCGCAGACACAAGCTCTGCCGTCTACAATGAACATTTCCAATTTAATCGCACAGAGGCTTCACATTTCTAATCCACTTTACTTTTGTGAATTTTGTGATTCACCTTCATTCAGATGCAGTGGGGGTGGGAGATTGCAACCTTCACATGGTCCGCCCTGTTTCGACGAATGCAATCAACCTGGTGTGCACAATCAAATAAGATCAAATAGAACAAGTTGTCCTACAACTTTAGGCTGTGCACGCCATACGCAAGAAGAAGAAGAAGTATATGCAGTCTCCATTAAGAAGTGCATTTTGCTGCACCAGGACATTACCATGGATAATATAATAATATAATAATAATATAATATATCTTTTATTGTCATTGCACGGCAGTGCAACGAGATTTAGTGTGCAGCTCCACTGATGTACAAGAAAGGTAAATAAATACAATACATAAATAAGCAGGCTGAATTGATTGACGTGACCATCTGAGGGAGACTGTCCAAAGGGGGTGGGTGGGGGGGGCCGGTTCAGAGCCGCAATTGCTCTTGGGATAAAACTGTTCCTGAGTCTGGAGGTTCGGGCGTAGAAGGCCTTGTAACGTCTGCCGGAGGGAAGTAGTTGAAACAGACCGTGGCAGGGGTGTGATGAGTCCTTATGGATGCTGAGGGCCTTCCTGAGGCACCGCGTGTGGTAGATGCCCTCCAAGGCTGGTAGCTCTGTCCCGATGATCCGCTGCGCTCTGTTGACGACGCGCTGAAGAGCTCTCCTCTCCGCCTCCGTGCAGCTGAGATACCACACAGAGATGCCATACGTTAATATGGCAAAGCTGCTGCCTCACAGCGCCGGAGACCCAGGTTCGATCCTGACCTCGGTAGCTGTCTGTGTAGTGTTTCCATGTTCTCCCTGCGACTGTGTGGGTTTCCTCCAGTTCTTTCCCACATCCCAAAGACATGCGGGTGTGTAGACTAATTGGCCCTCTGTAAATTGCCCCTAGTGTGAAGGGAGTGAATGCAAAAAGTATGATAACATAGAACCATTGTGATCGTTGGTGTGGACTTGGTGGGCCGAATAGTCTGTTTCCATGCTATATCTCTAAACAAACCTAAACTACTATTTCAGAAAGAACTGCAGATGCTGGAAAAATCGAAGGTAGACAGAAAAGCTGGAGAAACTCAGCGGGTGAGGCAGCATCTATGGAGTGAAGGAATAGGCGACGTTTTGGGTCGAGACCCTTCCTCTTGACCCGAAACGTCGCTTCCTTCGCTCCATGGATGCTGCCTCACCCGCTGGATTTCTCCAGCTATTTTGCCTACCTTCTAAACTAATATTTCGAAGAGGAGTAGAAAAATGGAGGCACAAGAGACTGCAGATGCTGGAATCTGAAGCAAGAATTGCTGGAGAAACTCAACCGGCCAGGCAACATCTGTGGAAAGAAACGGACGGTCGATGTTTAGGGTCAAGGCTCCTCTTCTGGACGTTAGTTCTTTAGACGTCAGAGATACTGCGCGGAAATAGGAACTTCAACCCACAGAGTCCGTGCTGACCAGCAATCACCCCGTACAATAACAATATCCCACACCCTGGGGACAATTTACTGGGCAGCATGGTGGCTCAGTGGTGGAGTTGCTGCCTTACAGTGCTTACAATGGCAGAGACCCTGGTTCGATGCCGACTATGGGGACTGTCTGCATGGAGTTTGTACATTCTCAAGTCAATTCAAGTCAAGAGAGTTTATTGTCATGTGTCCCAGATAGGACAATGACATTCTTGCTTGCAGCAGCACAACATAATATTGTAAGCATAAATACAGAACAGTTCAGTTCAATTCAATATAAACATAAATAAATAAACAGATAAAGTGCAATAGGCTGTTACAGTTCAGAGTCTGTTTGTTGGTGAGTTTAATAGCCTGATGGCTGTGGGGAAGTAGCTGTTCCTGAACCTGGATGTAACAGATTTCAGGCTCATGTACCTTCTGCCCGATGGTAGCAGAGAGATGAGTGCGTGGCCAGGATGGTGTGGGTCCTTGATGATGTTGGCAGCCTGTTTGAGGCAGCGACTGCGATAGATCCCTTCGATGGTGGGGAGGTCAGAGCCGATGATGGACTGGGCAGTGGTCACAACTTTCTGCATCCTTTTCCGCTCCTGGACGCTCAAGTTGCCGAACCAGGCCATGATGCAACTGGTCAGCATGCTCTCTACTGTGCACCTGTAGAAGTTCGAGAGAGTCCTCTTTGACAAACCGACACTCCGTAATCTACTCAGAAAGTAGAAGCGCTGAGGTGCTTTCTTTATAATTGCATCAGTGTGCTGGGACCAGGAAAGATCTTTGGAAATGTGCACGCCCAGGAATTTGAAGTTCTTGACCCTTTCCACCATTAAGGGGATTGTGGGTCCCTATCCTACCCCTTCCAAAGTCCACAATCAGTTCCTTGGTTTTGCTGGTGTTGGTGTTATTGTGCTGGCACCATTTGGTCAATCGGTCGATCTCACTTCTATACTCTGACTCGTCCCCATCAGTGATTCGTCCCACAACAGTGGTGTCGTCGGCGAACTTGATGATGGAGTTCTCACTATGTCCGGCTACGCAGTCATGAGTATAGAGTGAGCAAAGCAGAGGGCTGAGCACGCAGCCTTGATGTTCTCCCGTGCTGAATGTTATCGAGGATGACACATTTCCACCAATATGGACAGACTGTGGTCTGTGGATGTCGAGGATCCAATTATAACCATATAACCATATAACAATTACAGCACGGAAACAGGCCATCTCGGCCCTTCTAGTCATTGCCGAACACTTACTCACACCTAGTCCCATCTAGCTGCACTCAGACCATAACCCTCCATTCCTTTCCTGTCCATATACCTATCCAATTTATTTTTAAATTATAAAATCGAACCTGCCTCCACCACTTCCACTGGAAGCTCATTCCACACAGCTACCACTCTCTGAGTAAAGAAGTTCCCCCTCATGTTACCCCTAAACTTCTGTTCCTTAATTCTCAAGTCATGTCCTCTTGTTTGAATCTTCCCTACTCTCAATGGGAAAAGCTTATCCACGTCAACTCTGTCCCAGCTGATATCGGGCAACTGTGTATTATCCTACCACAACTAGAGAGCAGGCCTGAACTACTATCTTCCTCATTGGTGACCCGCAGACTATCCTTGATCGGACTTTGCTGGCTTTACCTTACACTAAACGTTATTCCCTTCTCATGTGTCTGTCCGCTGTAAATGGCTTGATTGTAATCATGTATTGTCTTTCTTCTGACTGCACGCAACAAAAGCTTTTCACTGTACCTCGGTACACGTGACAATAAACTAAACTGAACTTAGTTGCAGAGGGATGCACAGAGATCCGGATCTGAGTGCTTGGTAACCAGCTTGGAGGGGATGATTCTGCCTGTGACCGCTTGGGTTTTCTCCGAAATCTTCTGTTTCCTCCCACACTCTAAAGACATGCAGATTTGTAGGTTAATTGGCTTGGTATAAATGTAAAATTGTCCCTGGTGTGTGTAGGATAGTGTTAGTGTGCGGGGATTGCAGGACAATGCGGACTTGGTGGGCCAAAGGGCCTATTTCCGTGCTGTGCCTCTAAACTAAAAGAAGCCAAATAATCTACACACCTATACGTCTTTGAAGTGTGGGAGGAAACCGGATCACCCGGAGAAAACCCACATGGTCACAGGGAGAATGTACAAATTCCATGCAGCCAGCACTGCCATTCAATGTGATCATGGCTGATCATTCCCAATCAGTACCCCGTTTCTGCCTTCTCCCCAAAATCCCCTGACTCCGCTATCTTTAAGAGCCCCATCTAGCTCTCTCTTGAAAAATATCCAGAGAACCGGCCTCCACTGCCCTCTGAGGCAGAGCATTCCACAGATTCACAACTCTGTGAGAAAAAGTATTTCCTCGTCTCCGTTCTAAATGGCTTACTCAAGGTCTCGACCTAAAATGTTGATTGTCCATTTCCCTTTACAAATGCTGTGTTATCCTCTGAGCTCCTCCAACAGTGTGTTTTTTTTTTTTTGCATCTGTAGTCTATTGTGCCTCCAGCCATTTCTAAACGTCAGTCTCCCTTACACAAGCAATGCTTCATGAGATAAAGTCTCAACTTGCCCTTCGTCAGTGTTAACCTGTGACCCCTTGTGTTTGCAGTGCCTTGATGGAACTTTCTTTCCGCTGCTATCTGCTATCTCATGCATCTTGTGCAGTCTCTCTGAGCTTTTCTTCCTCCCAGTACTTGTGTGTGTGGTTTTTTTTGGCCGCACAGTGCCTGAATATTTTTCCTTATATCCCGATAGCCAAAACTGTCAGGTATTCAAGATGCAGACTACCTCTGCCTGGCATGCCTTAACTTTCATAACTGAAGAATGTAGTGCAGCATGTTACAGTTGTGTCATTCAATGCTCTATGGTAGATGCATTCCTACGACCAAAATACTATAATGAGGGGAGGCGTAATTATTTTTTTGGATTAATTTTATCAGTTAATGTTGAGAAAAATCAGCTAATATGGTGCAAATTTGATGATAAATCTTAATGAGAAATAGCATGGTCAAACGCTAACTGCGATTTTGTTTTAGTCTGTAAGCCACAGGTCAAATTCAACTTTATTCCCTGTATTATGGCTACATTACATTTACATGCTAATTCAATTTTTCCACCCTTAGAGCCTCGACGACTATATGCAAGCTGAATTCTAAACGCCCTGCACAGATTTATTTTGCATAATTACCAGGGTTTAGCTGCACATAAGTGTTCCTGGAACATTTCGGTGTGAATCGAGGTGTAGATGCCCATAATGTTAGTTGGCCAAGCGGACCCAATTAACATATGAAGAGGCCAAAGGCCACAAGCTGTGGCGAGAATCATATAAGGGTTTATTTTTTTGCTCCCTTCTCTCTCCGCAAGTATTGTTTTGATGCAAGAAGGATGAGAGTTGAACTTGGTTAGAGAGTAATCTTTGGAGAGATTGTGATCTGTTTTCTGATTTCAGTTAACATTACGGCCTAATTGGCCTTCGGAGAGAAAGCAAAAATAATAATAATAATAAAAGCACACTGAGTATGTGTTCATGTAGCTGGGGGTGAAAGTGTTTAGCACAGAATATACGAAACAGATGACGTGGGTCCTGGGCATGTTCAACATGACCAAAATCCCAATTAGACTGAGATAGTACAATGGTGGCTTCATCTGGGCAACCGGGCGGCCTTGTGGTCGGCTGCGGCAGGCGTCCCCGGGGAATAAAAGTACGGGCGAGGAGAGGGACGTAATATCCAAGGATGGAGATGGATGGAGGCCCGCAATAGCCTGGGACTTGCCCGGAGCAGGCACCGCTCACTCGAACTAGAGCATGGACTTTGAACATGGCACCAAAATATGGTGCGTCCTGCACGTGGCTCGGTAGATTATTCCTGGGCACTTTTTGACGGTGGCGTGTGGTGGCGCAGCGGTAGATTTGTTGCCACACCGCTTTCAGCGCCGGAGATGCAGGTTCGATCCCGACTGCAGGTTCCGTCCATACGGAGTTTGAACGGTCCCACCGTGACCGCGTGGGTTTTCTCCGAGATCTTTTGTTTCCTCCCACACTCCAAAGGCGTTCAGGTTTGTAGGCTATTTGGCTTGGTGTAAATGTAAATTGTCTCTAGTGTGTGCAGGGTAGCAATAGTGTGCGACGATCGATGGGCCGAAGGGTCTGTTTCCACCTTGTATCTCTAAACTGATTGGGTATCGGGGGTATGGTGATACGCCACTGGGCTATCTGTAAGAAAAACAATTTCACTGTGCTAGCAATGAACATATATATGACAGTAAAATCACTTTTGACTATTGGCTCTGAACTGAAAAGGGCAATGTCCTTCATCACTGACTAGACTTTAGATTTTGGGGAAACAGTCCACGTTGTGCAGCGATCCCCGTACATGAGCACTATCCTACACACTAGGGACAAATTTCAATATTTACCGAAGCAAATTAACTTACAAACCTGTACATCTTTGGAGTCCTTTGCAAGGAAACCGGAGCACCTGGAAGAAACCCAGGGAAGACGCACAAATTCCGTACAGACAATACCCGTAGTCAGGATCGAACATAGAAACATAGAAAATAGGTGCAGGAATAGGCCATTCGGCTCTTCGAGCCTGCACCGCCAGTCAATGGCTGATCATGGCTGATCATCCAACTCAGTATCCTGTACCTGCCTTCTCTCCATACCCCCGATCCCTTTAGCCACAGGGGCCACATCTAACTCCCAGGTCTCTGGCACTGTAAGGCAGCAACTCTGCCACTGTGCCACCCTGAATTGTTGCAATATTGATAAATTAATATGTTCAGATGTGTCTTCCAACATAACCAATAGTTATTATTAGTCCTAGACGTTTTGTTACATTACTGTTATTGGATCCATTGCAATGATCTTCACATTATCGATATCCCTGATGCCCCCTCCATACTAACTACAGGGTGGTAATCTGATATCAAAGGTTTAGTAAAGTACTGACATCCAATTGGCTTTGCGAGCACAATTTATAGTTTGAGACTTGGCAGTGGAGCCAGCGTCTGTTCTGATGATGAGCATTACACAAAACCCTGCCTAGAATCAGTACTTCATTATTTTTAATCTGCTAAAGGTCAAAGTCCAAAAGATAATGTCAAGATAAATCATTTAATACTAATCCTCTTAAATATCATTCACTCACACATTTAACTTATACCATTTGGACAGGATTTACTTTCATGATGCATGAAGAGGAACTGAATTTATTGGTTCTATTGCCTGCTGGTTTTGCCAAAAGCATACAACAAAACATTCTACATTTCCTTGATCACCGCCTGCTTTGATCTGTCATTTTCACACCTTGCCCTTCCATATCTCCAGTGTCCCTCTCAGTCTGAAGAAGGGTCTTGACCCGAAACATCACCTATTCCTTTTCTCCAGAAATGCTGCCTGTTTTGCTGAGTTACTCCAGCATTTTTCTGTCTATCTTTGATGTAAACTGGCATCTGCAGTTCCTTCCTACACAGTTCCATTCCTTTGATGTTATCGCATTCAGCATGCGATATTTGCAGGGTTAATCGTTTAAAATGTAATAATTTTAATGTTTTGCAACAATAGTTATAGGGTCATTCTTAACATTTACTAATTGCATGTTTTTACTGCTAAATTAATTGTAAGTCTTCAGAAATATCCATTGAATAATGATCATCTAATTCACCTATTTTGTAAATGGGAATTCCTGGGTCTTGCTATTTTCAACACTGATATTCAAATTTATATGCCGATTCTTTTTAATAGAACAAATACTGAAAACAAAATTGATCTAACTGGATCTGCAAAGCTGACCAAAGAAGCAAAAAACATTTAATTATATGTAGGAAGGAAATGCAGATATTGGTTTACACCGTAGGAAGACAGACACAAAATACTGGAGGAACTCAGCGGGTCAGACAGCATCTCTGGAGAAAAGGAGTAGTTGACGTTTTGGGTCGAGGCCCTTCGTCAGGGGGAAGGGAAACAAGCGATGTAGGTAAATGGAACAAATTAATGAAAGATCAGAGAGGGAGCAGCGAGAGAGGGTGTTGCTGGACTCTCGTCGGAGGGAGGAGGAGAACTTCTTCAAAGGAGGCATACCCTGAGGGGATTTTGCAGTGGGGCAGACAAAATGTGTAGGAAGGAACTGCAGATTCTGGTTTACGCCGAAAATAGATGTAAACACCTGAAGTAATTCAGCGGGTCAAGATGCATTTTTGAAAAGTTGTTGAAGCTTCTGGGGATAGACTTCATAGATGACCTCATAGATGACATCATAGATGACCTCATAGATTACATCATAGATGACCTCAGATGACATCATAGAATACATGGATGACATCATAGAATACCTCATAGATTACATCATAGATGACCTCATAGATGACATTATAGATTACGTCATTGATGACCTTGCCAACTTCAATCACACGATAAGATTAATTAAATTAAATAACAGACCGTTACATTTCTCTCTCTCTCTCTGTGGATTACTGCTGTTTGCTGTCTTATTTGCCCTACTCCGAGAAGCAGATCTGTCTCATTCATCTACTCAAAAACACTCCACCTTGCTAATTATTGGTGAATCGAATCAATGGAAATGCATCTCTTTGAATATGTGTTAATTTCTCCTCCCCCCGCACAGATCAGGTTAATACGCATCTTGTGGGAGAGTTTAGGGCTAGAGGTCCTGGGACTAGAGGTCATGGCTTCAGAATTAAAGGATGTTCTTTCAGGAAGGAGATGAGGAGAAATTTATTTAGTCAGAGGGTGGTGAATCTGTGAAATTCTTTGCAACAGAAGGCTGTGGAGGCCAAGTCAATGGATATTTGTAACACAGAAATAGATAGATTCTTGATTAGTACAAGCGTCAGAGGTTATGGTAGAAGGCAGGAGAATTGGGTTAGGAGGGAGAGATAGATCAGCCATGATTAAATGGCAGAGTAGACTTGATGGGCCGAATGGCCTAATTCTACTCTATTCCTTATGACCCGAAACGTCACCCATTCCTTCTATCCAGAGATGTTGCCTGTCCCGCTGAGTTACTCCAGCATTTTGTGTCTATCTTCTGTGTAAACCAGCATCTGCAGTTCCTCCCTACACATTGTAATCTACTCCACCTGACTGGGAAAATGAAACCTTCTCATTGAGATTTGTGTCCAAATCTGTACTGTTGTGTCCAAACAAATATTGTCTGTGGAAAGGGTGCAGTGCAGATTTACGAATGTATTTCCAGGACTTGAAAGCCTGAGCTATCAGGAAAGGTTGAGCAGGCTAGGACTCAGGACCCACTCCTTAAAGCACAGGAGGATGAAAGGTGATCTTGTAGAGGTGTACAAAATCGTGAGAGAAATAGATTGTGTAAACGCACAGAGACTCATGCCCAGAGTAGGGGAATCAAGAACTAGAGGAAATAGGTTTAAGGTGAGAAGGGAAAGATTTAATAGGAACCTGAGGGTGACATTTTACACAAAGGGTGATGGGTACATGGAACGTGCTGCCGGAGGAGGTAGTTGAGGCAGAGACTAGCACAACATTTAAGAAACATTTAGACAGGCACATGGATAGGATAGGTTTGAAGGGATATGGGTAAACGCAGGCAGGTGGGATTAGTGTAATGAGACATATAGGTCAGCAGAGGCAAGTTGGGCTGAAGGGCCTGTTTCCACGATGTACTCTGTGTCTTCATGAAAACAGGCAGAAATGAAGTGCAGAGACTCACAGCTACACTGATTTCCCCTCAGATCAGGGAGAACCTCCCCCTTCTTTCAAGATATCAGATAATTTATTTGGGGCCACAATCCACCATTACATATAGTTTGTATAAAGGTGATATCATAAGGTCATAAGTGAAAGGAGCAGAATTAGGCCATTCGGCCCATCAAGTCTACTCCACCATTCAATCATGGCTGATCTATTTCTCCCTCCTAACCCCTTTCTCCTGCCTTCTCCCCATAACCTCTGACACCCGTGATGGAACAATGTTTTGTTGTTCCCCATGCTTTTTTGTGGGAATATTTTCAATTGCCTGTGTGTGCTGTATGTTGAGAGGTCAGAAATAAATGTATCAAGAATGCATCCATGATCTTTATTACACACTAGACCAAGTGGGACCCGTTGGGTCCCTGTCACAAGGGAGGTCTGGTCCCCCAACGCAACCTGTTCCCCCAATGCAATATTCCACCACTCACCCGTTCCCCCAACGCAACCCGTTCCACCAACGCAATATTCCACCATCCACCCATAGCCCCCAACTGTGCAGGGACGGCTCATTTCCCCTCAACCCCCCAGCACTCCCTCCCCTTTCTGTTCAGCCTCCCTCTGCCAGGACTCAGTGTTCTGTGACTGCAACGTTGTTGCAAATGAGATCCCATTATGATGTCATAGCTGTAACTGCCACAGCAGTTTTTGTCATTCTTTCTCAAACTGGATTTTGTAAAGTTAAAAATGTGAATAACTTGTGAAATATAACATCAATCTGAATTAAATTTGATGAAAACACAACACAAGACAATTTTACTTAGTTAAATTGTAGTGCTATCGTGTACCATTTTGGTGTAATTTCAGGGGCACGCACACACACACACACACACACACACACACACACACACACACACACACACACACACACACACTCACACACACACACACACACACACACACACACACACACACACACACACACACACACACACACACACACACACACACACACACTCACACACACACACACACACACACACACACACACACACACACACACACACACACACACACACACACACACACACACACACTCACACACAAATAAACAAGATGAGAGTTTTAGTAATATATAGATTTTACACAGACTTGACGTCTGTGCCAGCATTGTTAGTGGAGTTGGATGATTTTATCGTACATGTCTATGACCGAAAACACTGTTGATTAGTGGCTTATTTCCAAGGTATTGTGGGGCAATGTTATTCTCAAGAAGCAAAACAGATTTGCAGGTTAACTGGCAAAGTAAAAATAAAATCAGAACATCTCCTCATTCTAAAGGTCTCAAATTTCTCCAGATGTCTCAGAGTGCCTGCTTACTATACGTTCAGCTTATCTTTAGTTTTAGTTTTTTTAGTTTTCGAAATACAATGTGGAAACAGGCCACTCGGCCCACTGAGTCCGTACCAACCAACGATCCCCGCACACTAACCCTACCTTACACACACTAAGGGCCAATTTTACATTCATACCAAGCCAAATAAATAACAAATCTGTACGTCTTGGAATGTGGGTGGAAATCGAAGATCTCAGAGAAAACCCATGCAGTTCACAGGGAGAAAATACAAACTCTGTACAGTCATGCACCCGTTGTCAGGATCGAGCCGGGGTCTCTGGTGCTGTAATGTGGTCGTACTACTGTTATGCCACCGTGCCACTTATCTTCAGATCTGATATCCAGATATTTCATCATGCATTATTTGTCAGATAAATTGAACTGCACCAATTTATTCAAGTTCATATTTCTACCCACTCATCTCATCAATCTCAATAGCTTCATTTCAGATGTTTGATTCCACCACACTGAATCTATTAACGTTAAATTGGGAAAAGTATGATGGGACCTGATTTGTAATTGTAAACATTGACTTCTTCACCTTTCTGTGGTTACATTCTCGCTCTCTCTCTCTCTCTCTCTCTCTCTCTCTCTGGATTACTGCTGTTTTCTGTCTTGTTTACTCCACTCCAAGAAGCAGATCTGTCTCATCCATCGACATATGATGATGAGAACATAGGCTGGTGAATCTGTGGAATTCTTTGCCACAGACGGCTGTGGAGACCAAATCAATGGATATTTTTTTAGGTGGAGATTGATAGATTCTTGATTGGTACAAGTGTCGTGGGCTATGTGGAGAAGGCAGGAGAATGGGCTTGAGAGGGAAAGATAGATCAGCCATGATTGAATGGCGGAGTAGATTTGATAAGGATGAGACTTAATTGGACCAAATGACCTAATTCCGCCCCTATAACTTATGAACATATTGTCCTCATAAACCATCCACTTGCTAATTTCAGATTAATCAAACAACCATTCAAATCAAGTGTGGGAGGAAACCGAAGATCTCGGGGAAAACCCAGGCAGGTCATGGGGTGAACGTACAAACTCTGTACAGACAGCACCAGTGGTCAGGATCAAACCTGGTGCTGTATCTACCGCTGTGCCACCATGCTGCCTTACTTGGAGTTCTTGAATAGGAGAAGCATAGAGGGATAAGGGGCTGGTGTAAGTATGTGGGATTTGCATAGATGGACGTGAGGAGCCAAAAGGCCTGTTTCTGTGCTGAATACTTCTTTAATTTTGACAGCATGGAAACAGGCCATTTGGCCCATCAAGTCCCCGGGTATCTGGCATTATGAAACAGCAGCACTATAAGCTCCTGTTGCTAACCAGTGCATTTTTGACAACTACTACTCTTTTCCTCCATGCCTTGGCTTATGAAGGCAAGCCTACCAAATGCCTTTATCACTACAATGTTACCCATTGTGCCATCTTTAGGGAGATGAGGACTTACTCCTCAAATTCCCTCAAGTGCCCATAAACTCTGCCACTTACTCGATATGCCCCGTAAAACGTGATTTCCCAAACCTGTATGTGATAACAGTTCATTATCACATATATATTTAATAAAATCAAGAGCATCCAGAATCTTTGAATACACACAGAAGCACAAACCCCTTTTTATAAATTAATTTCTGATTGCGAAATGAAAGGATTTAATGCTATTGGTACAGATTAACTACATCACACATCGAGCTTGTGTAATAAATGCAAAAAGTATTTCAGTGTATAGTTGCATATGACAAATAATGCAAATATTGCACAAAAATATTGCACTTGCGTTTTTCACACAAATTGCTTGGGATCATTTTATTTGTCCTGTTTTAGTGCTTACTCCCTGAGATTTTTCCCATTTAATATCCGCTCTTCAATCACCTTCAATGTAATGATTTCCGTCCACACCAGTTTCAAACGGTAGCCGGCTCTTGAGAATAAATCCTTCCGTGATTAATGGGAAGGCTCAGATAAAGGTCTGAAGGATTGTTAGATGTGTGCGTGATGCACAGCTCGCGGTTGCCATGTGTTCGGTCTGCTGTGTTCTATTGCTGGGAATGAGATGCCAGTTACTTGAGCTGGCATTTTATCACTAGCATCACCGCACAGTGTTCCAGGCCCCAACCTATTGTAAGCAGTGGTTGTCAAGTGTTCCCATTTTGCTGCCATTTAAACAGAAGAGGACAATTTAATCAGTGACAGTCTTCCTACAGGTCAGATGTGTGATGTATCGCTGCCTTGGATTGTCTTGCTTTGCCTCTGACATTTTCTTTTTTCTGTAACGAAACTGCAACTTTCAGAGTGCAGGTGAACCGCTGATTTTACGGCACCCTTGCTTCCAGAGTGTTGCCCTGTTATCGGTTTTTGCTGAACCAACAGAGGTCACGGCCTCGCGGGTCCGAGATATCGGCCCACAAAGTTGGCCGTGGATATCGGCTATGGGAACGGATCTGTCGGCTCTGGCCGGGCAGGAGTTCCAGATCCCTGGCCGCCAGGGGCAAATACAAAGGCAAAGTATAAGATTTATAATTTTCATGAAGCGATCATAGAAACATAGAAAATAGGTGCAGCACCATTCATTGTGATCATGGCTGATCGTCCCCTATCAATAACCCGTGCCTGCCTTCTCCCCATATCCCTTGACTCCACTAGCCCCTAGAGCTCTATCTTACTCTCTCTTAAATCCATCCAGTGACTTGGCCTCCACTGCCCTCTGCGGCAGGGAATTCCATAAATTCACAACTCCCTGGGTGAAAAAGCTTTGTCTCACCTCAGTCTTAAATGACCTCCCCTTTATTCTAAGACTGTGGCCCCTGGTTCTGGACTCACCCAACATTGGGAACATTTTTCCTGCATCTAGCTTGTCCAGTCCTTTTATAATTTTATATGTTTCTATAAGATCCTATTGTCGACAATGATATCGGAGGAAAAGAGAGCTGGGGGCCCAGCGCCTGCCAAGTGATTGGTGGATGCAATGGATACAGGGCAGGAGTTGATGACGAAAGGCTTGCGTGAGCCTTAATTTATACTGAACTGAACAGTAGCAGTCATACGATTCATTCATAGGTAGTGAAAATGCATTAAAACTGCAAATGCTGGCAATATAAAATAAAAACAGAAAATGATGGAAATACTGAATGTGTCAGGTCACATCTATGGGAAGAGAAACAGAACGAACAAGGGGAGAAGGCAGGAGAATGGGGTTAGGAGGGAGAGGTGGATCAGCCATGATTGAATGGCAGAGTAGTATTGATGGGCCGAATGGCCTAATTCTGCTCCAATCACTTATGACCTGACAACCTTATTTTTGATCAAAGACCCTACGTTGAAACATTTACTGATTTTCTTGAGTAACTTGAGGTGGAAAAGTATAATTGGACAAAGATATGAGTTATGTCCAGTATTGTCCCTCACAATAATAAGCTTGGCAAATATCACAGTGCAGATTCACCTGTGGACCATGGTTGACAGATATATCAAAACAGCTCCAACTAACTCTTTCCGAGCAAGGAGTAGCTGCCTTCAGAAGTTTTATTTATTGTTAATATTATTATATTTTAGTTTAGTTTGATTTAGTTTAGAGATACAGTGCAGAAACAGGCCTTTCGGCCCACCGAGTCCGTGCCGACCAGCGATGCCCGCACACTAACACTAATCTACACACTAGGGACAATTTACAATTTTTACAGAAACCAATTAATCTACAAACCTGCACGTCTTTGGAGTGTGGGAGGAAATCGGAGCGCCCGGAGAATTGGGCAGCACGGTGATGCAGCAGTGGAGTTGCTGCCTTACAGGGCTTGCAGCGCTGGAGACCCAGGTTTGATCCCGACTACGCGTGCTGCCTGTACGGAGTTTGTACGTTCTCCCCGTGACCGCGCGGGTTTTCTCCGAGATCTTCGGTTTCCTCCCACACTCCAAAGACGTAACGTTTTGTAGATTAATTGGATTAGTATAAGTGTAAATTGTCCCTAGTGTGTGTAGGATAGTGTCGATGTGCGGGGATTGCTGGTTGGTGTGGACTCAGTGTGTCAAAGGGCCTGGTTCCTCGCTCTATCATTAACCTAAACTGCACTAAATTAAAACTCACGCAGGTCACGGGGAGAACGTACAAAGTCCTTACAGACTGCACCCCATAGTCAGGATCGAACCCAGGTCTTTGGCGCTGTAAGGAAACTATTTTACTGCTGCGCCACCATGCCGCCCCTTTGAAAAGACTTGGATGAGAAACAGAAAAGTCATAACCTACAGGGTTATCGCCTGAGTGTGTAAATTTGGATGAGGTCAGGTTTAGAGGGATGTGGGGCAAACGCGAGCAGGTGGGTCAGCATGGGCTAGTTGGGTCAAAGGCCCTGTTTCTACATTGTATGGCTGTGGCCTCTGACTAGCGTGCTTTTTGTCCAGAAGGACACAATGTGCTGAATGTCCTTTTATGTTGTGAGTTTATGATTCTACGATTACCATTACAAACGTACTATTAGTGTACTAATTATGGAAAATATCAGCCACAAAGACACATAAAGGACTTCTCTTTATTAGTTGGCAATTATTCGTATTGACGGTGAGATACATATTTTGTAGATGCAGGATATAGACCAAAGAGACTTTTACAAACAAATTGTGTAGAAAGGACAGATGCTGGTTTAAACCGAAGATAGACGCAACAAGCTGGAGTAACTCAGCGGGACAGACAACATCTCTGGAGAGAAGAAATGGGTGACATAGGTCTGGGCAGCATGGTGGCGCAGCGGTAGAGTTGCTGCCTTACAGCACCAGAGACCTGGATTCGATCCTAACTACAGGTGGTGTCTGTCTGGAGTTTGTACGTTCTCCCCACGACCTGCGTGGGTTTTCTCCAGGATCCCCAGTTTTCTCCCACACTCCAAAGACGTACAGGTTTGTAGGGAAATTTATTTGTGTAGGAAGGAACTGCAGGTGCTGGTTTAAACCGAAGATAGACGCACAAAGCTGGAGTAACTCAGCGGGACAGGCAGCATCTCTGGAGAGAAAGAACGGTTGACGTTTCGGGTCTGAGGAAGGGTCTCCATCCGAAATGTCACCCATTCCTTCTCTCCGGAGATGCTGCCTGTCCCGCTGAGTTACTCCAGCTTGTTATGCCTATCGTTTACAAGTAAACTGATAGCTTGGTAACACAAACACTCGAGGCAGCTTCTGTAGCATGAGCAAATGATTGACAGATCTATTTTTTAATTTAGGTTTGGGTTTTGTATAATGAGAACTATTGCAGGGCAGACAGATTGTGCAGGTCATGGAAGGCCTGCCACTGGGGAGCTGGTCGGGCAGACATGCTGGGCATTTTAAGCATAGGTATGAAAGGACAAGTAATACATGCTGAGCATGTGAGCAATAACCAGCGGACACTGTGTGAAAAGTGTTGGCAATAGAACAGCAATGGCAATAAAAGTAGAATTGCTTTACATTATGAATAAAATTGATGCCTTCAACTGTGCAAAGGTTTATTTCTATGGTAACAAGCCCCATTAAAGCACCATAGGGCTAATTTTGTCTTTGGATGAGGATGTAATATGGGCAATATTAATTCAGCCATGTGTTGCGCATCTCCCGTGACTTGTGGTTCTATCACAGGCGATGAAAATGTAACCCAGGGAGAGAGAAAAATCAGTGGCAGTGTGGACATTGCCAATTTTGCAAATTGTTTCTGAATATATTGATCTCCAATGGATCAGATATCTACTGACAAGGGAATGGAGGGATATGGAACAGATAAGAGTTGGTCCTGGCATTATGTTCAGCACAGACATTGTGGGCTGAAGGGCCTGTTCCTGTGCTGCACTTTTCTATTAGATTTGATTCCTTTATTTGTCATTCAGACCTTTCAGTCTGAACAAAATGTCATTGCCTGCAGTCATACATATAATAATAAATAACAAAACACACAATAAACACAAATTAACATCCACCACAGTGAGTTCACCAGGCACCTCCTCACTGTGATGGAGGCAAAAGTCTTAAAGTTTCTGTCTCTTCCCTCAATATTCTCCCTCTGCGCTGAGGCGATCCAGGCCTCCGATGTTGTTACCCCACTGGGCGATGGTAAGTCAGTCACGCGGCTCAACTGAGCTCCGTGAACGGGCCGGTTCAAGCTCCGCGGCCCGGGGTGGTCGAAGCTGCCGAAGATGCCGCCCTCCAGTCCAGCGGACACAGCTGTTGCCGCGGCAGCTACGTAAAATCAGGCTACCAACCTGTGACCTGCGAGCTCCCAACGATGTTGTCCACTGGCCCGCGGCCGAGCCCGGATTCGGGTAGCCGCCGCCGGAACGCGGGTACGCCGCCTCAGCCCCGAGTCGGGCCGCCTCAGCCACCGGTACGCCGCCTCAGCCCCGAGTCGGGCCGCCTCAGCCACCGGTACGCCGCCGCCGCCACCGGAACGCCGCCTCAGCCCCGAGTCGGGCCGCCGCCGCCACCGGAACGCTGGAACGCCGCCACAGCTCCGAATTCTGCCAGCCTCGCATTGGTGAGTCCTGGCTGGCTCTGCTTCAGGAGCCTCGAGGTCGGTCGCAGTTGGAGGCCGCCAGCTCTGCCATTAGTCCTCCGCACAGACGGATGCAGAGAAGGTTGCAGGTGGTTGCTGGAGGTTGCAGGTAGTGGAAGCAGGTAGGGAGACTGACAAAAACCTCCAGGAACCGCACGGAAACCTTGGGTGGGTCTCAAAGTCTCCAGAGGTTTCCGTTCAGGTCTCCTAAGTGGGACAGGGCATAACACTATCCTACACACACTCGGGACAATTTTCAATTTTACCAAGACAATTCCCCTGCAAACCTGTACGTTTTTGGAGTGTGGGAGGAAACCCGAGCTCCTGGAGAAAACCCATGCCGACCACGGGGAGAACGTACAAACTCCGTACAGACAGCACCTATACACAGGATCGAACCCGTGTCTCTATTGATGCGCCATCGTGCCATTGTTTGAATTGTTGATATCAATAACCCTCTCTTTTTGAATCGTGTCCTGATTCTCACATTCCTCATCAAATGATTTCATTCCTCACCAAAGGGATTTACAGTTGAAATCTTGGATTGAAATTTTCTGATGCGGCTTTGCCATTGTGTTTCCCTATGGTTATTAACGACAGCTGTTCTGCTCTACCCACAACACTGAACAGTTATCCATTCTGTTGCCCGAGCGGTTATTCTCTGTGTGTGACACTATCGACAAAGAGGCCACCTAACCAAGGAGGGTGTCAGAGGTAATGGGGAGAAACCACCAGGAGAATGGGGTTAGGAGGGAGAGATAGATCAGCCATGATTGAATGGGGGAGTAGACTTCTATCACTTTCTGACCTAATGACCTGATGAGAAATATCAGCTTAGACCTTTACATCATGTCGGGTTCTGAATCATCTGACTGACAGAGAGCAAAATGCAAGATAAACTAATAATAAAAATAACTGAACATTATTCCCTTTATCAAATATCTGTACACTGTGGATGGGTCGATTGTAATCATGCATAGTCTTTCTACTGCTAGATTTAGTTTTGGAGATATGGTGTGGAAACAGGCCCTTCGGCCCACTGAAGCCATGCCGACCAGCGATCACCCCATACACTAGCACCAATTTACACACTGGGGACAATTTACAATTTCCCCCGAAGCCAATTAACTGACAGGGAGGAAACCGGAGCACCCGGGGAAAACCCATGCGGTCACAGGGAGAACGTGCAAATTCTGTACAGTCATCAGCCATGGCCAGGATTGAACCCGGGGCTCTGGCGCTGTAAGGTGTCAACTCTACCTGTGCGCCACACTGCCACCTCTGATTAGCCCACAACAAAAGATTCGGTGCACTTGAGAAGAATCTAAACTAAACTAAACTGAACTAAACTAAATGATACTAGACTAAATTCAACTAAATACTGGATTAATTGGAAATGCCGTAGATGGTGGGTGGTGCTCGGGGAGTGGCTGGTTGCAGAAGCAGTTGGGGTGAGCTTTGAAAATGTTGCATCATTTGAGCTCCTGACCCAGTTAAATCTTTTGGCCTTTTTATGCTTCATCTGAATGAATGAATGAATGCATGTCTGTCAGCCAGTGACTGAGCACAGAAGTGGCATTTAGTGTTCTTGGAAAACCAATGCATTTGTGCATTCTGTCATGCATTTCACTCAGATCCCAACGGGATGGGTAGATCTTAGCTGGAACATAGTCTTTGTTAGATGGCCTGTCAGCACTAATGATACTTAATGGAGACGTAATGCTTGTTCCAATGCGCTTTAGTTTAGTTTTAGAGATGCAGCGCTGAAACAGGCCCTTCGGCCTACCGATTCCGCGCCGACCAGTGATCCCCACACAGTAACGCCATCCTACACACACTAGGGACAACTTACATTTATACCAAGCCAATTAACCTACAAACATGTACGTCTTTTGGATGTGGGAACCGAAAATCTCGAAGAAAACGCACGCGGTCAGGGGGAGAATGTACAAACTCCGTTCAGACGGCACCCGTAGTTGGGATCGAACCCGGATCTCTGACGCTGTAAAGAGGCAAATCTACTGCTACGCCACCATGCTGCCATTAGTTTAGTTTAGTATAGAGATACAGCACGGAAACAGGCCCTTCTGCCCACCGAGCTCGCGCCCACCAGCGATCCCCGTACATTAGCACTATCCTACACACTAGGGAAAATTTAGTCTTTATTGAATCCAATTAACCTACCAATCTATACGTCTTTGGAATGTGGGAGGAAACCGGAGCACCCGGGGAAAACCCACGCAGTCAAACTTATACCAGTCTGCACTCGGCCATTAGCGACCAAGATATGGTCATCTTGAAAGTATGGTCATGGACTTTGAAATTAACCAGAAAGACAAAAGATACCTCAAGATGTAAAGTAAACCTTTCATTTGAAAAAAGACACAACTATCTGTGCAATGCCACTGTTTAATTCCAGAATAGCAATCGTACATGTTCCCCAACCTGTTCCATTCACTTATATCATTTCAACTCTAGCAAGCCTGGAGCCATTAAACTTTTGTCGGGAGTTTGCTGCAGACTTGCAGTTGCATTATGCGAGTGGTTACAGGAGATGTCAGAAATAATGCTGGAGTGGCTCGCTGTGGAAGCAGGTCCCATGAATACAAATGAGCCGAGTTAAACCTTTTTTTGTTTTAAGTTGGCAATGTTGTGTGCCCTTCTCCTGTAATCAAGCATCCAGTGATGTGTGAAACTCAGTCCTGAGCTGACTGATGCAGCTGGGTAGTTGTTCAGAAGATCCAGCCTAAACCCTGCTGAGAGAAAATTGCTGGCTCGGCAAATATATAATGAAGGAGAACTAAAGAGGTGAGTTTCAGCAACTTTGCCGAGAAATTGTATTCTACCAGATCTAACAAAGTGTGTAGGAAGGAACTGCAGACGGTGGTTTATACCGAAGATAGACACAACGTACTTGACTAACTCAGCGGGTCGCTGGGGAATGCTGCCTGAGCCGCTGAGTTACTCCAACACTTTGTGTCTATCCTAATAACACTAAGGATGTGCTGGGTAGAGTACTAATGCCTTATTGGAACTTGCCCAAAACTATCATAACATTGGCCAAAACAACTTTAGAAGATAGCTATGAGTTCTGCATAAAGATGTCGGCACTAAATGGCATCTATGCAGTTAGAGTCATAGAGTCCTACAGCGCGGAAACAGGCCCATCAGCCCAACCTGCTCACACCGACCAACATGTCCCATCTACACTTATAATGGCAGTTTCTATACCTTCTCAAAGTCCAACTTCGACAGCCATTGGGGATGTGGTGGAGACATAGCTTACGCACTTGCCGCACTCACAGATAGCAGACAGTAAAAAACTAATCCTCCAGTCATTGTCTCTTGATTAATTCGTCTTTATTGAAGTAGTACAAAACAAAGAAGTAATTCATAACTTTTGCCCCGTATTAACTGTTTCTTCTTCAGACAGTACGGTCTTGACCATGCAGTAAAAATCTGTTGTTCTCGCCATCCCTCGAGGTAAAAGTAACTCCCAATCTATGAGTCTGCACTAGTCTCCCCCGAAGTAGACACACCCCTCTACATATCAAATCCCATCTACAAGCATACATAAAGATAAGAGCTAGAAATATTTAACATGGCTATAACATACTGACTTAAGCTTAAATGGCTCCTACAACACTAGTCCCACCTGCCTGTGTTTGGGCCATATCCCTCTAAACCTGTCCTATCTATGTGTCTGTCTAAGTGTTTCTTAAACATTCCTTCTGCAGTTGTACAGAGCCCTAGTGAGACCACACCTGGAGTATTGTGTGCAGTTTTGGTCCCCTAATTTGAGGAAGGACATTCTTGCTATTGACGGAGTGCGGCGTAGGTTTAGAAGGTTAATTCCCGGGATGGCGGGACTGTCATATGCTGAGAGAATGGAGCAGCTGGGCTTGTACACTCTGGAGTTTAGAAGGATGAGAGGGTATCTCATTGAAACATATAAGATAGTTAAGGGTTTGGACACGCTAGAGGCAGGAAACATGTTCCCGATGTTGGGGGAGTCCAGAACCAGGGGCCACAGTTTAAGAATAAGGAGTAAGCCATTTAGAACGGAGACAAGGAAACACTTTTTCTCACAAAGCGTGGTGAGTCTGTGGAATTCTCTACCTCAGAGGGCGATGGAGGCAGGTTCTCTGGATGCTTTCAAGAGAGAGCTAGATAGGGCTCTTAAAAATAGCGGAGTCAGGGGATATGGGGAGAAGGCAGGAATGGGGTACTGATTAGGGATGATCAGCCATGATCACATTGAATGGCAGTGCTGGATCAAAGGGCCGAATGACCTACTCCTGCACCTATTGTCTATTGTCATTGCGAAAGTCCCTGCCTCAACTACCTCCTCCAGTAACTTGTTCCACACACCCACTACCCTTTGTGTGAAAATGTTACTCCTCAGATTCTTTCTATTAAATCTTTGCCCCTTCACCTTAAACCTATGGTCTCAATTCCCCTACTCTGGGCAAGAGACTCTGCGCATCTACCCAATCTATTCCTCTCAAGACTTTGTACATCTCTATAAGATCACCCCTTATCTTCCTGCTCTCCAAGGAATAGCTCAGGCTCTCGAGTCCTGCCAATATCCTTGCAAATTTTCTCTGTGCCTTTTCCAACTTGGCAACATCTTTCCAAGAACATGGTGCCCAGAACTGAACACAATACGCTAAATGCAGCCTTAGCAACGGTTTATAAAACTCCAATATGACCTCCCAACCTCTCTATTCAATACTCTGACTAACAAAGGTCAATGTGCCAAAAGGCTTTTTGACTACTTGATCTCCCTGTGCCCCCACCTTCAAGGAACTATGTACCTGCACTCCTAGATCCCTCTGCTCTGCAACACTCCCCAGAGCCCTACCATTCACTGAGGTGGGAGCTACATGCATAGATCCTCTGTGTGTTGGGGGGAAATGTCTAATTGATTTCCATGGAATCAGAGACCTCAAGCCATAGCTGGGTCTCGACTGATGAAAGGGCCTCTGATTGCAGAATACAGAAATAATTTGAACAAAATTTCCCCAATCAGAGAAGGTGGTTTCCGTGAAATAGTTTCCACTATTAGTTTAGTTTAGTTTAGTTTAGTTTAGTTTAGAGATACAGCACGGAAACAGGCCCTCCGGCCCACCGGGTCCGCACCAACCAACGATCCCTGCACATTAACACTACCCTACACACACTAGGGACATTTTACATGTCACATTCATACCAAGCCAATTAACCTACAAACCTGTACTTCTTTGGAGTGTGGGAGGAAACTGAAGATTTCGGGTAGGTCACGGAGAGAACGTACAAACTCCGTATAGGGAAGCACTTGTGGTCGGGTGTAGTTGTAGCTGTAAGGCAATGGATGTATTGCCACCTTGAACAATATTATGAACTATAAACTCAGAATTTCAAATGCCTAGGTCACCTTTTGACTATTTTCTCATCTCCTTATCCTGCAAAATGTGCTCGATAAAAAGATCATAGGTTGTCCCGAATGGTTCACTTCTGCCAGCAAAGGCAGACATGTGCACTCTGCCATTGATAATGCCATTACACTGACAGTTGATTCTAGTTGAATGTAAGCCACACTGATGTAAATTGGCACAAATGTGCTGGGTCATTTTCCCAATGTCCACAATGACAGAGAGTCTTAGTGTCTACCTGTGATAAAAACATATTTTTAAGAAGTTGTTCATATAATGAGTCAGGTAGGAAGCCTGTTAATATACGCTGAGGATATCTACATTAGGTTTTCCATATAGATGATCACACAAGCATGCTCAACGAATTAATGAATTTAGTACAAAACTCTGCAGACAGTGTCTAGAAACAGGGTGGGCTTCACCCATCAGTACTTGGGCTTCATGCTTGCTTTGGTACCAATTAACGATTCTGACTTTATTTGGACTAATTGGACGCCAAAATTTTTTTTTTAAATCGGTCAAAACAACTGTAGAATAGACAATAGACAATAGATAGCGATAAAATTCTGCAAGTAAAATCATGGGCTAAAATAGGGTCCATGCATTGGGAGTTGCATCTTGGGGAGAATGTCTATCTGTAGTTGATAAGCTATCTTATTTCAAGTAAGTCCCTTTGATAAGTTTTCTTAGTTAGTAATTGCTCCCACATGCACCTCTTGTTGTCAAAGTCTTGGGATAGCCATGTCCCCCTTTTCCACGACCATATCCAACCCAACAAGTCTTTCGAAATGTGCAGGAAGGAATTGCAGATGCGAGTTTAAACTGAAGATAGACACAAAATGCTGGAGTAACTCCGCGGGACAAGCAGCATCTCTGGTGAGAAAGAATAGGTGATGTTTTGGGTCGAGATCCTTCTTCAGACTGATGTCAATGGAGAAGGAGGTACATAGATAAGGAAGTGTATAGATAAGGAAGTATAAGGTGTGAAAACAGGACAAAGGGAATGGAGATCAAGGAAAATGTAGAATAAATCATTGTTAGTTGGGAGAAGGTAGCAGCAAAGCAAACAGAGATAAAATGTAGTTGGAGACAGTAATTACGTTCAGAGGGGGAGAGGCTAGAATAGATAAGTCTTTCCACAACTTCAATTCAGTATCCTAATCAATTATCGGCCATCTCTACAATCCACAATGCAGGGCATCACCATATACGGTAAGCTATTTTGTTTAGTTTAGCTTAGTTTAATTTATTGTCATGTGTACTGAGGTACAGTGAAAACTTTTACTGAGTGCTAACCACTCAGCGGAAAGACAATGCAGGATTACAATCAGGCCACCCACAGTGTACAGATGCATGATAAGGGAATAATGTTTAGTGCAAGATAAAGTCCAGTAAAGTCCGATCAAAGATAAAAGATAGAAACATAGAAAATAGGTGCAGGAGTAGGCTATTCGGCCCTTCGGACCTTCAAGCCTGCACCGCCATTCAATATGATCATGGCTGATCATCCAACTCAGTATCCCGTACCTGCCTTTCCTTTAGCCACAAGGGCCACATCTAACTCCCTCTTAAATATAGCCAATGAACTGGCCTCAACTACCTTCTGTGGCACAGAATTCCAGAGATTCACCACTCTCTGTGTAAAAAATGTTTTTCTCATCTCAGTCCTAAAAGATTTCCCCTTTATCCTTAAAATGTGACCCCTTGTTCTGGACTTCCCCAACATCAGGAACAATCTTCCTGCATCTAGCCTTCCCAACCCCTTAAGAATTTTGTAAGTTTCTATAAGATCCCCCCCTCAATCTTCTAAATTGTAGCGAGTACAAGCCGAGTCTATCCTGTCTTTCTTCATATGAAAGTCCTGACATCCCAGGAATCAGTCTGGCGAACCTTCTCTGTATTCCCTCTATGGCAAGAATGTCCTTCCTCAGATTAGGAGACCAAAACTGTATGCAATACTCCAGGTGTGGTCTCACCAAGACCCTGTACAACTGCAGTAGAACCTCCCTGCTCCTATACTCAAACCCTTTTGCTATGAATGCTAACATACCATTCGCACTTAGTCGGAGGGTCTCCAAATGAGGAGGATAGTAATTCTGGACTGCTCTCTAGTTGTGGTAGGATGGTTCAGTTGCCCAATAACTGTTGGGAAGAAAGTGTCTCTGTATCTGGAGATATACGTTTTCACACTTCTATACCTTTTGCCCGATGGGAAAGGGAAGAAGAGGGTGTGGTCAGGGTGCGACTCGTCCTTGATTATGCTGCTGGCCTTGCCATGGCAGCGTGAGGTAGTGAATGTCTGGGCTGCAACCACATTTATTCTCCGTCTCTCAGGGAATGCTTATTTCACAGTTATGGTGCCACGGATAAAATAGAATATGGTCTCCATCCCTCACATAAAACAGGTGTACCTCTGATCAGAGTTAGTCTCCGATGCATTATAATTTCTAAGCTATTTTAGAGTACTCCTCGTGAATTGACTTTCTCGATTTGAAGATCAATTAATTGGTAAAAGGAGATAATGTTTTATCAGAAAAAGTCACAAAGTGCTGGAGTACCCCAGCGGGTCAGGCAGCGTCTACTGTAGAAGAACACTGATAGGTGGTGCTTTGGGTCGGGACTCTTCTTCAGTCACCAGCCAGTTGGTACACAAAGGTTTTGAGAAAATGTTCAGGTGGAGCGTCAGGTCCAGATCCTTTATGAGGGTTCACCCTCCTGAGGGATCTTCTGGAGTCCAACGTTCTCCAGAGATGCTGCATGGCCCACTGTGTTACTCCAGTACAATGTGCCTTTCTTGTAAACCAGCATCTGCAGTGCCTTGTCTTATTCTTTTATCTCAGTAGACCTGTAAAATGTTCTAAGACTTCAATGCTGATATTATGAAACAAAAACATTAATTTTCATAGTGCTATATTGTTTGAGGGTTACCCCGACAGATGCAAATTAAACTGAAATTATGACATTATTATTATTATTATTATTATTATTATTATTATTATTATTATTATTATTATTATTATTATTATTATTATTATTATTATTATTATTATTATTATTTTAATTCATCTAATCTCACAAGTTTGGGTCATGTTATGGACATTGCATCTTCTCACCAATTCAGACTGATTATGCGAGGCATTCTATTTTATCAGATTTTTTTCTTAACAGTAAGTTCATGCTGCATGATTACCACTAAGGCCATACTTTCGTGTTTAGCTTAGTTTAGAGGTACAGCGCGGAAACAGGCCCCTCGGCCCGTCGAGCCTGCCCCGACCAACGATCCCTGTACACTTACACTATCCTACGCGCACTCGGGACAAATGACACTTGTCCCGAGCCAATTCATCTACAAACGTGTACGCCTTTGGAGTGTGGGAGGAAACCGAGGATCTCGGAGAAAACCCCACGCGGTGACGGGGAGAACGTAGAAACTCCGTGCGGACAGCGCCCGTAGTCAGGATCGAACCCAGGTCTCCTGTTAGGCAGCAACGCTTCCCCTGCGACATCGTGCCTGCCGCCCACTTCTCTTAATTTTATTTTGTGCATGAAATTTGTTGCCTTGTCACAGATTTAACAGCGTTTCTGTCCAGACCTGCGCTTGCTGTCAAAACCGCTTGAAAAATGGGTTCAGTGGAGGCCATCCGAGCTTCCTTTTTCCTTCATCCCTTCCTCAATAACAATTGCCCAGGTAGTTTATCAGCTTCCGTTATTATACAGTAGATGTTGAGTCATATTTCTCTGGACATGTCAAAGGCAACCTGTCTGCTGCATTTATTTCATTCAAGCGACTGCCACCGAGATGTACTATCTATTCATCACATGATGAGCTTTAGACAAAAAAGTATAAAAGGTTGTCTCGTCTGGTAAGTGTGAACAATACTGAAGGTTTACAGGCAACATATCTTCGCTGTCTGCTGCAACAATCTATTATTAAGGAAGCAGTAGCAGGGCACTAAAAAAATATTAATAGGTTTGGACAGAGTTAACATGGATTTATGGAAGGAAACACACACATAGATAAATCCATTATTGTTTGAGGTTGCAATTACCAGAATAGATTAGGGGCAACAGAGAACAGTACAGGTAGACACAAATTGCTGGAGTAACTCAGCGGGACAGGCAGCATCTCTGGAGAGAAGAAATGGGATCCAGCAATGCTGCCTGTCCCTCTGAGTTACTACAGCATCATTTTGTGTCTACCTTCGATTTAAACCAGCTTCTGCACTTCCTTCCTACACATAGAAGAGTGCAGCACAGAAACAGGCTCTTCAGCCCATTGGATCCATGCTGACCATCCATTATCTGTTCACCTTTGTCCTAAATTCTAAGAAAGCAAACTCAATGCCAGACTTTGCTTCAAGTGGGCTTGTGCACAGGGATGTAATGCTGATGCTTGATAAGGCACTGGCAAGGCCGCATTTGGAGCATTGTGAGCAATTCTGGGCACCACATCTGAGGAAGGATGTGCTGGCTCCAGAGAAGGTCCAGAGGAGGTTTACAAGAGTGATCCCAGGAATGAGTAGGTTAACCTAAGATGAGCGTTTGTCGGCACTGGGCTGGAGTTTAGAACAATGAGGGGGGGTGTCGTTGAAATGTGCAGAACAGTGAAAGGCTTGAATAGAGTGGATGTGGAGAGTATGTTTCTACTAGTGGGAGAGTCTAAGACTAGATGTCATAGCCTCAGAATTAAAGGACGCTCTTTTAGAAAGAGATGAGGAGAAATGTATTTTGTCAGAGAGTGGTGAAACTGTGGAATTCTTTGCCACAGAATGCTGTGGGGAGAGGGAGGGAGAGGGAGGGAGAGGGAGGGAGAGGGGGAGACAAGGCTGTGGAGGCCGTCAGTGGATATTTTTAAGGCAGAGATAGATAGATTCTTGATTAGTACGGGTTTCAGAGGTTATGGGGAGAAGGCAAGAGAATGGAGTTTGAAGGGAGAGATAGATCAGCCATAATTGAATGACAGAGTAGACTTGAAGGGCCGAAAGGCCTAATTCTATTCCTATGACTTATGACCTTATGACCTTCCCCTGCACTTGCATCTATACGCTGCACACTGGAGGCAATTTACAGAAGGCCAGTTGACCTACAAATCCTCACGTCTTTGGGATATGGGAGAAAGCCAGGGCAAACCGCATGACCCCACACGCCCCCCCCCCCCCCCCCCCCCCCCCCCACCCCCGACAGAAACCCACGCGGTCACAGGGAGACTGTGCTGACTCCACACAGACAGTACCTGAGCTCAGGAACATATCCAGGTCTCTGGCGCTGTGAGGCCAGAACACCAGCTGTACTTCTGTGCCCTTTGCAGTAAGACAGAACAACATAACGGGCTACAGATAACTGGAGACAAATATCTCACTGTCTTTATACAAACCAACCTGAAGTGGGATAAGCAGTCACACTATGCTGCAAACAACGCCACGAAGATGCTCAACTTCCTCCAGAGAAACTTCCACCATTGTTCTAAAAATGTCAAATAAAAATTGCACCAAACCACAGCCCAACCGCACTTGGTGTACGCCTCCACTGCTTGAAACCCCGGCACCAAGAAGAATAAAGATGTTCTTCAAAATGTTCAACGAAGAGCAGCCTGGTTTGTATGCGGTGACCTCAGGCGACTATCCAGTACAACCAAAATGCTCGCCGACTTAAACTGGGACTCCCTTGAAACCAGACGCCAGATGCTCAGACTTTCCCCCGTCACAAGATCATCAGCCAGGACATCGACCTCGACGTTGACTTATCCATCAAAGGGAAAACAACCAGATCCAGAAGAAGCCACAACAAGCAACGTGTAGTGCAACAACACACATCTACTCCCCACATCCAGTCATTTTTCCCTGAAGCAATTTCCCTCTGGAATGCCCTCTCCCCCCCCCCCCCCCCCCCCCCCCCCCACAATCCACTGGTGACATGCCCACCTACGCAACCTTCAAGACCTCCATCCAGACCCACAGACTGCACAGCCCCCGCTAGACCAGACCCACTCTCGTCAACTTCCAGTATAGTCTCTGGAGGACCACAAGGTACACTGTACAGTCTGAACAAGGGTCTCGTCCCGAAAAGTCACCCATTCCTTTTCTCCAGAGATGGTGCCTGACCCACTGAGTTACTCCAGCTTTTTGCGTCTATCGTCGGTTTAAACCAGCATCTGCAGTTCCTTCCTAAACAAAACAGGCTGAATGGCTTATTCCTTCTTCTATTTCCGATGTTTTTATAGAACAATATACCTGCTGCATCTCATAATCTGAAGAGTATATCGCTATCAAGTAAGCGATAAAAGCTGGTTAACAAAGCTTTTCTTGTGAAAACGAATCCTTGCCTGAACATAATTTACAAATTCTGAATGCCAGAGTACTAGAAATAGCAATAATATGTTCAGCGCTAGATATAAATTACTTGGAATGGGAGAGGTACACCATATTTAAGGTCATAGTCAGCTACACAATCGTCGTTACATCAGTCAGTGACTATCCCAAGAAAACACAACACAATTCGTGGTGCAATATAAAAATTCGTCTGCTGGAGTATGCAATATGATGTGCAGTATTTCTATATTTCTATTATCTATTTATTTATTTCATTCATCGATCTTGCCGGTATATGAGAGTTAATGGTTGTTTGTGTTTTTGTCCTTTTAAATCTTTTATCGCGTGTCTTCTATGTATACCACTGAAGGAGATGCAATGACATTTCGTTGTGCAGTTGTTGTGCAATGACAATAAAACGTATTTGATTTGAATACCATGATCGTACCATGAAATATGCACGCCCTTTACCTGGGCATGCATATTTCCAAAGATCTTTCCTGGACCCAGCGCACTGATGCAATTATAAAGAAAGCACATCAACGCCTCTACTTCCTGAGAAGATTATGGAGATCCGGTATGTCAGGGAGGATTCTCTTGAACTTCTACAGGTGTACAGTGGAGAGCATATTGACCGGTTGCATCACCGCCTGGATCGTAAACTTGAATGCCCAGGGGCGAAGAAGACTGCAAAATGTTGTGAACACTGCCCGGCCCATCACCGACTCTGACCTCCCCACCATCGAAGGGATTTACCGGAGTCGCTGCCTCAAAAAGGCAGCCAGCATCATCAGAGACCCACACCACCCTGGCCACACACTCATTTTACCCCTGCCATCAGGATTCTACTCCTATTACTTATGATCTTGTGATTTTATGAAAACCACTCAAAAAGTCAACACTTTAAAAAGTCTTTAGAAAATGATGTGGGTGACTTCATTTTTAGATAGGTCATTCAGGGACAGTTTCTTCCCAGCTGTTATCAAACAACTGAACCATCCTACCTCCAACTATTATCTATCACATCGGAGACCTTCAAACTATCTTTCATGGGAATTTTCTGGACTTTATCTTACTCCCTTTATCCTGTTTAGGTACACTGTGGATGGCTTGATTGTAATCATGGATAGACAAAAAATGCTGTAGTAACTCAGCGGGCCAGGCAGCATCTCTGGAGAGAAGGAATGGGTGACGTTTCGGGTCGAGACGTTTCGGTTCTTCAGACTCTACCCCTGAAGTAGGGTCTCGACACGAAACGTCACCCATTCCTTCTCTCCAGAGATGCTGCCTGTCCCGCTGCATGTCCTGGGGAGCCGTGCGGGCCCGATCCACCCGCCAAACAACCACGCCGCTGGCCGCCACCTACCAGAATGCGTCCCGGTAGGCCCGACTCGCCGGAGAAGCCGGGCGACGAGTCCTGTCTGGGTCAAAGGGGTGACGACAGCGAGGAGAGCCTCTGCGGTGGTGATGGGAGTCTCGGTGGCGGGCAGCGAGTGCCTCGGCGGTAGCGTGAGTCTTGAAGGCGGTGGGGCCTTGGCGGCAATGGGAGCCTAGGCAGCGGGGGGGAGGGACACACCCGCGATCAAACCGTGATCAACGGTCGTTGAGCGTGAGGGAGGGAGGGGAAGGCAATGGGGACCCGGCGTGAGGGGACCGCCGTGACGAACAATGGAGGACTCGGTGTGCGGGGATGGTGGGGGGGGCACTAGTTTTAGAATCCTCTGCCCAGGGGATCAGTCTATGTTTGTTTGTTTGTTTGTTTGTTTGTTTGTTTGTTTGTTCGTTCGTTCCGATGCACACGATAGCCAGCCAACAGTCGCTTGTCTTTTTCTTTTGGTCATCACTTTTAATTTCAAGTTTTCATCTACCTTGCCGTGTGTTGTGACTGCTGGCAGACCAATTTCCCTCATGGGGATGTATAAAGCTTTATCATATCGTATCGTATCGAGTTACTCCAGCATTCCGTATCTATCTTCGGTGTAAACCAGCATCTGGAGTTCCATCCTACACACTTGTAATCTCGCAATGTATAGACTTTCTGCTGAATTCTGCTAAACTAAATTTATTGTACGCTAGGCAATGTTTGCATATGAGAAAGCAGAGTGACAATTGCATTCTTCATTTGAAGCCAGCAACTTATGGAACAACTCAATTACTTGGTGACTTCCTTTCAAGGAACTTCCACTGCTGTTATTAGTGCACTCAAAAATGCTGGAGAAACTCAGCGGGTGCAGCAGCATCTATGGAGCGAAGGAAATAGGCAACGTTTCGGGCCGAACTCCATAGATGCTGCTGCACCCGCTGAGTTTCTCCAGCATTTTTGTGTACCTTCGATTTTCCAGCATCTGCAGTTCATTCTTAGACACATTACTGCCCTCAATCTCTTAATAACTGCAGATTAATTTGAAGATTTAGCTGACCTTTATGTCACTACTGTTGTCTTCCTTCGACTCACGAGCTGCCGTTTGCTCGATTCTTTACCACCATAGTAATTGCATTACCACTGGAGCACTCTGGTAATGTTTTTTCAATATGTCAATAACCCATTTAGTTTCGTAGAAAGGTCTATTATTGCAAAATTGGGACTGCGTAATGCCTGATCTAGTTGCACCATTGTCGATATGACTGGGTGGATCAAACCTCTCAGGAGTTTTAACGGTGCTCTGACGAGCTCAGAAATACGTTCCCACGTATTAAAGTTGTGATTGCATATTTCACATCTTCAGTGGATGTTCTTAAAGCCCCGGAGAAACTCAGTTACCTATTAGCGATATATATTCCCCATGTTATTTTTCACGCAGAGAGTGGTGAATCTCTGGAACTCTCTGCCACAGAAGGTAGTTGAGGACAGATCATTGGCTATATTTAAGAGGGAGTTAGATGTGGCCCTTGTGGCTAAAGGGTGGGGTGAGACACGATTTCAAGCTTTTGTTTCTTCTCTCCAAATAGGAGACGGGGGAAGAGAGAATAACCATGGTGTGAGTGATCCTTGATCATGTTGGCTGTGTTTTCCCAAGCTATTTGAAGTGCAAAGGGTCCAGAACAAGGCGTCACAGTTTAAGGATAAGGGGGAAGTCTTTTAGGACCGAGATGAGAAAAACGTTTTTCACACAGAGAGTGGTGAATCTGTGGAATTCTCTGCCACAGAAGGTAGTTGAGGGCAGTTCATTGGCTATATTTAAGAGGGAGTTAGATGTGGCCCTTGTGGCTAAAGGGATCTGGGGGTATGGAGAGAAGACAGGTACGGGATACTGAGTTGGATGATCAGCCAGGATCATATTGAATGGTGGTGCAGGCTCGAAGGGCCGAATGGCCTACTCCTGCACCTATTTTCTATGTTTCTATTTCATAGTAATATCAGGAACATGACGCACCGACCTCAGGCTGCACCTAATCGTCAGGCCATATGCGAATTGGGGGAATAGTATCTTATATTTTGCTTGGGCAGCTTCCAACCCAGCGGTATGAAGAGTCTGAAGAAGAGTCCCAGTCTGAAATGTCATGCATTCCTTCCCTCCAGAGATGCTGCCTGTCACGTTGAGTTATTGCAGCTTTTTGTGCCTGTCTTTGGTTTAAACCAGCATCTGCAGTTCCTTCCGACACCAGTGGTATGAATATTGATTTCACTAACTTCACGTAACCCTTGCTTTCCCTCTCTCTCTCTCCATCCCTCCCCCACCCACGTCTCACCAGCTTCAGTCATCGTGTTGAGTCTCATTGTCTATACTCATTTGCACCTAGGCTACACCTAACAATGGCCTGTTTCCTCTGTCATCGTTACTTTTTTGCGTATCTTTCATTCATTTGTTCTATATCTCTCTGCATCATCAACTATGTCTCTCGTTTCCCTTTTACCCTGATTCTCAGTCTGAAGAAGGTTCTCGATCCAAAACATCACCTATTCCTTTTCTCCAGAGATGCTGCCTGACCCGCCGAGTTACTCCAGCTTTATGTTTTTATCAATCTGAAAGTCAATTGTATTGTTTGTATTAATGTACATGCTCCATTTGAGTTAATTGGACTGTAAACATATCTTGCCTTCAACATATCATTAATCTTTATGAAACTGTAGGTAACAAGTAATTAATTATTCTAATTAGACCCTATTTACATGTACAGTCATGCCAGACCCACATTAGGAGTTATGATCACTAGTTTCAACCTATGGCTGCACATATAAAAATAAATACTGCTTTGTATTTATAAACATGTTAGGTATCTGCGTTATTGATTTAGATTAGAGATACAGTGCGGAAATGTGCCCTTCAGATGGCACAATGGGCTAAGTGTTCGGCTGGCAACCGGAAGGTAGCTGGTTCGAATCCCGCTTGGAGTGCATACTGTCGTTGTGTCCTTGGGCAAGACACTTCACCCACCGTTGCCTGTGTGTGAATGTGTGTGAATGTGTGTGAGTGATTGGTGGTGGTCGGAGGGGCCGTAGGCGCAGAATGGCAGCCACGCTTCCGTCAGTCTGCCCCAGGGCAGCTGTGGCTACAGAAGTAGCTTACCTCCACCGAGTGTGACTGAGGAGTGAATGAATAATGCGATGTAAAGCGCCTTGAGTATTAGAAAGGCGCTATATAAATCCCATCCATTATTATTATTATTACCGACTCGCGCCGACTGGTGATTCACGCACACTAACACTATCCTACAAACACTGAGGACAATTTACAATTATACCAAGCCAATTAACCTACTAACCTGCACGTCTTTGGAGTGTGGGAGGAAACTGGAGCACCCGGAGAAAACCCACGCAGGTTACGGGGAGAACGTACAAACTCCGTACAGACAGCACCTGTAGTCCGGATCGAACCCGGGTCTCTGCTGCCGTTTCAGTTTCAGTTTAGTTTATTGCTACCTGTACCGAGGTACAGTGAAAAGCTTTTGTTGCGTGCTATCCAGTCAGCAGAAAGACAATACATGATGACAATCGAGCCATTTACTTACAGTGCATAGAAATGTTACTGATGGAGTAGAGATTTAAAAGTGTTGAGCGATTGAAATATGTGATTGTAGATCTGCGTCTGTGGCTAGCGCGCAAATAGTCGCCTGGGTTGGGGGCCATTTTGGAAGCGAGCAAGTGAGCTGTGAGGCAGCAACTCTACCGCGGTGCCTCCATGCTGCCCAGACCTATTGTAAATAAACTTCTAAATGCAATGCAGTGCAAATTTCTTTCATACAAAATTAAGATTCCATTATAACACACAATATTCAGCAAAATATGTTAGAATTTCAAAATGATGAATATCATAAAATATGGAGATTTTTCGTGTTTATTTGAGAAATGTGGATGTGGTTAAAAATAGGTGTAGAAAGGAACTGCAGATGCTGGTATACCCCGAAGATAGACACAAGGCGCTGGAGTACTTAGCAGGTCAGGTAGCATCTCTGGAGAGAAGGAATTGGTGACATTTCGGGTCGAGAGCCTTCTTCAGACTCGAACCGAAACGTCACGCATTCCTTCTCTCCAGAGATGCTGCCTGACCCCACTGAGTTACTCCAGCATTTTGTGTCTATCTTTGGTTTAAACCAGCATCTGCAGTTCCTTTCTACAGCATTATGATGCTGCCTGACCCACTGAGTTACTCCAGCACTTTGTGCCTACCTGTGGCTAAAATGGTATTGGGAGTAACATGAGGAAGAGAGAGAATGTCGAAACATTCAGTTACAAAAACACACTTCAGGGCCATCCTTAAGGAGCGCTGAATTGTTCATCTGACAAGATGATACAACAGAACCCCAACAACATGTCTGGCCTTTACATCAATGTGGTTCGTGGATCCTTGCTTTGTTCGCCACTGTGTTTCCTTATTATGACAGTGCCAATGCTTAATTGGCTATTTAGCGCTTTGCCAAACTTGTCATCAAAAAAGTTATATAAATCATTATTTTGTTATTTTAATCTTTTTTTTGTTTTTAAAACAAATTTCCTGGAAAGTTTTGGTTTCCAGGATAGACACAAAAAGCTGGAGTAACTGAGCAGGACAGGCAGCATGTCTGGAGAGAAGGAATGGGTGACGTTTCGGGTCGAGACCCTTCTTCCTACGACAAGTTATTTGCGCTGATTCTTATTTTTCTCATGGTTCTTCTGTGGTTTTTTAAATCCACTGATATTTTTGGAATCTTTCTACATCTCGATCTAATCGGTTCAAATATGTCCAATTGTTCTGTTTCCCCACGTACATTTCCACCCCCCTTTCATCCCTTTCCCATCCATGTTGCCTGCACTGTTTCAATGTCGATTCAATGTTTAATGATTAGAAGATTTTTCAAATGCAATTGGAACCAATGGTAAAAAAAAACAAATACTTTCCTTTCGGGCTTTCAACAAACGAGAGTTAACATGAAGTTAACTGTCAACATTTTGAGAAGTTAGTCCAAGACTCCTGTGGGGGTCAAGGCAATGTGAATATTCAATGTGGAGAAAGTAACAGTGTTGAAAGTTTAAGGGGAAAGAAGGCAGGAGAGTAGGTTTAGCTTAGTTTAGTTTGGAGATACAGCACGGAAACAGGCCCTTCGGCCCACCAAGTCCGCGCCCACCAGCGATCAAAACGGCACGTCTTTGTGATGTGAAAGGAAACCAGGTCACCCAAGGAAAACCCAAATAGTCGCAGAACATGCAGCCCACAGACAGACAGCACCGGAGGTCAGAACAGAACAACAGATCTATGTCTCATTTGCAGCATAACACTACCCTACACATATGACGGACAATTTCCAGCTTTACCAAGCCAATTAGCCTGCAAACCTGCACGTCTTTGGAGTGTATGTCTTTGAGAGGGAAAAATAGATTAGCGTGGCTGAATGGCAGAGTAGACTCGATGGGCCAAATGGCGTAATTCAGCTCCTATGTCATATGGTCAAAGGATATGCAGTGAACTTCCACTAAACTGAATTCACTATACTGGAATTTCCAAAAATCTTAAGGCAGCACAGTGGCTTCAAGTTCAAGTTAGTTTATTGTCATGTGTCCCTGTATAGGACAATGAAATTCTTGCTTTGCTTAAGCACACAGAAAATAGTAGGCATTTACTACAAAACAGATAAATGTGTCCATATACCATGATATAAATATATACACACATGAATAAATAAACTGATAGTGCAAATAACAGAAAGTGGTTGGTAATAATCAGAGTTTTGTCCGAGCCAGGTTTAATAGCCTGATGGCTGAGGGGAAGTAACTATTCCTGAACCTGGTTGTTGCAGTCTTCAGGCTCCTGTACCTTCTACCGGAAGGTAGCAGGGAGATGAGTGTGTGGCCAGGATGGTGTGGGTCTTTCATGATACTGCCAGCCTTTTTGAGGCAGCGACTGCGATAAATCCCCTCGATGGAAGGAAGGTCAGAGCCGATGATGGATTGGGCAGTGTTTACTACTTTTTGTAGTCTTTTCCTTTCCAGGGCGCTCAAATTGCCGAACCAAGCCACGATGCAACCGGTCAGCATGCTCTCGACTGTGCACCTGTAGAAGTTAGAGAGAGTCTTCCTTGACAATCCGACTCTCCGTAATCTTCTCAGGAAGTAGAGGCGCTGATGTGCTTTTTTGATGATTGCATTAGTGTTCTCGGACCAGGAAAGATCTTCAGAGATGTGCACGCCCAGGAATTTGAAGCTCTTGACCCTTTCAACCAGCGACCCGTTGATATAAATGGGGCTGTGGGTCCCCCTCCTACTCCTTCCAAAGTCCACAATCAGTTCCTTGGTTTTGCTGGTGTTGAGGGCCAGGTTATTGCGCTGGCACCATATGGACAGTTGCTCGATCTCTCTTCTGTACTCTGACTCATCCCCATCAGTGATACGCCCCACAATAGTGGTGTCGTCAGCGAACTTGATGATGGAGTTCGCACTGTGGTTCGCTACGCAGTCATGGGTATAGAGTGAGTACAGCAGGGGGCTGAGCACGCAGCCTTGAGGTGCTCCCGTGCTGATTGTTATTGAGGCTGACACATTTCCACCAATACGAACAGACTGTGGTCTGTGGACGAGGAAGTCAAGGATCCAGTTGCAGAGGGATGCGCAGAGACCCAGTTCTGCGAGTTTGGTAACCAGTTTGGAGGGGATGATTGTGTTAAATGCCGAGCTGTAATCAATGAATAACAGCCTGACATATGAGTTTTTGTTGTCCAAGTGGTCCAGTGCGGAGTGGAGGGCCAGCGAGATCGCATCCACCGTTGATCTGTTGTGGCGGTACGCGAACTGCAGTGGGTCCAGGTTTTTGTCGATGTAGGAGTTGATTTGCTCCATGATCAACCTCTCAAAGCACTTCATCACCACCGGCGTTAGTGCCACTGGTCGATAGTCATTGAGGCATGTCACCTTACTCTTCTTGGGCACCGGTATAATTGATGCCCTTTTAAAGCAGGTGGGGACCTCAGACCTCAGAAGTGAGAGGTCTCACAGCGGCAGAGACCCAGGTTCGATCCTGACTACGGGTGCCGTTTGTATGGAGTCTATATGTTCTCCCCGAGACCTGCGTGGGTTTTCTACGGGATCTCCGGTTTCCTCCCACATTCCAGAGATGTACAGGTTTATAGGTTAATTGACTAGGTATGAGTGGAAATTGTCCCTAGTATGTGTGCAGGATAGTGTTAGTGTGCGGGAATCGCTGGTCAGCACGGACACGGTGGGTCGAAGGGCCTGTTTCCGCGCTGCTTCTCTAAACTAAATTACAGAGAGAAAGCTTAAATAGGTGAAAACAAAAAAAATGTGTAATCAAAGAAACAATTCCCATTCTTTTATGTGAAAATGCAATTTCTAAGTGACATCAGGTGGAATATATTCATCTGCAGGGTAATACATCTGTGGAATAAGTTAAGAAAGATGACAGAATAGTTTCAAGGCACAGAGGTACATTTCTTCAGTTGATGAAAATATTGTAATGAAATTGATCCAGAAGAACAGACAGGCTTGCTCAGTGTAATGCCGTCTGCTCGAAAAAAAATCTTGTGTCTTCAGATAATGGGATTTCCAACCTGTTCGCTGATTATGTAAATTGAAGATTTGTTTTGTTTCACTCCGTTGGTTCTTTCAAATTCAGCTGTAAGATAATCCTGGACTCGGATATATTGCTTTCTGAATTTTAAAATATTTTAACGTCAAGGTTTTTTTTTTCATTTTTGGACCTCAGATAGACACAAAAAACTGTAGTGGCTCAGCGGGTCAGGGCAGCATCTCTGGAGAAAAGGAATAGGGGACGTTTTCAAGAGAGAGTTAGATTTCGCTCTTAGGGCTGAGGGGTATAAGGGATATGGGGGGGAAAAGCCAGAACGGGGTAATGATTTTGGATGATCAGCCATGATCATATTGAATGGCGGTGCTGGCTCGAAGGACCAAATGGCTTACTCCTGCAGCTATTTTCTATGTTTCTATGCTTCGAGTCGGGACCCTTCTTCAGGCTGAAGGTAGAAAAAGGCCAGAACAAAGCAGGGCCGGCAACAGATGACCAAGGAAGGTTGGAGCCCGTAATGCCTTTTGCCAATGGATCAATATTATTATTGTTCCTGTCGCAACTGCTTCCTCTGGCAACTCATTCTATGTCTTTACCACTCTCGGTGCAAAGAAAGTTTCACTTCAGGTTTCTATTTAACATTTCCCCTCTCATCTTAAACTGAAGCCCTTTCATTCTATATTTCCCAACCCTGGGGAAAAGATCATGTGCATTCATCATATGTATGCATCTCTTGCTTTCATACACCTCAATCACTTTCTGAATCACCTTGAATCACTTCCCTCTGTAAGGCGACTCCGGACAGTCAAAGCTGCCACAGCCAGACATAAAAACAGCTTTTTTTCCACCAAAAATATGTAGACTCCTTTTGCTCTGGTATTTTATTTAATTCACATCTTTAATTGATAATGTTTTATTATTAATGTTTAATATTTTATGTGTCATTCCTAATTGTCACTGTATGTCATGTTGTCACTTGCGGGCAGAGCACCAAGGCAAATTCCTTGTATGTGAATACTTGGCCAATAAATGTATTCATTCATTCATTCATTCAAAAGATTGCCCCTCTGACTTCTAAGCTTCTGGGAAAAAATATCATATCATGCCTAACCTTTCCTCATAGCTCAGTTTCTCAAGTCCTGACACCATATTCATCTTTTCCGCACCCTCTCCAGTTTAATGCGTCTTAGCTAAAGCAGGGGGAAATGCAAAACAGAACGCAATACTCCTCACCAATGTATTGTACGGCTGACAATAGACAATAGACAATAGGTGCAGGAGTAGGCCATTCGGCCCTTCGTGCCAGCGCCGCCATTCAATGTGATCATGGCTGATCATCCCCAATCAGTACCCCGTTCCTGCCGTCCCAGGATCTCTATCCATTGCCCTGACAAATGGAGGCCAGTGTGCCAAGTGCCATCTTCACCGCCCTATTTGTCAATGTACTTGCACTGTTAGATCCCACTGTTCCACAACTCTCCTCTGTTTGCCAGATTAACTTTATGTGACAAGACTGCCCTGATGATGAAACTATGTGGAAGTTCCCCCCAAATTATTTGCAGACATCCCAACATTTAAAAAAATTCCTAACTGATGTCCTCAGCCTAGTGTCTTGGCTCGGATAGAGTTATAGTCATCTATCACGGAAACAGGCCCTTCAGCTCAACTCAACCATGCTGATCAAAGTGCCACATCAGCTAGTCCCATCTGCCCGCGTTTGACCCATATCCCTCTAAACCTTTCCTAGCCATCTGCGATTTCCTATCACATCCATCCACCCACTATCCACCCACTGTGGATGGCTCGATTGAAATCATGTATTGTCTTTCTGCTGACTGGTAAGCACGCAACAAAAGCTTTTCACTGTACCTCGGTACATGTGACAATAAACTAAAATATAATAAATCAAACTAAAATAAACTAAACCATACACCTGTCCAAGTGCCTTTTAAATGTTGTTGCAGTACCTGCCTCAACTACCTCCTCTGTCAGATCAGTCCATACGTCCACCACTCTCTGAGTGAAAAAGGTTCCCATTAAATCATTTCCCTTTCAGCCCAAACCTATCTTTACTGATTTCCGATTCTGGCAGGACTGCCATTACATCATCAGAGAGTAATCTTCCAGACAGTTATCAGTCAGTTGCTCTCTCTCAGGATGATGGAATAAAGAGTGCATTCTTCACTAATGTGGCACGACCACCAAACCTCCCCAACTACTGAGCAAGTCGTGGTGGCACAGCGGTAGAGTTGCTGCCTTACAGCAAAATGCAACGCCAGAGCCCCAGGTTCGATCCCGATTACGGCCGCTGTCTGTACGGAGTTTGTACGTTCTCCCCGTGTTCTGCGTGCGTTTTCTCCAAAATCTTCGGTTTCCTCCCACACTCCAAAGACGTGCAGGTTTGTAGGTTAATTGGCTCGATTAATTGGTTTGATAAAAATGTAAAATTGTCCAAGTTGGCGATATGCTGAGTACTGCCCTGCCGACTACAAAATTCAGAAGGTTCAGAAGGCAAGTGCTGAAGTCTTGTTCGATCGAGATCTGCAACATGCAGAAAGGCCACTCACATGAATGCCGACACTCCATGCATTTTGAGTATTGGGTGCACGGTGGCGCAGCGACAGAGTTATTGCCTCACAAGGCCAGAGATCCAGGTTCGACCCCGACTACTGGTGCTGACTGTGCAGAGTTTGTGCATTCTCCCTGTGACCATAGATGTCTCTAACTTCAAGTAGCCCTTGCATTCCCTCTCTCTCCATCCCCTCCCCCTTCCCAGTTCTCCGACTACATTTTATCTCTATTCCGCCCACTTCCCTGACATTAGTCTGAAGAAGGGTCTCGACCCGAAACGTCGCCAATTCCTTCTCTCCAGAGATGCTGCCTCACCCGCTGAGTTACTCCAGCATTTTGTGTCGACCTCCCAGTGACCGCGTTGGTTTTCTCCGGGCGCTCCGTTTTCCTCCAAATTTCCAAAGACGAGCAGGTTTTCTCGGTTAATTGGCTTCTGTAAATTGCCGCTTGTGTGTGGGATGTTAAACTGGGATAACAAGAGTCAAAATTCAAGAGTGTTTTACTGTCATATGTCACAGATAGAACGATGAAATTCTAACTTGCAGCAGCAAAACAGAAGATGCCAACGCAGTACACTGTAAACAATATAATAACCGAGAAAAAAGAGTCAGTGTGTGTATATACAGTATACACATACTTCTACTTATCGAGTGCACACCACAAGATTAGAAATTGGCTAGCCAGAGCTGAACATACTTCTCGGCATCTGCATACAATGGCGTCTTGCGCTTCGTGTGCTTTTTGTGCGTGGTGGTGGAAAGATTGGTGGAAACAGGGCCGTGACGTGAATGCTCTTTCCTTGACCCCATACACATACAATACAATACAATACAATACAATACAATACAATACAATACAATACAATACAATACAATTTATTTGTTATCATTTGAACCTCTTGAGGTTCAAATGAAATTTGGTTTCTGCAGTCATACACACAAGAAAAAGAGCCAAGACACAACACAATTTACACAAACATCCATCACAGTGAATCTCCTCCTCACTGTGATGGAAGGCAAAGTCTTATCTCTCCCCTGCACTCCTCCCGATGGTGATACCCACACTTACACACACATGCATATATCTGTGTGTGTAAAAAGGAACTGCAGATGCTGGTTTAAAATCAAAGATAGACACAAAATGCTGGAGTAACTCAGCAGGACAGGCAGCATCTCTGGAGAGAAGAAATATATATTAATATATCAGGTTATCGGAGATGTGTTCTTTCATTAGGGAATGAGGGTTCCCCTCTTCCATTATAGATGAGTCTCTCACTAGGGTCTCCTCGATATCCCACAACTCCGCTCTTGCTCCCCCTCCCCCATTTGTAGCAAGGACAGAGTCCCCCTTGTCCTCACCTTCCACCCCATCAGTCGTCACATACAGCACATAATCCTCTGACATTTTCGCCACCTCCAACAGGATCCCACTACTAGCCATATCTACCCATCTGCATCTCTTTCTGCTTTCCGCAGAAACCGTTCCCTCGCTGGGCGACTCGTCCCTTCCCACCCAAGCCACCCCCTCCCCAGGTACTTTCCCTTGCAACCGCAGGAGATGTAACACCTCTCCCTTTACCTCCCCCCCCTCAACTCCATCCAAGGACCCCAACAGTCTTTTCAGGTGAGGCAGAGGTTCACTTGCACCTCCTCCAACCTCGCCACCTGTACATTGGCAAGACCACGCGCAGGTTCTGCGATCGTTTCGCTGAACACCTCCAATCAGTCCGCCTTAACCTACCTGATCTCAGCACTTTAACTCTCCCTCCCATTCCCAATCTGACCTTTCTGTCCTGGGCCTCCACCATTGTCAGAGTGAGGCCCAGCGCAAATTGGAGGAAGAGCACCTCTTATTTCGCTTGGGCAGCTTACACCCCAGCGGTATGAACATTGACTTCTCAAACTTCAAGTAGCCCTTGCTTTCCCTCTCTCTCCATCCCCTTCCCCTTCCCAGTTCTCCCACCAGTCTTACTGTCTCCGACTACATTCAATCTCTGTACCGCCCACTCCCCTGACATCAGTCTGAAGAAGGGTCTCGACCCAAAATGCCACCCATTCCTTCTCTCCAGATATGTTACATAGAAAATAGATGCAGGAGTAGGCCATTTGGCCCTCCGAGCCTACACCACCATTCAATATGATCATAGATCCAGCATATGTTGCCTGTCCTGCTGAGTTACTCCAGCATTTTGCGTCTACATTATATATATATTTATATATTTGAGTGTGTGTGTTGTGTGTGTGTCTGTGTGTATATATATATAAATAAAACAAACAATAATAGTGCAATAATAACAATATTAGTCTATGTAGCTCGGAGCTTAATGGAGGTTGTATTGTTTCATAACACGATGGCAGTGATGAAGATAGAACAAGTGTACATGTAATCGATGGTCGGTCTGGATTCGATGGGCTGATGGGTCTGTTTCCATGCTGTATCTACTAAACAGTGATCTCCTCATAGATCCCTAACACTTAGCAATGGCAAATCTGTGTCTGCAGAGACAGGTACAGGCTAAGCAGTTCTATTCATTTCAACAGGGAGAGGAAATCCACTGAAAGAGAAATGTTAATTTTAGGGCACTTACATTATTTGAATTAATTGAACTACTTTAAATGTTAAGAATGCACTGAAAATATATTTAAATGTATTGGTTGTGTGTTAAGTCTTTTATTATTTTTATGTTTAATTTCTTTCGGAAAATGCATGATCATTCCCACATCATTATTTTTTGAGAGGTTTTTGGTAAATGTGTATTGTTTGTGAATGTCATTCAAAATTGTTCACTTAGCCTGGGGCACGGCTTAGCCAACTACCAGAGAATCTCAGAGTCCCAGCAGCAACACTATGCATAAACCAGTGGTTTCTGCTTCTCTCCTGCCATTCGACCATGTTCTCCTTTTCACCTCTAGCTTTTGTCACTTACTCCATCCACCTGCCATCCATCTACCCCCCCCCCCCCCCCTCACCTGTCTCCACCTATCACTTACCAGACTTTGCCTGCCCCCCCACCCCTCTTTTCCAGCTTTCTCCCCATACCCACTCTAACCAGTCTGAAGAAGGGTCCCAACCCGAAACATCATCTGTCCAGTCCCTCGTCAGCTTTTTGTGCCCCTCCCCAGATCTGCCTGACTCGCTGAGATCCTCCAGCGAAGATTTAAGCTGGAAAGTTTGCAGAGGAGGTTTTCAAGGATGTTGCCAGGACTCCAGACTCCTGAGCCACAGGGAGAGGTTGAGCAGGCTTGGACTTTATTCCATGGAGTGGGAGGAAGAGGGGTGATCTTATAGAGGGGATCATGAACGGAACAGATAGGGTGAATGTGTAGACTATTTTACACAGTAGAGGAATCAAGAACCAGGACATCGTACTTTATTGTCCGAAACCCTGTCTGAAGAAGGGTCTCGACCTGAAACGTTGCTATTTTCCTTTGCTCCATAGATGCTGCCTCACCCGCTGAGTTTCTCCAGCATTTTTGTCAACCTTCAATTTTCCAGCATCTGCAGTTCCTTCTTAAACATTAAGTACTTTATTTATTATATGTGCCGAGTTACAATGAAATTCAATTTTAATACAGTTCAGTACAAGTATCACTATGCATAAGCACTTACATACATCTTAGATAAAGCCTCTCAGATATGGTACAAGTGTACAGCAGTATTATACTGAGACAGTATGAACAGAGTCGATAGTTAGGTGCCATGTTCATGCCATAGGTTTAAACTGAGGAGGGGAAGATTTAACAGGAACCTGATGATAACCTTTTTTACATGAATGATGTAAGCGTATGGGACGAGCTGCTGGAGGTGGGAGTTGAGGCAGGTATTATCACAATGTTTAAGAAATATTTGGGCAGGAACATGTTTAGGTTAGGTTTAGGGGGATATGGGCCAAATGCAAGCATGTGAGACTAGTGTAGATGGGACATGTTGGTCGGCTTGGGCAAGTTGGGCCGAAGAGCCTGTTTCTACACTGTATTACTCTATGACTCTATGACACTTTGAATTCAGCATCTGCAGTCTCTAGTAACTCCAATAGTTGTTAAACCTACATTGCTAAATTTCAGAAATATTAATCAGCTCTGCAGTTTAAGATTTATTTTGAGACTCGATATCTCTTTCCATTCCGCTTATCTTCCCTCTGAATGGCTCTTAGAAAAGCAAGTAACTTTCTTTTGATCATCGGTTTCGTTCTCATCTTCAAACACAAATAGCTACAGACGCTGGAAATCTGGAGGGAATAAATGAGAAAGTTGCAAATTCTCAACCAGTCAGCTCACATCTGTTGAAAAATAAACGGAGTTAACGTTTCAGGTCAATCTGTGGAGAAATTAGCTCCTTGAAAAGTGTTTTCAATTGGTCATTCCACAATTGTGTGGCCAGTCCTGTTGAATGATCCCAACAGTGAGTAGACTTTAGATTTTAGAGATACAGCGCGGAAACAGACCTTTCGACCCACTGCCTACACGAACACTATCCTACACACAAGGTTTTGCCTTTTGCTTTTGCTGGCTTTTGATTTGTCCTTTTCTATCATTGGGGTGGGACTTTCAGGTTGAGCCATCTATGACTTCTGTGTAATAAATAGTTGAATCTGAAGAATTTATTTGGCATAAGTTAAAATGTAACTTGCTTGTGTCACGTTGATGTCTGAGCAGAAGTCTCAATACATTTAGTGTATTGGAATATTACTTTGGATTATTTGAAGGTAGACAAAAATGCTGGAGAAACTCAGCGGGTGAGGCAGCATCTATGGCGAGAAGGAATAGGCAACGTTTCGGGTCGAGACCCTTCTTCAGACTGATGTCGGGAGGGGGGAAATGAAAGGAAGAGGCGGAGACAGTAGGCTTGTGGGAGAGATGGGAAGGAGAGGGGAAAGAGGGAGAAAGCAAGGACCATCTGAAATTGAAGAAGTCAATGTTCGTACCGCTGGGGTGTAAACTACACAAGCGAAATATGAGGTGCTGCTCCTCCAATTTGTGCTGGGCCTCACTCTGACAATGGAGGAGGCCCAGGACAGAAAGGTCGGATTCGGAACGGGGGAGGGGGGGGGGGGGAATTGAAGTGCTGAGCCACCGGGGGATCAGGTTGGTTAATGCAAACCGAGCAGAGGTGTTGGGCGAAACGATCGCCTAGCCTGTGCTTGGTCTCGCCGATGTAGAGAAGTTGACACCTGGAACAGCAGATACAGTAGATGAGGTTGGAGGAGGTGCAGGTGAACCTCTGCCACACCTGGAAAGACTGCTTGGGTCCTTGAATGGAGTCGAGGGGGGAGGTAAAGCGACAAGTGTAGCATTTCCTGCGGTTGCAAGGGAAAGTACCCGGGGAGGGGGTGGTTTGGGTGAGAATGGATTTGTATTGATTAGGTTTGCCCTGCCATTCAGCACAGAGATGAATTCGCAACAAGGCCAATGGGTGATAAATGTGACCCTTGTTCTGATGAAGGGAAATGTTGACTGTTTCTGTCCTTGCATATGCCACATGTTCTGTTGAATATTTCCTCTTCTTTGCGCCCCCCCCCCCCGCTCTCCACCCTCACATCAGTCTGAAGAAGGGTCTCGACCCGTAACGTCGACTATTTCCTTCACTCCATAGATGCTGCCTCACCCGCTGAGTTTCTCCTGCATTTTTGTCTACCTGTTGAATATTTCCAGCATTTTATGTTTGTGCAACGGAAGAAATGCACGCATTGGGGTGAATTAGAATCATAATAGATCACAATGAAGAAAACGGAGGGAGAGAAGATAGAATGCAAAGAGGAGAGATGATTAGAACTAACATGCAAAGTTTTTAGAACATCTATGTGTAATTGTTGGGATTGCATGGTTTTACCGCATATGGATAAATAAATTCCTCTTCATCTCATTGTAAAGGTAGGCATACCCTCCCCTTCCCAGCTCTCCCACAGCCTGCTGTCTCCGCAACTTCCTTTCTTCTTCCCTCCCCACCCACTCCCACATCAGTCTGAAGAAGGGTCTCGACCCGAAACGTCACCTATTCCTTCGCTCCATAGATGCTGTCTCACCCGCTGAGTGTCTCCAGCATTTTTGTCTACCTTTCATTGTAAAGGTATGTCTCTTTTGTTCTGAACTGGTCCTAGACTCTCCCACTACTGGAAACATCCTCTCCACATCCACTCTATCTAGGCCATTCATTATTCAGTAGGCTTCAATGAGATCCCCCTTGATCCTTCTAAACACCAGCGTGTAGATGCCCAGAGCCTTCAAATGCTGCTCTTGAGTTAACCCAACCATCCCCGGGATCATTCTCGTAAAGAATGAGAGGGGAAGTGGCATGTATTCTGGAATAAACTCCTTTTCCTCACCAAGTTTCATGGCTCCAGCCTGTGGGGAACTGAAGCAGATTGTTTTTGCTGACATGACATGCTGGGATGTGATGTGTAACCGCGATGGGCTCAAGGTCTAACATTATTTCATTTAACTCTTTAAATCAAATGTTGTCAAATTCAATTGTTTTCTGCTTGGAACACTATTAATCTCCCTTCCCGTTTATGGAATGTCCTATAGGCTGACTTGGAGAAGAGAGGCACAAATATTTGCACTTCCTGATACGTTATCAGCCGACAATGAACCAGTGTGGGCTCCTTGGCCATCTGTGCTAGCTTTGTCCTGTCCTGTGCCTTTTCATACCTCTAGTTTCCCTCTCCCCTGACTCTTACTCTGAAGAAGAGTCTCGACCCGAAACATCACTGTTCATTTCTCCAGAGATGCTGCCTGACCTGTTGAGTTACTCCAGCATTTTTTTGTCTCAGTTAATAAGCCAGATTGGTTGGCTAATCATTGAGGACCTTGGATAATTCAAAACTAACACGAATCAAAGGTTTGGCTTGATGCCTATTGCTTATCACTGGCTTTAGGTTGGAATGTGTAAGGTGAATGACCATCTTGGAATATTGATATTTAAACATAAGAGGTGAGAACTATTTATTTGAAGATACGATCTAGATGTACAATAACTCAATGTAAGTTTCGCCATTCACCCAGACCTGGTGAGACATTAAGTAATGTAAACATTGACCTGAAACCTAATTCAATTTAAGTTTAAAATTCAGTCTGTTGCAAAATGGGAATTTCTAATGACTTTGTTAAATTTGACAGTGATCTGACAGTGGACACTTTCATTTAGAAACAGTAGATTTGCTGCCTTACAGTGCAAGAGACCTGGGTTTTCGATCCTGACTACGAGCGCTATCGATATGGAGTTTGTACGTTCCCCCTGTGATCGCGTGGGTTTTCTCCAGGTGCTCCGGTTTCCTCCCACACCACAAAGACGTGCAGGTTTGAAGGCTAATTGGCTTCTGTAAATTGTCCCCAGTGTGTAGGAGAGAACTAGCATAGGGGTGACCGCAGGCTGGCACTGTATCTCTAAACTGAACTAAACCACATTTCTAGAATCTTCTTTACCAGCCAATCTCGTTAAAAAAATTTAGCACATAAGTGGTGTGAAATTAAATCTGAGTTTTCCTGAAAACTGCCAGCATTTCCTCCATAGGTATTAGGCAGGGTGGCACAGTGGCGCAGTGGTAGAGTTACAGCCTTACAGCACCAGAGACCCGTGTTGGATCCCGACGGGTGCAGTCTGTACAGAGTTTGTACGTTCTCCTTGTGACCTGCGTGGGTTTTCTCCGGGATCTCCAGTTTCCTCCCATGCTCCAAAGACGTACAGGTTTGTAGGTTAATTGGCTTGGTGTAAATGTAAAATGTCCCTAGTGTAGGATAGTGTTAGTGTGCAGGGATCGCTGGTCGGTGCGGACTCAATGGGCCGAAGAGGCTGTTTGGGTGCTGGATCTAAAACACATTGAGCATTCTTATGCAATTGTACCTGAGTACATTACTCAGACCTTCCTGACCGATATTCATCAACAATTTCTAAAGTATGTTTTGACATGCAACTTTAAAGGCCAGTGGCAAATTGCCAGCTTCCTGCAATCTCCCATCAGCTACAGGAGGACATTTACATGATGCATCAACATCGACTCGAACCTTCAATGTGGACATCAATGAAAAAAATCATTGGTGCATTTTTTCAACTAAATCCAGACATTGCATAGAATTTTATTGAGGTTGTTGGCCTTCTCCTTATAAAAGAATAAGCAAAATTTCATTTATTCTCTTACATAAGTTCATATGCATAATTATGTGAACAAGGTTAAAGCTGGGGAACATAACATTCCTTTATTTTAAATGCTTAGTGTCAGAGTGAAGATGAGTTTGGTTAAATGGCTAAAACATACCTGTACTCCAAAGACGTACAGGTTAGTTGGCTTGCTAAAATTGTAAATCGTCCCTAGTGTGTGTAGTATAGTGTTCGTGTGCGGGGATCTCTGTTCGGCGCAGACTCGGTGGGCAGAAGGGCCTGTTTCTGCGTTGTATCTCTAAACCGAAGTCTGAAGAAAGGTCTTGACCCAAGACGTCACCCATTCCTTCTCTCCAAAGATGCTGTCTGTCCCGCTGAGTTATTCCAGCATTTTGTGTCTATCTTCGATTTAAACCAGCATCTGCAGTTCTTTCCAAAAGTAAACTGAATATCTCCTTTGTCTCAGAAACATGTATCAGTCTCAATATCAGAACTGCACCCTGTTAAATTAGTGTGGTATTTATTCATAGCCAGAGTAGGACCTGTTTGATCCTGTACGCCAATATCTTCATAGAATTGGATGAGGCCGCTATTATTCAATTCACCCCCTTCATGCATGATTTTGTAAGGATTACTAAAAACTCAAATGCTTTTCTGCTTATATTATGATTAAATACGCACACATTTCTGTTCCATAAAATAGGGCCAGCATACGATTGCTTTCTCGCCTTGCAAGTTGCTGCACGTTCTTACGACAATCATGCTCTTAAAAGGGACACACATCTTCTTTCAGTAGACAATGGTCTTAAAGTGGATAGACTTGCATACATGGAACAGGGTGGCAGTGGAACAGGCCCTTCACCCCACAATGTCCATGCCGAACATGATGCCAAGATAAAGTAAACGCATCTGCCCACACATGATTCACATCCCTCCATTCTCTGCATATCCACGTGCCTGTTTAAAAGCTTCTATCATTAATGCCACTATCATTTCCTCCCACATTGTATTGTATTGGATTGTATTTAATTTATTGTCATTATCTCATAAGAGACAACAAAATTGATTTTCCTTACAATCAAGTAACATAAAATAAATAATAAATAAATAAAACATATTTAAAAAAAAAACCCAAACACAGAAGTCCATGACACAGCACAACCCCACAGTGGCACCAAAGTTGAGGAAGGTACCATAGTCCATCCAGCCACCACGGGCGGCCCGATGCTCAGGCCCTCACGCCAGGATGATGGAACGCCGACGCCGAAACCTCGACGGGGAACATCCTCAGCGGCCCGGACCTCCAGATCAGCCGCCTCCCACCGGAGTCCGCGGCTCCCGAAGTCCACAGGCCGAGCCGGGCGGAGTCGCAGGACTCCCTAAAGACGCACAGATTTGTCGGTAAATCGGGTTTTAAAAATGTCCCCTGGTGTGTAGGATGCGTAAGTGGGATAACATTGAAATAGTGTACGGGTGATTGATGGTTGGCGTGGACTCGGTGTGCCAAAGGGCCTGTTTCCACACTGTACTTTTAAAACCAAAAACCAAATAGTTTAATGGTTCACTGTTTTTTTTAAATTATCACGCGTACCAAAGATACAGTGAATTATATTTTTTGCATATAGATCAGTGAGGTTATTGCTCTACGTAAAGCCAATCCCTGATTAAGTGCCCCATGCATGATAATGGCCCACTGAGTCCGTATGCAATGGTCGCCAGATTTTGCACAGTCCAGGCTGCTGTTTGGCCATAAAGACCCATTGCGACCATCACCTCATTCGGATCTCCAGTGAGCCTTCCTTCTCTCTGGGCCCTCAGCCTTGAAACCTCAAGCAGAATGCAGGATTTTCATGGAACTGAAGACAAATATAGAAAATATAAAGAATAAAAGGCATGAGCTGAGATATACGCATACATCGGATACGTGTCGTGAGTAATTACTAAGGGTAGGCACTCAGCAGTCTGTCGACTTTTAAAAATCGTAAAAACCGCGTATGTGCAGATTGGTCTCCTCTCCTGTAACACACATGCACACAGACCACGGTATAAAGGCAACATTTCAGCTGCTTCTATTGCCCGTTGTAAGTGAAGCCTTGAAGCCGTGTCCACGGCTCATGAGTTGAACACAGTTACGTGTATTAGATGCACTGTGGATGAAAAGCACGGGAGAATTATGCCTACCTAAGATCGATTATTAAAATAATTACCATTTAATAATAAATAATGAATTTAGTAAGTGAATTGGAAATCTTTACTATTCATATTTAATAATTACCTTTTTATAATTTTAGTCATGATAGGCACTGCCTAACTTGCCTAACCTGCTATACATTAAATATATTCATGTTCATATGGTTTGGAGCAGAATTAGTCCATTCGGCCCTTCAAGTCTACTCCGCCATTCAATCATGGGTGATCTATCTTTCCCTCCAAACCCCATTCTCCTGCCTTCCACGCCCACTCGATCCAAGCCTTTCACGATTCGTATGGGGCAACAGATAAACTCGTAACCGCACAAGAGTGCTCGCTATTGATTGTCCAAACAGTTGGAGAGATACACAATTACAGAATGATGTAGCATTTGGCCAAGCCTCCAATAATAGTTGTTGGATGTGAAGCTACAAGTCCTTTGGGAGCACTGAGCTTGACTTGGTCAGGAGAGTGAAGAATGGTTGACGTGAAGCGGAATAAAAAATCGTTCCTGGCCACTGTCCAAACGAGAGGAGACTGGGTTCTGGCACACAAGCTGCTGAGTGTGTTTTAAAAGCTTGGTTACATACCAAGGTATTGGTGTGCATTAGTGTTTTTCTACCATATTAATAATTCAACACATGGCTACTGTGCACACAGGGGAATGTTAATCTTTGATCAACTGAATCTCTGCAACTTTCGAGGAAGTCAACCGTTTTGATAAAGCAGGCCGACAAAGCTGGATATGACTATCTTCAAGAATCCTTCAGTGAAACTACATTTAATATAATCAGTGCAGGAGGAAAAGGACAGCATTTGTCAAACAATTCCTCACAAACGAGCCGCCGTGCCATGTCCCCGGGTAAATTCTGACAATTTCTGTGTGTAATGTCACGGTATTTTGTATTACAATTCTGCATTATGGATCCCAGAAGTCATAAGCATACTAGTTTCTGAGTCTATGTGTAGGAAGGAACTGCAGATGCTGGTTTAAATGGAAGATGGACACAAAAAGCTGGATACAATCTCTGGAGAGAAGGAATGGGTGACGTTTCAAGCCGAGACCCTTCTTCAGTCAGAAGAAGGATCTCGACCTGAAATGTCACCCATTCCTTCTCTCCAGATATGCTGCCTGTCCTGCTGATTTTCTCCAGCTTTTTGTTTCTATCTTTTCTTTCTGAGTAATACTGTCATTGGCTTCATTTATGCACGTTAAATAGATGTTAATTATGAATTACGGATTCATTATGCAAACGTTTTCATCTTCAGCTCTTTTTCATTCCTTATTATTCTGCTTCTTTAATTCAATTTCCATTTATTTCCATTTATTTTACCATTTCCTGATTCTCTATCTGCTTTTGTGCCTCTCTGTAAATGACACTGAATAATCTGCTGTTGAATGAGTCAAAACAAACCTGCTCACCTCAGTTCCTTACATCTGCTCTCTCACTATTAACATGCGGCTCAAGGGAAGGGTCTCGACCCGAAGTGCCACCTATTCCTTTTCTCCAAAGATGCCGTCTGACCCACTGAGTAACTCCAGCTTTTTGTGTCTATCTTCGGTGTAAACCAGCATTTGCAGTTTCTTCCTACACATCTCTGAAGGAGACGGATAGTCATTGTTTTGGGCTGGGACCAGAGTTGCTGCCTGACCCTCTGAGTTACTCCAGCACTTTGCGTTTTACCTAAGGTTCCAGCATCTGCAGTTCCGTGTGCATGTTCTTCTTGGGAACTGCTGAATTAAAATTGGCAGTCACAGTAAACCTGGAATCTTGTTTTATGACAGAAAATGATGAATGTAGTGATTGTATTTCTATAAAACTAGGCGCCAGTCATCGGGTATTATCGGGCATCATAAAATATGGAAAACCTATATGCTGGCTAAACTATATCAATTGTGGAGTTTTATATATATGTTCTTATAGTGCCAGAAGTTGAGAGGAGACCTGATGGCATAGAAAGTTATGAAAGGCATAGATAAGGAGACCTGATAGTATATAAAGTTATGATTGGGATAGATAAGGCAGATAAGATATGTCAGAACATTTCTCGCAGGGTGGAAATGTCTAAGACTAGAGGGCATAGCTTTCACAAGTTCACAAGTTATAGTAGAATTGGTCCATTCGGCCCATCGAGTCTACTCCGCCTTCTAATCCCATTTTCCTGCCTTCTCCCCATAATCATTGACACTCATTCTGATTAAGAGTCTATCTCTGCCTTAAAAATATCATCTGACTTGGCCTCCACAGCCCTCTGTGGCAATGAGATCCACAGATGAACTACCCTCTGATTAAAGAAGTTCCTCCTCACCTCCTCCTCACCTCCTTTCTAAAAGAGCACCCTTTAATTCTGAGGCTATGACCTCTGGTCCTAGACTCTCCCGCCATCCTTCCCATATTCACGCCATCTATGCCTTTAAGGTGACAGGAGCAAAGTTTAAAGGAGACGTTTTAGTTTGGGTTTAGTTTTATACAGCGTGGAAATGGGCCCTTCAGCCCAACAAGTCCGTGACGACCAGCGATCACCTGCACATTAGTTCTATCCTACACACTGGAGACAATTTACCGAAGAAAACCGACGCAGTCACAGGGAGAACGTGCAAACTCCGCACAGACACCACCCAAGGTCAGGATTGAACCCAGGTTCCTGGCACTGTGGTACAGCATCACTACCTCTGTGCCACTGTGCCACCCTAGTGTACTAATTGCACTGAAAATAGACACAAAACGATGGATGAACTCAACAGGTCAGGTAGTATCTCTGGAGAAAAGAACAGGTGAAGTTTTGGGTCAGAACCCTTCTTTAGACTGAATGTAGAGGTGGAGGGGGGCGGGTAAACTGGAAGTTAAGGGCCTGTCCCACTTTCACGACCTAATTCATGACCTTTTTTACTCGTGGATATTTTTTCATCAGGCTAGAAAAAACGTCCCGACCTACTTGATTCCACGAGTACCTACGACTAGCATCACGACCTGCTACGACCTACCTACGACCTCCTACGACCTTGTGACGACCATGCTGCGAGTTTGAGTCAAGGGCAAACTCGGCAGAGGTCGTGAATTAGGTCGTGAAAGTAGGACAGGCCCTTAAATATGTCAATACTCCATCCACATTAAAAACTATATTTAATGAATGCGCAGCCTTTTCTGTGCTTTCATAAACCCAGTTATTTATTTTGTTTGTGCAGTCCGCAGAAATAAATTAACTAGGTAAGTACGTTGCCAAAATAGACATTCAAAATGTATCCTTTCATCCTATAAAGGATACATGTCAGGCCCATTTTACTGGGGCGGGGGATTTGAACTTTAATTTCTCTCTACAGCTGACATTTGGAAGCTTGACGTGTCGGAGAAAGATAATGAACTTGTTATGAAAAGATAATGAACTTGTTAAAAATAAATAAATCTGTTTTATTTTTTGCCAAATTACCTTGTCACGACACAGTCCAGAAATGGTGGTGACATTTTAATGATAAAATAGTTATCAGATGCTCTGCAAATCTAATATTATCAGAGGTTGTCAAAAATCCTAATACACAATAAATGAGGATGATTTTAATTTATGTACTGAAGCATACCGTGTATAAAATAAAGCATTTACATAGAAACATAGAAACATAGAAAATAGGTGCAGGAGTAGGCCTTTCGGCCCTTCGAGCCTGCACCGCCATTCAATATGATCATGGCTGATCATCCAACTCAGTATCCTGTACCTGCCTTCTCTCCATACCCCCTGATACCTTTAGCCACAAGGGCCACATCTAACTCCCTATTAAATATAGACAATGAACTGGCCTCAACTACCTTCTGTGGCAGAGAATTCCAGAGATTCACCACTCTCTGTGTGAAAAATGTTTTTCTCATCTCGGTCCTAAAAGATTTCCCCCTTATCCTTAAACTGTGACCCCTTGTTCTGGACTTCCCCAACATCGGGAACAATCTTCCTGCATCTAGCCTGTCCAACCCCTTAAGAATTTTGTAAGTTTCTATAAGATCCCCCCTCAATCTTCTAAATTCTAGCGAGTACAAGCCGAGTCTATCCAGCCTTTCTTCATATGAAAGTCCTGACATCCCAGGAATCAGTCTGTTTAGTTTTGTTTTAGTTTACTTTAGTTTATTGTCACCAAGGTACAGCTTTTAGTTTAGTTTATTGTCACGTGCACCGAGGTACAGTGAGAAGCTTGTGTTGCGCGCTGATCAGTCAGCAGAAAGACAATACATGATTACAATCGATCCATTTACAGTGTATAGATACATGATAAGGGAATAACGTTTAGTGCAAGGTGAAGCCAGCAAAGTCTGATCAAGGATAGTCCGAGGGTCACCAAAGAGGTAGATAGCAGTTCAGCACTCCTCTCTGGTTACAATAGAATGATTCAGTTGCCTGATAACAGCTGGGAAGACACTGTCCCTGAATCGGGAGGCTTGCATTTTCACATTTCCATACTCTATACTATAACCTGACCTCCCGGTGGCTCAACACTTCCATTCCTCCTCCCATTCCGTATCCAACCTCTCTGTCCTGGGTCTCCTCCATGGCCAGAGCGAGCAACACTGGAAATTGGAGGAACAGCACCTCATATTCCGCTTGGGGAGTCTGCATCCTGGGGGCATGAACATTGAATTCTCCCAATTTTGTTAGCCCTTGCTGTCTCCTCCCCTCCCTCAGCCCTCGGGCTCCTCCTCCTCCCTTTTCCTTTCTTCTCCCCACCCCCCATCAGTCTGAAGAAGGGTTTCGGCCCGAAACGTTGCCTATTTCCTTCGCTCCATAGATGCTGCTGCACCCGCTGAGTTTCTCCAGCATTTTTGTGTACCTTCGATTTTCCAGCATCTGCAGTTCCTTCTTAACCACATAATATACTTTTTGCCTGATGGGAGAGGGGAGAAGAGGGAGAAGAAGGTGTGACTCATTCTTGATTATGCTGCTGGCCTTGCCGAGGCAGCGTGAGGTATGAATGGAGTCAAAAGATTTTTGTCGTGCTCTATCCAGTCAGCACAAAGATTATACATGAATACAATTGAGCTGTCCATGATGTACAGAAACAGGATGAAGGGAATAATGTATAGATCGTCAACATTTTCCACACCCATCTAAACAGTAACCTAATTTACTGTTGCTGATCTTCACGCAGCGATCAAGAAAGCTCATCAGCCTATTACTAAAACTCTGTTCGTTTCTTTGAATGCATGCATGTGCGTGATATTTCAAAACCCCGCCAAAACGGTACACGATAGCGCTACACTTTTTGGCCCACCTTACTCACCATTGTCCTGGGATATAAATGAAACATTTTTTGTTCGGATTGATGTTATATATTTCCAAGTTATTAACACTTTAAACTTTACAAAAATCTGTTTTCAAACCACTTTTCCACGCCCTGCCCGTCAGCCGCGTTTTCCGTCACAATGACGTCACAATGGGAACAATTCGAATCTCATTTACATTAAAAATTGTTAATTAAAAAAAAAATCTGTTAATAATTCTTCTGTTTTCATTAACAGCTAACATTGTGTTTAGGTTATATTAAAGAAAAATCGCAATTTTCTTTGTGGGTGGGTTCTTTGTTTCATTTTTTTTTAATCTCAATTTTCATTGTGGGGGGGGATAGGGGAATGTGAGGAGTGGGGGATAGAGGGAAAGGATGGCAGTGTGGAGGTGAGGAGGGAAGTGGGGGAGTGGGATAGGGGGAGGTGAGGAGTGGGGGAGCAGGGAGATTGAGGGACAGGAGGGGGGTAGGGAGGGGAGAGGGATTATGGATGGAGGGAGGGAGTGACTGAGGGAAGGGGAAAGGAGAGGGAGGGAGTGGGGGAGGGGAGCAGGAGAGGGGAAAGAAGAGGAAATATGAGGAGGGGGAGGGAGTGCTGGGGAATGAGGGGGAATGGAGGAGGGTAGGGGTAGGAAAAGGGATGGCGAGGTGCAGTCGGAGGGTTGCCGTGACTCGCGTCACAACGGAGAACTCTGGCGTCACATCGGGAACCCCTCACCCGCGCCTGCGCAGTTGGGGGCTATGGGTCAGTGGTGGAATATTGCCTTGGGGGACGGGGCCCAATGGGTCCACACTTGGTCTAGTACTTTCTTACATGTCTAAAGAGATTCTGGAGATCCATGAGGATTCTCGTAATGCTTCACAGATCTGCTAGAGAAAGTATTCTGAAGATGTGCATCTCACACAAGAATGGCAATTGCTCTGTTCTTGACTACCTGAACCTGCAGATGTTGGTTCATGGGTGGCACAGTGGCACAGCGGTAGAGTTGCTGCCTTACAGCACTTGCAGCGCCAGAGACCCAGGTTCAATTCCGACTAAGAGTGCTGTCTGTACGGTGTTTGTATGTTCCCTCCGTGACCGCGTGGGTTCTCTCCGAGATCTTCGGTTTCTTCCGACAACGTACAGGTTTGTAGGTTAATTGGCTTGGCATAAGTGTAAACAATTGTCCTTAGTGTGTATGTTAGTGTTAGTCGCTGGTCGGTGTGGCCTTGGTGGGCCGAAGGGCCTGTTTCCACGCTGTATCTCTAAAACTAAACTAAACTAAACTAAACAAAGAGTGAAGAACACATCCCAATCCATCACTGACACATCACTATTAGTTTAAGGTAAAATGCTGGAGAAACTCAGCCGGTGAGGAAGCATCTATGGAGCGAAGGAAATAGGCTACGTTTCGGGCTGAAAACCTAACTCCTTCGCTCCATAAATGCTGCCTCACCCGCTGAGTTTCTCCAGCATTTTTGGCTACCTTTGAGTTTCCAGCATCTGAAGTTCCTTCTTATTCACTTTTAGTTTAATTTAGTTTATGGAGATACAGTGCAGAAACAGGCCCCTTCGACCCACCGAGTACACGCCGACCAGCAATCCCCGCACATTAACACTATCCATTGTAGACTCCCTTCCATTAAGTCCATCTTTACTGCATCAGAAAGGCTGAAAGTATCATCAAGGATGCCAGCCATCTCTTTCCTCTCTTCTCCCTTCTGGGAGAAGATACAGGAGCTTGGAAGCTCGGATGTCCAGACATATGAGCAGGTTCTTCCCCACTCCTATTAGACTCCTGAACCAATCACCTCTTTCCCACCTCCTTCCCAGAGGTGCTGCCTCTGCCTCATTTGGTTATTCCATTATTGTACTTTAATATTTTAATATTGACGTATTCATTTTCCGTTTAGTCTAGTGATTCAGCGCAGAAACAAGCCCTTCGGCCCACAGAGTCTGCGCCGACCAGCGATCCCCACACACTAACACTATCCCACGCACACACTAGGGTTTTACCAAACCAACTAACCAGCAAACCCGTACGTCTTTGGAGTGTGGGAGGAAACCGGATCTCCCGGAGAAAACCCACGCAGATCACGGGGAGAACGCACAAACTAAGTACAGACAGCAGCTGTAGTCAGGATCGAACCCGGGTCCATGGGACTGTAAGGCAGTAACTCTAGCGCTGCTTTACAATGCCGGCCTTTATATACTTGAATATTTCTTGCTTTACTCAGATTGAACTAGAATCTTGTACCGCTCTGCTGTTCTCCAGGTAATGCTGTACAGTGTTTATTGTAGTATTTAACAATACAGTATATATACTCTTTACTCTCTGAGCTTCACATGAACAAGGACTTTCATTGCACCCTGGTGATTATGGCAGTAATCTAATCCGAAACTGAATCTAACAAACATTGGAGTTTATAAACACGGGCCGGTTTGTTGCATCTATCTTAGCACAAGCAGAAAGGAATTGTGTGATTTTATTCCTTGTGATATCAAATCTAAACATGTAAAACCAAACCGTCAACCAACTGTGGTCACTCCTTCAGCCAGAAGAGAGATCATCCATTTCTCTTCACTGTGTTTAACACTTTATACTTTATTTAAACACTGTAGTTTAACACCAGCTTTGGAGATACAGCGTGGAAACATGCCCTTTGTTCCACCGTGTCCACGCCATCCATCTAAGACCCGTACACTAGTTACATGTGTATGTGTTGGTGCACGCGAGTTTCTGAGCACAAGTATGTGAGTGTGCGTGTGTGTGTGTGTGAGTGTGTGTGTGTGAGTGTGTGAGTGTGTGTGCGTGTGTAAGTGTGTGTGCGTGTGTATGTGTGTGTATGTGTGTGTATGTGTGTGTGTGTGTGTGTGAGTGTGTGTGTGTGAGTGTGTGTGTGTGAGTGTGTGTATGTGAGTGTGTGAGTGTGTGTGCGTGTGTATGTGTGTGTGAGTGTGTGTGTGTGAGTGTGTGTGTGTGAGTGTGTGTGTGAGTGTGTGTGTGTGTGAGTGTGTGTGCGTGTGAGTGTGTGTGCGTGTGAGCGTGTGAGTCTGCGTGTGTGCGTGTGTGAGTGTGTTTGCATGTGAGCGTGTGAGTGTGTGTGCGTGTGAGCACGTGAGTGTGTGTGTGTGTGTGAGTGTGTGAGTGTGTGTGTGTGTGAGTGTGTATGTGTGTGTATGTGAGTGTGAGTGTGAGTGTGTGTGTGTGAGTGTGTGTGAGTGTGCACGTGTGACTGTGCAAGTACAGTGCTGTGCTTGTGAGTGACAATGTGGGAGTGAGTGTAGACTTTGCCACAATCCCACAGTTCCTGACCTTAGTCAGGCGAACGACAACAAACAGAGAACAATGATAAATACTGACATTGATATTGTGCTCGGGAGAGATAAGTCAGACCATCATCCAGTTGAAATTGCTCTAAGTTTAGTTTAGAGATCTTCTTCTTGCATTTGAGGCAGTAGAAGTTATGTCAGGCCCTCCAGCCAGTTAGGCCTTCTGCATTCAGCTGCAGCAGGGTGATGCCATCAGGTTTGACATCCGTAGGTGCCCGCCCTAAAAAGGGCGCATGCTCCGTGTTGACGCCAAGCCGCGACTGAGGTTGCATTAGGGCTGCAAGCTGCGACGACTGACGTTGCATTATAGCTGTCTCTGTTGCTGCCTCTGTTTGTTGTCATTCGCCTGACTAAGGTCAGTTGACAGGGATCACTACGGGGAGGTCGACAACATGAGCCCCAGTTTTGAGATACAGCGCAGAAACAGGTCCCTCAGCCCACCGAGTCCATGCCAACCAGCGCTCTCCGCACACTAATGCCATCCTACACACACTGGAGACAATAAACAAATTACAAATACAATTTTACCAAACCAATTAACCTACAAACCTACACGTCTTTGGAAAGTGGGAGGCAACCGCAGCACCCACGTGGTCACAGGAGGAACGGACAAACTCCGTACAGACAGCACCCATAGTCAGAATCAAACCTGGGTCTCTGGCACTGTAAAGGGCCCGTCACACTTAGGCGTCATTTGCACATCACGCTGATGGCGAGCGAAGATTTTGAGCATCCCAAATTCCTGGGACACCGCCAATGTCACTGCCAATGTCACCACTCACCACGTGTGCGTTATGCGCACCATGCACACGTCGTGACGCGTAAATCATGTCGCGTAAATTACGCGCAAATGGCGCCCAAGTGGGACGGGCTTTAAGGCAACAACTCTACCGCCGTGCCTCCCATTGTGCAGCTATAAGATGGATGGCAAGTGCAGAGAGAATCTTAGAAGTATATTTCTGTTTTCTTGTCTGCATTTTCTCTCCTATATGAAGGCAGCAATATGATGAGATACAGTTCCACAGGCAATGGTGGTTACCCCCATACTTTGTCTGAAATGTTACTTCTTTAACTTTCAAGCACAAGCGCCAAGCATCGATCGCCCTTTGGCACGAGTTCCGTTTTATCCCAGTTTCTCACCCACTCCTTGGACGTTTCGGAGCAATTTACAGAGGACCAATGAACCTATAAACACGCACTTGTCTGGGATGTGAGAGGAAACCAGAGCACCCAGGGGAAACCCATCCGGCCACGGGGAGTACAAGCAAACTCCACACCGACAGCACCCAAGGTCAGGGTTGATCCCGGGTCTCTGGCACTGTCAGCTCCACCGTGCAGAAGGTGACCCATCATGTCCATGTGTAGTGAGGAACTGCCGTCTCTGGTTTAACCAAAGATCAACACAAAAAGCTGGAATAACTAAACGGGCCAGGCAGCATCTCTGGAGAAAATGAATAGGTGGCGTTTCGGGTTGAGAAGGGACAAGACCCTTCATCAGATCTGTGCTGATTTTGAATAGAACAATACGATCAATCCCATTTCTCCCCGTATTTCCTTGCAACTTATTCTCTCTCGTCTGCCCATCAAATGCTCATTGGCCGCCCACAGTAAAGTGTAATTTATTGGGGCCAATTAACCTGCCGGCAGGCGTTTGGGATGTGGGAGGAAACTAGAGCACTTTGAAACTCACACAGCTACAGGGAAACTGTGGAAACTCCACAGGGATGGAATCAAGACAGAATCAGATCCAGGTCACACACACAGCAGCAGCAGCCACGGTTGAGCTTCTCATCTGCTTACTAGACTGAGAGGCTCCACAGTCAGCTCCAATCTCTTTAAAAAGAGATCGGAAAATACTGCAGGTCATAGAGTTAAAGGGCTTTCTCACGGTGCGACCTGACGCAAGACTTAACAAGAGTTTAACATCGTGGGAACCTCCTGCGATAACAGTACGGCATTCGTGGACCACCGAGGACCTCCGTGGCACTAACGGCAGGTAGTCGTGTAACTTTCTAAGGTCGGGAGAAAATTCAAACATTTTTGAATTTCTCCAAGAGTGACTTGAGCACTTTTTGGTGAGCGTTGCAACATTGTATGAACACAGATGCCAGTGCGATATCCGTGCGATATCCGTAATGACTTGCGGGAACCGTGGGAACTCCTGCGAACGGTAAACCCGGAAGCTTGACAGAGGGGACATAAGGTGAGTAAAAAAGGTGGTCTCAATATCGCCAATGGACCATGTGTCCATCGAGGACGTCCCACCTAATTGTCATTGTTTGAGAATCTTTTTCACAGTAAAAAGACTTGCAGAGATGCCTCTCAGAAAAGCGCAAAGAAAGGGGTCAAAGAAAGTCAGAAAGTTTTTAGCCATGCAGGTAAATGAGGAGGAAACTCAGCAAGAGAGACAGGTGGAGAGGCAAGAGGAGATGCCAGAGATACCACTGCCTGTGGGCTCCTTGGAGCAGGGAGAGGGTGATCAAGGTGGATTCGAGATTGCCTCCCCAGTAGCTGTTGCCTCCCCAATAAATGCTAAATAAATTTATTTTTTACTATCAGCTTGATGGTTGCAAATCGTCATTAATACATCACTACAAGATGAATGTCTCTAATGTTATAATCCCTCTCATGCTGAAACACAAAATACCTTAATGGAGGTGATATAATCACATTTTCACTCATTTACATTTTTGAGTGTGCAGGACCCAGAAATGTTCAGCTATTTAAACGTGTTCTTCACCTCTTGGTAGAAAATGAAATAAGACAATCAGCACGGTAAATGTGATACAAAGTCTTTATTCCTATTTGACAATATAAGAAGACGAATTCTGTCACATAGTGAGAGGAGGTGCATCACACAAAACATTTGTCTGTAAAAGGGCCTCGCAAACACAAAATACAACAAATGAGGCACGCGAGATTATTTAAAGCACATTATATCCATCAACCTCCGCTACAAGCGTGAACTCAGGCATTTAAAGGGACAATGCAATGTTCTAAACGGCAGGTTTTGCGGACGAACATCTTATAGGAAGCACTTTTCAGAGGACAACACTAGGAAGTCAGCTTATAACATGCAGTAGTGTTCCTGTTGTCGGCTACCCATCAATATAGCTGTCCTGCCACGGCACACTCCCCAATTGTGAATTGTAGTAAGCGCAGAGATGGTCTCTTTGCTCTTTCACACTGGATGTGCCCGAGTTACCTTTCAAACGCTGCAGTGAGACCATTTTCAACTTGTTCGCACCACTTCTCCAAGCACCTAGTGTTACTTCCCCTGTGTCACTATGTCACCGTCCTGGATGGATGTTGCTGATCCAGCAGCTGCACCTCTCATTCGGATCAGGTTGTGCAGAACACATGCTGCATATACTATACTCTCCACATTCTTGGGCCTCTGCTCCATTGTCTTGAGCAAGCATCTAAATCTGTTTGCCAAGATGCCAAAATAATTTTCTACTACCCTCCTGGCCCTTGACAGCCTGTAATTGAAGATCCTCTGTTCCCTAGTTAGATTCCTCTGTGGATATGGCTTCATAATCCAGGGCCGTAATGCAAAGGCTTCATCAGCAACCATCGCATATGGGATGTCCGGGCTGTCTTCTCCTGACAGTGGTTCTGGATCAGGCATGCCTGCTGTTCCACCTTCCATTTTCTTTCCAAGCCAGGTTTCTTTCCAAATCCGGCCATCACCAACACTTCCAGGTGTGCCCACATCCACATACAGGAAGTTGTAGTTATAATCAACCACCGCCATGAGTACAATTGAGTGGAATTTCTTGTAATTGAAATAATTTGAGCCACCTGCGGGTGGTTTACGAATTGCCACATGCTTGCCATCCAAAGCCCCACATGTGTGAGCAAAGTTCCACCTGTTTTCAAACCCCAGTGCAACTCTCTTCCACGCATCTGGTGTACTGGGGCATTCCATCACTTCAGCTGAATAAAATTGGATGATCGCCTCACAGGTTTCTCGGACAATACCACAGATGCTGTTGGTGGCGACAAGAAAGTTGTAAGACAGACTTTTATAAGAATCGCCTGAGGCCAAGTAGCGGAGGGTGATTGCTATGCGCAACCCTGGTTCCAGTGCCTTTCTCATTACAGTGTCAGTCTTCTTCAGCAGAGGTCCCAAATTATTCTTTAACTCATTAAAGAGCTCGGGTGAAATTCTGACAAAGTTTTTGAATGCACTTTTATCCTCTTCGCACAGCACATTAAGCAGTTGCTCATATTGTCCAAATTGAGGTCTCTGTTGAAACATGGGCTTAACCCAGTGAGACTTCCTCTTAATTTTCTTTTTAATTAATCTCACCCTTCTGCCTTCACGCAAGCGTTTTCGATGCACATGTTGCGCTAATGCATACAGCACGTCAATGAAAATAACAACCAGCCTGTACTCGAACCAACTTTGTATAGGCATGTCTGCAAATGAGACAATTCTACGAACGGAGGATATTTATATAGTGTGTGAAAAAAAGTGACATCATTTGTGCCACGTGATTAACTACACTACAGACCACGATGTTCATTCACGATAAACGGGAAAGATCGGGAGACGGACAAGTCACTCGCACAAATGACAGAATTGCCGAGTACCGTGGGAACTCTTTATCTACCCCCCGTTATATCGTGCGAGACTCGTGCTGGACCACGACCACTTCACTCTGGTGACATCTTGCGTCAGGTCGCACCGTGAGAACCGGCCATTATGCCCCTGTCCCACTTAGGAATACTGAACGGAAACCTTTGCGCCCCACCCAAGGTTTCCGTGCAGTTCCCGGAGGTCGCAGGTGGTTGCCGGAGGTTGCAGGTAGTGGAAGCAGGTAGGGAGACCGACAAAAACCTCCGGGAACCTCCGGGAACCGCACGGAAACCTTGGGTGGGGCGCAAAGTCTCCAGAGGTTTCCGTTCAGGTTTCCTAAGTGGGACAGGGGCATTATACAGCATGGAAACAGCCCCTTCAGCCCAACCTACCCACGCCGACCAACATGCCCCATCTGTACCTGTCCCACATGCCTGCGTTTGGCCCATGTCCCTCTAAACCTATCCTATTCATGTACCTGTCCAAATGTTTTTTAAATGTTGTGATAATACCTGCCTCAACTACCTCCTCTAGCAGCTCGTTACGTATACCAGCCACCCTTTGTATAAAAACGTTGCCCCTCAGGTTCTTATTAAATCTCTCCCCCCGCCCTTCATTTTAAACCTATGCCCTCTGTTTTTTCATTTTCTTACTTTGGGTAAAAGGCTGTGAATTGACACTATCTATTCCGCTCGTGATTTTATGCACCTCACCCCTCTTCCTCCTGTGCTCCAAGGGATATGGTCCCAGCCTGCTCAACTTCTCCCAATAGCTCAGGCCCTCAAGTCAAGGCAACATCCTAGTAAACATTTGAGCCCCTGAAACATCCTCAATAGGAGGGAGACACAAAATGCTTTCGTAACGATAGGCAGCATCTCTGGAGATAAGGAACGGGTGACGTTTCGGGTAGAGACCCTTATTCAGACCCAGTTCAGACACAACATCCTCATATAGATGGAAATCTGAAATAAAGGAAGGGAATCATGAGAGGAATAGATCGGGTAACGCACAGAGTCTCTTGCCTAGATTTGGTGAATCGAGGAGCAGAGGACATAGGTTTAAGGTGAAGGGAAAAAGATTGAATAGGAATCTGAGGGGTAACTTTTTCACACAAAGGGTGAAGGGGGGATGGAATAAGCTGCCAGAGGAGATGGTTCAGGCAGGGACTATCCCAACATTTAAGAAACAGACAGGTACATGGATAGGATAGGTTTTGAGGGACCTGTGCTTTTCCTCTTCTGATCGCTATGATTTAGTCTGGCACCGGACATGCAGCAGGGTGGTACAGCAGTAGAGTTGCTGCCTTACAGCACGTGCAATGCCCAAGAGCCGGGTTTGATCCTGACTAGGGGTGCTTGTCTGTACGGAGTTTGTACGTTCTCCCCGTGACCACGTGGGTTTTCTCTGTGATCTTCGGTTTCCTCCCACACTCCAAAGACGTACAGGTTTGTTGGTTAATTGGCTTGGTAAAAGTGTAAATTGTCCCTGGTGTGTGTGCAGGATTGTGTAAACGTGCGGGGATCGCTGGTCAGCGCAGACCTGGTGGGCCGAAGGGCCTGTTTCCACGCTGTATCTCTAAACTAAACAAAATGTTTTTTACCACCAAACTTCAGGCAGCAAAGAAAACAATTGAAAATGTTATTTTATTTATTAAGTAAATTAATCACAGTATTCCCAATTAATTCAAGTGACCTACATGAGATCAGGTCGCTTTCCAATCCCAACACGTTATGGGAAAGCAAAAATGTGGAGTACAACTTACTTATCAAAGCAGGTATAGCATAGGGAATAACTGCAAACTTGACAAGAAACATCAGGATTAAAGTCCTATGATATATAACGAGGGCTCTGGCAACTATTTTTACCCTGTTTGCCTAGATATTTTGGCCTGAAACAGCTTATTAAATCGATAAAACCTGCGTATAAAAAGGTGTCCTCAAGGTCTCATTAGCTTGACATCAAATTGCGAGTGAACTCTCCGATTAGCTTTGTGTTTTCTCGCAATACCCAAGAGGTTTGGTTCCTACTGGTGAATGCTCTCCCTTGCTTGATGGAGGGTGATGTGCTTAATCATCCAGAACTGAGGCTGCGGCTGCAAAGAAAATGTAGTGTTATGATTTTCAATCATAATGAGGGGAGACTAAGCTGAGCTGAGCATTTCATCTGATCCTAAGGCAACTCGGACGCTGCAAAGTTAACGCTGCCCGGCAGTCCACATTGTGCATGATTTTAATATTGCCTTATCGTGAAGCAAAAGGTCAGAGAATGTAATAATTGAATTTCAATTGCATAGTTAACTTGAAAACCATGTTAATTGACAACACTTGATAATGATGTATATTGCTACTGCCGATGGATATGAAACCACGCTGTTATGTAAAATTATTTGCCCTGAAACTTTTGCGATCTGTTTCAGCCAAAAGTGAACGAGAGGTCACATTTGATGTTGACCTTAGATTCTGACCCTGCTAATGTACACTGGGTTTGGGATGATTTGGAGTTGTGGCCAAATCTCTATCTATCATTTGTGGATTAAACGAAGTATGAGTCCCAAACTGAAATGCCTTCTGTTCATTCGTTCCCTCCACAGATGTAGATTGACCCCTTGAGTTACTCCAGCACTTTGTGCTTTACTCAAGTAATCGAAGTGGACGTTTTTTTTTCAATTCTAGCTAAAAAAAATACTGTGAGCATTCCAACTGATCCTTTTATAAGGAGAAGTAAACATTTGCCGAAAGTTTTATATATAGTGTAGTTTAGAGATACAGCGCAGTAAAAGGCCCTTCAGCCCATCTAGTCGGCACCGACCAGCAATCCTCATGCACTAACACTATCCTACACACCAGGGACAATTTACAATTATACCAAGCCAATGAACCCAGAAACCTGTACGTATTTGGAGTGTGGGAAGAAATTGGAGATCTCAGAGAAAACCCACGCAGGACAAGTGGAGAACATATAAACTCCGTATAGACAAGCACTCGTAGTCAGAATCGAACCCGGGTCTCTGGCACTGTAAGGCAGCAACTCTACCGCTGCTCCACCGTGCCACCCTATGATGTTATGTAAAATTATTTGCCTTGAAATGTTTGCATTCTGTTTTATCCTGGAAGGAATGGGAGGTCACACTTGATGTTGACCTTAGAGTCTGACCCTGCAGGGTTTGGGATGATTTGGAGTCGTGGCTTTATATAGTGGCTTGTTGTGGCTTCATTCCAATGGTGGGGTACCGCAAGGCTCGGTGTTGGGACCGCAGCTATTTACAATATACATTAATGATTTAGATGAAGGAATTAATAGTAACATGAGTAAATTTGCAGATGACACAAAGCTGGGTGGCAGTGTGAACTGTGAAGAGTATACTATGAGGATGCAGGGTGACTTGGACAGGTTGGGTGAGTGGGCAGATGCATGGAAGATGGAGTATAATGTGGATAAATGTGAGGTTATCCACTTTGGTGGCAAGAACGGGAAGGCAGATTATTATCTGAATGGTGTCGGGTTAGGAAAAGAGGAAGTACAACGAGACCTGGGTGCCCTTGTACATCAGTCACTGAAAGTAAGCATGCAGGTACAGCATGCTAATGGCATGTTGGCCTTCATAACAAGTGGAGTTGAGTATAAGAGCAAAGAGGTCCTTCTGCAATTGTACAGGGCCCTGGTGAAACCACACCTGGAGTATTATGTGTAGTTTTGGTCTCCTAATTTGAGGAAGGACATTCTTGCATATGAGGGAGTACATCGTAGGTTCACGCGGTTAATTCCCAGGATGGCGGGACTGTCATATGATGAAAGAATGGAGTGACGGGGCTTGTATTCACTGGAATTTAGAAGGATGAGAGGATATCTTATGGAAACATATAAAATTATTAAGGGATTGGACACGCTAGATGCAGGAAACATGTTCCCAATGTTGGGGTAGTCCAGAACCAGGGTCCATTTAGGGCTAGGTACACAAAAAAGCTGGAGAAACTCAGCGGGTGCAGCAGCATCTATGGAACGAAGGAAATACGCAACGTTTCGGGCCGAAACTCTTCTTCAGACTGATGGGGGGTGGCGGGGAGAAGGAAGGAAAAAGGAGGAGGAGGAGCCCGAGGGCTGGGGGATGGGAGGAGACAGCCCGAGGGCTAAGGAAGGGGAGGAGACAGCAAGGGCTAACAAAATTGGGAGAATTCAATGTTCATGCCTGCAGGCTGCAGACTCCCCAAGCGGAATATGAGGTGCTGTTCCTCCAATTTCCGGTATTGCTCGCTCTGGCCATGGAGGAGACCCAGGACAGAGAGGTCGGATTGGGAATGGGAGAGGGAGTTGAAGTGCTGAGCCACAGGGAGGTCAGGTAGGTTCTTGCGGACCGAGCGAAGGTGTTCGGCGAAACGATCGCCCAACCTTCGCTTAGTCACACCGATGTAGATCAGCTGACATCTAGAGCAGCGGATGCAGTAGATGAGGTTGGAGGAGATACAGGTGAACCTCTGTCGCACCTGGAACGACTGCTTGGGTCCTTGAATGGAGTTGAGTGGGGAGGTAAAGGGACATGTGTTGCATTTCTTGCGGTTAAACTGAGATGAGGAAAAACTTTTTCACACTGAGAGTTGTGAATTTGTGGAATTCTCTGCCACAGAAGGCAGTGGAGCCAATTCACTGGATTCATTCAAAAGAGAGTTAGATAGAGCTCTTAGGGCTTGCAGAATCAAGGGATATGGGGAGAAGGTAGGAGCGGGGTACTGATTGTGGATGATCAGCCATGATCGCATTAAATGGTGGTGCTGGCTCATAGGGCCAAATGGCCTACTCTTGCCCCTATTGTCTATGTATCTATGAAAGGCTTGGATAGAGTTGACGTGGAGAGGAAGTTCCCACTAGTAGGAGAGCCTTGAACTAGAGGTTATAGTCTCAGAATTAAAGGATGTTCCTTGAGGAAGGAGATAAGGAGGAATTTCTTTCGTCTGAGGGTGGTGAATCTGTGAGATTATTTGCCACAGAGGCTGTGGAGGCCAAGTCAATGGATATTTTTTAAGGCAGTGATTGATAAATTCCTGATATGGGCATCAGGGGTTATGGGGAGAAGGCAGGTGATAATAATAATAATAATAATAACTTTATTTATAAAGCACTTTAAACAACTGCAGTTGCCACAAAGTGCTGTACATGAGAACTCATGAACAAAAAGCTATTACAGACAATTAAAAACCATTAAAAACCGTAAAACGAAGGACTATAAAAAACACACTAAAAATTAAAAGACATTAAAAGCACTAAAAACAGGAGCAATGCCTCAGCCAGTGTCGAAAGCCAAAGAATAAAAATGTGTTTTTAGGGAGGATTTGAAGATGGACAGTGAGGGGGCCTGCCTGATGTGCAGCGGCAAGGTGTTCCAGAGTGCCGGAGCAGCAACAGAAAAGGCTCTATCCCCTCTGAGCTTCCGCTTAGACCTTGGTACCTTGGTACCTTGGGTTTAGGAGGGAGAGATAGATCAGCCATGAATGGTGGAGCAGACTAGAGGGCCTAATTCAGCTCCTATCAGTTATGATATCTATCATTTATGGGTTAAATTATGTCCCAACCTGAAATGTTATCTGTTCATTTGTTCCCTCCACAGATATTGGCTGACCCCTTGAGTTACTCCAGCACTTCCACTTAACTTTAAAACATTCTTGGGGTAATGCTGCACCTATTGAATTTGATTATAATTCTCTGGAGTATTTGATCAGTGAACTTAGTTATTGGTCTGCAAAATAACACAATGTCTTCCTTTGTTGAAACAAGATCTACCTAGAAATTAGAACTTAATGTCACCCAGTGGATACAAGGAACTGCAGATGCTGATGTACAAAATAAAGACCCAAAATGCCGGAGTAACTCAGCGGATCAGGCAGCATCTCTGGAGGACATGGATAGGTAATGTCGCAAAGTGCTGAAGTAACTCAGTGGGTCAGGTGGCATTTCTGGAGAAGATTTGCTGGTCTCCAGAGATGCTGCCTGACCTGCCGAGTCACCCCAGCACTGTATGATGTCACCTATCCATGTTCTCCAGAGATGCTGCCTGACCCACTAAGTTACTCCAGCACTTAATACCACCCAGTATTGTAATGCGATATATACTGGTGTCAAAGTACTGCTTCTTTTTCAAGACTGGACCTTATGTGGTCATTAATGTTGCAAGGCACTTCCTGAGATTAAATCTATACTTTTTATCCAATACATCTTTGGGAAAAGATTCACACAAATAAAAGAGGGAAGAGAAGGTCTTAATGAATCCATACTTTTGAACGTTTCTGCACAAGATTCTGCTAAAATCAAAAAGATAGACATAATGCCAGCCTATGAATTCTGTAAAAAAATAAACAAGCTACAATAGTTTTTCTACTGATTTAGTTTTCAATATTTATTAGCAGGAAAGGAGTAAATGATCAAAAGAATATCATAGAAATGTGGGTAATATTGGAAGTCCTCAATGCAAATTCATGACCAATGAAATGATGAAATTTAAATTGGAAAATCAGGGTGCCACAGTTTTGTTACAGGTGAGATATTTGCCTTTCTTTGCAGATCTTATAGAGCAGTATAAAATCGAAAGAGGAATAGATTGGGTAGATCTCGTCCAGAGGAGGTGAATCGAGGACCAGAGTTTAAGCTGCAGGGGAAAGATTTAATAAGAATCTGAGGGGTCACTTTTTGACACAAAGTGTGGTGGGTGTGTGGAACAAGCCACTAGCGGAGGTAGTTGAGGCTGGGACTATCCCATCATTTCAGAAACAGTTAGACAGATACATGGACGGGACAGGTTTGGAGGGATATGGACCAAACACAGACAGATGGGATTAGTGTAGCTGGGACATGTTGGCCAGCGTGGGCAAGTTGGGCTGAAGGCAGTGTTTCCACATTGTATGACTCTGTGACTCTATGACTCTCTGTCAATAACCATATAACCATATAACAATTACAGCATGGACACAGGTAATCTTGGCCCTTCTAGTCCGTGCCGAACACGTACTCTCTCCTAGTCCCATCTACCTGCACTCAGACCATAACCCTACATTCCTTTCCCGTCCATATACCTATCCAATTTTTTTTTAAATGATAAAAATGAACCTGCCTCCACCACTTCCACTGGAAGCTCATTCCACACAGCTACACTCTCTGAGTAAAGAAGTTCCCCCTCATGTTGCCCCAAAACTTTTGCCCCTTAATTCTCAAATCATGTCCTCTTGTTTGAATCTACCCTACTCTCAATGGAAAAAGCTTATCCACGTCAGCTCTGTCGATCCCTCTCATAATTTTAAAGACCTCTATCAAGTCCCCCCTTAACCTTCTGCGTTCCAAAGAATAAAGACCTATCTTGTTCAACCTTTCTCTGTAACTTAGGTGCTGAAACTCAGGCAACATTCTAGTAAATCTCCTCTGTACTCTCTCTATTTTGTTGAATTCTTTCCTGTAATTTGGCGACCAGAATTGTACACCATACTCCAGAATGGCCTCACCAATGCCTTGTACAATTTTAACATTACATCCCAACTTCTATACTCAATGCTCTGATTTATAAAGGCCAGCACACCAAAAGCTTTCTTTACCACCCTATCTACATGAGATACCACCTTCAGGGAATTATGCACAGTTATTCCTAGATCCCTCTGTTCAACTGCATTCCTCAATTCACTACCATTTACCATGTACGTCCTATTTTGATTTGTCCTGCCAAGATGTAGCACCTCGCACTTATCAGCATAAAACTCCATCTGCCATCTTTCAGCCCACTCTTCCAAATGGCCTAAATCTCTGTAGACTTTTAAAATCTACTTCATTATCCACAACACCACCTATCTTAGTATCATCTGCATACTTACTAATCCAATTTACCACACCATCGTCCAGATCATAGATGTATATGACAAACAACAGAGGACCCAACACAGATCCCTGAGGCACCCCACTAGTCACCAACCTCCAACCTGAAAAACAGCCATCCACCATTACTCTCTGGCATCTCCCATTCAGCCACTGTTGAATCCATCTTGCTACTGCACTATTAATACCCAACAATTGAACCTTCTTAACCAATCTTCAATGTGGAACCTTGTCAAAGGCCTTACTGAAGTCCATATAGACAACATCCACCGCTTTACCCTCATCATTTTCCCTAGTAACCTCTTCAAAAAATTCAAGAAGATTAGTCAAACATGACCTTCCAGGCACAAATCCATGTTGATTGTTCCTAATCAGACCCTGGTTATCCAGATGCTTATATATATTATCTCTAAGTATCTTTTCCATTAATGTGCCCACCACTGACAAACTAACAGGTCTATAATTGCTAGGTTTACTCTTAGAACCCTTTTTAAACATGCGCAGTACGCCATCATTTATTTTCTGAAGAAGGGTCTTGACCCGAAACGTCACCCATTCCTTCTCTCCAGAGATGCTGCCTGTCCCACTGAGTTACTCCAGAATTTTGTGTCTACCATTTATTTTCAAAACATTTTTTGAGCTTATATTTCATTAAATTCTCTGTATTTCTAAGTTTAGTATTATCCTCCTTGATCTATCATTAAAACATGATGGCTGCAAGTTTCTTGTGTATCCTGAACATTAACTGATGCATATGTGACTACCAAAGATTCAACATGCTTGGTACCAATATTCTTTAGGATTTAATTTCCCCTGATAGGAATTGTAATATATTTTCATAAATAGATCCTCTGTGTTATTTTGCTTCATTCATTGACCAGTGAGAAATCAAGAGGTTAATAACTATTGAAATCACATACAAGTCAGTGTATTAACAAGAGAAGATTAAATCTCTAGACCTTTAAGTACCTGACATCCAGAATCACATTGAGGCAGATTAGATTTGGTTTCTATTTCTTGATCTGATTAGTTTAATTTCAGTGGCAAATAAATTATTGCAATCAATTCTGAAGTACATTATAAATTGTTGAGTAGAATGGCATGAATTAATCAAGGACAGTTAACATGGATTTGTTAAGAAAAGGTCATATCTCTCTAACAAGCACATTTTTTGAGGAGTGTCAATAGGGGCGGTGTGTTTGATGTAGCCTACATAGACTTAAGCGAGACACCGAATGCTGGAGTACCGTAACTCAACGAGACACGCGGAATCTCTGGAGAAAAGGTTTTGGTGATGTTTCAGGTTGAGACCTTTCTTCAGACCGAGAGTCAGGGAAGGAGACACTGGAGGTAAGGGAAGTTACCGAACAAAGCAGAGCCGACATCCATGACTCTGGAAAGCAAGGCATTTGATAAGGTCCCACCAGGCACGCTAGTCTTAAAAGGTTTATGGGATTCACGAGAGAGTGACAAAATGGATTCAAAATTGGCTCATCGGTCAGAAACGAAGAATTCTCATGAATGGGCATTTTGTGATTTTCAGGTACTATAACAACATTTAAAATACATTTGGACAGGTACATAGATTGGAAAGGTTTGGAGAGATATGGACTAAACGTGGGTGGATGGGAACTTGTGTCATAAGATCATAAGGTCATAAGTGATAGGAGTAGAATTAGTCCATTCGGCCCATCAAGTCTACCCCACCATTCAATCATGGCTGATCTATCTCTCCCACTTAACTCCATTCTCCTGCCTTCTCCCCATAACCTCTGACACCTGTACTAATCAAGAATCTATCCATCTCTGCCTTGAAAATATCCACTGATTTGGCCGCCACTGCCTTCAGTGGCAAAGAATTCCACAGATTCACCACCCTCTGACTAAAGAAATTAAATTATTTTTTTATCATCAATCTACACACAATGCCCCATAATTTAAAAAGCAAAAACAGGTGTTTAGTAATTTTTGCAAAGTAATTAAAAATAAATAACTGAAATATCACATTTACATAAGTATTCAGACCCTTTGCTATGACACACAAAATTGAGCTTAGGTTCATCCTGTTTCCATTGATTATCCTTAAGATGATTCTGCTAGAGTCCACCAGTGGTCTGAATCCTTTCTGAATGCATTGTATGTTGGGTGAAAACGAGAAGTTGGTGCAACTTGGGTGGAGGAGCGATGGAGTAAGAGAGGGAATGCCAGGGTAACTTGAAGTTAGAGGAATCAATATTCATACCACTGGGCTGTAAGCTGCCCAAGCGAAATATGATACATCATTCCTCCAATTTGCATTTAGCCTCACTCTGACAATGGAGGAGACCTTGGACAGAAAAAGTCAGTGTGGGAATGGGAAGGAGAATTAAAGTGTTTAGCAAACCGGGAGACCAGGAAGCTCGAGGTGGACTGAACGACAACCCTAGCCAGTATTTCTGCATGAGTGCAATTCTTTATACGGTTAACATTTCTGGAAATGACTCCTTGTGGGGAGGAAGTAACAGAATGATGATTAGATATGCAAGGAGCAAAAGCAGGTACTCTTCATTTCTGTGGATCACCAGCTTGGAAGACAAAAGACCCTTGAGGCTTGAGCATGACATTGGAAACCAACTCGCTGGACATTATACACTAGTGCTGAGTTAATGAGTGGAAGCTGGCAATGCCACGTGAACCACAAGTAACTGAAATTTTGGTTTGATGAAATAAGGTATGAAAATCCAAACCAGACCGTCAATAATCTGTAAATAGATTTAGATTTAAGTTTAGCTTTATTATTGTCACGTGTGGGGTGGGAGATTGCAACCTTCACGTGGTCCACCTGTTTCGAAGAATGCTATCAACCTGGTGCACACAATTAAATAAGATCAAACTTGACTAAGTGGGACCCGTTGGGTCCCAGCATCACAACGCAATATTCCACCTCTCCAGCAATTCCAATATTTGTGGCCAGTGTGGGGGGAAGGTGGGCTTTCTGAAGCGCTAGTATGGGTGTTGTAGGCTGCAGGGACTGGTTTCCAGAGGGCTAGTATGGATATTGTGGGCAGAATGGATTCTTGGGCTGGCAGCTCAGTCACTCAAGCCTGTTCTGCTGGCAGCTCACTCACTCAAGCCTGTTCTGCTGGCAGCTCACTCACTCACGGCTGGTGGGCTGGCAGTTGACTCACGGCTATTCCTTGAAATTCCGTTTCAAACAGGGTGCAAGGCCACCAAATTCAAGTGCAGTTTCTTACGACTTCAAGCAGGGTGCAAGGCCACCAAATTCAAGTGCAGTTTCATACCATTTCAAGCAGGGTGCAAGGCCACTAAAGACAGCGAGTCATGACCTCTCCCTCCTCCATCTTGCAGAGACAGAGCCACGCCCACACTTCTGGGTTTTATAGTCCCTCCCCCCCCTCCCACCAGAAGGGGCATAGCCTTCATGGCATGATTGACTGGAGAGAGAATCTCAACATTTTTTAAACACTAATAACTCTTTTATTTTTCATCAATGAAAAAAATCCTCAGCACCTGATGAGCAGAGGGGGACTTTGAGTAAGATGGCCAAAAATTACAGCCGTAAGTGGCATCGTTTATTGTAAAATCAATATACAGAACAACAGGAAGTGATCAAGATCAGACTTTTTGTAATATAGATAGAACAAGTTGTCCTACATCTTGCACGGCATATGCAAGAAGAAGAAGATTGTCACGTGTACCGAGGTACAGTGAAAAGCTTTGTTTTGCTTGCTATCCAATCAGAACAAATAATATCTGAAGAAGGGTCTCGACCCGAAAATTCACTTGTTCCTTTTCACCAGAGATACTGTCTGACCCACTGAGTTACTCCAGCTTTTTGTGTCCTACTTCGGTTTAAAGCAGCATTGCCATTCCTTCCTACAAATAATATTAATAATTAAATAATGATAACTAATATTTATACTTATTTTGTATATTATATAATATATACATAATAATTATTATTACAAATAAAATAATAATAACATCAACACAATTAAGCCAAGCTCAAGTATAATAGGTAGAGCAAAGGGGAAGATACAGAGTGCAGAATATCGTTCTCAGCATTGTAGCACACCAGTTCCACAGACAAAGTCCAATGTTTGCAATAGGGTAGAGGCGAATCAGACATTATTGCACCTTAGCTCAACAAAGGACTGTTCAGAAGCCTGATGACAGGGGGGGGAAAGCTGTTCCTGTGTCTGGTGTGCACACTTTCAAGCTTCTGTATCTTCTGCCTTCAGGAGTGGGGGGGGGGGGGGGGGGGGGGGGTGGGGGGGGGGGGGGGGGGGGGGGGGGGGGGGGGGGAAGAAGGAATGATCAGGGTGGGACAAGTCTTTGATAGTGTTGGCTGCTTTTCCAAAGCCTGACCTAAATCTCTGTGCATTTGGTCAAGACTTCAGTAAAACATCCACAAAGAGCAGCCAGGGTACTAGCTTGAAGCATTTTCTCATCTTGTGAATTGTTGGTCTTGACAACAATGTTCATTTGCACGTGTGCCGAGCGAGAGCAAGCTTTTGTTGCCTGCTAACCAGTCATGAATACAGCCATTCAATTTACAGTGTATAGATACATGATAAGGAAATAACGTTTAGTGCAGGGTAAAGCCACCAAAATCCGATCAAGGATAATCTGAGGGTCACCAAAGATATTAGTTCAGCACTGCCCATCTGGTTGTGGTTGGATGATTCAGTTGCCTGATAACAGCTGGGAAGACACTGTCCCTGAATCTGGAGGTGTGTGTATTCACACTTTTATACCTTTTGCCTGATGGGAGAAGGGGGAAGAGGGACTGGCCAGGGTGCGATAAGAATTGGATAAGAAATTTAAAGAAGAAGACAACAGGACAGATGACAAGCGGCTTATCCATAGAGCAAGGTTTTCAGGAGCTGATAAGTCAAATATAAAGCCAAACACTTGCCGTGTAAAGAAACACAGTGGGCAAAAAGGTGGATGGAGTCAACCAAACTTCTCATAAAACAAAGCTAGGTACAAAAATACTGGAGTAACTCAGCGGGACAGGCAGCATCTCTGGAGAGAAACATAGAAACATAGAAAATAGGTGCAGGAGTAGGCCATTCGGCCCTTCGAGCCTGCACCGCCATTCAATATGATCATGGCTGATCATCCAACTCAGTATCCTGTACCTGCCTTCTCTCCATACCCCCTGATCCCTTTAGCCACAAGGGCCACATCTAACTACCTCTTAAATATAGCCAATGATCTGGCCTCAACTACCTTCTGTGGCAGAGAATTCCACAGATTCACCACTCTCTGTGTGAAAAATGTTTTTCTCATCTCAGTCCTAAAAGATTTCCCCCTTATCCTTAAGCTGTGACCCCTAGTTCTGGAAGGGATGGGTGACGTTTTGGGCCGAGACCTTTCTTCAGTCTTGACCCAAAACGTCGCCCATTCCTTCTCTCCAGAGATGCTGCTGAGTTACTCCAGTATTTTGTATCCCACTGAGTTACTCCAGCACTTTGTGTCTATCTTCAGTGTGAACCAGCCTCTGCAGTTCCCTCCCACGCATTTCCGCCTCATAAAACAAGTCCTCTTGAATCCTTGTGAACAGCTTCAAGTACAAGAGAGGTTGGTAGGTTTTTACCTTTACATTTTCAATAATGTATCTCTGGGGATAAATAGTCCTTTTAAAGATGCTGGGTTTTTTTTTACAGCCTTGCTGTTAAATTGGAACTGCAGATGAGGGTGAGGACAGAGCTGTAATTGTTATTTCCTGCTTCATGATATCAGGGACAAGGCAAGTTTATCCCCCACTTGTGAACAGAATCACGATTAAGAAATATTGATCTTCAAGTATGAGAATCAAAAGAAGTTAAAAGCAAAATACCGGATGAATATGATTAAGTGCTTGGGGATTTTCGAACGGAGTATTGTTATGTGCGAGGCACATTCAGTGTAGTAAACAACTGCTGCATTAATGATGCCAGTGTGAGTAACAGAGGAAATGTTTAAAGAAAAGATTTGAAATTCAAGACTAGCTGTTGCTAAAGTAGCTGCTATCTCACATCAATGACCTTTTCACTCCCTAACCTTTAATGCAAAGCTTGTATCATGGAAAACCTGTCTACAAGTCGATTAGCTACTCCATAATGACCACCCTGGAGACCGGTCAGAAGTAGTTGTTATCGACAGGTGATCCCCAGAGTCAGGTTTTTTTTCTTCAAATCTACAATAACACCACCAAGACTGATGGGCACAATCTCTGAAAAACAGTTGGTTTCCATGTGAGTTTCCTTTTCATTCCTGTGCTTTGCAAGACGGCATTATTACAGCGGGAGCTTATTTAACCTTTCCCTGAAGCCATTGCACCTCCAGTTTAAATAAACTGTATTTAGTTTTTAGTTTAGAGATACAGCGCAGAAACAGGCCCCTTCGGCCCACCGGGTCCGCGCCGACCAGCGATCCCCGCACACTAACACTATCCTTCACACAATTTACATTTATGCCAAGCCGATGAATAAACAAACCTGTACACCTTTGGAGTGTGGGAGGAAATCGGAGCACCTGGAGAAAAACCATGCTGGTCATGGGGAGAACGTGCAAACTCCATCCAGACAGCACCCGTAGTCAGGATCTAATCCGGGTCTCTGGCGCTGTAAGGCAACAACTCTACCATTGCACCACTGTGCCACCCACCTATTCTTCATTCTTCTTCACATTGTTCTTCATATAATTTACAATACAAAGACCACTTCACAGTACAACATGACTATGCATGGGCCGATGCATGGATAGGAAAGGTTTAGATGGAGATGGACCAAATGCAGGCAGGTAGGACAAGTGTTGGTCGGCAATTGCAAGTTGGGCCGAAGGGCCTGTGTCCATGCTGTATGACTCCGTGACTCTGACTTTAGAATGTACTAGACTAAGGGGGACCCGTGGGGTCCCATCCCCTCAACGCACGGTTGCGTGGGGGGAGACGGCCTGCGGCATCACACACACAATAACCACCCACCCCACACACACACACACACACTGACCATCTCCCTTGATATTATATTAATATTATTCATTGGCTCCTTTTACCCCATCCCTGCCCTATCCAGGGACGCATAGCCCCCACCTTGCAGGCACGTCTAGAGAGGGGGGGGGAGGTTTAGAGAGAGTGGGCAGAGAGAGAGGGGGCAGAGACAGAGGGGCAGAGACAGGGAGAGAGGGGCAGAGAGAGTGGGGCAGAGAAAGAGAGAGAGGGGGGGGGAGGGAGAGCGGGGGGAATTTATCAATGTTTTTTAGTAAATATATCACCTTAAAAATGTCAGTGCTGGAATGAAGTAGTGAATGAAAAGTGCCAACCCCTCATCCCGAAAATGTTGACCATCTCCCTGCTTCCACAGATGCTGTTTAATCCAATTAATTCTGAGGGTAATTTGTATTTTATTTTGTATCAGGAGGGGGCGTTTTTTTAGTGATCATTGAAGTTGGGATGGTGGGGGATTTGGGGGGAGGTGTGCACTTTGAAGGTGTGATTTAATCTAGAAATCACCATGAATATGATTTATAATAGGTTACGGAACTTCCAATCACATAAGAGACCGTTAAAGTTGCTGCCTTACACCGCCAGAGACCCGGGTTGTAATCCTGACTATGGGTGTTGCCTGTGCCGAGTATGCACATCCTCCCTGTGTGGGTTTTCTCCGGGTGCTCCGGTTTCCTCCCACATTCCAAAGACATGCGGGTTTGTAGGTTAATTAGCTTCGGTAAATTGCCAGTAGTATGTAGGATCTGAAAGTGGGATATACATAGAACTAGTGTATGGCTGATCAATGATCGGCTTGGACTCTGTTGCTGAAAGACGTGTTTCCATGTTCAATTAATAGACAATAGACAATAGATGATAGATGATTGGTGCAGGAGTAGGCCATTCGGCCCTTCGAGCCAGCACCGCCATTCAATGTGATCATGGCTTATCATCCCCAATCAGTACCCCGTTCCTGCCTTCTCCCCATATCCCCTCACTGCTATCTTTAAGAGCCCTATCTAGCTCTCTCTTGAAAGCATCCAGAGAACTTGCCTCCACCACCCTCTGAGGTAGAGAATTCCACAGACTCACAACTCTCTGTGAGAAAAAGTGTTTCCTCGTCTCCGTTCTATTAATGATACTTTCATGAATGGATCTCTAATGTATGTAACTCTAAACTAAACAATGCATATATTCAGGCCTTGCACTTCATTTTCTTGGTCCTTGTGAATGTTTTACTGAGGACTTGACCAATGCACAGAGATTTATCAGGCCTCGGATAAGCAGCCAACACCATCAAAGACATCCCACCCCGGTCATTCCTTCTCCTCCCCACTCCTGGCAGGCAGAAGATACAGAAGCTTGAAAGAATGCGCAACAGACTCAGGAACATCTTCTTCCTCTCTGTTATCAGGTTTCCGAACAGTCCTTCGTTATGCTAGAGTACTGACTGATTCACCTCTACCCCATTGCGAACATTGGACTTTGTCTGTGGAACTGGTGCGCTACAATGCTGAGAATTATATTCTGCACTCTGTATTTTCCCCATTGCTCGACCTGTTATACTTGAGATTGGCTTAATTGTATTAATGCTATTATTATTTTATAATGTCTGTCTTCGATAAGATAGGATTTAGTGGGTGTATAAATTATTTCTACTTGCGTAAGTATTCTTTGTTCACATGGGATTGTTGATGGGAAATGATTAAAGTTATTCAGTATTGAAAGAATACACAGTTAACACCAGGCTGCACTCACCGGAAACATATAGGTTAAAGGAATATCAGTCAATAGCTGGAGCCACAGCTGATTGTTCTCTTCCATAATCTAACTGTCCAATTGTTATATTCCCCGAGGCACCTGGTCAGATAAACCAATTCAGTACAGACAAGTGCAGTTCAAATGTGGTCCCTTCCACCTAATACAATACTGTAGTTAAAGGAATTCAAATAAACCATAATTTGTTATTGAGAATAATATCCTACCTGTATATCAGTGTAGATGGAAGGAATTGCAGATGCTGGTTTACAAGGGTAAAAGATACACAGTGCTGGAGGAACTGAGCGGGTCCAGCAGCTTCTTCGGAGATCTGCAGATCATAAGTGATAGGGACAGAATTAGGCCATTCGGCCCATCAAGTCTACTCCGCCGTTCAATCACGGCTGATCTATCTCTCCCTCCTTACCCCATTCTTCTGCCTTCTCCCCATAATCTCTGACAACTGTACAAATCAACAGTCTATCTATCTCTGCCTTAAATATATCCACTGACTTCTGATGTAAACAATTCCACAGACTCACCACCCTCTGACTAAAGAAATTCCTCCTCATCTCCTTCCTAAAAGAATGTCCCTTTGTTTTGGATACACAATTCGGGACCTTTCTTCGGACTCGACCCGAAACGTTGCCTATCCATGTCTTCCAGAGATATTGTCTGATCCGCTGAGTTACTCCAGCAATCTGTGTCCTATATCAGTATACTCTTTCCCTTCAGGATAATTCATTGCAGATAATGCTCAAACCAGATGCCAGGTCTTCTGATAATTTTGTGAATATTATTGTTTTCTTTTGTTAGATGTGATCCTTGAAAATGTCTCTGGTTACAGTCCGATGGAAGGTGACTGTGAAAAGGTGCTCAGTGTGCACCTGGGCGTACGATGTCAAAACATGGCCAGTTATCTTCCTGTTCTTATGAGAATGATGAAATCGAGTACAAATGCACCTCTTCATGTTAGCAAATAAAAGAAAAGGCCATGAATAAAAACATTAAAACCGTACAGGGCGGCACAGTGTCTCAGCGGTAGAGTTGCTGCCTCACAGCGCCAGAGACCCGGGTTTGATCCTGACCACGGGTACTTGTCTGCACGGAGCTGGTTCATTCTCCCCGTGACCTGCGTTGGTTTTCTCTGGAATCTCCGGTTTCCTCCCAAATCCCAAAGACATGCAGGTCAGTCTGAAGACTGCAACGACCAGGTTCAGGAATAGCTACTTCCCCACAGCCATCAGGCTATTAAACCTGGCTCGGACAAAACTCTGATTATTAATCTGTTATTTGCACTTTATCAGTTTATTTATTGATGTGTTTTGTAGTCAATGCCTACTATGTTCTGTGTGCTGAAGCAAAGCAATAATTTCATTGTCCTATCAGGGACACATGACAATAAACTCACTTGAACTTGAACTTGAACAGTCGGTTAATTGGTCTCTGTATTGCCGTTGGTGTTTAGATGAGTAATAGAATGTGGAGAAGTTGTTGGGAATTTGGGGAGAATAAAGTGGGATTAGCGCGGGATTAATTGTTGGACAGAGTGGACACTGCGGATTGTAAGCAATATACCTCATGCTGAGTATACTTCAGGACCTAAAATATACTCCAGAATCATAGCCGGTTTTATCCCAGCTGTTACTAGGCAACTGGAACATCCTATCACCAACTAGAGAGCAGTCATAGTCATAAAGTCATAGAGTGATATAGTATGGAAACAGGCCCTTCGGCCCATCGCCCGCACCGGCCAACAATGTCCCAGCTACCCTAGTCCAACTTGCCTGAGCTACCCTCCAAACCTGTTGTATCCATGTACCAGTCCAACTGTTTCTTAAACAATGGGATAGTCCCAGCCTCAACTATCTCCTCTGGCAATTTGTTCGACACACCCACCACCTTCTGTGTGAAAAAGTTACCCCTCGGATTCCTATTCAATCTTTTCCCCTTCACCTTGAACCTCTATCCTCTGGTCCTCGATTCCCTAACTCTGGGTAAAAGACTCTGTGCATCTACCCGATCTATTCCTCTCATGAATTTGTACACCTCTATAAGATCTCCCCTCATCCTCCTGCGCTCCATGGAATAGAGACCCAGCCTACTCAACCTCTCCCTATAGCTCACACCCTGGCAACATCCTTGTAAATCTTCTCTGAACCCTTTCAAGCTTGACACCATCTTTCCTCTAACATGGTGCCCAGAACTGAACACAATATTCTAAATGCGGTCTCACCAACGTCTTATACAACTGCTACTATCTACCTCATTGGAGACCCTCAGACTATCTTCAATTGGGCTTTACTGGACCGTATCTTGCACTAAACATTATTCACATTATTCCCTTTATCATGTACCTGTACACTGTAGATGACTCGATTGTAATCTTGTATTGTCTTTCTGTTGACTGGTTAGCACACAACAAAAGGTTTTCATTGTACCTCGTTACATGTGATGATGAACTAAACTTAACCAAACTAAACAAAATAAACTAGACTAAACTAATCTAGAATTAGCAAGTGTTTAAACTCTACCATGACTCGTGTTTAGCAAATTTGCAGATGACACAAAGCTGGGTGGAAGTGTGAACTGTGAGGAGGATGCTATGAGGATGCAGGGTGACTTGGACAGACAATAGACAATAGACAGGTTCGGTGAGTGGCCAGATGCATGGCACTTGCAGTTTAATGTGGATAAATGTGGGGTTATCCACTTTGGTGGCAAAAACAGGAAGGCGATTATTATCCAAATGGTGTCAAGTTGGGAAAAGGCGAATTACAACGGGATTAGGGGTCCTTGTTCATCAGTCAATGAAAGTAAGCATACTGGATAGACTCGGCTTGTACTCGCTGGAATTTAGAAGATTGAGGGGGGATCTTATAGAAACTTACAAAATTCTTAAGGGGTTGGACAGGCTAGATGCAGGAAGATTGTTCCCGATGTTGGGGAAGTCCAGAACAAGGGGTCACAGTTTAAGGATAAGGGGGAAATCTTTTAGGACCGAGATGAGAAAAACATTTTTCACACAGAGAGTGGTGAATCTCTGGAATTCTCTGCCACAGAAGGTATTTGAGGCCAGTTCATTGGCTATATTTAAGAGGGAGTTAGATGTGGTCCTTGTGGCTAAAGGTATCAGGGGGTATGGAGAGAAGGCAGGTACAGGATACTGAGTTGGATGATCAGCCATGACCATATTGAATGGCGGTGCAGGCTCGAAGGGCCGAATGGCCTACTCCTGCACCTATTTTCTATGTTTCTATGGGTACAGCAGGAAGTGAAGAAAGCGAATGGCATGTTGGCCTTCATAACAAGAGGAGTTGGGTATAGGAGCAAAGTGGTCCTGTTGTTGTACAGGGCCCTAGTGAGACCACATGTGGTTTATTGTGTGCAGTTTTGGTCTCCAAATTTGAGGAAGGACATTCTTGCTATTGAGGGAGTGCAGCGTAGGTTCACAAAGTTAATTCCTGGGATGGCGGGGCTGTCATATGTTGATAGAATGGAGCGGCAGTGCTTGTATACTGGAATTTAGAAGGATGAGAGGGTATCTTATTGAAACATATAAGATTATTAAGGGTTTGGACACGCTAGAGGCAGGAAACATGTTCCCAATATTGGGGGAGTCCTGAACCAGGGGCCACAGTTTAAGAATAAGCGATAAGAACGGAGATGAGGAAACACTTTTTCACACAAAGTTGTGAGTCTGTGGAATTCTCTGCCTCAGAGGGCGGTGGAGGCCGGTTCTCTGGATACTTTTAAGAGAGAGTTAGATAGAGCTCTTGAAAATAGCGTATTCAAGGGATACGGGGAGAAGGCAGGAACGGGGTACTGATTGTGGATGATCAGCCATGATCACATTGAATGGCAGTGCTGGCCCGAAGGTCCAAATAGCCTACTCCTGCACATATTATCTATTGTCTATTGTCTATTTTGCCATCATACTGAGCGATAGAAAATTCCCAGTGATAAAAGTTTAAAATTCAAACCAACAAATAAAAGATAAACAAAATGTTGGTTGCCATTCCTACTGCACCTGAAAATTCTGTTCCCATGTTTGGTCGCTCCAACATAAGTGACATTTGAGACTATCTAAGAACATAGGCGAATTTCTTGATTAGAACGGGTGTCAGGGGTTATATGAAGGAGAAATTTAGTCTGCTTCATAATTTGACTGATGTATTCTGTTATCTTCTCGCGAACCTTTACAGTTATGGGGAGAAGGCAGGACCATGGACTTAGGAAGGAGAGATAGATCAGCCATGATCAAATGGCTGAGAAGACTTGATGGGCCAAATGGCCTACTCAGCTCCTATCACACAAATTCCTTTATCCTGCCTCTGCCATTCAATAAGATCATGGCTTATCTGATCATTTAAACTCATTAATTTTTCTTGCGTCGACTTTAGGTCTAGCTTGTTTCAAATCGCCAAGCTGGGCTTGAAAAGGAGTCAAATGAAAATATTAAGATGCCATCAGACCCACTTGTTTTCCCATATGATCTACTAAGTGGAATACTTATACGAATTGTACAGCCACTGTGCCGGAGGGCACTTGCTATGGGGATATGAATAGAGATAAGTGGATCAAATCCCAATAGCACACTACCACAGCGATGCTTGTCATGGGTATTCACATTTTTATGAAGCAGTCATCATAAGTAAACATCCAGAGTCTGCTTGTCTTTAATGTGGCTTCACTGGGAAGCCATTACAGATTATACCTAGCAAGCACACATGATTCAAAATGCCTTGATTGTGGTTGTGTGTTGCACTTTAAATGAACATTGTAATTTGGCCGTAGTATTTCACCAAAGCAATAATTGAATGTCTATTTGTCATTTTGGGTCAATATCTCAAACTCCGAAAGTGAATGGAGGGTATATATTGCTACTTAAAATATCTCCGCTCATGAATTTGAGTGTCACAGGATGGGAAAAAATCAACTACAAGAGGGTAGACAAAAAATGCTGGTGAAAATCTATGGAGCGAAGGAATAGGCGACGTTTTATGATCGAGACCCTTCTTCAGACTGTTGTCGGGGGGGGGGTAGGGAAGAAAAGAAGAGGTGGAGTCAGTAGGCTGTGGGAAAGTTGGGAAGGGGAGGGGAAGGAGAGAGAAAGCAAGGGCTACTTGAAATTGGAGAAGACAATGTTCATACCGCTGGGGTGTAAACTACCCCATGCAAAATATGAGGTGCTGCTCCTCCAATTGGCGGTGGATCAACACAACATACTGGAGTATCCCAGCGAGTCAGGCAGCATCTCTTGAAAAAGTGGATAGTTGACGTTTTGGGTCGGGAACCCTCAAGGGTTCTGACCCAGAACATCACCTATCACTTATTTGCCGAGATGCTACCTGACAAGCTAAGTTACTCCAGCATTTTGTGTCGATCCACCTATCACCTGCCAGGCTTTGTCCTGCCCCACCTCTTTTCCAGCTTTCTCCCCACCCTCCCCTCCATCCCACCTGAATGCCAATCCCATCAGTTTGAAAAAGGATCCCGACCTGAATTGTTAAGCTATTCATTTTCTCCACAGATGCTGTGGAATTCTCTGCCACAGACGGCAGTGGAGGCCAATATACTGGATGTTTTCAAGAGAGAGTTAGATTTAGCTCTTAGGGCTAAGGGAATCAAGGTATATGGGGAGAAAGCAGAAACCGGGTACTGATTTTGGATGATCAGCCATGAACATATTGAATGGCGGTGCTGGCTCGAAGGGCCGAATGGCCTACACCGGCTCCTATTTTCTATGTTTCTGTGACCCGCTGAGTTACTCCAGCATTTTGTATCCATCTTTGGTAAAGTCAGCATCTGCGGTTGACTTTTATTCCATTATGAGTGATAGGAGGATACAGGTGAGGGGGAGGTCGATGAGCAGGTAGGTGCAGTGACTGAAAAAGGTTTAAGATGAAAAGGGGGCAAAAGGGTGATGATAAGGAGAGAAGAAGAGTGAACTGCAATGCCAGAGGGAAAAGGGAGAGGGAAGGAGGGAGGGAGGGAGGGAAGAGAGGTGTGATAGTAGTAGAAATGGGTGTACAGGAAAGAGAGAGGGGGGAGAGTGGCTGTAAGTTAAAATTTGAGAAATCAAATGTTCATAGCTATGATCAAACAGTGTTCAAAGAAAATTGATGACGTCTTTTCCATTCTTCAGAAGTTGTATTTTGATTTATACTCAGTAGAAGTGTGACCAACAAATAGTTCAATACATAACTTTTTATTATAACTAGTATTATAATTATACCCTGCGCTCCATGCAGTGAATTAATGCACTGCTTGATGTTCGCAATGCAATTGGCAAAGGCTTTGAAAATAAAGTCAATATTGAACATCAAGAAAGCTGAAATAAATCAAAAAACTCTGAGAAAATTATTACTTTTAATCATTGAAACATGAGATGTGTAATTATACCTGACCATGTAATGGCTTTCATTCCTTGGCAATAACAAAATTATAGTTCGATAGAGATTATCACAGTGGACATTTTGAGGTTGATTTTAGTTCCATGTGGTTCATCATTAGAGAATCAAGAGTGTTTTATTGTCAGATGTCCCCGGAAAGGAGCAATGGAATTCTTACTTGCAGCAGCACAATGGAATATCTGAACGTAGTCCTCTGTGAACATTATAATAAACTAGACTAAGTGGGACCCGTTGGGTCCCATGTTCACACGGGAGGGCTGGTCCCCCAACGCAATATTCCACCTCTCCACCAATTCCAATATTGGTGGCCAGTGGGGGGGGAGGCCTTTCTGGAGCGCTAGTATGGGTGTTGTGGGCTGAAAGGACTGGTTTCCAGCAAGCTAGTATGGACATTGTGGGGCAAATGGATTCTTTGGGTGGCAGCTCAGTCACTCAAGCCTGATGTGCTGGCAGCTCACTCACGGCTGGTAGGCTGGCTGTTGACTCACGGCTATTCCTTGAAATTCCATTTTAAGCAGGGTGCAAGGCCACTAAATTCAAATGCAGTTTCCTACCATTACAAGCCGGGTGCAAGGCCACCAAATTCAAGTGCAGTTTCACACCATTTCATGCAGAGTGCAAGTCCACCAAATTCAAGTGCAATTTCATACCACTTCAAGCAGGGTGCAAGGCCACCAGATTCAAGTGCAGTTTCATGCCACTTCATGCAGGGTGCAAGGCCACCAAATGCAAGTGAAATTTCATGCCATTTCAAGCAGGGTGCAAGGCCACCAAATTCAAGTGCAGTTTCATGCCATTTCAAGCAGGGTGCAAGGCCACCAAATTCAATTGCAGTTTCATTCCACTTCAAGCAGGGTGCAAGACAACCAAATTCAAGCAGTTTCATACCATTTCAAGCAGGGTGCAAGGCCACCAAATTCAAATGCAGCTTCATACCATTTCAAGCAGGGTGAAATCGCCATAAAACCACTATAAATCCACTCAAAACACCACATAAACACCACACTCACAGTTCAGTAGACATTCAGTGTGTTCAGTTGATTCAGAGAGAGTTGTGACCTCTCCCTCCCCCATCTTGCAGAGACTGAGCTGCACCCACACTTCCGGGTTTCATAATCCCTCCCCCTCCCACCGAAAAGGGCGTGGCCTTCAAGGCGTGATTGACAGGAGAGAGATTCCAAACATTTTTTAAACACTAATAACACTTTTACTTTTCATTGATGGGAAGAATCCTTTGCACCTGATGAGTGGAGGGGGACTGAGTAAGATAGCCAAAAATCACAGCCGTAAGTGGTAGCGTTTTATCTAAAATCAATATAGAGTGCAAACAGGAAGTTGTCAAGTTTAGACTTATAGTCATTTGCCAACCAACCACCTCCAACTATTTGCTGTGCTTTATTTCTAACCAACCACCACCAACCATTTGCTGTGCTTTATTTCAAACTAACCACCACCAACCATTTGCTGTGCTTTATTTCAAACCAACCACCACCAACCATTTGCTTTGCTTTTTCAAACCAACCACATTTCATTTTCAAACCACATTAAGGGCACTCAAGGTCAGTAAAACCACACTCACAGTTTAGTAGACATGTGTTCAGTGTTATTCACAGCTCAGACTGAGAGACGTGAACCTCTCGCTCCCCCATCTTGCAGAGACTGACTGAGGCACTCAACACTTCCAGGTTTTATAGTCCCTCCGGAAGGGGAGTGGCCTTCAGGAGAGAGAATCTCAACATTTTTTAAACACTAATAACTCTTTTATTTTTTATCGATGGGAGAAATCCTCTTGCCCTGCGCAGCAGAGGGGGACTGAGTAAGCTGGCCAAAAATCACAGCCGTAATTGGCAACGTTTTTTCTAAAATCATGAAACAGAAAAACAGGAAGTGGTCAAGATCTTACTTTCAGTAATATATATATGATATGAGATATGATGATATATGATATGATATGATATGATAAGGTGTTGTAATTAGAATTGGGTATACCTACACTGCCATATGGGTGGTAATGCCAAATACTTTCATATATTAGTGCAGAAGTATCAGTATGCTTCGAGTCGGAGGTCTGAAAATATGTAGCTTTGAAGCCAATTATGGTTTATAATGAAATGGTTTAATCTGAGCATTAACAAATCCTCTGACAACTATTTTACCAACATTGTTAACCTTCTTTGATGTAATTGGACTTGCATCTGGTGTACTTATTCTAATGATGCAGAACATGATTGCAGTCCAACATGTTAAATGTGAGCAAACTCCTATAACGTCAGATTTAAAGAGTCTGGAGACTAGAGTTCTGTCTGTTTCATTGAGTTTCCTTTATTGCTGAGCTTATAGTAAGATCAAGCCAGGTGTACAACCTCCAGCTGCCAGGTGCATATTAAACTCAGCAGGCATTTGCCCGAACGACTGGTGCTAATTTCTCTGCATTTGCATCAAGTCGTATTGAAATTATTAGACTTACCAAATCTGAGATAGTTAATGTTATTGAGAAAAATCAGTTAAATCAAATGCACAAAAAATTCAGGGAGTTCTCCCTGTGGTCACGGTGGCGCAGTGGTAGAGTTGCTGCCTTACAGCGAATGCAGCGCCGGAGTCCCATGTTCGATCCCGACTACGGGTGCTGTCTGTACGGAGTTTGTACGTTCTCCCTGTGACCTGCATAGGTTTTCTCTGAGACATTTGGTTTCCTCCCACATTCCAAAGACGTACAGGTTTGCAGGTTAATTGGCTTTGGTAAATGTAAAAATTGTCCCTAGTGGGTGTAGGATAGTGTTAGTGTGCGGGGATCGCTGGTCGGCACGGGCCCGGTCGGACGAAGGGCCTGTTTCTGCGCTTTATCTCTAAAATAAACTAAACTAAACTAAACTGTGACCTGCGTGGGTTTTCTCCGGGTGATCCAGTTTCCTCCCACACTCCAAAAATGTGCAGGTTTGTAGGTTAATTGGATTCTATGATTTGTCCCGAGAGCGTAGGATAGAACGAGTGGAGTTTAATCCCTCCATGCCTCATTTTCAGCAAACTCGCCAATGTCTGTAGTATCCCACCAACAGCAACCCCTCCCCAAGTCCAGCGAACACCCAGTGCACCAGATCTATCCTACCCTCCAGGGACAATTTCTAGAAGCCAAGTTACCAACAAACCTGTAGGTCTTTGGAGTGTGGGAGGAAACCAGAGCACCCGGAGAAAACCCACGCGGTCACAGGGAGAACGTACAAACTCCGTACAGACAACACCCGTAGTCAGGATCGAACCAGCGCCTCTGGCGTTGTAAGGAAGCAACTGTACTGCTGCACCACTGTGCCGCCTGTGCTGTAAACGGTATCAGTGGGTTACAACAAAAATGATCTTTTAACAGCAGGCTCTTTAGCAAAGTTGACCACCAAATTACATCTCAGTCCCTTTCTCTTCACCTCCAGTGCCTTTGCTTCTATTAAGATTCTCAGCATGGTCCTCCTCTCTAATTTTTTGTTGTAAACCCATGTTTGTGTTATATTTTTATTGTGGTTGTGCGTTCTTTATTATTGTACCGCTGCTGACAACCCAAAATTCCACCGACCCTGGTTGTGTGGCAATAAATTCTATCAATCAATCAATCATTCAATGTCCGAATATAGTTTATTTCTGAAACATCATCTCTTTTCTCTTGATTTAGCATCTGCAGATCCTCAGTTTAATTCATGTTATTCCTCTACTTGACTCTTCTTGCCCTACCCAGCTTCACCTCCCAGAAGTGTCACAAACTCATCCTGTCTTACAGCGCCAGAGACCCGCGTTGGACAGGCAGGTGCCGTCTGTTCAGAGTTTGCACTTTCTCCCCGTAACCCGCATGGGTTTTCCTCGGGTGCTCCAGTTTCCTTCTTCTTAAGCCATTTGCTCCTCTTGGGAATATCGGCCATTGACAAATGTCCTCCACCTCACTCGGTTGTTGGCAGTTCTTTTGAGATCTCTCCAGTTGAGCCCACTATATTTGATTGCTGTCTCAGTATATAGGACGGAAGAGTTAAGATTGAGGTGAGGAGAAAGTGCAGCACAATGGCAGAGCAGTAGAGTTACTGCCTTAGTGTCAGAGCCCCGGGTTCGATCCTGACTACGGGTGCCGTATGTATGGAATTTGTGCGTTCTCCCTGTGGCCTGCGTGGGTTTTCTCCGGGTGCTCCGGTTTGTAGATTAATTGGCATCGGTAAGATTGTAAATTGTCCCTAGTGAGTGTAGGATAGTGCCAGTGTACGGGGTGATTGTTGGACGACACGGACTCAGTGGGCAAAGAGCCTGTTTCCATACTGTATCTATAGAGTCAAAAGTCTAAAGGAAAGTGACTTCATTTATAGTTTTGTAGAGACCAAGCCGATGAATATTTGTTTACTAAAAAACAGATGGATGTATTTCCTGAAGGAAAGTGCAACAAGCGTTATAAACAAGAAGAGACCAGGACTATGCTTTTGAAACTAGAGGGTTATTATAGTCAGCAGTGGAGCAAGTTCTCAGGGCTGAGAGACCTTTGCCAGCTGCTATTGTGTGTTTCCATTGATGTGGTCAGTTTTACTTGGTGTTTCTTTCCAACCTAATGTTTATCACACGATAATGAACTGCTTCGAGGAGGTCAGGTTCCAGTGCTGCCAGATATTTTCCAGGAATTCTAAGATACACACCACCGTGGCTACACTCTCATCTCACTGTTACTGTCAGGAAGAAGGCGCAGAAAACCGAAAACCGCGACCTCCGGGTTCAAACACCAGCTTCTTCCCGTCAGCTATCAGGCTCTTTAGCATAGCTTAGTTTAGTTTAGTTTAGAGATATATAGTGCAGAAACAGGCCCTTCGGCCCAGCGATCCCTGCACACCAGCATGGTCCTATGGACAATGTCTGAGACAATCCCAGCCTCAACTACCTCCTCTGGCAGCTTGTTCCATACACCCACCAGCCTTTGTGGGGTGGGAGATTGCAACCTTCACGTGGTCCGCCCTGTTTCGATGAGTGCACAATCAAATAAGATCAAATATAAGTTGTCCTACAACTTTAGGCTGTGCACGACATATACATGAAGAAGAACATCCTTTGTGTGAAAAATTTACCCCTCAGATTCCGATTAAATCTTTTACCCTTCACCTTAAACCTACAGTACGTATGTCCTCTGGTCTTCGATTCACCTATTCTGGGCAAGAGACTGTGCATCGACCCAATCGATTCCTCTCATGCTTTTATGCACCTCTATAAGATCACCCCTCATCCTCCTGCGCTCCAAGGAATAGAGTCCCATCCTACTCAACCTCTCCCTATAGCTCAGACCCTCAAGTCCTGGCAACATCCTCGTGAATCTTCTCTGTACTCTTTCCAGCTTGACAACATCTTTCCTATGACATGGTGCCCAGAACTGAACACAATGCTCTAAATGCGGCCTCACCAACGTCTGAAACAAGTGCAACATGACATACCAACGTCTATACACCACATGTGGATTTACTGAGGAGCTACTGTGGCAAGGAATGTTTACTCTTTCATTCAAATTCTCTTGCTATGAAGGCCAACAAACCATTTGCTATTGTTACTATTTGCTGCCTTGGTATTTTTACTTCCGGCAGTTGTTGAACTAGGACATTGCCTATTTTTATCATCAAAGCAGCCCAATCTAACAACTTTTAAATAATACACTGACCTTTGCTTTATCCCACTAGAATGGATAACCCCATGTATAACCACATTATCAACAAACTTTTTTTATTTTTTTAGTATGTTTTAAAGTCTGTATTTAATGTTTCTTTGTGTGTTTTGTGTGGGGGGTGGTGTGGGGGGGTGAGGGGGAAACCGCTTCGGTCGCCTCCTCCACGGAGAGGCGAGTTTTTCCAGGTCGCCTCCCCCGTGGCCTAACATCAAGGATCGACGCGGCCTTTCCCGGAGACGCGCCCGGGGCTTCAGCGGCGGGCGCAGCGTGGACTCTCGGCGTGGAGCGGGTGAGCCCTCGCTGGGGCTCGCTGGAGGGGAGCGCTCCGTTTCGCTGGCCCGGGGCAGCCGGCAGCCTGAAGTCGCAGCCTGAAGCCGCGGTCTGCAGAGCTCCAGCTGGTGCGGCGTCTACAGCCCGGGATCTCACGTTGGGGACCCGGGGGAAGAAGAAGCGATCACTGCCGGCCCGCGGCCGACTTCTACCGCAGGTCCGGCATGGACTTACCATCACCCCTGGAGGGGAGCTTCGACCGCTGGCCCTGCAGTCTACGGTGCTTCTGGCTGCGGCGGGGACTTTAAATCTTGACCGCCGGCCTGCGGCCTACACCAACTGAAAGCCGCGGTCTCCGGTGAGGAAGAGCCGATCCTGGACTGACTCTGGACTCTGGTCCTGACCACGGGGGGGAAATGGAGGAGGACTGGACAAACTTTGTGCCTTCCACCACAGTGATGAATGCTGTGGTGGATGTTTGTGTTACAGTTTTATTGTGGTTGTGTGTTCTTTATTATTGTATCGCTGCAGACAACCCAAATTTCCACCAGCCTGGCTGTGTGGCAATAAATTATATCTATCTATCTATCACTGAAATACTGCTCTAGTTATTCCTGCCATTCCATTTATTCCCACTTTCTACCACCTTCTGCCTGCCCACTGATTTATCAGTAGGGAGGAATTGCAGATGCTGGTTTAAACTGAAGATAGACACAAAAAACTGGAGTAACTCAGCGGGACAGGCAACATCACTGGAGAGAAGGAATGGGTGATGTTTCGGGTCAAGACCCTTCTTCAAACTAAAGACCCAAAACGTCACCCATTCCTTCTCTCCAGAGATGCTGCCTGTCCCGCTGAGTTACTTCAGCGTTTCGTGTCTGACTGATTTATCAGTCCATGCCTACATATTACCCTCTCCCCATGCACTTTAATTTTACATACTCTCCTCTTCCTGGGACTTGACCAAAATCTTTGTGTAAATGCATGAAGACAAAGTCTACAATTGTTTCTTATGTATTCTACCAGTTTCATCCTCAAATTACCTCTGTGGGTTTGTCACATAAGGTTAGCCTTTCAAAAATCTATATCAGTTTTGCATAATGCAGATAATTATTTTCCCTAAATTTTCTGTCATCCCATCCTTAAGCACTTTGCTAATTATTGATGTTAGACAAAACTGCCCATGTTTTAGAAAGAGAGACACAAAGTGCTGGAGTAACTCAACGGGTCAGGCAGCATCTCCGGAGAAAAAGCGTAGGTGCCGTTTTGGGTCGTGACCCAATATGCGCCTTGAAAATACCTTCACGGCCGTCTGCGGCAATGAATTGTGTAGGAGGGAACTGCAGATGCTGGATTAAACCAAAGATAGACACAAAAAGCTGGTGACTCAGCAGGACAGGCAGCATCTCAGGAGAGAAGGAATGGGTGAGGTTTCGGGTCGAGACCTTTCTTCAGACCTGTGGCGATGAATTCCCCGAAAAGGACCTTGTGGCTTTCTGCTTCCGAACCCTTGTAGACCACTGATGTCTCTTGCCTCACCTTTTATCTCCTTGGCCAGTTAGCACACCAGGACAAACTAATGAATTGCCTAATATTCACAGTCCAGGAAGAAATATTATCAAAGAAATCACAGTTTTTAGTCAGCATTCAAAAGTGACTTTCTTTGGACCAAATTCCTTGAAGCAAATGTAATCAAAGGTTCATAAGGGAAACAGAGCAACAGAACAAACAATTGCCACAACAGCATTATCGCCTTATCTCTCTTCAATGCTGTTCACTAGAGGAAAGAGAGGATTGGCAGCTTCACTCTTTTATTTAGCATCCAGCATTTTGAATGTGTAAAGATTATATCAGACATAATTGTTATACCTCTCATTGCAAAATAGCCTGATAACAAGCCTGGGCGGCACAGTGGTGCAGCGGTAGAGGTACTGCCTCACAGCGCCAGAGACCTAGGTTCGATCCTGACTACGGGTGCTCTCTGTACGAGTTTGTACGTTCTCCACGTGAGCTGCGTGGGTTTTCTCTGAGATCATCGGTTTCCTCCCACACTCCAAAGACGCACAGGTTTGCAGGTTAATTGGCTTGGTGTAAATGTAAAATTGTCCCCAGTGTGCGTAGTGTCGGACTCGGTGGGCTGAAGGGCCTGTTTCCGTACTGTATCTCTAAACTAAACTAATCATGCATTTCCTCAGCTCACACATGAACCATCCCTTCATACATAGTCCAGCACAGAAACAGATCCTTTGGTCCACAATGTCTGTGCCAAACATGATGCCGAGATAAACTAATCTCCTCTGCCTGCACTTGCTCCACATGCTCCGCATGCTCAGCATATATGCATATCTGCGAGCCCATCCAAAAGCTTCTGAAGTGCCACTAATGCATCTGCCTCCACCACCATCACTGGCAGCATGTTCCGGGCACCCACTGTGTAAAAAAACCTGCCCTGTGTATCTTCTTACAACATTGCCGTCTTCCCGTTGAAGCTATGCGGCACAGTGGCACAAGGGTGGCACAAGGGTGGCACAAGGGTGGCGCAATGGTGGAGTTGCTGCCTAACTGCACCAGAAATCCAGGTTCGATCCGCACTACGGGCGCTGTCTGTACGGAGTTTGTACGTTCTTCCTGTGACCACGTGGGTTTTCTCCGGGTGCTCCGGTTTCCCCCCCTCATTCCAAAGACGTGCAGGTTTGTCAGTAAAGGGCCTATCCCACTTGGGCGACCTAATCCGCGAGTCCAGAAGAGTGCCTTCGACCTTCAAGCTCGAGGGCACTCTGCTGGAAAGCCTCGAGCTGGATCGACCACGTTGAAACCGCGAGGTGGATCGACCGAACCGCGAGCTGCATGTACCGACCGTACACACACACACACACGCACCGGTAGGTCTTCCTAGGTCGTGAAAACTCCAATGAGCCAATAAAAATGCCCGGTCAGCGAAGGAGATTGCCTACGGCTGCCCTCGACTGCCTGTAAGTAAATAGCGACCCCACTCCACTGCACTACGAGTGAAAAAGACCCATGCCGACCAAATTTCACTCGCGGGAAATGTTTCAACATCCTGAAATTTTTTCAGCGGCCTAGCTGAGGCCATGAGTGGGTGGAAACCTCCCTCGAGCATGAAGGAGAGTTCCAGCCACCTCATACGACCACCTAGGACCTTGTGTCGACCATGCTGCGAGTTTGAGTCCTGGACAAACTCGTCTAAACCTGCAGCTTTGGTCGCCCAAGTGGGACAGCCCCTTTAATTAGCTTCTGTAAATTGTGTAGGTGTGACAGTGGGTTAACAGATAAAACTAGTGTATGGGTGATCGTTGGTTGGCGTGGGCTCAGTGGTCCAAAGGACCAGTTCTCATGCTTGATCACAAAATTCTATCTCTAAACTCAATGGCCCCCAGTCTTTGACATTTCCACCCTGAGAAATTATTCATTGTCTTCCTCAGATTTCAAGTGACCCTTGCATTCCCTCTCTCTCCATCCCTCCCCCACCCTTGTTGTCCAGCCAGTTCCACCTATCGTAGCCCTTCGTTATCATCTCTTCCACAGCCAACAATGGACCATTGTGGGCTCCAGCTTTCCTGGGTCATCGGTGCCGGCTCTGATTTGTTCTGAACCTTTTCATACCTCTCGTCTCACTCTCCCCTGACTCTCAGTCTGAAGAAGGGTCTCGACACGAAACGTCACTGCTGGAGCCATTTACGCTTAAGATCGGCGTAAGATCACCCCGACCTACCTGGGTAGTAATGAGAACGGAAAGTGGGACATTGGAAAAGGAAGATATTGCCATTACAGTCACCTCTTCCTCTTCTCCAGAGATGCTGCCTGACCCGCTGAGTTGCTCCACAATTTTGTGTCTATTTTCGGTGTAAACCAGCATTTGCAGTTCCTTCCTACACAAGTTGTGCTGCCTGCTGCCGACTGCAGTCTACTGATTTGCTAAAAGCCCTGTCCCACTGTACGAATTCATTCAAGTGCTCTCCCAAGTTTAAAAAAAATCTAACTCGTGGGAAGCACGTAGAATGAACGTAGCGGGTACTTCGGAGCTCGGGGACGTCTCTTAGCGGCTCGTAATGCTAACGGCAGGTACTCGGGAAATGCGGTAAGCTCGGGAAGACTCGTGAAGATTTTTCAACGAGAGCCCAGAGTACCTACGAGCTGTCATTACCATAAATCTCCGAGTTCAAATGAGGGCAAACTCGGGAGAACTCTTTGAAAGAACTCGTACTATGGGACAGGGCTTTACCGGTCATTGTGCATCAATTTCCCCACACAATGTTCTCAGCAGCAGAGCCGAAACAATTGGAAGTGGAGGAATAGTTGCATTTGTTAATAATTTCACAGAAGGGAGGAAGGATCTTTCCATTTTTGTTCTGCGTTCCATGCAATCTTGGCAAATGACATACAGCAGCAGGGTAAAATTCATTGTTCATTAACAAAACCACGAGAGGCCACAAATACAGATGTGCTCACAGTGGGTTCCCCTCCTTTATTTTTTCCATGGAATCAACTGCAATTACAATCCAGGTAAGTAAAGTCACTGTTCAAGAGAGAGAGAAAAAATCAGATTCAGCAGCTCAGCCGGCAATGTCCTGTCATAAATCTGTGTTAGGGCAAACAGCTAAAGGTGACAGCGAACATCTGATCTCACCAGATTGTACAGCTGATATCTGTCAGCATGACGGAGAGAAACATTATTGAGGGGAAAGACATATTTTTCTGCAGCTAATAAGATTTTTATGACACCTTTTGCTAAATGCAGCCAGATGTAAATATTACCTTTCTCACGCTGCCGTGCAGATCAAAAAGGAATTACATTTCGGAAATGAAATCATTCATCCGGTGCAATTCCACTGATACTTGCCTGTCCAGTCACCGTGGAACAGCAATCAGTAAAGCAAATAGAACAGTCCATTAAGGTGCTAAATTAGTGGAAGATAAATTGGTGGCTGTTGTGTTGAAAATGTACGGCTCCCTACGATAGTTGGTGAGGCAGAGAGTCGAGGGGGAACTGCTGGAGCCTACACTCGAGAGGCAGAATTATTAACTGTTGTGGGCATTGGTCCGCTGCACATCATTCTTCATTCCAGCTTGGTGCTAGTTTAATTCAGTGTATTATTGTCCACCGTGCCGAGATACAGTGAAGAAGCTGTGTTCTGCGTACGATCCAGTCAAATCATACCAAATCAAGTCCAAAACGAAGAATGTCACTGCACCCAGCGCGGCCCAAGTGACAATAAAGTATCATCATCATGCCATGAGTGCAACCATACTGTGGACAACAATTACAGTGAGTCCTAAGAAGGGTCCTGAGCAGATACAAGGACGGTGGCGCAGCGGTAGAGCTACTGCCTTACAGCGCCAGAGACCCGGGTTCGATCCTGACTGCATGACAAAGTTTGTACGTTCTCCCCGTGACCTGCGTGGGTTTTCTCCAAGATCCCCCGTTTCCTCCCACAATCCAAAGACATCCAAAGACATATAGGTCGGTAGGTTAATTGGCTTGGTATAAATGTAAAATTAGTGTAGTGTTAAGGGCCTGTCCCACTTTGCGATTTTATGGGCGACTACTAAAACCGCCTAAAAACCGTCACGTAGTACGTGACAGCCGCGTCAAGGTACGACACTCCACGTCACCATGCGTCACCAATTTCCACAAGTCATCATGCGTCACCATTGGACAGGCACGCGTCACCATAGGACGGCATACGCAAGCATAGAACAGTGCCTGTGATGCCACAGCCGCCAAGCGGCATCAATGTACGTCCACCTGCGGCACGATACGGCATGACACGACGGGTTTGCGTCATATGGGGCAACATCGCGACGTATCATGACGCATCGTTGTCGCATAGTGACGCATGGTGACGCACAATGACGTACAATAAATGAGCAAAGGCAATGACCATGCGTCACCATGCGTCGCCCGTAAGTCATCGTGCGAAAGGGCGCACGACAAGATAAGACACGCAGAAGTCGCGCGAGGATTTTGAACATTCCAAAATCCTGGGGCAGCAGGGAGACACTGCACGTCACCCGCGCGTCACCCGCGCGTCACGACCCGACGACGATGCGCCAACCTCTTTTCAGGCTGTTGCCTAAAATGTCGCCCAAGCGGGACAGGCCCTTTAATGAGCGGGGATCACTGGTCGGTGTGAACTTGGTGGGCTGAAGAGCCCATTTCCACGCTGTACCTGAAACTAAAACTAAAGCTCGAAACATCACCTATCCATTTTTTCCACAGATGCTGCCTGACCTGCTGAGTTGCTCCAGCACTTTGTGTTCTTTTGTGTATTAACCAGTGTTGTTGGCGAAAGAATAGTGAGGGCTAATAACTAGTAAATGGGGATGTTGATTATGCTAATGTGGTGACAGGGAACCGCAGACAAAGCCTAAAAGTAGAGACATGGAATGCAGCTGTGACCACACTCAAGTTCCAGCAACGTCATTGATTATGTTATAGCGTGCATCTATCGTTGTCAAAGAAAATTGGATCAACTCTCAACTTCTTCTTTCATGTCCATCTTCCATGATTCAAATTTTGTTGACATCATAGAAACATAAAAACATAGAAAATAGGTGCAGGAGTAGGCCATTCGGCCCTTCGAGCCTGCACCGCCATTCAATATGATCATGGCTGATCATCCAACTCAGTATCCTGTACCTGCCTTCTCGCCATACCCCCTGTTCCCTTTAACCACAAGGGCCACATCTAACTCCCTCTTAAATATAGCCAATTAACTGGCCTGAACTACCTTCTGTGGCAGAGAATTCCACAGATTCACCACTCTCTGTGTGAAAAATGTTTTTCTCATCTCGGTCCTAAAATATTTCCCCCTTATCCTTAAACTGTGACATCGCTGTCATCGTCCATCCTGAAAAGGACACAAGCTTCCGGCGACAATCAGTGGGAGTCATCACTTACCGCAATAGATGATGGTGGTAGCAGAATTAGCTCAGGGTACTTCACTAAGTTAGACTTGTGGATAATCATTTTAATCTGTAATCAAGACCTAATTAAGTCTCTCTGTATCCTCCATTCTTTTATCAAGATCTAGTTTTACTGTTAATCGTTTCTGCGTAATCCTGTCAGCTGAGAATGTAAACGCTGTACCAAAGTCACACTCAGTAGATCACATTTGACTGGTCTCCTGATGCGCACCAGTTTGAACAAATCACCCATTGCTTAGAACACCAACTCCGCCTGGCCTTTCCATTTGCTCTTACACCAGCTTCTGCAGTTCTTTGTTCCTGCAAAGTCGATTCTGTAATCCTGGAGTTACAATGGGTGTGTTGTGGTATATCAGAGGGAGTTGGTGTAATTGTGATCAGAACTGTTGAATGTCTTGTGTCGGTATGAACTCCCAATACTGGTTTTCACATAGACTCAAAATACTGGAGTAACTCAGGGGGACAGGCAGCATCTTCGGATGGAAAGGATGGGTGACGAGTCAGGTCAAGACCCTTATTCAGACTGGTCTTGACCTGAAACGTCACCCATTTCTTTTATCCAGAGAGCTATGGGTAAGGTGTAGGCAAATGGGACTAACACAGTACAACAACTCGGTTGGCATGGACAAGGCAAGCTGAGAAGCTGTTTACATGCTATACAGCTCTATGTCTTTATGGCCCTTTTGATATTAATGAATACTGAGGACATTGAAGAAGGTCAAAGAACACAAGTAGAACTTTGTCTTCATTGCCTTTCTCCACCTCTCAGATCTGAGCAACAGATACTATGAACAAATACTACTAGTTTCATTGATGCTGGTTTAAATCGAAGGTAGACACAAAATACTGGAATAACTCAGCTGGACAGGCAGCATTGATGGAGAGAAGGAATGGGTGACGTTTTGGGTCGAGACCCTTCTTCAGAATGAACTCTGAAGACGGGTCGAGACCCAAAAAGTTACCCTCTCTCCAGAGATGCTGCCCATCCCGCCGAGTTACTCCAGCATTTTGCGTCTACCTTCAACTAGTTTCACTGTCCTCTTGATTAAATATTACTGATTGTGTGCCTCATTCTCACCTTTCCCTCAGTTAACAATGTACCATTCTACATTTCCTTTGATCACCGTCCCCTTTGATCTGTTTTCACACCTTACCCTTCCATATCCCCCTCCCCCCTGACTATCAGTCTGAAGAAGGTTCTCAACCCGAAACTTCACCCATTCCTTCTCTCCAGAGATGCTGCCTGTCCCGCTGAATTACTCCAGCATTTTGTGTCTTTCCATGGATACAATGAGTCGGATAACCTGAGTTATGGAAGATGATATTCCGCAAACAAGCAGATCTATTTGTTAACGTTTTGCTCTCTTTCTCTGATGGGGATGAGTCAGATTATAGAAGAGAGATTGAGCAATTGTCCGTATGGTGTCAGCACAATAACCTGGCCCTCAACACCAGCAAAACCAAGGAACTGCTTGTGGACTTTGGAAGGAGTAGGATATGGACCCACAGCCCCGTTTATATCAACGGGTCGATGGTCGAAAGGGTCAAGAGCTTCAAATTCCTGGGCGTGCACATCTCTGAAGATATTTCCTGGTCCGAGAACACTAACGCAATTATCAAGAAAGCACATCAGCACTTCTACTTCCTGAAAAGACTACGGAGAGTCGGTTTGTCAAGGAGGACTCTCTCTAATTTCTACAGGTGCACAGTAGAGAGCATGCTGACCGGTTGCATCGTGGCTTGGTTCGGCAACTTGAGCGCCCTGGAGAGGAAAAGACTACAAAAAGTAGTAAACACTGGCCAGTCCATCATCGGCTCTGACCTTCCTTCCATCGAGGGGATTTATCGCAGTCGCTGCCTCAAAAAGGCTGGCAGTATCATCAAAGACCACACCATCCTGGCCACACACTAATCTCCCTGCTACCTTCAGGTAGAAGGTACAGGAGCCTGAAGACTGCAACAACCAGGTTCAGGAATAGCTACTTCCCCACAGCCATCAGGCTATTAAACTTGGCTCGGACAAAACTCTGGTCATTAATAACCCATTATCTGTTATTTGCACTTTATCAGTTTATTTATTCATGTGTGTATATATTTATATAATGGTATATGGACACACTGATCTGTTTTTGTAGTCAATGCCTACTATGTTCTGTGTGCTGAAGCAAAGCAAGAATTTCATTGTCCTATCAGGGACACATGACAAATAACTCACATGAACTTGAACTTTCTCTCTTTTGAAGGAACTGAATTCTGAGGGTGCAGGTTCACAGTCACTGCTGGATTCTGGAATCTCACTGAACATGCTTGGTAGTGGCGGCAAAAGTGATTCACCTTCTGATCCAGGTATGCCTTTAACTTTTTGTAAGGAGCTTGACACAAAATTGTGAGATGTTTGGGGCTATTTGGAGGAATATGCTGACAGGAATTGTTTCATCTGTATTCTGAATGTTCACCATTGTGCAGTTCTGTTTAATTATTTCAATTAAGGTCTTCATTATAACCACACATAACATTATTAACGTTACTCCTTGTCCTAACTGATACAGTCATCTCCACATGCAAAGAGCTATGCTTGGCTGCTTACTAATATGTGTAATTTATAATATCAATATAATGCTACAACAATTTGATGCATTGGATCGAAAAATGGAAGCAGTTTTGTCATTATTATCGAACCTGCACCCTCTATCTGCTTAATGCTACAACTGTTCCTAGTAAATCTTTCCCCCCTCACCATAAACCTATGTCCTCTGGTTCTCGATTCACCTACTCTGGGCAAGAGACTGTGCATCTACCCGATCTATTCCTCTCATGATTTTGTATACCTCTATAAGATCACCCCTCATCCTCCTGCACTCCAAGGAATAGACTCCTAGCCTGCTCAACCTTTCCCGAAGGCTCAGGCCCTCGAATCCTGGCAACATCCTCATGAATTCTTCCCTGGCAACATCTGTCCTATAACATGGTGCCTATCTTCCAGTCAGTTGTCAATGAGGCCACTTCATTTGTTCTTGTCCCTTCAATTAAGTTAACTTAAATTCAAGAAAATAATTTGCGCTTTCCCCAGTCTACTATTGGGGCTGAAGCAAGCTACAAGTTTATTTGCATTTTGTTAAACGTTATAATGAGCCACGCGTTGTGAATCAAAAGTGATCTTTATTAAGCACTACAGTGAGCAGAATACACGCCTCTGGTGAGGGTTCACCCAGAGTTCTGACTAATGGGGCTGTCCCGCTGTACGAGCTAATTCAAGAGTTCTCCCGAGTTTACCCTGATTCGAACTTGGAGAATTACGGTAATAGCCGCTCGCAGGTACTCGGGGCTCTCGTGGACATTTTTCAACGTGTTGAAAAATCTTCACGAGCTTACCGCGTTTCCCGAGTACCTGCCGTTAGCGTTACGAGCCGCTAAGAGACGTCCCGAGCACCGACGTACCCACGACGTACATTCTACGTGCTTACCACGAGGTTGATTTTTCTTTAAACTCGGGAGAGCTCTTGAATTACCTCGTACAGTGGGACAGGCCCTTAACTACCGGGGCACACCCCTCAACCCCATGACGTCTTCTTCCCGCCAAACACAGTCGCATGACCCCGCCTGCCCTAGTGCTGAGGGTTCGCTCAGTAAGTGGCCCAACCACCAGGTGGCGCCACAACCCATCCATTATCAACACTGTTTATTTTGCTGTCGGTATGGTAACCTCCTTAGCCCAGACTAAATTGCTGGCCATGGTTTGTTCCTTGGATGCATCGGATCGAAAACTGGTTGCAGTTTTGTCATTATTATCTAACCTGCACCCTCTATCAGCTTAAATTTGTTCTGAACTCACAGTCTGAATTTTATAATGAGCTTTACATTTCACACAGTCGGTGTGGAAACAGGCCTTTCGGCCCAACTTGCCCACACCAACCAACATGCCCCATCTACACCAGTCCCACCTGCCTGCATTTGGCCCATATCCCTCTAAACCTGTCCTATCCATGTACCTGTCCGAATGTTTCTTAAACATTGCATTAGTACCTGCCTCAACTACCTCCTCCAGCAGCTCGTTCCATACACCCACCACCCTATGTGTGAAAAGGTTACCTCTCAGGTTCCCATTAAATCTTTCCCCCCCACCCCCCTCACCTATACAAGGTGACCTCACCCCTCCCCAAACAATGCAAACAATGCAGAGAATTACAATCTTCCACTCTATCTGACATTCTCCGTCCATCCAGCCTTTGTTCTTCTGCCCTTCACCCGAACATTGGCATCTTTACTCAGCTCCACTCTCCACAACTTTCCACTTCCAAACCCTTTATGCTTCCCTTCATTTTGAAAAAAAAATCAGAACCTCGCAAATGTGTATTTTAAGCCAGACCTTTCAATTTATCCAATCTCTTCCCCGATAGCTATTCATCTTGTCCATTGTATTTATTTTATCGTCTTTGCTAACTAATGTTCCCATCACAATACTCCAATCCCAATTCTGAAGCTACCAGTCAACTAATTTGTAAGATGTTACTACGAGCTGAATTAGGCCATATGGCCCATCAAGTCTACTCTGCCATTCAATCATGGCTGATCTATCTCTCCCTCCTAACTCCATTCTCCTGCCTTCTTTCTCCCCATAACCCCTGACACCTGCAAAATCGGGAATCTATCTATCTCTGCCTTAAAAATATCCTTTGACTTGGCCTCCACAGCCTTCTCTGGTAATGAATTCCACATATTCACCACCATCTGACTGAAGAAATTCCTCCTCATCTCCTTCCTAAAGTAACATACTTTAATTCTGAGGCTGTGACCTCTGGTCCTCGACTCTCCCACGAGTGAAAATATCCTCTGCACATCCCCTCTATCCAGGCCGATATTGTCAGCAACCCCTTTGCAACTCTCACACTGAATTTACCATAGAGTCAGTTCAGTTCTGCAAACTTTAAGAAATAAGTTGTGATCAACAGGTCAATGGTATGAGAAATGTGAATGGACATGTGACATTGCATTACATTTTGCACTGTATGCAGCATTGTGTGACTTGATGTCATTATTATTGTTATACGATTACAATGTGACACACGGCCTTCCCAAGTCTCTGACAGAGGGCCAATAAGGTGAAGAAAATGTAAACCCTGAGCAAAGACAGGCTAAAAGGTGTTCCGTTTGATCCCTGTTTGTGGGAAATTTGCTGAACGTTGTAGGCTGATGCTATAGTTGACATCAGTTATGTTGATCAAAGGAAATCAGGCAATATTCTGGTCCTAGAGAGACTGCAGTCCAAAGAATGGTCCCGACCCAAAACGTTGTCCGTCCAATCCCTCCATAAATGCTGCCTGTCCGCCGACCAGCAATTTGTTTTTTAGTTTAAGTCTCCAGCCCTCTTCATTAGTTAGAGACAAGAAACTGCAGATTCTGGTTTACAAAGAAGGATACAAAGTGCTGGAGTAACTATAGATAGATAACATTCCAGGTCGAGACCCTGCTTCATTGTGAAGAAGGATCCTGACCCAAAACGTCACCTATCCATTAACCCGCTAAGTTACTCCAGCATTTTGTATCCTTCTTTCCATTAGTTGCTAATTATTGCTGGATGTTCAAGGGGAACAATGATGGAGAGAATTCAAAATATTCCGTATCCGATGCTGGAAAAGTATGTGGGAAGGAACTGCAGATGCTGGTTTACACCGAAGATAGATACTAACTGCTGGAGGAATGCAGCAGGTCAGGCAGCATCACTGGAGAAAAAGAATAGGTGACGTTTCGGGTCAAGACCCTTGTTCAGACTGAGAGTCTGAGCAGAGGGAAACTAGAGGTATGAAAAGGTGCAAAGAGCAAATAAATGAAAGGTATGAAAAGCATCTCACTTTTAAAGATCATTTGTAGGATCGGCAAGATGTTTGGATCAAGCAGGCAGAGTGGGGGAAAGAGAGACACAAACTGCTGGATTAACTCTGCAGATCAGGCAGCATCGCTGGATAAAAGGAATAGGTGACGTTTTGTTTCGGGACCATTCTTCAGAGTGGGAAATAAGAGAAAGAGACGTGACTGGGTTTAGAGTGATCTCAGCTGAGGCTGCGGGAAAGCAGGACAGAAACCTGGCGTGATGAGCAATGGCAGATAGTCAGGCATAATAAGATCAATTAATTGCTCAGCGTATTGCTGAGCGTGTGTGGGCAGTGTATCGCCACGGGTATGGTAGCAAATGTTGCTGGACCAGCTGTCAGAGTCCTGGACAATCGATCCAAAGGCACGAGCGTTAATCCCACCAAGACAGTTGGGGGATTTAAATTCAAGTAATTACATGAATCTGGAATTAAAAGCTGGTTTCATTAATGGCCACCGTGAAGCTACCAGATTGTCGTTAAAATTCCATCTGGTTTTTGAATGCCTGTCTGGGAGGATGATCTGCAATCCGACAAGCATTGGCTAAGATGTGACTCCACACCCATTGGGGTGGCTGACTCTGGACTCTCTACTCAACGATGAACCATCATCACCGGCATCCACCTCGCAGCAACAAACACATTAAAGATAAAGCAAGTCTTCTTCTTGTGAATGAAACATTAGCCAAAGGAATAGTTAGATCTCAAGCCAGGTGTTGAGCAGCCTGGTTGTTGTCTCTGTTGGCGTCAATGTCTGCCAAGCCCTGAGCTCCATTTGGTGGGTGGCAGAGCTGGCACCCAGAGATGACATGGTTGGCTGTCTGTTGTGCTGCTCCGCATTCACCGGCTGGGCTCTGGCGGAGTCCGCATCTCCACGTGCTGGCATTGAAACACCCGACTCCAGTACCAAGTCTGTTGAACTTCACCCATGCTCCTCTGCGGAGGTCAGACCCTGGACAGCTTTTATCTGGTGAAGAGATGTAGCTGTGTAATTGAGATGAGGTTGCCTTCCACTTGCAAGTGAGAATTTAAAAAAAAAAATCAAAATACACGCACAGATTGTCTTGCCCAGAGTAAGAGTATCGAGCATCAGAGGACATGGGTCCAAGTTGAAGGAGAAAAGATTTAATAGGAACCAGAATGAGTAACTGGTTCACACAAAGAGTGGTGGGTGTATGGAACCAACTGCCAGAGGAGGTAGTTGAGGCAGGGACTATTGCTATGTTTAAGAAACATTTAGACAGGTACATGGATAAGACACGTTTAGAGGGATATGACCCAAACACAGGCAGATGGGCTAGTGTAGATGGGACATGTTGGCCGGTGTGGGCAAGTTGGGCTAAAGGGCCTGTTTCCATGCTGTAACCATGACTCTTTATCAAAATAGTTAATGTTTTATCCACATTGTCCTTCCCCTGAACGCTTAGAATAGGTCCTGCTTCCATGGGAACTCAAGTTAATGAGTTTGAAGGCGTAATGAAAGATGGAGAGCTCTGCATATTTTCCATGCAATTCATGAAACCTTATCACCTGTCTTGGAACAAGTTAAACATGATACCTTATAGTGGAGGAACGAATTGCAGATGCTGGTTTATACTGAAGAAATACATAAAAAGCTGGAGTAACGGGTCAACGGGTCAGGCAGCAACTCTGGAGAGAAGAAATAGATGAGGTTTCGAGTCAGAACGTCTAAAGAAGGGTTTCGACCCTGACTACTGGTGCTGTCTGTACGGAGTTTGTACGTTCTCCCTGCGACTTGCGTGGGTTTTCTCCAAGATCATCGGTTTCCTCCCAAACTCCAATGACGTACAGGTTTGGAGGTTAATTGGCTTGGTATAAATGTAACAATGTCTCGTGTGTGTGTAAGGTAGTGTTAATGTGCGGGGATCATTGGTAGGTGAGGGCTCGGTGGGCCGAAGGGCTTGTTTCTATGCTGTATCGCTAAACTAAACTATACTAAAAGATATACAAAGACATACAAACAATACTAAAATCAACCTGTCTATAGTGTACAGAGAAAGGTTAATGTGTGCAACATTTTGTACGAGATAAAGTCCGATTGAAATATGGGAATTTCAGTTTGTCAAAGTAACAAGCCGTGAAGAAATAAAAGTCTGAAGAAGGGTCTCGACCCGAAACATCACCCACTCCTTCTATCCAGTCTTGCTGCCTGTCCCGCTGAGTAACTTCAGCATTTTTGTGTCTATCTTCAGTTTAAACCAGCATCTGCAGTTCCTTCCTACACATGAAGCAAGCAGCAACTTGTCCTGTTTTGAGCAACATGTAGAATGATCTTCTGCTCTGCTTCCTTCCCTTCATTGCCGGTGGCTGCTGTCCTGTCACTGTATGTTGGCCTAATTGACGATTCAGAAAGCATCTCGCACCAGTCACCCAGACTGACAGCTGATGCCAGACTGAGTGGGCCATACCTGACAGCTCCTGTTACATTTCATAAAGCTTGTCTCCATTCCCCGCGCTCTCCTCTCCACCCAACCAACCGAACTGATCCGACTACTTACAGCGACGAGGACCAAACTGTCAAGAAGGATCGGTTGTGTTGCCACACTGGTTGATGGTTTTTGATGTATATGCAGGACAAACAGTAGATTGAGTTGACATTGTCACATCTCACAGGCGGTGATCGAAATCTGTGTAAATGCCATGGGGTGCTAACAGATATTTGATCAGATGCTAATGTGCCTTTGTTAGGTACTTGCCAGAATGTTTGCAAGCAAATATGGATCCCTACAATACTGGTTTGTTAATGTTTAGTTTTGTTTAGTTTAGAGAAACAGCGCGGAAACAGGCCTTTTGGCCCACCGGGTCCGCACCGACCAGCGATCCCCCCACACTAGCACTATCCTACACACACTGGGGACAATTTACATTTACACCAAGCCAATTAACCTACAAACCCGTATGTCTATGGAGTGTGGGAGGAAGCCAAAGATCTTGGAGGAAACCCAAGCAGATCATGGGGAGAACGTACAAACTCCCTACAGACAGCACCCACGGTCGGGATCGAACCCGGGTCTCCTGCTCTGTGATGGGCTTGTCCCACTTAGGCCACTTTTCAGGCGACTGCAGGATACTATGCAGTCGCCACATGGTTGCCACATGTTCACGCGTGGTTGCCGGGGAGTCGCCTTCATGGTCGTGAGGAGTTCCCGCATTCTGGCAACTAGTCGCGGCCTCATTATGGTCGCCCCAAAATTTTCAACACGTTTAAAAATTGTCGGCGACTAGAATAAAGCCGCAATGGAGAGCAGCGGGAATTCTCGTGCCGTAGGTGGGTCTCCAGGAGGTGCTTGTGGGTTGCCAGGAGGTCGAAGGTTCTCGTAGGTTGTAGCCAGTGCTGACCGGTGAATTTCATTGGCTCATTGGGGGAAATAAACATAAGCAGTGGTTTTCAGAACCAAGGGTAACCGACCGGTAATGTTACATGTCTGCCAAGATTCACAGCCGTGTATCTCTGGCTCCGTGTATCTCGGACAGCGCTCCCCCCGCTTGCCCTGTCCCCCGCCTGCATAACAGGCTGGTAAAGGAAGCGATGTGTGTGTGTGTGTGTTTCACTCTGATAGCGTTCCAACTTGACAATCGCCGGCAGACTGCTGAAAAATCGCCTAAGTGGGACAGGCCCATGTGGCAGCAACTCCACCGCTGCACCACCGTGCCGCCTATAATGTGTCTAAAGCAATTTAGGAACTGTACATTTGTCTGAAGCGTATGCCATTTTTCTCATCTAAATTAGCAGAACTTTATTTCAACGTCTTCTTGTATAGTTTGGTGATACAGCATGGAAACAGGTCCTTTGACACCTCCCCCCCCCCTCTGCATCCCACCCACCCACCCCCCCCACCCCCCACCCCCGGCCACCAAGAACAAAGAGGGACCCAGAGGAGGGCGGGCGTGGTAGATGAAGAGGAACAATTTTGAATACTTTTGTAACTTTGTCAATGGCCTTTACGCGGCGGTGACTCTTTGCATAATTGTGTACTGTTTGCAAAAGAAAGAATTTCACTGAACCTAGTACACATGGAAGTGGCGGCGTTGCCTTGCAGCTGCGGCTCGCCTGCAGTCCGTTTGTCTTTTCTGTTTTTTGTTTTCTCTTGTCCCGTTTTTACAGTTTATTTCGGTTTATTTAGTTGTGTGTGTGGGGGGGGGGGGGTGGGTGTAACGTGTTTTTTGACTCTTCCTTCGGGGGGATGCGACCTTTCCTGCCGTATCCCCCGTCTCCGTGTCCGTCTGCGCTGAGGCCTATCGCGGAGCTGGCGGCCTCCAACTGCGACCGACCTCGAGGCTGCGGAGGTAGAGCCAGGACTTACCAACGCGAGGCTGGCCGACTTCGGGGCTGTGGTTGCGGGGCGACCCAACGTACGACCCGACTTTGGAGCCTCGGTGGACGACATCATCGGGAGCTCGAGTTCTGTTTTCCGGAGCTCCCGCAACTACAGCTGCGTCCGCTGGACTGGAGGGCGGCAGCTTCGGCAGCTTCGACAGCCCCGGGCCGCGGAGTTTGAACCGGCCCGTTTGCGGAGCACGGATTCAGCCGCGGGACTTACTTACCATCACCCGGCGGGGTCACAAGATCGGAGGCTTGGATTGCCTCAGCGCAGAGGGAGAGCAAGGAGGGAAGAGACAATGACTTTGGGACTTTAAACTGTGTTGAGTGTTTGTTATTTATTCTATGTTATGACTGCAGGCTAAACCATTTTGTTGCACTGAAAAGTGCAATGACAATAAATTGAATCAAATCAAACATGACAATAAAGTGTCATTCAATGAATGATTGTGTCAATCAATCAATCAATCAATCAATCAATCATCCAACTCAACATAGATCAATAACTCTATCCTTTATTCCTTATAGACTTACTTAGGGCTGCATCTCCTTATTTCCAGATGAATAGTTCTCTGGGCAGCATTGGTCAACACCAGTTTGGCATTTTCATCTTATTGCAAAATGCTTTTAACATATTCAATATTCTCTCTTGTGTTTTCAGTATTTAATATCCAATTGCCTAAGGTTTTGGCCAAGAAAAAAAAAAAAAAGGCTGAACTTTCTGCTATGGAAGAGTTTGCTTTGAGAAAACTTCAAAGCTACATATTACAAAATGTTCCGTTGCCAGTGTGTGTTGTATAATCCTTTTTTACATTGTGGCCCATTGTTTATCCAAGGTTAAAAGACAGCGCTAGGAAACAGCGCTGCAGCTGAGAGAAGGAAGAAAATGCCGCCCTTCTATAAACTGCTTAATTATTGTTTGCTGAGGCCGTGTGAGTAAATGTAACCAGAATATGAAAGCTCGATTTGCATTCGAATAAATCTAACTGTTTTATTATGAGCGTACCCTTTGGAGATAAGATAAAATGCCTGAGAATAAGGTTGATAGCAATTCAAATATCAAGTTAACACCTCCATAATTAAAAGCTGCAATCCATTTAAGAACGGATAATATGTTTTCGCCTTTTGTGCAAATACTAATTTAGCATTGCACTTTACACAAAGACAATTTTATATAATGCCAAGTGCATAAATTGTAGAGCTAGGCACCGTATTTAGTTTTTAGTTCATATTTTTTTTAGTTTAGAGATATTTTTTAGTTTAGAGCGAATGGTATGTTAGCATTCATAGCAAAAGGATTTGAGTATAGGAGTAGGGAGGTTCTACTGCAGTTGTACAGGGTCTTGGTGAGACCACACCTGGAGTATTGCGTACAGTTTTGGTTTCCTAATCTGAGGAAAGACATTCTTGCCATAGAGGGAGCACAGAGAAAGTTCACCAGACTGATTCCTGGGATGTCAGGACTTTCATATGAAGAAAGACTAGATAGACTCGGCTTGTACTCGCTAGAATTTAGAAGATTGAGGGGGGGTCCTATAGAAACTTACAAAATTCTTAAGGGGTTGGACAGGCTAGATGCAGGAAGATTGTTCCCGATGTTGGGAAAGCCCAGAACAAGGGGTCACTGTTTAAGGATAAGGGGGAAATCTTTTAGGACCGAGATGAGAAAAATATTTTTCACACAGAGAGTGGTGAATCTCTGGAATTCTCTGCCACAGAAGGTAGTTGAGGCCAGTTCATTGTCTATATTTAAGAGGGAGTTAGATGTGGCCCTTGTGGCTAAAGGGATCAGGGGGTATGGAGAGAAGGCAGGTACAGGATACTGAGTTGGATGATCAGCCATGATCATATTGAATGGCGGTGCTGGCTCGAAGGGCCAAATGGCCTACTCCTGCACCTATTTTCTATGTTTCTATGTTACTGTATAGCATGGAAACAGGCCCTTCGACCCACCGAGTCCACACCGACCAGCGATCCCCGCACGTTAACACTACCCTACACATACTTGAGACATTTTACATTTATACCAAGCCAATTAACCTACAAACCTGTACATCTTTGGAGTGTGGGAGGAAACCGAAGATCTCGGAGAAAACCCGCACAGGTCACGGGGAGAACGTAGAAACTGAGTGGTCAGGATCAAACCCGGGTCCCTTGCACTGTAAGGCAGCAACTCTACTGCTGCGCCACCATGTCGTGTGGTTAGAATATGTGTCGGAAAGAACTGCAGATGCTGCAAATGCTAGTCCAGTTTGAAGAAGTGTTTCGACGCGAGACGTCACCATTTCCTTCTCTCCAGACCAGCTGAGTTACTCTAGAATTTTGTGTTCACCATACTTGTTACTTTGATATGTTATTGATGTCCACCATAGGTATTAGCCAAGGCAAGCAGCCGGTGATCCCACTGTCGTAGAGCTATATAGCATAGAAACAGGCCCTTTGGCCCAACACGCCAATGTTAGCCAGGTTTTCGTACTGAGATAATCCCATTTGCCTGCGTCTAGCCCATATTCCTCCAAACCTTTCCATCCATTGACCTAACCATGTGTCGTTTACATGTCGTAATTGTACCTGTCTTTTCCACTTCCTCCGTCAGTTTGTTCCACACACGCACCACCCTCTGTGCAGAAAGAAAATTCCCTCAGATCTCTCTTAAATCTTTCCCCTCTCACCTTAAACTGATGTCCTTTCAAATCCACTACCCTAGGGAAAGGACAGTGGTTGTGTTGAAACATCTTTCCTCACTAAACAATGGCATTTGACAAAGGTCTAAAACAGCATCGTGATTCTTTGTCAGGAGGAATTTTACTTGATCTTATGATGACATTAAAAATTAAAGGTACATTGAAAGAAACCGAAATGTATAACATTATTTTTGTCAGAAACCTTCCCTGTTTAACACTGTCCCTGTCAGCAAACCTCAGTGTCTGCATAATCTTTGGTTGCAGTTTTTATGTCAACACTCATAATAGATCTATGCTCATTTGTTAATTTGTACAATGGCAAATACTATTTCAGAACAGCAGTATTTTGACTTTTGTCTCATTGTAACTCGTTTTCACCTCCTCCACAGCTAACAATGGCCTGCTTCCTTTGTTACTATTCTGCATATCTTTCATTCATTTGCTTTTCATCTCTATATCACTGTCTATATCTCTCATTTCCCTTTCCCCTGACTCTCAGTCTCAAGAAGGTCTGCCTTTTCCTTTTCTCCAGAGATGCTGCCTGTCCCGCTGAGTTACTCCAGCTTTTTGTGGCCATCGTCGGTTTAAACCGGCATCTGCAGTTCCTTCCATCACAGTATCTTGACACAATCTGTCGATGGGCTAATTCATTTCATTCAAAATGTAACTTAATTTTACAAAGAAACCAGATTTCCAAATGTCCAGAACAAACTGCAAAAAAATGAAGCATTCAAATGCTTCACCGATCTATGGCTGGCAGTGTTTCTGCTTCACAGAACCGGAGACTTGGGTTCACTCCTAACCACGGGTGCCGTCTATGTGGAGTTTGTACATTCTCCCTGTGACTGCGTGGGTCCAAAGGTATGTGAGTTTGTAGGTTCATTGGCCTCTGTAAAATTGCCCCCTAAAATGTAGGGAGGGATGACTTGAGAATTAAGGGACAGAAGTTTAGGGGTAACATGAGGGGGAACTTCTTTACTCAGAGAGTGGTAGCGGTGTGGAATGAGCTTCCAGTGAAGGTGGTGGAGGCAGGTTCAATTTTATCATTTAAAAATAAATTGGATAGTTATATGGATGGGAAAGGAATGTAGGGTTATGGTCTGAGTGCAGGTAGATGGGACTAGGGGAGAATACGTGTTCGGCACAGACTAGAAGGGCCGAGATGGCCTGTTTCCGTGCTGTAATTGTTATATGGTTATAACATAAAACTAGGGTAAACTATGGGTAGAAGACACACAAACCCTACCAGATATCGTCAAGTTATATTTATTGTCATATGCAAAAGTACAGTGAGCTACAGGTACAATGAAAAACTTGCTTATGGTAAGTTATACGTCAGAGAATTAAGCTGAGAGAAAATAACTCAGTATTAGTCAAAAAAATTGTTCTCGAGAAACAAGTAAAATTGAAAGCTGATAATTGCCAAGGACCTGAGGATCCACATCTTAGAGTTTTGAAATAACCTCGATAAGACCCCCTTCAACTTCCTACACTCAAAGGAATAAAGTGCAGGTCTGCTCAGCCTCTCCCTGTAGCTCAGGCCCTCAAGTCCTGGCAATATCCTTGTAGATGGTCTCTGCCCTCTTTCCAGGTTAACAACATCCTTCCACTGACGGAGACAAAGAATGCAGGCATCATCTCTGGAGAGAAGGAATGGGTGTTGTCAGTGCCGGATTTAGATGAAGAGAGGCCCTAAGCTGTTCCACTTGTGAGGCCCCCAGCGACCGGACAGCCATGGCGGCCAAATCTCCCACAATTCAAAGCGAGAGAGAAAGTGCCCAGCGTCGTTGCCGTTGCAGTGCGCATGCGCAGGGCGGCCGATGATGCGCTGGCCGTGGTTGTGCGCGTGTGCAAGGCGCTTATATTTTGGAAATGTACGCCCCGTTTTTTCAATTTTTTCGGGGGGGCCCCCTAGAAAGTGGGGGCCCTAAACTATAGCTTGTTTAGCTTATACGTAAATCCGGCACTGGGTGTTGTTTTGGGTCGAGACCCTTCTTCAGAACATCCATCCTCTAGCAAGGTGACCAAAACTGAACACAATACTCCACATGCGGCCTCACCAACATCTTGCACAACTATAACGTCCTAACTTCAACACTCAAGTTAAACTTCTCTACTCATATTCTTCTCATTTACTTTATTTATTTTGAAAGCAAAATGCTTCGAATTCTGCACGTCACCACAGCCACAATTTGTGATCAATTTGTGATCAATTTGTGTCACTAGCTTCTTAAATTTTGCAAGTTTATGTTGGCCACGTCATACGATAATAACCCAGAGGAAATGGAAATTGGCAATACATGGGCTATTGCAGTAAAGTTTAAGATTGGTTTTCATTTATTATTATAACAGCGCAGCACAGATGTTTGTGTCGGCTGGCAAGGAATAACATTAATATTAACTGGGATTGCTTTCGTGGAGAAGGGCCGGGGAGGGAGATGGGGAATAAATTGTTGAGGTAGGTTAGGAGAGTTTTTGGCATAGTATGCTGATGAACTACCAGGGGAAGGAGCATTGTTGGGGAATGTAGCTGGTCAAGTGGAGGGAATACCTTGGTTGGACTATTTTGAAGACAGTGGCCATTGCTCCATGCATTCCAAAATGGTTCGCTTTAGTTCAGAGATACAGCATGCAAATAGTTTCCTTTGGGCCACCAAGTCCACGCCAACCATGGATCACCCATTCACATCAGCTTTCTGCTATCTCACTTTCACATCCACTCCCCACACATTAGGGCAACTGTATTTACTATTATCGGAGGCCAATTAACCGACAAACTTAAGATAGACACAAAAAGCTGGAGTAACTCAGCGGGACAGGCAACACCTCTGGAGAGAAGGAATGAGACCCTTCTTCAGACTCAGACAAACCTACTCGTCTTTGAGATGTGGGAGGAAACCAAAGCACTCAGGAAATCCACACGGTCGCAGGAAGAGCGTGCAACCTCCACACAGACAGCACCCAAGGTCAGGAACGAACCCGGGTCTCTGTCGCTGAAAGGCAACAGCCGTGCCACCTGGATTCTCAAAACATATTCGCAAAACCTGTTTTTATTTCGCATTTCCAACATATTCAGTTTTGTTTTTTACAACTGTGGTTGTCCGTTGGTTTATTATGGCCCCATCAAACAAATAAACTTGACAGGTTATTGCCATTGCTCTGCTATCATTTCGCAAACAAGTAAAGCCCTGAGGTCCATATTTTCTTTTTCTATTTCGTATAAAAATAGGAGCTGTTCCTTAGGTATTTGTCTAGCCTTTTCTTGCAGATTATAAATAAGGTAATTTAATCCAGCCCAGCCAATCTGACTTGCCCAGAGCTAGAGAGATAAGGTGATAGGTCTCCCCTTCGCGGCAAAAGTACTTAAGTGTTTTGAAAACATTAGCATTCTGAGAAAAGCCCGTTCAATTCAAGATTGACTTTATGCCATTTTAACAGAATACTCAAATAATGTGGCCAGATTCCATTGCCCATTGGAAAGGAAGTGTGTAGGGAGGAAATGCAGATGCTGGTTTTCACCGAAGATAGACACAAAATGCTGGAGTTAAGGGCTTGTCCCACCAGCATGCGACTGCATGCGGCTAGTGCGACCAAACGTGGTGGCTTGAGGCGGGGCCGGTCCCACTTCCAACCGCGGAGCCGTCTGGAGTTGTGCGGGGCTGGTCCCGACATCATACTCACCAATCAGCTGGGCAGGAGGCGGGCCGACTGAATTTGGATGTCGCACGGCGTGGGCGGTTACGTCATCACTCAACGGCACGCCGGACGGTGACATCATCGCGCAACTCCACGCACTAGGCGTACGCTGTCGAGACGCTGCATACGGCATCGAGGACGCTGCGTACGGCCTCTATGCATCAGCGGACCGACAGGCTGTTGCCGCGCAGGATTTTTGGACAGTGTCAGTTTTTCGGAGCCCCGCGCGATGTCGGGACCAGCCCGGCTCCGACGATCGAAGTGGGACCGGCCCCGCGAGGCCGTACAGCTCAAGCGACCACGCTAGGTCGTGCTCGCCGCATGCAGTCGCGTGCTGGTGGGACAGGCCCTTAACTCAGCAGAACAGGCAGCATCTCTGGATAGAAGGAATGGGTGATGTTTCGGGTCGAAAGGAAGAGTAGTTTGATTTGTTGGACGGACAAAGGCAGTTTTTGCTTATTCTGCTTTATTTGCTCAGGACAGATGATTAATTCATCTATCTTTTAATTTTGTTTGGAGATACAGTATGGAAACAGGCCCTTTGGCCCATTGAGTCCACATTGACCACTGTTCACCCGTACACTAGTTCTATCCTACACAGGAGGGACAATTTACAGAAGCCAATCAACCTACAAATCAGCACGTCTTTTGGAATGTGGGAGGAAACCAGAGCACCCGGAGAAAACACACGCGGGGAGAACGTACAAACTCTGTAGAGATAGCACCCACGCCGTCACAGGGGGAACGGAAAACTCTGCACAGACAGCACCTGAAGTCAGGATGGAACCTGGGTCTCTGACGCTGTAAGGCAGCAACTCTACCGCTGCGCCACTCTGCTGCCCGAAAAGCTTTTTGTCAACGCTTACAACATGTGTTACAGAACTATTTTACAAAAAGCAGTCAGTAAGGAAGGAGCAACAAGAGAAGGGAAAAATTGTTGATTATTGAGGTGCTTTAGGACACATGGCCTTCTGGAAAAGGTTGACTTACATCCTGGTAATAAAGAACGTAATACCCCATCAGTTAAAATTGGTATAAGCATTGATTGCTTTGTTGCAGACTCACACAAGCAGCTGTTATCTCAATGGGTGACCTGGGACAGATTTTTTCAATGTTAATATTGTCACGTTGGAATAATCCATCAAATAAGTCCTCATATTTTCATTTGAGAAAGATTCTACTTTACATAAAGGAAGGGGATCTTTTGTTAGGTTTAAGGTGAGGGGGGGGGGGGGGGGAAGATTTACGAGGAATCTAAGGGGTAAATGTTTCACACAAAGGGTACAGGGTGTATGGAATGAACTGCCAGAGGAGGAGGTTGAGGCAGGGACTGTTGCAACGTTTAAGAACAATTTGGCAGGTACTCGATTGGGACAGGTTCAGAAGGATATGGGCCAAACAAAAGCAAGTGCGACTAGTGTCGATGGGACGTGTTGGTCTGTGTGGGCAAGATGGGCCGAAGGGCCCATTGCTACTCTGTGTGACTCATTGACTTTCCTTTTGCCATAGAGGGAGTACAGAGAAGGTTCACCAGACTGATTTCTGGGATGTCAGGACTTTCATATGAAGAAAGATTGGATAGACTAGGCTTGTACTCGCTAGAATTTAGAAGATTGAGGGGGGATCTTATAGAAACTTACAAAATTCTTAAGGGGTTGGACAGGCTAGATGCAGGAAGATTGTTCCTGATGTTGGGGAAGTCCAGAACAAGGGGTCACAGTTTAAGAATAAAGGGGAAATCTTTTAGGACTGAGATGAGAAAAACATTTTTCACACAGAGAGTGGTGAATCTGTGGAACTTTCTGCCACAGAAGGTAGTTGAGGTCCATTCCATTGGCTATATTTAAGAGGGAGTTAGATGTGGTCCTTGTGGCTAAAGGGATCAGGGGGTATGGAGAGAAGGCAGGTACAGGATACTGAGTTGGATGATCAGCCATGATCATATTGAATGGCGGTGCAGGCTCGAAGGGCCGAATGGCCTACTCCTGCACCTACTTTCTATGTTTCTATGTTTCACACACATATCCTCTCATTCATTTATTCACCTTCACATGCAGATACTTTGTCACTTAATCACTCATTCATCAGTCGTGAGTGTTCATCCACGTGTGTATGAGGTGGTTGAGAGCAGATGGATGGGGCATTGATGGGGGCAATAAGGGAGATTAAGAGAATTGAGGGAGATTAGGGGAAGGGGCAACACAAGGGTGCAATTTTGGAATGGTTTTGAAAGTGGAAGACTGCAGAAGGAATAGTTGGGCAGAACGGCAGTTGTCTAACATGCCCTATTGATTTCTGAAAGCAATCATTGGTTTTCATGTAAACTGAAAGGAAGACACGGGGGAAGTACCAGAAGGTTTGCAAGGGTGCGAGCACTTCTGTCCACCCGCCTTTAAGGAGAATAAATGGAAGTGAGATTGAGGTCAATGGGTGGTACAATGGAGCAGCGGCAGAGTTGCTGCCTTACAATGCTGGAGACCCCGGTTCGATCCTGACTACGGGTGCTGTCTGTATGGAGTTTGTACGTTCTCCCTGTTACCATGTGGGTTTCCTCCGGTTGCTCTGGTTTCCTCCTACGTTCCAAAGACGTACGGGTTTGTAGGTTAATTGGCTTAGGTAAGTTTAAAATTGTCCCTCGTGTGTGTGGGATGGTGCAAGTGTGTACGGAGTGATCGCTGGTCGATGCTCAATGATACAAAATAAATTAGTTTAAATTCGTTGATATTTTTTTAGCTTTCAAAAGTAGTAAAGGAGGAACACTTGTTCTTCTGTTTGGCTATAGGCTCAAACAAAACATAGCTTGCTGTTTTCACCAAGATTAAAGTTTCAATTTGGTAAATTTGGTTGGTAAAACTTGATATAATTTCCAAAAATGAGATGAAATATTTCTTATCAATAATATTTAATTAATGTTGTTATTGGCCAGATATTATATAAACATTGCATCTTCATACAGTTCTGGTAATACTTTAAATAACCTTTTCAAATTGATAAAGTGCAATTTTTGGCAATAAGTTTCTTTTGATTGTCATTTAATTGTTAGCAAATTTAGGGATATTTTTAAATTGGTCTTATCTTATCGAGTCCACATCACAAGCTTAGATATTGTTCAGCCAGAGCTGAACACACTTCTCGGCATCTTCATTGTAGGCAGCGAGATCGGCAGCTCTGCATTGGTTTTCCAGTTGAGGGCATTTCAGCAGGTGTTCCATTGTTTGTGGTTCAATACCACATTCGCAGGTGACATCGTCGGAGTTATATCCCCACTTGTTTAGAGACTCCTTGGCTCTGCCAGCATCAGTTCCCAATCGATTGAGGCATTCCCATCTGGTCCAACTTGCATCAGCACCAGGAGGGAGTTGCTCACTTGCCGTTAGTCCCATGGTTTAGTTTAGTTTAGTTTAGTCTAGAGATACAGCGTGGAAACAGGCCCTTTCGGCACAACCGGGTCCGCGCCGACCAGCGATCCCCGCACATTAACACTATCCTATACCCACGAGGGATATATTTTTTTTACATTTACTTAGCCACTTAACCTACAAACCTGTACATCTTTGGAGTGTGGGAGGAAACCGAAGATCTCGGAGAAAACCCACGCAGGTCACGGGGAGAACGTACAAACTCCGTACAGACAGCACCCGTAGTCAGGATCGAACCTACATCTCCGGCATTGCATTCGCTGTAAAGCAGCAACTCTACTGCTGCGCCACCGTAGTTGAGGGAGGTAGAGTGGATATTCTATCATCCCATATAGAGACTTGTGATTTACTTGTTGTAATGCCAGGGCCTCAAGAGGAGTCACACAGTTAAGGAAACTTTTCCTCGACTTTAGGGCGGCTGGGAAATGGTGTCTGGCCGAACATTGGATGTGGTTCATCTGTTATCTGCTGCGGGCGCTCCTTCATGCTGGCTCCTGCTCTTCTTGCTCTAAATTGGTTATAGTGTTACACTTTAACGTTTAATTTGTTTATACTCTTCCTGATGAAATTGTATGAAAATATTACAAAATATTGTCAATATTGCAAAACCACTTTTAAACCAAAATTGTTGAAAGCGATGGTACACAAAAAAGCTGGAGAAACTCAGCGGGTGCAGCAGCATCTATGGAGCGAAGGAAATAGGCAACGTTTCGGGCCGAAACCCTTCTTCAGATGATCGGGGGTGGGGTGGTGGGGAGAAGAAAGGAAAAAGGAGGAGGAGCCCGAAGGCTGGGGGATGGGAGGAGACAGCAAGGACTAACAAAATTGGGAGAATCCAATGTTCAAATTTCTTAAACACTTGTTGAAAGCAATGTTGATCATGATGCAGTGTGTAAAATGTAACCAAGATATTGGTTATTACATCTTGGTAAACCATTTGTGAATTCAATTTATTAACTTCGTGATTGGAAAGTAATGATTTATTGCTAGTACGCAACATTCCATTTAAAAATTGCATTAGCGTCCAAATTAAATGCTGTTGGTTTTCATCATTGCTAAAGAAATAACCAAACTAATTGTGGTGAACGTTTGAAAAGACTGGGTGGGGAATGTGACCAAAGGGAGTTAATTTTGGACCTAAGTGTAACTTATTTTTAAAGATGGTTTGATTTAATGCAAATATTGATTTAGATTCACTGACTCGAGTCTGGGCAAATGGCATATGTTACGTCAAGAGGACACAAAGTGCTGGAGTAACTCTGCGGGTCAGGCAGCAACTCTGGAGAACATAGATAGGTGACGTTTCTGGATGGGACCCTTCTTCAGACTGGTTGTTGGGAGTGGGGACGTGGGGGTAAGCAGGGAGAGAGAAGAGGCGGGACAATACGTGGCAGGTAATAGGTGAACACAGGTGAGATGGGACTTCTGATAGGCAGATAGATACAAAAAGCTGGAGTAACTCAATGGGACAGGCAACATCTCTGGAGAGAAGGAATGGGTGATGTTTCGAGTCGAGACCCTTCTTCAGACTGATAGGCAGATGGTTGGAACAAAGGCCAAAGATTAGAGCAGAAGGTGTGAGAGAGACAGGTGAAAGGGTTGCAAATTGTGAAGCTAGAGGAAGGAATGTATTAGGAGCGGGAGGTGGAAGAGGATGGGAGAAACTGGTGTGAAACCAGGTGGGGTACCGGGATATGGAGTGAGGGGGTGGGAGAAAGAGGGGCAGGTGTGGATGAGGAAGGGGAGATTTGTTTGAGGTTACATAAAATTGGAGAATTCAATATTCATACCGCTGGGTTGTAAGCTACCCAAGTGAGTTATGGAGTGCTATTCCTCCGGTTTGGTCTCACTCTGGCACTGGAGGATGCCCAGGACAGAAAGGTCACAGGAAATATGTACACTGTTTCTCTAACCTCAAGTGACCCTTGCATCCCCTCTCTCTTCGTCCCTCCCCCACTGTAGTCATCGTACTAGTTTCACTGCCATCCTACTCACTTTCACGATCTGCTTAACTCAGTATCATCCACTCTACAGCCAACAATTGACCATTGTGGGCTCCACCTTTCATTGATTATCGATGCTTTTTGCATATCTTTGATTCGGGTGCTCTATTTATCTTCTATATCTCTTTTGATTTCCTCTGACTCTCAGTCTGAAGAAGGGTCTCTACCCAAAATGTCACCAATTCCTTTTCTCCGGAGATGCTGCCTCTCCCGCTGAGTTTCACCAGCTTTTTGTGTCTATCTTTGGTGTAAATCATCATCTGCAGTTCCTTCGTACACTCAACCTGTGTTGTGTTGCATATTTTTACATATTAATGTTAGTTTGCCTTCACATTATTATATTGCCCTTCATGAAGATGACGTCATTGCAGTCGTCACCCTTTATATTTGTGTCCAAATATGTTCAGTTCAGCTTCAATTTAATTTATTGTCACGTGTATAGAGGTACAGTGAAAAGCTTTTGGTGCATGCTAACCAGTCAACAGAAAGTCAACACATGATTACAATTGATCCATTTACAGTGTACAGATACATGAAAAGGGAATAACATTTAGTGCAAGGTAAAGCCAGCAAAGTCCGATCAAGGATAGTCTGAGGGTCATCAGAGAGGTAGATAGTAGTTCAGCACCGCTCTCTGGTTGTGGTAGGATGATTCAGTTGCCTGCCAGCCAAAAGCAATCTTCTATCACTAATACCCTCTGATCAATTTTCCTGCAACATTCATTTGGGTCAATGGATTAATCTCATTGCTACCTTGGGCAAAACCAACCAACTCAGCAAAAAATCTTGGATCTCCAGTTACAGGCTGTATTTAGTCAGTAAACCATCAGAGTCCTGATTAAAAAAGAGCGATTTCGTCATGAGTCACTAAGTCATGAGTTAGCAAATTTGACGCATTGAAACTTTAAGACCAAAAGGATTTTCAGCTTGATTTCCCAATTAAATTGAATAAATTGGTTACTAAGAAAGCTTAAGGGTCAGGGAGGAACAGGAAGAATCAGAGATGTTAAGGAAAAAAACTGGACTATCGTACTATTGTCTGCTGTAGACAATAGACAGTAGACAATAGGTGCAGTAGGCCATTTGGCCCATCGAGCCAGCACTGTGATCATGGCTGATCATCCACATTCAGTACCCCGTTCCTGCCTTCTCCCCATATCCCCTCCACTATCTTTAAGAGCTCTATCTAACTCTCTCTTGAAAGCATCAAGAGAATTGGCCTGCACTGCCTCCTGAGGCAGAGAATCACACAGATTCACAACTCTCTGGGTGAAACAGTTTTTCCTCATCTCAGTCCTAAATACCCTACCTCTTATTCTTAAACTGTGACCCCCTGATTCTGGACTGCCCCAACATCGGGAACATTTTTCCTGCATCTAGCCAATCCAATCCGTTAAAATGTTATATGTTTCTATAAGATGCCCTCTCATCCTTCTAAATTCCAGCGAATAGAAGCTCGGTCGATCCATTCCCTCATCGTATGTCAGTCCCTGGAGAACCTACGCTGCACTCCCTCAATAGCAAGAATGTCCTATTGCTGTCTGGAGGAGGATACGGGAGTGAAATGTGTACCTGGTCTCCAGTGGTATGTTGCTGTTAAGCACCCAGCTGTTGTGGAGCTGTGCTGTACCTTGTAGGGCGTTGGCAGGAGGCTCAGGGGACGCTGGGCTGAGGTGGCTTTGCACAGTCATTGTGTTTCTCTGCAGTGAGTCCAAGGAGTGGGTTTGTTGGCTTCGACACGTGCAGCCGTATGGAGGCGGGGGGTGGCGGTGGTAGAGGCCTGAATGTGAATTTGCTGTGAGATCCAGCAGGCAGTTCTGGAAAGAGAAGAGGCCCCTGGTTCTGAATCTTAATGGCAGCAGATCTACCGCTTCATCACTGCACCGCCAATGTTTGAAACAGTGTCGTTAATTGTGAGGAGACTGATAGGATGGTAACTGGCCAGACTGAATCTACTTTTATGAATTGGATTTCCCTGACTAATTGTCTACATTGCTGGGCAGATGTCCGTGTTATAACTGTACGAGAAAAACTTAGCTGAAATGGTAGATAGACCTGGAGTGTCGCCACTTTAACGTTGGCACCCTCGGCTCTGGACAGAAGGTGGCTTGTCATAGTTGCAGTGACGAGAGTGTGACCCAGATGAACCCTGTGGGTTTTTTTTTGCATGATTGAACTGGAATCATTCCTGCAGAAACAGTTTTAAGATTTAACATTACAACCATCAGTACATGATCCCACTATCATCCCCATTTCTTATTTAGGTACAGGGCAGCACGGTGGTGCAGCGGTAGAGTTGCTGCCATACAGTGCCAGAGATCCAGGTTCAATCCTGACCACGGGTGCTGTCTGTATAGAGTTTGTACGTTCTCCCCGTGACCTGCGTGGGTTTTCTCTGGAAGCTCCTGTTTCCTCCCACACTCCAAAGACGTACCGGTTTATAAATTAATTGGATTAGTAAAATTGAAAATTGTCCCTTGTGTGTGTAGGATGTTGTTAGTGTGCAGGGAATCACTGATCAAGGCGTACTCGGTGGGCCAAAAAGCTGTATCTCTAAACTAAATGAAAAAAGTAGAAGAATAGAATAATATTGTTCAGAAGTGCTTCTGTCAAGAACGTTGCAAAGTTCAATTCAAAATGGTGCATATTTTTCCAGAAGATTTTTGACTTTGGACTTTAGAGATACAGCGCAGAAACATGCCCACCGAATCCACGCCGGCCACCGTTCTCCCCGTCCACCAACATTATCCCACACACGAGGGCGATTTATAATTTTACCAAAGCAAATTAACCCACAAACTCACACTTCATTGGAACGTGGGAAGAAACTGAAGCACCCGAATAAAAATCACGCAGTCACAGGGCGAACGTACACACTCCCTACTCTGTACACTCTGGAATTTAGAAGGATGAGAGGGTATCTTATTAAAACATATGACTATTAAGGGTATGGACACGCTAGATGCAGGAAACATGTTCCAGAGGTCACAGTTTAAGAATAGACAATAGACAATAGGTGCAGGAGTAGGCCATTTGGCCCTTCGAGCCAGCACCGTCATTCAATGTGATTGTGGCTGATCATCCACAATCAGTACCCCGTTCCTGCCTTCTCCCCATATCCCTTGACTCTGCTAATTTTAAGAGCCCTATCTAACTCTCTCTTGAAAGCATAAAGAGAATTGGCCTCCACTGCCTTCTGAGGCAGAGATATTGTTAACAAGTGCTTCTGTCAAGAGCGTTAAGGGGTAGGCCATTTAGAACGGAGATGAGGAAAACCTTTTTCACACAGAGGGTTGTGAATCTGTGGAATTCTTTGAATCAGAAGGCAGTGGGGGCCATTCTCTGTATGCTTTCAAGAGAGAGTTGGTTAGAGCTCTTAATGATAGCGGAAATCAAGGGATATGGGGAAAAGGCAGGAACGGGGTACTGATTGTGGATGATCAGGCATGATCACATTGAATGGCGGTGCTGGCTCGAAGGGCCGACTGGCCTACTCCTGCACCTATTGTCAATTGTCTATTGTCAGATAGCACCCTAGTCAGGATCGAACCTGGGTCTCTGGTGTAAGGCAGCAACTGAACCGATGTATCACTGTTCTGCTCCAAGATAAATGACAGATGTCTCTAGAAAATGAATTCATAATTCCAGAAGTTTCCAGAGGTATTGCAGACATAATATCATAATAGCATGTCTATTTTTAAATGGAATATATTTTTGATCATTTGTTTTCCTCGTTCAATGTTTAAGCACCATTTTGTGTTATTAACGCTTTGAATTTTGTAGTATGTTTTTTTCCCTTTTATACAATGATCAGAACGGTATAATATTCTGATCTGTTCAAGGAATTTAAAATACTTGAAAACCATTCAGTTCAATTTTTTTTACACGGCAGCGTTTAATGGATCTTGGCCCGTACTCTCTGGAGTTTTTGGGAATGATGGGGATCTCAATGAAACCTGCCCGATAGTGATAGGTCTAGATCGAGTTGACGTGGAAAAGATGATTCCAGTGATGCCACAACTCTGGGCAAAGGACACGGTGCATCTATCCGACCTATTCCCCCCATGATTTTATACACCTCTATACGATCACCCCTCATCCTCCTACACTCCAAGGAATAGAGACCCAGTTTACTCAACCTCTCATGGTGGTCAGTCATGGTGACCACTGTGGGTGGTTGCGTTGGGCAGTCACGGTGGTGCAGCAGTAGAGTTGCCGCCTTACAGCGAATGCAGCGCCGGAGACACGGGTTCGATCCCGATTACTGGTGCTGTATGTACGGAGTTTGTACGTTCTCCCTGTGATCTGCGAGGGTATTCTCCCAGATCTTCGGTTTCCTACCACCTTCCAAAGACGTACAGGTTTGTAGGTTAATTGGCTTGGTAAATGTAAAAATTGTCCCTAGTAGGTGTAGGATAGTGTTAATGTGCGGGAATCGCTGGTCGGCGCGGACCCGGTGGGCCGACGTACCTATTTCTGTGCTGTATCTCTAAACTAAACTAAACTCTCCCTATAGCTCAAACCCTCTAGTCAGTGGCGGACTGGGTCTAAAAATATTGGTTGCCAGGAGACAAAGGGGGCCCACCCACAACTACAATGCTATCATTTAACAGGGGCCCACTTGCCATCACTTGCTATCACTTCATCAGGGGCCCACTTGCCATCAGGCAAGCTGACACCCTGGCCAGTCCGCCACTGCCTCTAGTCCTAGCAACATCCTCAAAGGTGTACCTGAAGGAATTTACACTTGCTCGAACCGGTGTCTGGAATTCGACCCAAAGCCAATAAAGAGAAGGTTTTACATGAGAGATTTAATTAATTAGCGGCATAGATAAGGTGAATGCGCACATTCATTCTCCGAGGGAAGGGGAATCTAAACAAGAGGGTATAGGTTTAAGGTGAGAGGGGTATCTCTTTACACAGGTGGCGGAACAAGCAACCAGAGATGAAGCTCTGCCAAGCTGCCTGAAGAATGATTCCGACCCGAAACGCCTCCCTTCCTGTTTTCTCCAGAGATGCCGCCTGAGCCGCTGAGCACTTTGTGTCTATCTACCTTGCCAGAGAAAGTAGTTGAGGCAGGAACAATAACAACATTTACAAGACACTTGGACAGGTGCATGTATATGGAAGGTTTCAAGGGATTTGGGCCAAATCCAGGCAAATGGGACTAGCTTAGAAGTGCCGCTGTGGTCGGCATGAATGAGTTGGGCCGTATCCACGCTGTTTTACTCTGACTCTCCCTGAGTGACTTTGTAAGTTAGACAATTGTGCTGTTGCCTGGAGTCGTAATGAGGCCAAAGTGGATTTCCTTCCACAATAAACATTAGGGAGCCAGATGGGTTTTTACAACAATCTGGTCATTTCATGATACCATCTCTGATACTAGATTTTTAATTAATCAGCCTAATTTAAATTCCCCATCTGCTGTGGTGGGATTTGATTTTTTTTTGTCCTTGATTATTAGTCCAGGTTTTTGCATTATTTGTTCAGTGTCTACTTTCTCCTGATGTCCTTTTGTGGAATGTTTGAACTTTAATTTCGCCAGGAAGGATTTAGTAATGAGTTACAGTTTCCCATTCTATTTTGGGGATAGAGTAAACTTACATGGATTCAATAAGTCAGGTTTTTAGTTTGGTTTTGAGATACCACCGTGGAATCAGGCCCTTCGACCCACCGAGTCCGTGCTAACCAGCGATCACCCCTTACACCAGCACTATCCTACACCCCAGGGACAATTTTCAATCATTTTCACTGAAGCCAATTAACATGCAAACCTCCACGTCTTTGGAGTGTGGGAGGGGAGCAGACCACCTGGAGAAAACCCATGCAGTCACTGGGAGAACGTACAAACTCCGTACATTCGGCGCCCGAAGTCAGGATCGAACCCCGGTCTCCGGCGCTGTAACACCGCAACTCTACTGCTGCGGTGTTGAAGCTACTGCGTTCGTTGGATGAGGTGTTAATGAGCTGGTTGATATAAATATAAAACAATACCTGAAGCAGCTTAATCCGTATCTCCTTAGCAAACATAAATTGCTGCATCACGATCAACCCCCTGAACTTGAAAATCAAACATATATACCATAAGACCGTAAGGAGCAGAATTAGGCCATACGGCCCATCCGGTCTGCTACGCCATTCAATCATGGCTGATCTATTTTTTCCTCTCAACCCCATTCTCCTGCCTCCTCCCCGTAACCTTTGATGCCCTTACTAATCAAGACAATCGCCGTCTTAAAAGTATCCTCCACCAAAATCTGTAGCAATGAATTCCACAGATTCACTGCCCTCTGGCTAAAGAAATTCCTTCTCCTCTCTCCATTCTAAGGGTACAACCTTTTATTCTGAGGCGGTGCACTGTGGTCCACGATTGGAAACATCTTCTCCACATCCACTCCAGGCTTTTCATTATTCAGTATGTTTCAATGAGACCCGAAACGTCACTGTTGTGTCTTCGGGTTTGATATCCTGATAATAACGACACAATTCAGGTTGTTTCAGTTGCCTTAATTTACTCCTTTATTCAGCTCCTTTGTCTGTGTGGCGTAGTGATACTGAAAGTGCTTACATACCTAATCACAGTGTGTGTGTGTGTGGTGAGTGTGCCTGATACAAAGTAGTGCAGGAGGTTGGGACTGCTACAATGAATATGTAGCATATGTAACATCCCCCCTTCTCAAAAGAAAGGAACAAAAATTAGTGACACTAGAGGATTGCCAGAGCGAGGGTGGCAATCCTGTAGCAGATACCGTGGGATTATTCTGCCCACATTCATGGCATTCTGCTTTCTACTATACTACACAACAAAATATATAATGGCAGCTTGTTTTCTTTCAGGTAGTGCGTAGCCAGTCAAGAGTCATGTCTTGGCGTGACTTGTCCCTTCCAGTGCTAGCGATAACGCGCTGGGGGTAAGATGTTGCTCCTGGATCTAGTAGATCTGGTTGTTGCCTGCAGTGTTGCACTCGATGTATTGGTAACTTGTTGAGTTGTTTCCTGGCCATTGGTTGGTGCTGGTTGACTATATGACTCACTGGTAGCAGTTTGTGAGAATGTGTTGTCATCAATGGCAGGTGTTGCTGCTGCTGTGGGTGGTGTCCTAGGAGTTGCTGGTGTTGTCTTTGAAGTTGCAGGTGTTGACATTTCAGGTGTCGGGCGGATGTGAATTCTGTTTCGTCTCAACTGCCTGCCCGGTTCTGTCTCTATGATATATGATTTTGGGGTTCCAGCCCTGCTGGTGATTTGTGCTGGGGTCCATTTCTTTGTTGTTGGATCCTGAGCATGTACGTTTTGGCCTTGAAATAGTTCAGGCAAGTACTGTGCATTTTTGTTGTATTGTTTCAGCCCCTCCTCCTGGGCAGCTGCCAATTTTGCCCTTGTCTCTTCTTGGTCGATAGGGGGTTGGATTTTGCTTGGCAGGGTGGTTTTGTATTTCCTGCCATTTAGCATTTCTGCAGGAGACTTCATGTCAGCCTTTAGTGGAGTTGCCCGTAAGGATAAAAGTGCCAGGTTTGGATCCTCCTTTGCCTCTAGGCATTTTATTAGTGTTTTCTTGGCTGTCTGTACTTGCCTTTCAATAAACCCATGGCCCTTTGGGTAATGTGGTGAAGATGTTGTGATTTTGAACCCGTATTCGGTGGCCAGCTCTCTGAATTCCCGAGATGTGAATTGGGTTCCATTGTCACATACGATCTGCTCAGGTATTCCTTGCTCTGCAAACAACCCTCTAACAATTGACACAATTGTTTTAGCTTTCAAGTCCTTTATGTTTCTCACAAATGGGAATTTGGAGTAGTAGCAGGCCATAATCAAATACCATTGCTGGTTCTCTGTGAACAGGTCTGCTCCGATGGTTTGCCATGGCCGGCTTGGGATATCACTGGGTGTCATTTCCTCCTTCTGTTGTGAATTCCTGTATTTTTGGCATATGTGGCATGTAGATACCAGCTTTTCTATGTCCTTGTACATGCCTATCCAGTACACAGCGGATTTAGCACGGAGTCTGCACTTTTCCATTCCTAAGTGTCCCTGGTGGATCTTTTCGAGGATTTCTTTTTTCATGGACTTGGGTATGATGATTCGTGATCCGGCCATCAGGACTCCATTCTCTACCGAAATATCATCACGGATGGTCCAGTATTCGCGGAGGATAGGCTGAACTTGTTGTCTCTTTTCTGGCCACCCCTGTATTACCATTTGGGTGAGGAGCTGGAGTTCTTCATCTCTGGCTGTTTCCTCTTTGATCTGTTCCAGCTTCACGCTTGTCACACTCACAATGTGGTGGATCTTTATGCTCAGCCCTTCCATCTCTTGTTTGTCATGTGTTGATAGTCTGGATAGGGCGTCAGCTAGCAGCAGGTCTTTTCCTGGCTTGTATCTGATGTTGTAGTCGTAGCTCTGTAGCCTCAGTAATAGTCTCTGTAGTCTGGCTGGTGCTTTGGTGAGGTTTTTTTTTTCTTTTTTTTTTTTTTTTTTTTTTTTTTTTTTTCTCTTCTTTTCCTTTGTATGTTCCTGCTATGATTGTTTTGCCTAGCTGTGGGATTATGGAACCTCCGTATGCAGCTAGGACTACATCGCTACTTCTAAGGATTCCTTTCCTGACGCTGCCATCTTTTGTCATGTGTTCAGGGAATATCTTTCCGTAAAGATTGACTGGTAAGATATTGCTCTGGGCTCCAGTATCAATTTTGAGCCTTAGATTAATCGTTGTTCTTTTCTTTCCCACTTTTTTCTGTAGTTGTATTATAGTATATGCTTCATCTCTGTTGCTATGTGGTTTGTTGTTTCCCATTTCGTGGACGTCAATGGTCCCAACGGAAAGGAATTCTTCCTCAGAGGTATCTGAGGTTATCTCCTCTTCCTGTTGGACGTGTGCGTGTATTTGTTTCCTTCTCGTATTTCTATCGTTCTTTGACCATTGCTGCTTTGGCTTGGTGCTGTATGATTTTGTTGACCTACACCTTTTCTTCCAGTGGTTAGGCCTCCCACAGGAGTTGCAGGTAGTCCCGTATGCTGGGCACTCCCTGCGATCATCAAATGCATGCTCTGTACCGCAGTTCCAGCAGCTTCTTTGGCTTGCTTGTTTGTTTGCATGCCTAGAAAATGTCTGCTTTGGAGCCTTTAAGGTGGAGCCAGGGTCACGTTTTGAGAGAGCGTCTATATTCACTCTGGTGCTGCTCTGAGATGAGCCAACTTGAAGGCAGAGGGAGGACATTTGTTTCCTTGTGGCTTCGAAAACTCTGGCAGCATCTACGGCGTCTTTTAGGTTGAGGGTGTCTTTCCCTATTAGGGACTTTTGGACCTCTTGGTGGGCGCACCCCCATATTAGCTGGTCGACAATTCTGTCATCTTCATCACCAAATCTGCATTTCTTGGCCACGTTCCTTAGTCTCGACAGGAAAGTGTCGGTTGTTTCTTGTGGGTCTTGTCTTAGCCCTTGGAACTCATACCGATGGATTCTGTGGTTTGATTTGGGCTCCATATGGTTCGCAAACCTTTCAAGGACTATTCCCGGATTATTGCAGTCGGGCTCTGTTAAGCTCCAACTGTTAAAAATGTCTAGACCCTTCTCCCTGAGCCATAGTAAAATATAACTGACCTTCTCTTCATCTGCAGTTCCTTTCAGGAAGCTTTTGAATGCCAGCTGGCTCTTTTGTTTGAATTTCTTGAACGCCTCCACCACATCATCGGCGTCCCAGTTCATCGTAGGGTGGAGGCTCATTGCTGCTGTGGAGGCCGCCATCTTGTGTTGTTAGGCGGGTGCACAAAAAAAAATAAATTCTCTGCAGCCGCTGTTCCTAATTCACAATAGCGATTCACAATAGCGCGGTTTTTTACTCGAAAGTCACCGCTGCCACCATGTTGTGTCTTCGGGTTTGATATCCTGATAATAACGACACAATTCAGGTTGTTACAGTTGCCTTAATTTACTCCTTTATTCAGCTCCTTTGTCTGTGTGGCTTAGTGATACTGAAAGTGCTTACATACCTAATCACAGTGTGTGTGTGTGTGGTGAGTGTGCCTGATACAAAGTAGTGCAGGAGGTTGGGACTGCTACAATGAATATGTAGCATATGTAACAGTCACCCATTCCTTCTCTCCAGAGATGCTGCCTGTGCCAGTGGCCAGAGGATCTGGGGTGATGGAGGAACTGAAGGAAATCCACAGGAAATGGTGTTGCGTAGACTGGTGGGATTGAAGGCTGATAAATCCCCAGGGCCTGATGGTCTGCATCCCAGGGTGCTTAAGGAAGTGGCTCCAGAAATCGTGGATGCATTGGTGATCATTTTCCAATGTTCTATAGACTCAGGATCAGTTCCTGTGGATTGGAGGGTAGCTAATGTTATCCCACTTTTTTTTAAAGTCGGGAGAGAGAAAACAGTGAATTATAGACCAGTTAACCTGACATCGGTGGTGGGGTAGATGCTGGAGTCAATTATAAAAGATGAAATAGCGGCACATTTGGATAGCAGTAACAGGATCGGTCCAAGTCAGCATGGATTTATGAAGGAGAAATCATGCTTGACTAATCTGCTGGAATTTTTTGAGGATGTAACTAGGAAAATGGACAAGGGAGAGCCAGTGGATGTAGTGTACCTGGACTTTGAGAAAGCATTTGATAAGGTCCCACATAGCAGATTAGTGGGCAAAATTAGGGCACATGGTATTGGGGGTAGAGTGCTGACATGGATAGAAAATTGGTTGGCAGACAGGAAACAAAGAGTAGGGATTAACGGGTCCCTTTCAGAATGGCAGGCAGTGACTAGTGGGGTACAGCAAGGCTCGATGCTGGAACCACAGCTATTTACAATATAAATCAATGATTTAGATGAAGGGATTCATAGTAACATTTGCAAATTTGCAGATGACATAATGCTGGGTGGCAGTGTGAACTGTGAGGAGGATGCTATGAGAATGCAGGGTGACTTGGACAGGTTGGGGGAGTGGGCAGATGCATGGCAGATGCAGTTTAATGTGGATAAATGTGAGGTTATCCACTTTGGTAGCAAAAACAGGAAGGCAGATTATTATCTAAATGGTGTCAAGTTGGGAAAAGGGGAAGTACAACGGGATATGGGGGTCCTTGTACATCAGTAAGCATGCAGGTACAGCAGGCAGTGAAGAAAGTCAATGGCATGTTGGCCTTCATAACAAGAGGAGTTGAGTACAGGAGCAAAGAGGTCCTTCTGCAGTTGTACAGAGCCCTAGTGAGACCTCACCTGGAGTATTGTGTGCAGTTTTGGTCCCCTAGTTTGAGGAAGGACATTCTTGCTATTGAGGGAGTGCAGCGTAGGTTCACCAGGCCCGGGATGGCGGGACTGTCATGTGCTGAGAGAATGGAACGGCTGGGCTTATATACTCTGGAATTTAGAAGGATGAGAGGATATCTTATTGAAACATATAAGATTATTAAGGGTTTGGACATGCTAGAGGCAGGAAACATGTTCCCGATGTTGGGGGAGTCCAGAACCATGGGCCACAGTTTAAGAATAAGGGGTAAGCCATTTAGAACGGAGATGAGGAAACTTTTTCACACAGCGAGTTGTGAGTCTGTGGAATTCTCTGCCTCAGAGGGCGGTGGAGGCCAGTTCTCTGGATACTTTCAAGAGAGAGTTAGATAGGGCTCTTAAAGATAGCAGAGTCAGGGGATATGGGGAGAAGGCAGGAACGGGGTACTGTTTGGGGATGATCAGCCATGATCACATTGAATGGCAGTGCTGGCTCGAAGGGCCGAATGGCCTCCTCCTGCACCTATTGTCTATTGTCTATTGTCTAGTGTCTAGTGTCTGTCCCACTGAGTTACTCCAGCATTTTGTGTCAATCTGTTTCCCATTGTTGACTGCATGCTTACAGAAATGCCATTCACGTCTCAGGAACGATCTTGATCCTCAGATCATTCCTGCAGTGCATACCCAAAAAAAGCCATTGAATTCCCAGTCCGATCCGCACTAAATGTAACATATCCATCGTGGCCTATCTCGATTCAGGAGTTCGGACAGTTTGAAATATTAGCATGATTTATCTTCTACCTGAATAAGTGAACTACTGTTTGGAGGCAGTGGGAAAGTAATAATCCATTGTTTGCCACGAGCAGATTAAATATTTATCAAGTCATAATTCTGAAGATTCATAATTTTTTTAAGCAATGTCTTTAGCTGATCTCGAGAAAAGTAATTTCTAATTGGGTTCGTGGTGTAGAAATTGCACAGGCCAGGAGTACTGAGGGATATGAAGAGCAGTTTCCTACTGGGTGGGGCAAAAATTCAATTAACACTCACAGATGTGAGCAATTTGTTAAGTGTGACAGATCTTGCATTAGGTTTCCTGTAGCTGCGAATCAGGAACTAAATGAGATTTACAGACATTGGGGTTGATTATTCATCTTGAGCAGTGGGAGAGAGATTGTTTAGAGTGTGGCTGCTTTAATAGAGAGCGGTGATTTGTTTTAACTTTTTAATCATGCGTTTTGGTTTGCTTTACTTGTAAATGAAGTAGCAGGAGAAATCAGGAAGATGAAGAGGGTAATTCTGACTGTGTACACCCTGAGAATCAATTTGTGCAAAGCTACAGAGTGACCCAAGATGGATTGTCTTATTGGGGATATTTATCATGCAAGAAGTTTATATCTTTTCATTTGTGATTGTTTTTGTGTCCGTCAGTATAAGGGATGTTAGTGTCGGGAAATGAGACATCGTCATTTTATCATCAAGTCTTCCCAGGTCAGCCACGGTAGATCTGAATTAATATAATTCTTCCTAATAATATGCTATCAGCTTTGACAGTCATTCCACCGCTGCAAGCATTATTGTAACATCTATCATTTTTCATTCAGGTCTCTGGCCCTTCTGAAATTGAATTGAGTAAAGAGGGTTTGTTTAGTTTAGTTTTGTTTAGAGGCACGGCGCGGAAACAGGCCCTTCAGCCCGTTGAGTCCACACCGACCAACGATCCACATACACTGACACAATCCCACACACACTAGGGACAATTTACAATTATACCCAGCCAATTAACCTACAAACCTGTACGTCTTTGCAGTGTGGGAGGAAACCGGAGATCCCGGAGAAAATCCAGGAGAGAATGTACAAACTCCGTACAGACAGCACCCGTGGTCAGGATTGAACCGTGTCTCTGGCACTGTAAGGCATCAACGCCACTGTGCCGTTCCTATCACCCAATATTATCCATTTTATCCAATGTGGCCATGCCAGACCTGATGGCACTTGTCAGTGTCTTATGTTCCTTGATACTAATGTCTGTAGCATTTAAGCTGCAGATTAACACAAAGTTCAATGAACAATAATCAGCAAATCTGCATACTGTAGAAAGGTGGCACATTGGCACAGTCATACAGTATAAACATTGATTTATTCAATTTTAGGTAACCTCTAACAACCCCCCTCATCCCCTCTCTTTTCTCCCCTACACCCAGGCCCCCATTCCCTGAGCCCTACCTGGACTCACACCTCCTTCTCTCTGTCCTCCTACATTCCTTCCTCCGGCTTCACAACTTGCAACTCTTCAACGTGTTTGTCTCCCACCTACTGTTCAAAATCTCTGGCCTTTGTTCCCATCATCTGCCTTTCTCCCCCCCCCCCCCCCCCCCCCCCCCCCCCCGCCCATATCTGTGTCCACCTATTAGTTGTTTATCTTTGACCTGGCCCTCCTCTCTTCCAGCTTTCTCCCCCACCCCCCTACAATTTTGAAGAAGGGTCCCGACCCGAAACATCACTTATCCACGTTCTCCAGAGTTGCTGCCTGACGTGCTGAGTTGCTCCAGCACTTTACGTCCTTCGGCCCTCTGCCAATTGCCCCATGGGTGTAGGTAGTGGATATGAAATTGGGATAATATTAAACCAGTGTGAACAGGTGATCGCTGGTCGGCATGGACCAGGTGGGCCGAAGGGCCTGTTTCCATGCTGTACCTCTAAAACTAAACTCCAAAGAAAGATATAGGGGGGAGGCTGCAAGAAGGTTACGGTAGGAATTTGAAGAGTATTGGGTCTTAACAATTGTGTAGGAAGGAACTGCAGATGCTGGTTTACACTGAAGATAGACACAACATTTAGGAGTAACTGGAATATGATCAGCCACAATCATATTGAATGGCGGTGCAGGCTCGAAGCGCCGAATGGCCTACTCCTGCACCAATTTTCTATGTCTATGTAACTCAGCGGATCAGGCAGCTTCTCTGGAAAAAAGGAATAGGCAACGTTTTGGTTCAAAACGTCACCTTTTCCTTTACTCCAGAGGTGCAGCCTGGCCCATTGAGTTACTACAGCATTTTGTGTCCAGCTTGAATTGTTGTTATGGCTGAATAAGTATCTAGCTGACCTAACCAGGTGGATGTAGAAACATCCTTTGAGGCACTTTTTAAGTTGAAGCGAAAAGCAGAAGAATAATCTGTTGCCTCTGTACCAAGGTACAGTGAAAAGCTTTTGTTGCGTGCTAACCAGTCAGCAGAAAGACAATACATGATTACAATCGAGCCATTTACAGCGTACAGAGGTAAGGGAATAACGTCTAGTGGAAGGTGAAGCCAGCAAAGTCCGATCGAAGATAGTCTGAAGGTCAACAAAGAGGTAGATAGTAGTTCAGCGCTGCTCTCTGGTTGTGGTAGGATGATTCAGTTGCATGATAACTGGCTGTGAGGAAACTAGCAAATATCACACTGGAGGCATTCACTTCAGGAATGATCAAGAGGCCAGATGTGAAGAAATGGAGCCAAGTGCTGCCGGGCTGAGGTAAATACTGAGCTAGCGAGTGGCAGGACCACAGAAAGCTTTCTGCAGCACTTGGATGGATGATGACTTTGATGATGACGTTATACAGCCACTACTCCCACACATACAGCTTCCAGCAAAATGGTGTCGATCTTTGAACAAAAGGGTGCAAGAGATGATGAGGAGGAAGCTGTAGCTCATATTGCCTCTCACCAGTTTTTATTTCCATTGGAACAAAATATTAGATGAGTAGAAAAAAATAGAGTGTCAACTCATTTCACACTGTTGTCTCAAAATCGCGATCCATGCCATTGTACGGAGCACAGAGTGTGGGATAAATGAGTAGAATCAATGAGTGGAAGTAGGAGGAACATTGGCGCAGCCGGTAGTGCTGCTGTCTGACCGCGCCAGAGTCCCTGGTTCGATCCTGACCTTGGGTGCTGTCTGTGTGGAGTTTGCATGTTCTCCCTCTGGCCCTCGCGGGGCTGCCTCTGGGTGCTCCGGTTTTCTCCCAAATCCCAAGGACGTGCGGGAGTGTGCGTTAATTGGCCTCTGAGAATAGAGAACCAGGGTGAATAGATGATCGGTGGACAGAGTGGACTCGGTGGGCCAAAGGGCCTGTTTCCATGCTGTATCTCTAAAACAATACTGTAGAGAAAAGAATAAATACTGAACGTATAGTGAGGTACTCACAGTCTGCTTCTGAAACAGAGAGTCGGCTGCAGAAAGGCCGGGCTGGTTAAACCACAACCATCCAGAGAATGGGAGAAGAGTTAACCTCTTTAGGATTAACATCTGTAATTAAAACTCCAAGGAACATTCTTTGTGAATAAAATACTTTGCTTGTTCAGTTTAGTTTTGTTTAGTTCAGTTTAGTTTAGAGATACAGAATCGAAACAGGCCCTTCAGCCCACCGAGTCTGCACCGACCAGCGATCGCCACACACTAACTCTATCCTACACACACTAGGGACAATGTTAACATTTATATCAAGCCAATTAACCTACCAACCTATACGTCTTTGGAGTGAGGGAGGAAACCGAAGACCTCGGAGAAAACCCACGCAAGTCACGGGGAGAAGGTAGAAACTCCGTACAGACAGCACCCGTAGTCGGGATCGAACCTGGATCTCTGTCAGCAGTCGCTGTAAGCAGCAACTCTACCGTTGCATCACCGTGCCACCCCGAATGCCCCGTAGAGTTCCTCTAGCACCCTGTGTTTCGATCAAGACTCCAGCACCTGAAGTTTCTTGTGTCTCCAAATATCATCTTTAGTCCGTGTAATAATATTGTCTTCACCGCCTTTCCTCTGACAGGAAACAAGACTTACAGGGGGCATGCACGGCTGAGCAGTTAAGTCCCACTCTAATAGATGGAAAATCCAATCCGCAAAATTGCTCCTGTTTTGAACATTAAACGCAAATCAATAATTGGTAAAATAACAAGATTGTTTAAAGCCAGTTTTGTTCGAAACACCTGATAATTGTGTCCAGCAGTTTCTAAAAATGTCTCCCTTCAGTAATAAATAAATTGTAAACATCAAAACTACGACGTGCATTTTGTTTCCCCGCAGAAACGTACCTATGTGTGAGATGGAGTCCAGAACATGATAGAGAATCGATAGAACTATAAACCACTTAATCTGGAGACTGAAAGCATTTGTATTACCTGCTGATTTGCACAGTGAACTATTGAGGTTTCCGTGCAGTCCGTGGAGATTGCACGCCTGCTAAACAAATATGCCCCAGTATTTAATGCTTTCAGTAAAACACAATCAACAGAGATGAAATAATCCTGTAAATACTGGCTGCTATCTGTGCAATCATCCACCTGAAACCAAAGTATTTTGACAATAAAATAAGCTGACGATAGTATATGAGGGTAATGGAGATATGTATGGATTTATGGATTATCTTTTCCTCGTTGTCATGCTTGGGGCACGCTAAGTTTATAAGGACACACCAGAGAAAATGAGAACTGGAATCTAATGGTTAATGTGCAGGAAGGAACTGCAGATGCCGGTTTAAACTGAAGATAGACACAAAATGCTGGAGTAACTCAGCGGGACCGGCAGCATGTCTGGAGAGAAGGAATGGGTGATGTTTCGGGTGGAGACCCTTCTTCAGACTGAACCTTCCCCAGTCTGAAGAAGGGTCTCGACCCGAAACGTCACCCATTCCTTCTCTCCAGACATGCTGCCTGTCCCGCTGAGTTACTCCAGCATTTTGTGTCTATCTAATGGTTAAACTTGCTGTCGTCACGACAGATTCTTGGGATTGTATAAAGCTTCCAATGAGTCTTTAGACTTTACGTTAGACTTTAGGTTAGAGATACAGCACGAAAACAGGCCCTTCGGCCTTCCGAGTCCGCTCAGACCAGCGATCACCTCGTACACTCGCACTATCCTACACACGAGGGACAATTTACAATTTTACCAAAGCCAATTAACCTAGCAACCTGTACATATTTGAAGTGAGGGAGGAGACCTGAGCACCGGGAGAAAACCCACACAGGTCACTGGGAGAATGTACAAATTCTGTTCAGACAGCACTGGTACTCAGGATCGAAACTGGGTCTCCAGTGCTGTAAGTCACCAATTCTATCGCTGCACCACTGTACCTCCTTAACTGGGGTGATGAACTGGGTCCAGTCTCAAGTCCTACACTGTTGATTCAAACAGAAAGTCTTTAAGAAAATGTAATGGTTCTATGTGCGGCACAGTGGCGCAGCGGTAGAGTTGCTGCCTCACTGTGCCAGAGACCCGGGTTCAATCCTGACTACGGGTGCTGCCCGTACAGAGTTTGTACCTTCTCCCCGTGACCTGCGTGGGTTTTCTCCGGGATCCCACGTTACCTCCCACACTCCAAAGATGTACAGGTTGTAGGTTAATTGGCTTGGTACAAATGTGAATTGTCCCTTGTGTGTGTGTGTAGGATAGTGTTAGTGTGCGGGGATCGCTGGTTGGCGCATACTCGGTGGGCCGAAGGCCCTGCTATCGCACTACATCTCTGTATCATGACACTAATGTAAACTATCATCACTGCCGTAATTCTGCTAGAGAGTCTTTCTGTTTTCTGAGGCGTAAAGACCTGGAAGAAGACTCAGACTAAACATGTTTCCTCACTTAAAACCAAAATGAAGCGTGTGTTTTCTCCAAGAACATTGGTTTCCGTCTGCGCTCCAAAGAAGTACAGTTTTGTGGGTTAATCGGCTTGGTATAAGTGTAACATTTGTATCTAGTGTCGGATAGGGTTAATGTGCAGGAATTGGTGGTCGGTGCAGACTCGGTGGGCCGAAGGGCCTGTTTCAGCGCTGTATCTTTAAACTAAAGTAAAAACTAAAATTCAGTCACATTTTATGCGGCGGCAGAAGTTCCCAGTAAGCTTCTTCTTCTTGCGTTTGAGTAAGCCATGGCTTGTAGGGGGGGGGGGGGGAGTGCTGAGCAAGCCAGTGCATGTCCCCCACAGCTGGGTGGCGGGCCGCGGTCTGTATGGGGGAAGCCACCGAACAGGTCCTGTTCATCCACCAAAGACCAGAGACTGGGAGGGTGGAATCGGCAACGGGTGAAGGCCTCAATGATGGCTGTGGGAGGCGTCCCTGGGCACAAAGGTGGATGGGCGAGGAGAGGGACGTCGGTTCGCTGGACGATCCACACGTCCAAGCAAGGCGATGGCTGGAGGCCCTGCAACAGCCTGGGGCTCGCCTGGATCGGGAGCCGCTCATAAGACCCAGAGTGCGGACTGGACTTTGAAAATGGCGGCACAACCTGACACCTCTTCTTTGCTGGCTCAGTGGACTATTTCTGTACACTTTGCTAATCGGGGGTCGTGCTTAGGTAAGGCATTACTGTACTGGACAATGTAAGAAAATTATTTCACTGTGTGTGTTTGCACGTATGGCAATAAAGAACCACTGAACCGTTGAAGTAGGTAAGAGCCGACAGAGCGAAGAGTGTAAATAAGAAATGGATGCAAACAATAGGGCTTGGCGACATACAAAATAGAACAGCAAGTTCAAAAGTAGCATCTGCTAGAGAGGGATATAACTCATTAACCTACATGCATTATGTCTACGGTGCAACAATAATGGTTTCTTGGTTATGTCCCCTGAGAAGATGCACAGATCGTTTTGCTGTTCTTACTGATGCACTTTGTACCATTTCCAGTTTAAAACGACTCCAGCCTAATAAATGGGACACTAATGCCTTTCTCTTTCTCTCTCTCTCTCTTGTTTTTTTCTTTCTTCTTTCTCTTTCCCCTACTTTCACTTCTTCCTTTTTCACTCTCCCTCTCCCTCTCTCTCTCTCTCTCTCTGTCTCTCTCTCTCTCTCTCTGTCTCTCTCTCTCTCTCTCCCTCTCTCTCTCTCTCGTTCTCTGCCTTGTCTTATTTTAACAGTGCAACATGGGGCAATGGAATTTGCCGACCGTACACATTTAATGCAATAAGGTTGATTTGATAATGTGCTTCACCTCTGATAACATGGTCTTATCTATTGGAATGTCTCAGAGCTGTGATGAGATAATTATGTAAATATGGTTAAACTTACACGCAGAAATTGGGTTAATTATAAATTACATCCATTCAAGCCCTATATTTATCAAAAAATGAAAACTATTAATCATATTAAATGAACTGCTAATTAAGCACCAAACAAAGAAGCAGATTATTGTCGTGTCGTTAGGTATTTTTGGGACAAGGCCCATTGGGCCTAATAAGTTGTGCTCTTTCTAGATCATTCTATAAGAGAGAGGCACACAGTCTCTTTGTAGAGGCAAAATGAAGGACACACAAACAGTGTTATTCAGGGTTTGGATGCAGAGTTTTTAGTTTAGAGATACAGCGCGGAAACAGGCCCTTCGACTCACCGAGTCCGCGCCGACCAGCGATGCCTGCACACTCACACTATCCTACACTCACGAGGGACAATTTACAATTTTACACAAGCCAATTAACTTACAAATCTGTACGTCTTTGGAGTGTGGGATGAAACCGGAGCACCTGGAGAAAACCCACACAGGCCACGGGGAGAACGTACAATCACCGCACAAATGAGCATCCACAGTCAGTATCAAACCCAGGTCTCTGGCGCTGTGAGGCAGCAACTCTACCACTGCGCCACTGTGCTGCCTTTCAACAAGTTATTTTCAAATTCCTAATCTCACAAAAATATGCACACAGGTATGTCTCCTTCAAGTAAAACATAAAACCCTGAAGATATTCAGGCAATATCTGTGAAGACAAGTCAGGTTTTGGAATCTCGAGCTTCTGGGGAAAGGGAGGAGGTAAATCTTAATTATAGAGAAAAGAGAAAGAGGTGAGAATAAGAATTAAAGTTTATTGATTGAAAGATGCAGGGTGGCACGGTGGCGCAGCGGTAGAAGTTGCTGACTTACAGAGCCAAAGACCCAGGTTCGATCCTGACTACGGGTGTTGTCTGCACGTGTTTGTGCCTTCGCCCCGTGACCCTGTGACCCCCAGGGATTTTCTCCGAGATCTCTGGTTTCCTCCTACACTTTTAAGACGTACAGGTTTGTAAGTTAATTGGCTTCGGTAAAATAATAAATTGTCAATAGTGTGCATTGGAAAGTGCCAATGTACGGAACGATCGCTGGTCGGCTTGGACTCGATGGGCCGAAGGGCCTGTTACCACGCTGCATCTCTGAAGCCTAAAGTTTGAAGATGCAGCATGGAAACAGGCCCTTCGGCCCACGGAGTCCATGCTGACCACCGATCACCTGTCCACACTTAGTTCCATGTTCTGTCACTTTCGCACCCACTCTCTCTGCACATTAGGGGCAATTCAACAAGCCCAATTCACCTATAAACCCGCGCATCTTTGGAGGAAGCCAGAGCACTCGGAGGAAGCCCATGTGGTCACAGGGTGAACGTGCAAACTTCACACGGACAGCACCCGAGGTCAGGATCGAACCCGGGTCTCAGGCGCTGTCAGGCAGCAGCTCCCACCAGGCATGCCTATTGCGCCACCTATGGGTGAAAGGACGTACATATACCTGTTGTGCGGCTTCGAGTAAGAATTTCATTGTTCCGTTTCGGGACATATGACAGTAAAACACTCTTGAGGTAAAATTTTTAAAAAAAGGGAATGGAACAAAGTGGAGAAGTTAGAAGAACTGGTGAATTAGAAACATAGAAACATAGAAATTAGGTGCAGGAGTAGGCCATTCGGCCCTTCGAGCTTGCACCGCCATTTAATATGATCATGGCTGATCATCCAACTCAGTATCCCATACCTGCCTTCTCTCCATACCCTCTGATCCCCTTAGCCACAAGGGCCACATATAACTCCCTCTTAAATATAGCCAATGAACTGGCCTCGACTACCCTCTGTGGCAGAGAGTTCCAGAGATTCACCACTCTCTGTGTGAAAAAAGTTCTTCTCATCTCGGGTTTAAAGGATTTCCCCTTTATCCTTAAGCTGTGACCCCTTGTCCTGGACTTCCCCAACATCGGGAGCAATCTTCCTGCATCTAGCCTGTCTAACCCCTTAAGAATTTTGTAAGTTTCTATAAGATCCCCTCTCAATCTCCTAAATTCTAGAGAGTATAAACCAAGTCTATCCAGAATTAAGGGAAGAATGCCAGGGAAAGTAAATTTGAGAAAATTAATTAATATATAAAATTGCCACCATGAACAAGGTCTATGAGTGTTGGATTTTATTTTCCTCTCTCTGTTGTCTCTTGCCCTCCATCTATCACTCCTTATCTTTCATCCTTCTCTCATTTATTTCATAAGATAAAAAAGTATATATATTTTCTACATTTTTTCCAGTCCTGATGAAAGATTATTAACCAGAAACGCTATCTTGTTTTGTCTCCACAGTTTAGTGTGACCTGTAGAATAGTTTCATATTTTTCGAGCTCATTTCAGAATTATAGCTTTAGTTTGGTTCAAAGACACAGCGCGGAAACAGGCCCTTCCGTCCAATGAGTTTGCGCTGACCAGCGATCCCCGCATACCAACACTATCCTACACACACTAGCGACAATTTACAGAAGCCAATTAGCCTGCAAACCTGTACATATTTAGGGGGTGGGACGAAACCGGAGCACCCAGAGAAAACCCACGCAGGTCACGGGGGAACGTACAAACAGCAGACAGACAGCACCCCTAGTCAGGATCCTGTTAATTAACATCGAACCAGTGTTGCTGTTATAAAAAGACCACCCTCAGTTTGACAGCCCCATGCAAAATGTAGCGGCACATGTGCAGGCTGGTTGCCACTGTAAAAGCCCAGCTTTGGTGGGTGCACTGAAATATGGAAACATAGAAACATAGAAATTAGGTGCAGGAGTAGGCCATTCGGCCCTTCGTGCCTGCACCGCCATTCAATATGATCATGGCTGATCATCCAACTCAGTATCCTGTACCTGCCTTCTCTCCATAACCCCTGATAACTTTAGCCACAAGGGCCACATCTAACTCCCTCTTAAATATAGCCAATGAACTGGCCTCAACTACCTTCTGTGGCAGAGAATTCCACAGATTCACCACTCTCTGTGTGAAAAATGTTTTTCTCATCTCGGTCCTAACATATTTCCCCCTTATCCTTAAACTGTGACCCCTTGTTCTGGACTTCCCCAACATCGGGAACAATCTTCCTGCATCTAGCCTGTCCAACCCCTTAAGAATTTTGTAAGTTTCTATAAGATCCCCCCTCAATCTTCTAAATTCTAGCGAGTACAAGCCGAGTCTATCCAGTCTTTCTTCATATGAAAGTCCTGACATCCCAGGAATCAGTCTGGTGAACCTTCTCTGTACTCCCTCTATGGCAAGAATGCCTTTCCTCAGATTAGGAGACCAAAACTGAGTGGCGATGCCGGGCGGCACACAGGCACAGCTGGTAGATCTGCTTTCTTAGCGCCAGATACCTGGGTTTGATCGTGACCGTGGGTGCTGTCTGTGTGGAGTCAGGACGTTCTTCAGATTCAGATTCAGATTCAGATTCAATTTTAATTGTCATTGTCAGTGTACAGTACAGAGACAACGAAATGCATTTCTGTGAGTGTGTGGGATTCCTGCTGGCGTTTCGATTTCCTCCCACATCCCAAGGACGTCCAGGTTTGTAGGTTGCTCAGCCTCTGTAAACGCCATAGACATGGGTTCGATCCTGACCTCGGGTGCTATCTGTACGGCATTTGTACATTCTCCCTGTGACTGCGTGTGTTTTCTCCGGGTGCTCCGGCTTCGTCCCGGATAGAACGAGTGTAAACTAGTGTAAACTCAGTCTGAAGAAGGGTCTCGACCCGAAACGTCACCTATTCCTTGTCTCCTGAGACGCTGCCTGACCCGCTGAGTTACTCCAGCTTTTGTGTCTATAAACTGGTGATTGTTGGTCAGCACAGACTCGGTGGGTCAAAGGGTCTGTTTCCAAGCTGTATCTCGAAACTAAATCGCTAGTTGGAAAAAATATATAAAATTGATCTCGATTTGTATAGTGTACACTGTGTGGGAGAACAGTGGAACGAAATAGGTTTGGGGTTGGGGTTTCTTTCTACTAGTATTCCCCGTCCTTCCCCTCCCCACAGAAAACACACGCCTGCCAATGTCTTCTGCAGGTTGAGGACTTTTTGTGGTTGGACATCAAGATGGGTTGTCTCAGGAAAGACACAAAAAGACACAAAAGGCCCGGCTGCATCCCTGGAGGAGAATTAAGGAAGACGGAAGATGGACACAAAATGCTGGAGTCACTCGGTGGAACAGACAGCATCTCTGGAGAGAAGGAATGGATGACGTTTCGGGTTGAGACCCTTCTTCAGACAGAACAGCACCCATTCCTTCTCTCCAGAGAAGCTGCCTGCGCCGCTGAGTTACTCCAGCATTTTATGTCCATCTTCCGTGTAAACCAACATCTGCAGTTCCTTCCCACACCTTAAGAAAGACAGGTTGCCTTCCTTATTTCTCTCTAATACAAGCTGCTGCTTTCCTGAATACTATCTCAGGTTAGCAGTCAGACCCACGAGGGCAAGTGGGCTTTGGCATCATCCTTAGTTGAATATTGTTCATGTACTTTGAATGTTCCCAGACACATTATTCATGAAAGACATTGCAACCCAACACAACCTTAACTTATATGCAGGTGCAGATGCTGGTTCAAACCTAAGATCGACACAAAAAGATTTGAGAATTAAGGGACAGAAGTTTAGGGGTAACATGAGGGGGAACTTCTTTACTCAGAGAGTGGTAGCTGTGTGGAATGAGCTTCCAGTGGAAGTGGTGGAGGCAGGTTCGTTTTTATCATTTAAAAATAAATTGGATAGGTATATGGACGGGAAAGGAATGGAGGGTTATGGTCTGAGTGCAGGTAGATGGGACTAGGTGAGAGTAAGTGTTTGGCTCGGACTAGAAGGGCCGAGATGGCCTGTTTCCGTGCTGTAATTGTTATATGGTTATATGGTTAAAACGTTGGAGTATCTCAGCTGGTCAGACAGCATCTCTGGAGAAAAGGAATAGGTGACGTTCCGGGTCGAGATCCATCTTCAGACTGAGAGTCAGGGGAGTGGGAAACGTGCTTGCCTAATCCTTTTCTCCAGAGATGCTGTCTGACCCACTGAGTTACTCCAGCTTTTAGTGCCAATCTGACTCTATGCTGGCAAGTAGGAGACTTTAGATAGTAATCACCTGAGGAAACCATGGCAACTTTTGTCCTACTCCAGCTCTCAATAAAACCATTGTGTTAAAATCGCAGCTAATTCAGCACACGCTCAGATATGGACATGGAACCCAGTATCACACTGTTCTATGGCTACGTTTGTGAAGGTCATATGAGTACATTGTGACACCATTTCATTTCATAATTAGAAGCATAATATTATTCAAAACATTCAACTCTAAGGTTGAACATATGCTCATTTATCAGGCCAGAGTTTGTAATTTATTGCAGCTGATAAGTGTGATCAAAGAACAAACAGTTACAATCCATAGCTGGTAAATTGGTTCAGTGCCTAATCCACATGCAGAAGACTAATGTGCACTGAATTTTTTTTTTTTGCTGCTCTCAATAAATAATGAGTTACTTTCTCCGGCGCAGTCTCTCCCCAAGTTTCATTTTGTGATCAGCGATAATAACATTTTCCTTTCTGCTTGATGTCGAGTGGCTCCATGTTCGTGGATCGAGCTGATGATGGAAATCTTAGTTGGCAATTTTAACTTCCCTTATTAGACTCTGCTTTACCAAATTGTAAAAGCCCTGTCCCACGGTACGAGTTCATTCTCCCGAGTTTGCCCTGATTCGAACTCGGAGATTTACGGTAATGGCCGCTCGTAGGTACTCGAGGCTCTCGTGGACATTTTTTAACGTTGAAAAATCTGCAAGTCTTCCCGAGCTGACCGCGTTTCCCGAGTACCTGCCGATAGCGTTGCGAGCCGCTAAGAGACGTCCCCGAGCTCTGACATATCCGCTACGTACATTCTACGTGCTTCCACGAGTTTGATATTTTTTTTAACTCGGGAGAGCTCTTGAATGAACCCGTACCGTGGGACAGGGCTTTAACACCGTTGTGGAATCAGCATTGCCTTGTAAATGACACGGCTCTTTTTTGCAGACAAGTACCTTTGTAACTCCAGGCGCTTCGTCTTGTGATCAAGCTGGCTGCCACTGCCATTCTGCCCAAACCATGCTATAGTCATCAAATCAACCTGTGGAAATCGCACACCTCCAGATTCAGGGACAGTTTTTCCCCAGGGCAGCAGGGTGGTGCAGTGGTAGAGCCACTGCCTTACAGCACCAGAGACTCGGGTTCGATCTTGACTACGGGTGCTTGTCTGTATGGAGTTCTCCCCGTGACCTGCGTGGGTTTTCTCCGAGATCTTCGGTTTCCTCCCACACTCCAAATACGCACCGGTTTGCCGTTTAATTGGCTTGGTATTAATGTAAAACTGTCCCTAGTGTATGCAGGGTAGTATTAATGTGTGGGGATCGCTGGTCGCTGCGAGCTCAGTGGGCCAAAAGGCCTGTTTCCGTGCTGTATCTCTAATCTAATCTAAACTAAGCTATTATCGGGCAAGTGAACCATCGTCGCAATAAATGAGAGCAGTCCTGAACTACTATCACTGGAGACCCTCAGACTATCTTTGATTGGACTTTACTTTACTAAACGTTATTCCCTTATCATGTATCTATGTATCATGAATCATATATGGCAGATGGCACAATGGGCTAAGTGTTCGGCTGGCAACCGGAAGGTAGATGGTTCGAATATAGACTGTGAATGGATCGATTGTCATCATGTATTGTGTTTATGCTGCTGGTTAGCACACAACGAAAAGCTTTTCACTGTGCCTCGGCACACGTGACAATAAACTAAACGGAACTAAGCTGATAAACTAAACGGAACTTTGTCCTACACTAAACACCATTCATGTGTGAACGCTATCCACTGTGAATATCTTCTCCGTCTTACAGCCTTCACATGCTTCCTTTACATGGTGGGGTCGATGGCAACTTTGGACATTTTGAGGGACTCTCTTGAATTTCATTCTTTCATTTTATCCCCTCAACTTTGCGTTCATTCCTCTATGCCCCAGTAATGCGGCCTCTTAAACCAAACATGTGGTACTATTCCAGCCTGAGCAAGCAATCAGACGGCATCAGTCCCCTGACACCCGGCAATAGCAATTGTGGAATTCTCTGCCTCAGAGGGCGGTGGAGGTCAGTTATCTGGATGCTTTCAAGGGAGAGTTAGATAGAGCTCTTAGGGATAGCGGAGTTAAAGGGCCTGTCCCACTGTACGAGGTAATTTGTATACGTCGGGTACGCAAGCAAAGAATTGTCGCATGTAACCACAAAATAATTGGTGGATTCTTTAATGGCAGAATTAGTTCAGACAAATAAAATGAGTGAGATTGTGGAAGGGAGGAAATGCCGTGGTGGGATTTAGTTTTGACATAAGAATAAAGGGCCTGTCCCACTTACGTGTCCTTGGCATGCAAATTACGTGACCTCGTCGTCGCGTTGAGGCACACGGGCATTGTATGGCCTTGCGGGGCTGGTCCCACTGAGAAGCGCGGTGGGGTATGTTGTTGTGCACGACATCGCGCGGGGCTCCGAAATTTTTGTAGCGAATGAAATCTTTGCGCGCCAACGGCCTGTCGTATAACTGACGGTCAAAGTGGGACAGGCCCAAGACCCTGGCACAACGCAACGTCTCACCTCCAACAGCAGCAGAAGCAGGCAAACGATCGCCGAACTCGGCCTGCGTCTCACGGCTGTTGCGGTCCGGATCCGCCCCCATTTCTACTCCCAGAGCGGGGCCAAGAAAATTGAAGATAGACACAAAATGCTGGAATAACTCAACAGGACCGGCAGCATCTCTGGAGAGAAGTATTGGATGACGTTTCAGGTCAAGACCCTTCTTTCAGACTGAGTTACTCCAACATTTTGTGTCCATCTTAGAATGACGTCACACGCTCCAGACGCCTGTGCGTGTGCATGAAATCGCGCGCGACCTTCGCGGGACCGTCATGCCTCAACGTGACCACGAGGTCGCGTATTTAGCGTGCCAAGGATGATCGTTAGCCTAATGTGATCTTTCTGTTTCTCTTACACTGATGCTCCCTAACAGGTTAGTGTTTCCGATTGTATTTCATCATTTCTAGCATTTGCGGTGTTTTGCCAAGGTAGGTGTAGCGACCATGGGAGCTTACAAGGCAGCAAACGACACAAGTAACACAGAAGTACATAAATATAAAGCAAATATAAATCCAGTCTGATGAAACATCTTGACCAGAAACGTCACACATTCCTTCTCTCCAGAGATGCTGGGGAGAAGGCAGAAGAATGGTGTTTGGAGAGATCGACAGATGAGCCATGATTGAATGGCGGAGTAGACTTGATGGGCCGTGAGTTGACACGCTGGTGACCAGTTATTGACTGCACAGTGTACTGTGGTTTATTCATGATCATTAACATTCCTCCGGCACAAAGGTGGTGCTATTACAGGCCGAATGGCCTTATTCCGCTCCTATCATATCTATCTATCTATCTATCTATCTATCTATCTATCTATCTATCTATCTATCTATCTATCTATCTATCTATCTATCTATCTATCTATCTATCTATCTATCTATCTATCTATCTAACACTCTGTTCTTGACCGGTTTTGGCGATCTGTGCTGCGATTTCCGAGAGAACGCCGCCATCTACGGCCGTCATTTTTGGCCACCTCGCTCAGAGCCCCCCTCCGCCGCATGTGTGCCGAGGATTTTTCCCATTGATGAAATATGACAGAGATATTAATGCTTTTACAAAATTCCCCATTCTCTCTGCTGCCCCTGCCGGAGGGAGGGGGAGGGACTATAAAACCTGGAAGTGGTGTGCCTCAATCAGTCTCTGCAAGTGGTGTGCCTCAATCAGTCTCTGCAAGTGGTGTGCCTCAATCAGAGCTCTGAATGACACTGAACAAATGTCCCCACAGCTGTGAGTACCCATAAAGTAGTTTGAAAATGAATATATGGTTAGTTGGAAGTAAAAAAGCACTGCCTGCAAATGGTTGTTTGGGTTTGGGTTGAAGTAAAAAGGCCCTCTCTCTCTCTCTCTCTCTCCCCCACCTCTCTCTCTCTCTCTCTCCCCCCACCTCTCTCTCCCTATCCCTCTCTCTTTCTCTCTCTCTCCCTTTCTCTCTCACTCTCCCCTCCTCTCTCTCCCCCCCCCACCCCTCCTCCCCCCTCCTCTCCCCCCCCCTCTCCTCTCCCCCCCTCCTCTCCCCCCTTCGCCTCTCTCCCCCCTCTCCTCTCTCTCCCCCCTCTCCTCTCCCCCCCCCTCCTCTCCCACCCCTCTCCTCTCCCCCCCTCTCCTCTCTCCCCCCCCTCTCCTCTCTCCCCCCCTCTCCTCTCCCCCCTCTCCTCTCCCCCTCCCTTCTCCCCCCTCTCCTCTCCCCCCGTCTTCTCTCCCCCCCCTCTCCTCTCCCCCCATCTCCTCTCCCCCCCCTCTCCTCTCTCCCCCCTCCTCTCCCCCCCCCCCCCCCCTCGGGATCACCTTATCTGAAAATTTCATGCACTATTTCGCGAGTTATTGATGAAAATGTTCATAAATCACTATAAACTTGGAAAAAAACAAGTCTTTGGCTTATTCCCTGTGCTTAGCTTGGTGCTTAGCCCTGTTTGCAACAATGTTGCTATCCAAGTACACTGAGTTCTGCTCATACTAGTAAGTGCGAATGCATTTTTTAAAAGTTCATAAATGAAGGAGGCTGATTAAGGCCAAATGAGCAGTTTCTGTGCAGTTATCAGCTATGGATGAGTGCAGGAATATTGCGTTGGGGGAACGGGTTGTGTTGGAGAAAGGGAACGGGTTGCGTTGGGGTACCTGGCCTCCCGTGGGGGCTATAGATGAGTGGTGGAATATTGCGTTGGGGAACGGGTTGCGCTGGGGTACCTGGCCTCCCGTGGGGGCTATAGGTGAGTGGTGGAATATTGCGTTGGGGAACGAGTTGCGTTGGGGGACCAGGCCTCCCTTGTGACAGGGACTCAATGGGTCCCACTTGGTCTAGTCACTTATAAAGTTATGAACTATCATGCGGATAATCTAAAGGGTTACCTCTACTACAGATCTCTGCCATGAGAAGAACCGCAAATGCAGAAAATTCATGAAAAATAAATGATCAGTGCCTCGAAAAGTATTACTATTTCTCAATTTAAATGGCGTTGAATTTTTCTTTTTGAGTTGGTGTATTTACATTAGGGAGAGGCTGAATTACAAGTACTATGATCAGGAGTGATGAAGGTTGAATATTCTTCATTGATCTTTTTTTATTGGATTTTTAAGGCATGAATAATGTCTAGTCATAATATTCCTTGTGATCTTCCATGAAGTAAAGTTTGGGGTTTAACATCCTAGTGAAATGGAAATGCTTCTTTCGTGCATTGTCTGTGAGGGGCGAGGGGGTACGAACAATGAGCAATGGAGGACCCGACGTCGGGGGAGGGGGACCGCCATGTGGGAGGGGGAAGAACAATGGGGACCCGGCTTGGGGGGGCCATCGTGAGGGAGGGGGAGGAGGGAAGAACAAAGGAGGACCAGGAGTGGGGGCTACACAAGGAAGTGGAGAGGGGGAGAGCAGGCATAGGGGGTACTTTGTCAGTGCCATTTTTGTGGCGACTATTTGCATACCTTTGGTATGCGAGCAAAGAATTCCACTGTGCCTTGTCACATGTGACAATAAAATATTCCATTCCATTCCGTTTAACTTTACAGCATGAGACAAAGTAAGTCGGCAAGCATTACCACTGCACAGCTCGTATATTGTAGTTATTGAATGAAGAATCAAGGTGGAACTCGCTTATCCACAAGAAAGAAAGCTTGCACAGGAAGAAAAACCTTGAAAATGAATGAATGAATGAATGAATGAAAACTTTATTGTCATTCAGATATACACCTAGACACAGTGCACCTTGAACGAAATTTCGTTGCATTTGACTCTCCAATCAGGTAAATAGTAAAAGTAAAAGTGCTAGGTGCGTCCATAAAAATGCCTCATGTGCATGGTTCTGTAAAATAAATATATATAAAAAGTTTTTAAAAAGTGTCGATATTTAAAAAGTTCTAGCCTCGGTTTTGTTGATTGTTCAGTAATCTTATGGCCTGGGGGATGAAGCTGTTGCAGAACCTGGTTGTCCCGCTCTTCATGCTGCGGTACCTCCTCCCAGAGTTAAGCAGTATAAACAGCCCAAATTGTGGGTGTGTGGGGGCTCTGGTAATGCCCTTAGCTCTAATCAGACAGCGCTTGTACCCCATGTCCATGATTGAAGGAAGAGAAGTCCCAATGATTTTTTCCGCTGTCCTCACCACTCTCTGAAGGCACTTCCAGTCCGCAGCTGTACAGCTGCCGCACCACGTAGAGATGCAGCTGGTCATGACCGACTCAATTGTGCTTCTGTAGAAAGTGGCGAGGATGGGAGGGTGGAGGTGTAAACTTCTCAACCTGCGGAGGAAGTACAACCGCTGCTGTGCCCGTTTTGCCAGAGATGTAATGTTTGTGGACCAGTTTAAGGTGTCCGTTATATGCACCCCCAGGAACTTGATCTTTTTCACCTGCTCCACTGCTGAGTTGTTGATGCAAAGTGGAGTGTGACTGGGCTGAATTTTCCTTCTGAAATCGACGACAATCTCCTTGGTTTTGTTCACATTTAGGAGAAGGTTGTTCCTGCTGCACCAGCTCACGAGCTGTTCCACCTCCTCTCTATATGCCTGGTCGTCGTTATTGCGGATGAGGCCCACTACTGTTGTGTCATCCGCGTATTTGATGATATGGTTAGTAGTGGACCTGGCGACACAGTCATGTGTCATCAATGTGAAGAGCAGCGGACTCAGGACACAGCCTTGAGGGGATCCGGTGCTCAGTGTGATGACCGTGGAGGTGTTCTTCCCCACCCGCACAGACTGGGGTCTTTCAGAAAGGAAATCCAGGATCCAGTTGCATAGTATGGTATTGAAACCTAGGGGTGCCAGTTTGCTCACCAGATGCTGGGGGATTATCGTGTTAAATGCTGAGCTGAAATCAACAAACAGCATCCGCACGTGGGTGTTCCTCTCCTCCAGGTGTTGTAGGCTCAGGTGGACTACAGAGGAAATAGCATCCTCTGTGGAGCGGTTCGGGCGATAAGCAAACTGGAACGGGTCAAAACTGGAGGGGAGTTTAGAGACCATGTGCTGCTTAATAAGCCTCTCAAAGCACTTCATTATTATTGGTGTGAGTGCTACGGGGCGGTAATCATTCAGGCAGGTTATTGTAGACTTTTTGGGAACTGGTATGTTGGTGGCTGTCTTGAAACATGATGGAACAATGGCCTGGTTCAGGGAGATGTTAAAAATGTCTGTCAGAACCAGAGCCAGCTGGTCGGCACATCCCCTAAGCAGATGCCCCGGTATGTTATCCGGTCCGGCTGCCTTTCGCTGGTCAATACCCTCCAGGATTTTGCGGACTTCAGCAGTTTCAAAAGACAGTGTCTGTTCTCCTGGTTGAGGCTCTAATTTCCTCATTGTAGTGGTGTTCAGTGCCTCAAACCTGCCGAAATGATTATTTAGTTCATTTAGAAAGTCTGTGTCATCCTTACAAGACATCTGAGGGGCCTTGAAAGTCAATCGATTCAAGAGTGTTTGCATTGTCCGATGTACCTGAGTGGGGACAATGGAATTCTCACTTGCAGCAGCAGCAATACAACAAGTTTTTAAACAAAGTGCCCAATAGATAATAGAGTAAGCAAACTAAAAATTATCCGAGGTTCAATAATATTAAAACACAATATAGTGCTAAGATATAATAAATCCCCCTAGTGCAACCCAGCCAGTTCATATTTCAGACTCGAACTAGAAGGGTCTCGACCCGCAACGTCACCTTTTCCTTCTCTCCAGAGATGCTGCCTGACCCACTGGGTTACCCCAGCATTTTGTGTCTTTCTTCGGTTTAAACCAGTAAAACGAATGGCCGTGGCCCGAAATAAAGAATAATTCACCTAATTCCTTTTATCCAGAGGCGCTGCCTGACCCACTGGGTCACCCCAGCATTTTGTGTTTATCTTCGATGTAAACCAGCATCTGCAGTTTCTTCCTACACAGTTCATAGTTGGGAGTTTAGTTGGAGTTTCTAGCTTGATGGTTCTTGGGAAGAAGTTGTTCCTGTTCCTGAACATTTCAGTTTTCAGACTCCTATCATCCTTACAAGGATTACAATAAACCTTTTGCACCAATCTAAACATACTGAACATGAAAGCTCATTGCTTTATCATAAGATCATGTGATAGGAGCAGAATTAGGCCATTCGGCTCGTCAAGTCTACTCCGCCATTCAATCATGGCTGATCTATTTCTCCCTCCTAACCTCATTCTCCTGCCTTCTCCACATAACCTCTGACACCTGTACTAATCAAGAATCTATCTATCTCTGCCTTGAAAATATCCGCTGACTTGGCCTCCACAGCCTTCTGAGGCAATGAATTCCACAGATTCACCACCCTCTGACAAGAAATTTCTCCTCATCTCCTTCCTAAAATAACATCCTTTAATTCTGAGGCTATGGCCTCTAGTCCTAGACTCTCCCGCTTCTGTTGTTGTTTATTGTTCTTTATATTATACTTTATTTCCCGCGGCAATCATATCAATGGTTCCCAATCCAGAAACTCAGTTTATAGTCTTAAGGGCCTGTCCCACTGCGGGGGCCTAATTCGCGAGTTTAGAAGAGTTTGCCCTCGACTCATACACGCAGCATGGTTGACACGTGTGCCTAGGAGTTTTTGTAACTCTCCTTCATGCTCGAGGCCTCAGCTAGGTCGCAGCGTTTTTGTCAACATGCCGGCGATTAGAAAAACGTCGCCATGGTAAAAATTCGCTATTTTTTTTACTCGTAGGTTTAGTTGAGGTAGGTCGTAGTAGGTCGTAATGCTATCGTAGGTAATTAAAGGCAATCAAAGGTAGTCGAAGGTAGTCGAAGGTAAAGGTCGTTGAGAAAAAAATGATAAGTAAACAGAACGGTAATGTTAAATCCCCGCTAAACTTTAATAAAAGTTGTCTAGTCTTCTTAAAAGTGTCTCCACTCCTTCTCCCCCCCCCCTCCCCCCCCTCCGTGCCCTCTAAAGGACTTACTGTAACTGTGCCAGCCGTCTTTTACCTTCCTGTTCATGGCGGGTGTGAATTTCAGACAGCGCTCCCCCACTTTCCCTGGCCCCCGCATTTGCGGTGTGTGAGTGCGTGCGTGCGTGCGTGCGTGCGTGCGTGCGTGCGTGCGTGTGTGTGTGTGTGTGTGTGTGTGTGTGTGTGTGTGTGTGTGTGTGTGTGTGTGTGTGTGTGTGTGTGTGTGTGTGTGTGCAGACGGTCGATCCAGCTCGCGGTTTCATCGCTGACGGTTGATCCAGCTCGAGGTTTTTCAGGCGAGTGCCATCCTGCTTGAAGGTCGACGACAGCCGCTGAAAAGTCACGTTAGTGGGACAGGCCCTTTAGTTTCCATTGCAATACAATGCAGAGTGAATGCAGCATTATCAAAAGCACTGTTACTCGTGAAATATTAGACCAAAATCTGCCTGTTCAGGTGGGCTTGCCTGCCGTCACTTGGGATTAGCTTTTTTAGTAAACTTTATAGACAGAGACAGTGCGGAAACAGGCCCTTTGGCCCATCGAGTCCACGCCGACTTGCGATCCCCACACAATCCTACACACACTGGTGCCAATTTTTTATTTGACATTTACACCAAGCCAATTAACCTACAAACCTGCACGTCTTCGAAGTGTGGGAAGAAACTGAAGATCCCGGAGAAAACCCACGCAGATCACGGGGAGAACGTACAAACTCCGTACAGGCAGCACCCGTAGTCTGGGTCGAATGCGGGTCCCTGGAGCTGTAAGGCAGCAACTCTACCGCTGTGCCACCATGCCATGCCATAAGCCATGTGGAATTCCCATAGCTAGAATATTTTAACCATCCATCCATGGGATTTTTCTGTTTGTGGGATTCTGCTGCAGACTCATTGCCTGAAGGTTGATTGCAAAGAAAGTAAGACCAAAGTACAAAAGTTATTCAACATTTTGGAATGTTTTGAGCTGGTAATATAAAAGTTTGAATTTTTCTGCGCACAATATGACTAGATGATATATTCTACCAGACTGAAGGAGTGAATTTATCAGTACAATTGTGCTTTCTGGAGTTCAAAAGTGACAAGTGATATTCTTTTTTCAAAGACTCCATTACTCTTCGTCACATCATGGTCATGATTGTGGACTTTCCCACAACCAACGGAGCAGCATAGTGTCTCAGCGGTAGGGTTGCTGCCTTACAGCGCCAGAGACCTGGATACAATCCCGACTACGTGTGCTGTCTGTACGGAGTTTGCACGTTCTACCCGTGACCTGCGTGGGTTTTTACTGGGAGCGCCAGTTTCCTCCCACACTCCAAAGATGAGCAGGTTTGTAGGTTAATTGGATTGGTAAAATGTATACCTTTTCCCTGTTGCGTGCAGGATAGTGTTAGTGTGCAGGGATCGCTGGTCACCACGGACTCGGTGGGCCGAAAGGTGTGTTTCCATGCTGTATCTCCAAACTAAAAACTAAACAATAAGTACTATCGCAAAGTTTAAGAAACATTTAGGCAGGTACATGGATAGGACAGGTTTAGAGAGATTTGGGCCAAACACAGGCTAGTGCAGATCGGTGTTGGTCAGTGTGGGCAAGTTGGGCCAAAGGGTCTATCTACATGCTCTATGACTCTAATAATGTCAGCTGAAGAGAAGTAACAGGCTACAGTTTTCACCCCCCCCATCTTAGCTTACAAAACCCAGACTTCCTTTCATTTCACTGCACATCTCGTATGTGTATGTGACGAATCAACTTGAATAAACTTGAACAACTGACAGTAAGACAAGCATGGAAGAGTTTGCTATTTGTCTCCTATTTAGCTTGCGATGCATTCAGAGAAAGGTTGGTTACATTTCAAAGCAGGGTCATTGGAAGCAGTTTGCATAATTTGTGTGTGAAATCCCTAATTAAGATAAAAACAAGTACTCAGATCACTATCAACTGTCATCAGAGTTCAACAATTACAACATGTCCTTCCAATAATAATTGAAACATTTTGAAATTGTGCGGAGTTGGTAAAAGTATACATATTCAATGATATGCTTGAAAGAATCTGAACAGCTTCATTTATTTGCTTCTGAAAGAGAATTCACTTGCAACCAGAGGAATTTCTGAAGGATTTATTTTCCTCTTCTCATTGTAATGGTTTAGTTTAGAGACATATTATGGAAACAGGCCCCTCGGCCCACCGGGTCCAACGGCGTTCAACCCAGTGGTATGCACAATTAATTCTCTAATATTAGGTAACTTCTACAAACACTCCCCTTCCCCTTCCCCTCGTTCCGTCACTCCCTGGTAAAAGTCGGTTTGCCAGTTCCACAGTTTGCAACAAACCATCCCTCTGGGAATCACGCCATTCCAATCAGAAACCTCCCAGCTTGACATTGCCCCTGATTTCTCCTGGTCTTTTCTTGCTTCCAGCTATACCCCCCCCCCCCCCCTATGTACAGTCAGTCTGAAGAAGGGTCCCGACCCGAAAGGCCACCTGTCTATTTTCTCCACAGATGCTGCCTGTCCCGCTGAGTTACTCCAGCATTTTGCACACATCTTTGCGCAAAGTAAAAAAATGCTTTGCTAAGGGCCCAAGCCAATATGAAGAGAGATGTTGCAACTGCGACCTCAGGTTGTGGGTGGTCAGATGAAGATGTGCTACCAAAGAATATGGGAGACAAAGATTGGGTAGGCCGTCTGAATCTTTTATCCCAAGCTGGAAATGTCAAAGACTAGAGGACATAGCTTTAAGGTGAAAGGGGAAAAGTTTAAAGGAGATGTGCATGGCAAGCTTTTTACATAGTGGGCGGTGCGTGCCTGGAACACATTGCCAGAGGTGGTGATGGAGGCAGATACGATAGTGGTATTTAAATGTTTTTTAGAGAGACACGTGGACATCTAAATAATGTACAGGCAGAGGAGTTTAACTCGACATCATGGTCAGTACAGACATTGTGGGCCGAAAGGGCCTACATAGAAACATAGAATCAAAGAAAATAGCAGGAGTAGGCCTTTCGGCCCTTCGAGCCTGCACCACCATTCAATAGGATCATGGCTGATCATCCAAAATCAGTACCACGCTCCGGCTTTCTCCCCATATCCCTTGATTCCGTTAGCCCTAAGAGCTAAATCTAGTTCTCTCTTGAAAACATCCAGAGGATTGGCCTTCGCTGCCTTCTGTGGCAGAGAATTTCACAAATTCACAACTCTCTGGGTGAAAACTTTTTTTCTTGCACCTGTTCTAACACGAAAAAGATATTGAAGGAATTGTACTGCAAAATGTTAATTTATTACAGCTGTTGCTCCTAAAGAAGAAGCCACTCTATCTTTTAATCGAGGTAATGAAAATTAATGTTATATTATATCTGTGATATTGCAGTCTGCCTGCAACTATAAATGCCATTCATGTCCTGCCCTACATTGAATTATACTTTGTAGAATAAAGGTAATTATTTTAACCACTCCTGGATAAAATGTAGGCTGAGCCTCGGAGCACTTTGATAGACAAAATTGAAAGCTGAGCTTCGAACACACCATGAGCAACATTGAGAGATCCAGCAGTTTTGACATAGGTTTTATGAAATGCTTTTGTAATCAAATTTATTTAGAGAGGACTAGAATATAAAAACAGAAATGTAATGCTGGGGCTCCATAAGGCAGCGGTTGACCGCATTTAGAGTATTATGAACAGTTTTGGGCCCATATCTGAGGATGTATAACCATATAACCATATAACAATTACAGCACGGAAACAGGCCATCTCGACCCCTCTAGTCCGTGCCGAACACATAATCTCCCCTAGTCCCATATACCTGCGCTCAGACCATAACCCTCCATTCCTTTCCCATCCATATAACTATCCAATTTATTTTTAAATGATAAAAACGAACCTGCCTCCACCACCTTCACTGGAAGCTCATTCCACACAGCTACCACTCTCTGAGTAAAGAAGTTCCCCCTCATGTTACCCCTAAACTTCAGTCCCTTAATTCTCAAGTCAAAGTCAAGTCAATGCGGTGGCATTGGGAAGATTGGGTTAACATATGATGAGCATTTGATGAGCCTGTACTCACTGGAGTTCAGAAGGATGAGGGAGAACCTCATTGAAATTTAACAAAAGGCCTGGATAGAGTGGATGTGGAGAGGATGTTTCCACGAGTGGGTCTCGGACGAGAGGCGTTGGCCTCAGAATAAAAGGACGTGCCTTTAGAAAGGGGATGAGGGGACATTTCTTTAGTCAGAGGGTGGTGAATCTGTGGAATTCATTGCCAAAGAAGGTTGTGGAGGCCAAGTCAATGGATATTTTGAAGGCAGAGATTGATAGATTCTTAATTAGTACGGGTGTCAGGAGTTATAGGGAGAAGGCTTGAGAGAAAAAAATAGAACATCCATGATTGAACGGTGGAGTGGACCTGATGGGCCAAATGGCCTAGTTCTGTTCTTATAACTTATGAACTTATGACAATTACAGAGGAACTTATGGTTTTGCATTTCCAAATTAATTACAGATTAAATACTGATGGAAAAGGTAGATGTCGTCAGTTCACGACTTTATATTTTAGGATATAATGTCTTGTTTCAGTTTTGTAACTTGGCTGCTAACACAGCTCAAATACATTTTATATTTTCCCTTTCATTGTAGTTTCTTATTGAAGGTTATTGAATCCTTTATTTGTCATTCAGACCTTTCGGTCTGAACGAAATGCTGTTGCCTGTAGCCATACATGTAATAATAACAACACACAATAAACACAAATTAACATCCACCACAGTGAGTTCACCAAACACCTCCTCACTGTGATGGAGGCAAAAGTCTTAGAGTTACTGTCTCTTCCCTCCTCTTCTCCCTCTGCGCCGAGGTGATACCCCACCGGGCGATGGTAAGTCAGTCCCGCGGTTCAAGCTCCGCGGCCCGGGGGTGGTCGAAGCTGCCACCCTCCAGTCCAGCGGACGCAGCTGTTGCAACGGGTGCTCCGGAAAACAGGCACCAGCCTGTGACCTGCGAGCTCCCGACATTGTCCTCCACTGGCCCGCGGCCAAGCCCCGGATCCAGTTCGCTGCCGCCAGAAAGCCGCCTCAGCCGCCGGAGCACCGTCTCCGCCCCGCACCGGGCCGCCCACACGGCAACATCTCAGCCCCGCACCGGGCTGCCCCCACGGGAGCACCTTCCAGCCGGGAGCCGGTCCGCCCCCACGGGAGCACCTTCCAGCCGGGAGCCGGTCCGCCCCCACGGGAGTGTCTCAGCCCCGCACCGGGCTGCCCCCACGGGAGCGCCTTCCAGCCGGGACCCAGGCCGCTCACACGGGAGCGCCTTCCAGCCGGTAGCCGTGCCGCCCGCACGGGAGTGTCTCAGCCCCACGCCGTCCGCCCTCACCGGAGCGCCGAGTCGTGCCGCTACCCGGACGTCGCCACAGCTCGAAGACGGCCAGCCTCGCGTTGGTGAGTCCTGGCTGGCTCTACCTCCGGACCCTCGAGGTCGGTCGCAGGTTGGAGGCCGCCAGCTCCACCATTAGGCCTCAGCGCAGACGGGGGAAGAGAAGAGGGATACGACAAAAAGTCGCACTCCCCCGAAGGGAGAGACAGAAAGCCCTGTTTCCCCCCCCCCCCCCCCCCCCACACACATAACACCACCTAATAACCAAAAAAATTACTAAACTAGACAAAAAAAACAACACAAAAAAGTAAAAACAGACAGACAGAATAGTTTCTTCAAGAACTTATTAATTATTTGTGGACTCAACTTTCAAATTCAGTGTAGTCACACCAGTGCCAATTAGAAATACAGCTTTTAACCAAACTCCCTTTGTTGTATCAATGGACAATAGACAATAGGTGCAGGAGTAGGCCATTCGGCCCTTTGAGCCAGCACCACCATTCAATGTGATCATGGCTGATCATCCCCCCTCTCTCTTGAAAGTATCCAGAGAACTGGCCTCCACCGCCCTCTGAGGCAGAGAATTCCACACTCACCACTCTCTGTGAGAAAAAGTGTTTCCTCATCTCCGTTGTACATGGCTTACCCCTTATACTTATTATCAATTGCCTCATTAGATTACATTACACATTCAGAGCATCATTAGCCTCTAAATATGCCAGAGTATAATGACAATCATGTATAACACTAGTTTAGAGATAGTCCTAGTCATTTTCCCAGTTATCACCACTTTCTGCAGATGTAGAATAAAATTTAGTCATAGATTCATAGAGTTTTTCACCAAGGAAGCAGCACCTTCAGCCCGAGTTGCCCATGCCGACCAAGATGCCCCATCTTAGCTATTGAAGAGGTTCACGTGCTGTATAAACACTCAATTTAATATTTAAATGATGCAGCTCAACAATTAGTACAAAAGGGCAAGGTGTATGTTAAAGAATTGACTGTGAAGTGAAGACTAGCTCCGTCGTCTGTTGCACCCAGACCGGCGTTGATTGGTCGGCCCAGATCACGCCAGGTCCACGCGAGTGTTCGAGCTCGACAAACGACGGTTCGAGACCACATCATTCCCATTTGCCCGCATTTGCTCCATATCCCACTGAACCTTCCTCATCTATGTTCAAGTGTCTTTGAAATGTTGTTCCTCTGAGTGAAAAAGTTGCCCCTCAAGTTTGTATTAAATTGTTCCCCTCTCACCTTAAACCAATGATCTCTGGTTCTTGTTTCCCCCTCCATGGGTGAAGATTCCTATCAATTGCTCTCATGATTCTACACACCTCTATAAGATCACCGCCTTTGCCTCCAAGCTGAGAAGGTTATTGGCTGCAACCTTCCCTCCATTGATGAACTGTACACTGCAAGGGCCAGGAAGAGAGTGGGCAAGATCATCTCTGACCCCTCTCACCCTGGCCACAAACTATTTGAATCACTTCCCTCAGGAAGGCGACTCCGGACTGTCAAAGCTGCCGCAGCCAGACATAAAAACTGCTTTTTTCCACGAGTAGTTGCTCTACTCAACAGCCAAAAATCTGTAGCCTCCTTTTGCTCTGGTATTTTGTTTGGTTCACATGTTTGATCAATGGTGTTTTATTATTAATGTTTAGTGTTTTATGTGTCACCTGTAACTGTCACTGTATGTCATGTTGTTACTTGTGGGCGGAGCACCAAGGCAAATTCCTTGTATGTGAATACTTGGCCAATAAACCTATTCTATGCTCCAAAGATTACATTTGGGTCTCATTTGGAGAGGTTAGTCAAACTTGGATTCTGTTCTTTGGAACATCAGAAGCTGAGGGGAAACCTGATAGAAATATGTCAAATTATGAGAGGTATAGATTGGATAGACACAGAACCAGTTTCCCAGGATCTAAATGTCAGAGAGGGATATGGGCCAAACGCAGGCAGGTGGGACTATTGTAGATTGGACATGTTGGCCGGTGGGGGCAGGTTGGGCCGAAGGGCCTATTTCGATGCTGTAACACTCTATGACTGTGGCTCGATGACTCTGTGACAAGGGAGCATTGCTATGAGGTGAGAAGGAGATGTGCAGGGAATGTTATCACACAGAGAGGTGGGTGCCTGGAACGCACTGCCAGGGGTGGTGTTAGAATAGGGTTGCCAACTGTCCTGTATTAGCCGGGACATCCTGTATATTGGGCTAAATTGGTTTGTCCCATACGGGACCGCCCTTGTCCCGTATTTGACTGCTACTACTCGGGTCGAGGGGACTATCGGGTCGGAGCGCTGCGCCCGGCCCCGCCATACCGGTCCTGACGTAGTGCGGTCCATGGAGTCCAGCAGCAGCGCCTCGCCCGTGGCCCCATCGGTCGGCAGCCCGGCCAGCTGTCAGACCTTCGGACATTCACTTACCGCCGACACAACCACCCCTCCTTCTCATGGCCGATCATCAGTTGATGAGTTGGCTGAGGTGCTGGACTTTGCGTGCAGCAGAACACAATGCCCAGTCACAGGGCCAGCTAAGGAGTTTTAAGGAGGAACAAAGTCCGGCGCCCGGGCCAAAACTCCTCAGCTGGCCTGCCGGCTGGGCTTTGTGTGCAGTCCAGCACCCGGGCCAACTCCTCATTCACCCACCCATGGCTGAGTCGGTCAACAAATTGCCGTCAGAAATTTGCCCCTTATTTTGACCTTTCGTCCCTTATTTGGGAGTAAGAAAGTTGGCAACCCTATGTTAGAAGCAGATACAACATTGGTTTAAGAGGCTTTTGAATAAGCAGAGAGATATGAAGGGTGTGTAGTGATATGGATCACATGCAGACAGCGGGGATTAGATTCATTTGGAATCATGTTTAGCACAGACATTGTGGGCCGAAGGGCCTGTTCCTGTGCTGTACTGTAATGATCCATATTTTAGCACGGAAGTGATTTGAGGGTGTGGTGGCATGGTTTGAATTATTGAATCAAGGAGTTATGTGCTCGGTAGACTTTGTCAGCTTTCAATTATTTTCTCCGTGTTTTAAGCTCCAGGTTTAGAGGGCAGCTTCACCACCAGAGGTGAGTTAGCACTTCAAAGCTAGTGTGCGAAGATCAAATGTTAGTTCTCTTTGGCCTACCATATCCTGACACGAGAGAATACCGGCAAAGACTTTAAAGTTTCAGATGCTAGTGCTGTGAGGAGGGAGTAAAGAGGAAAGAGGTGATGGGAGAAGGGAAGGGTATTGAATAAATTGCACCGAAGATACAAGTGAAAAACGATTAAAGTCCATGCACCTTGCCTTGGCCGACAGTCAACATTCACACCAACTCTAAACGTCCTGACACTCACAAACATTCAAAAACTACCTCAAGTCATTTAATTTAGCAACAAAAATGTACAAACTAAACTGAAATAAAATAAAACACCTAAATCCTCAAAGTGTAGTTAAAACATTTGAAAGTTAAGAAAACTATTTTAACTGGGGGCACAGTGGTGTAGATTGCTAGAGATTGGCAGAGTTGCTGCCTTAGAGCGGCAGAAACCTGGGTTTGATCCTGACTGCGGGTGCTGTCTGTACTGAGTTTGTATGTTCTCCCTGTGACCACGTGGGTTTTCTCCGGGTGCTTCCGGTTTCATCCCACACTCCAAAGACGTGCAGGTTTTTAGTTTAATTGACTTCTGCAATCCCTAGTCCGTAACTCTGTGTCCCTTGTGTATAGGATAGAACTAGTGTATGCATGATTGTGGGTCAGCACGGAATTGGTGGCCGAAGGGCCTGTTTCCATGCTCTATCTCTAATCTAAACTAAATTAAAAGAAAAGTCTCCATTATTACTATCTACCATTGTCCCTCACAGCTGCTCCATTGAATTGAATAATAGGTTTTATTTTAAGCTTAGGGTTGTTATTGTCATGTGTACCTAGGTACAGTTAATAGCTTTGTTTTGAAGGTTTATCAACGCAGATCAGATGTACCGGACACTAACATACTGAAGTCAAACTCAAGTACAAATAGATGGAGCAATGGGTAATATATAGAGTGCAGAATATTGTTCTCAGCATTGTAGTACACTTGTAGTGCATCAATTCCACTGTAGAATAGCGAAGCTTATTCCAAGTCCATCTAGATGTAGGTTGTTCACATTCATACTGCACTGTGACCTTTAGTTCAGTTCAGAGATACAGCATGGAAACAGGCCCTTTGGCCCACCGAGTCCACGGCGACCAAGGCGATCACGCTGGTTCAATGTTATCCCACGTTCTCATCCACTCCCTACACACGAGGGGCGAGTCACAGCGGCCAATTAACCTACAAACCCGCACGTCTTTGGGACGTGGGAGGAAACCGCAGCGGCAAGAGAAAACCCACGCGGTCACGGGGGGGGGGGACGTACAAACTCCGTACAGGCAGCACCCGTAGTCAGGATCGAATCCGGGGCTCTGGCGCTGCGAGGCAGCAACTCTACCGCTGCGCCACCGTTCCACCACATCAGTTTTACGGAGAAACATTTTTACTTCTCCAGCATAATCTCTCTATTGAAGTTTTATAGCGGAAGTATTGAAGTTTTGTATTGAATTTGTATCGTAGAAGTCAGTTTTCCCAAACAATTATTCTATGCATAAAATGCCAACCTTTGCCCCGATACCTCTGCTTTCTGCCTCAATGATTGTCAAGCACCTTGGGATGAAAGAGCAAAGGTAAGAGATAAGACCAGGAACACCTTCCTGAATGGGTCTCCACTATAAATACTTTAATATGTTCACAGCAAATGACACAGAAAAACTCCTTTGCACATCCGATCTTATTAGCAGTGACGTGCCACTTAAGGAAAAAAATATTGCGTTAACTGTTGGAATTGACAGCTTAAATAAATGTAAATAGGCACGTGTTTTTTTTTTAAGTTAAAAAGGAAGAAATGCAGCTGCTTGATTTTTCTTTTAAACAGCAGCTGTTTCCATTTATTTTCCACCTTTGACACCATAAACCTCCCAAGGTGTTTCTCAGCAGCTCGATCTAGCAATAATGGAAACACATAAAGAGATATGAGAGCAGATAACTTAAAGAAACAAAGAGAGATAGAGAGTATTAGAAAAAGGAATTCAGGCTTATAGTTTAGTTTAGTTTAGCCACACAGAGCGGAAACAGGCCCTTCGGCCCACCGAGTCCACACTACCCCACACACACTAGGGACAATTTTACATTTATACCAAACCAATTGACCTACATACCTGTTATTCTTTGGTGTTTGGGAGGAACCCGATCTCGGAGAAAACGCACGCAGGTCACACGGAGAAAGTATAAACCCCGTACAGACAAGCGTCCTTTGTCAGGGTCGAACCCAGGTCTCTGGCGCTGTGAGGCAGCAACTCTATCCCTGCGCCACCGTGCTGCCCATCTTAATAAAGAAACAAAGAGAGATTGAGACTATTGGAAAGAGGATTTCGGAATTAAAGGTCCTGGCTTCTCTCTGCTAAAGGCCGAACAACTAGATTCAAGTGAGAAAACAAACTGCTGGTGGAAGTATAGAAACAAAGAACTGCAGATGCTGGTTTATGCCAAAGATAGATATAAAGTGCAGGAGTAACAGCGGGTCAGGCAGCATCTGTGGAGGGAATGGCCTTGATTTGGTAATTGGAATCATGGTCATTGAGTCATACAGCGTGGAAACAGGCCCTTCAGCCCAACTTGCCCATGTCAACTAACATGCCCCATCTACACTAGTCCCCCTCCTTGCATTTGGCCCATTTCACTCTGAACCTGTCCTATCCATGTACCTGTCCAAATGTATTTTTTAAACGTTGTGACAGTACCTGCCTCAACTACCTCCACAGGCAGCTCGTTCCATATACCTATAATCCTTTGTGTAAAAATCCTTTGTACCCCTCAGGTTCCAATTGATTATTTACGAAGTAAACCTGAAGCAATGATACGGGTATCTGACAGGTGCCTGGTTCTGAAGATTACTGCCTATCACAGTGAGAATATTATTTTGTGTACCAAGGAACTGCAGGTGCTGGTTTAAACCGAAGATAGACACAAAATGCTGGAGTAACTCAGCGGGACAGGCAGCATCTTTGGAGAGAAGGAATGGGCGACGTTTTGGGTCGAGATTGAGGGTCAGGGGAGAGGGAAGCCAGAGGTACGAAAAGGTTAAGAACAAACCAGAGCCGGCACAGATGACCAAGGAAAGGTGGAGCCCACAATGGTCGATTGTTGGCTGCGGAAGAGGTGATAACGAACAGTGAAACTTGCAGGATGACTCGGGTGGGGGGGGTGGGATGGAGAGAGGGAATGCAAGGGTGACTTGAAATTAAAGTAATCAATATTCATGCCACTGGATGGTAAACTGCCCAAACGTCACACATTCCTTCTCTCCAGAGATGCTGCCTGTCCCACTGAGTTACTCCAGCATTTTGTGTCTCTCTTCGAGACTATTATTGTGTCAGTTTTCAACTGTGCCACTGGGTGGAGTGCCAAGAGAGAAAAAAGGCAATTGCAAAAGGCACTTGTTAGAAAGTATATCAGTCAAGCCATGGATGCTTGGTGCAGTCAAAGGAACAGAGATGAAACTTGTTTGTTAAATATATAACAAAATATAATTTCCAAACTTGAATAAACCCTAAATGGCATAAGCAGTTGCACAACTGCAATTTTTACCGCTCCCTCCATAACTCCCTTGTCAATTCTTCCCTTCCCTCTCGTACCACCCCCTCCCCGGGCACTTTCCCTTGCAACCGCAAGAGATGCAACACTTGTCCCTTTACCTCCCCCCTCGACTCCGTTCAAGGACCCAAGCAGTCGTTCCAGGTGCGACAGAGGTTTACCTGCATCTCCTTCAACCTCATCTATTGCATCCGCTGCTCTAGATGTCAGCAGATCTATATCGGTGAGACCAAGCGGAGGTTGGGCGATCGTTTCGCCGAACACCTCCGCTCGGTCCGCTGACCTCCCGGTGGCTCAGTACTTCAACTCCCCCTCCCACTCCGTCTCCGACCTCTCTGTCCTGGGTCTCTTCCATGGCCACAGCGAGCAGCACTGGAAATTGGAGGAACAGCACCTCATATTCCGCTTGGGGAGTCTGCATCCTGGGGGCATGAACATCGAATTCTCCCAATTTTGTTAGTCCTTGCTATCTCCTCCCCTTCCTCAGTCCCCCTGCTGTCTCCTCCCATCCCCCAGCCTTCGGGCTCCTCCTCCTTTGTCCTTTCTTGTCCCCGCCCCCACCCCCCCCCACTCCCGATCAGTCTGAAGAAGGGTTTCGGCCCGAAACGTTGCCTATTTCCTTCGCTCCATAGATGCTGCTGCACCCGTTGAGTTTCTCCAGCTTTTTTGTGTACCTGCAATTTTTACATATTCAGTAGTCTTATTTGTAAGCTATATAGAAACTTAGAAACATAGGTGCACGAGTAGGCCATTCGGCCCTTCGAGCCAGCACTGCCATTCAATATGATCATGGCTGATCATCAGTACCCCGTTCCTGCTTCCTCCCCATATCACTTGATTCTGTTAGCCCTCAGAGCTCTATCTAACTCTCTCTTGAAAATAATTTTATTTGGAAGTTATATGAAACTAAGCAAGAATTACACCCCCTTTTCATCCGTTGTACTCTTTAAGATGGCGACATCTTTTGGGATCAGGCTATATAAGGAACACAAATTCATTTTGCCGGCAGCTTGTTTTAACTCCTGAGGATCTCGGGGATGGTTTTAGTTTAGTTTAGTACACTTTATTGTCACGTGTCCGGAGGTACAATGAAGAGCTTTTGTTGCGTGCTAACCATTCAGCCGGAAAGACAATGCATGATTACAATCGACCCATCCACAGTGTACAGATACATGATCAAGGGAATAACGTTTAGTGCAAGGTAAAGGCAGTGGTGCTCTTTTCCCAGGATGGAAAAAAATCAAATACTTGCGGGCATAGCTTTGAGGTGAAAGGGGCAAAATTTAAAGGAGATGTGCGGGGTAAGCTTTATACTGAGAGGGTGGAGAGTACTTGGAATGCAATGCAGGAGAGAAGGGGGTGGTGGAGGGTGATTGAAGCAGACGAGTGGCATTTAAGAGACTTTTGAATTCCCTTAGGCCCCCTTCAGTCATGGCTGACCATGGGTGTCTCCAGGGTTCTATTCCCTATATGGAGGACGCCTGTGCGTGACTTTGTTTAACGTGGGGAGACTGGTGCACAGACAGCCACCCCACGGTCCTTGACAGATCTGGGTCAGGATCCAGTGGCATGGAGTCCAAGACGACCAGAGACCCTTTTCTGCTGCAGCCTTCATCCGCCTTCCCAGCCGTCGTGATGCTCCACTAAGGTCAGCCATCGTCCTCCGCCTGTTCCACCGTTGAGGTCTTGGTTGGATTGCTCTTTGTCAGAGACCTCCCCCCTCGACCTTACAGCCAAGGGTGGCCCTACCAGGAGCATAGCTCCAGACGGCATCGCTCTCAGCATCTCAGGTCCACACAAGGTTCTCCACCACGACAAGGTGACAATCCACGGAGAAGTATATAATAGGCATATTGAATAGGCAGATGGAAATGCAGGATATGGATTATGAGCAGGCAGATAAGAGTTGGTCTTGGCATCATGTTCGGCTGATGAGCAGCACAATTGCGCAACTCTCCCGCTGCGCCACTGCGCCACCCTCTGAAGGACTTTTGAAACAACTGCCTCATTGTTTTATGAATGCCCTAGAACCCTGTAAATGGTCTCATTTTGTAAGTTATTGTTTGAATCTGCTGCTACTGGGCAGTAAATATGTAATTGCAACAACTCACTGTGTTTTTGCATCATCTGCAAACATTTTAAATGATGCCCTGTAGCAGTCAGGCCAAGTCATTAATATCTGTTAATAAGAGTCATGGCACTAATACCGACCTCTGGTGTACACAGGACTTTTTAATCTGCATGGTTCCATACTGCAGCGCCACAGTATTAATTATGCCACTGGTAAAGGATGTTATTAAGCCTGAAAGAACAATTCCTGTACAGTTATCAACATTCATAAACATTTTGATTTGTGAAGGAGCTTCAAACAAATGACCACGGTTTGTAATTACGTTTCTCGACCAAGTGAGTTGATTTGAAGTAACTCTGATGCGGCCCACTGTTACTCGGTGATTATATCCCACTTTCAGAATGGCTGCATTTCATTTCCAATTTGCAATTTCCAATTTGCATCGTTTAACATTCATTAACTTAGTTCAACGAGGTTATTTTGTCTTATGCATTACAATTCTGACAGAAAGAGATTTGAGCCTCACTCCAAGAAATATCTAATTGATCCTTTTGACTTTTTCTTTATCAACTGAATATATATTTTAGTGTCAACCACTTGCGTAAGAGTAAAGATCTTGTCATTCATTATTGCTTTAAGTGGCTCTGCAATTGGAAACTAAGGGAGATCTAACACCCACATTGTCCTCGATGAATTAAAGTATTATTAGTACATTGAGAAGTGTATTGTCTTAGAATAAAATAGAGTCACCCAGGGTCACTTCTTGACATGGAGGTGGATTGAATGGGTGTAGCCAACTTGTCTTATCATCGACTTTATGTTTGTCATTTTATTGTGCTTTTTGTGTGAACATTAACTTATGACCCTAACTTTTCCACACTGCCAAGCAAAACCTATAATTTTGGCCACAACACTCACAGAGACAAGCATGGCAGTGGCTTGCATCTTATGTCTCATCACAGGGATCAGTGCCTCAGGAAATGCCACTGCTTCTTTCATGCTGTAGCTTCTGTAGCTTAAACGATGCTTAAACGATCATGTCAGCTTTTAACTGAGATTAATTTACTTCTCTAGCTTCACCCAGACATCCAACAATGGCAGCCGTTAAACCAAGTGGAGTTACATATTTGTGCGACTTCTATTCATCTCGATATTCGCCAACTTTCTTCATAAAATAACAAAGAAACATAATTCATCTTTGAGTTTTCTTCCATCATATCTAATAACCTCTACTGTGTAAACTGCTTGTAAAGGGATGTGGTTGAAACTTTGAAGCACTTTTGTTTCTTCTGCATACATTGGATGTGACATCTAACAAAACTCCTGGTGCTGTCAAATCATTGAAAGACACAAAGTGCTGGTGTAACTCTGTGTGTCAGGCAGCATCCTTGGAGAAAAAGGATGGGTGATGTTTCGGATCGGGACCTTTCTTCAGGTATCCTACCGTTCAGTTTAGTTTAGTTTATTGACACTTGTACCGAGGTACAGTGAAAAAACTTGTCACGTGCTAACCAGACAATACGTGTTTACAATCGATCCACTCACAGCGTACAGATACATGATAAGGGAATAACGTTTAGTGCAAGGTAAAGTCCGATCAAAGATAGTCTGAGGTTCCCCAATGAGGTAGATGGTAGTTCAGGCCTGCTCTCTGGTTGTGGTAGGATGATTCAGTTGCCTGATAACAGCTGGGAAGAAACTGTCCCTGAATCTGGAGGTGTGCGTTTTCACATTTCTATACCTTTTGCCCGATGGGAGAGGGAAGAGAAGGGAGTGGCCAGGGTGCAACCTGTACTTGATTATATTGCTGGCCTTGTCGAGAGCAATGTGAGGTATAACTGGAGTCCTTACCCTTACCATGATAACAGTATGCATTAAAGCATTGCCTGAGTATTACCTTCCCTTCTTACCCTTACCTTTGGTGTAAACCAGCATCTGACGTTCTTTGTTTATGCATGTTGTCCTTTCATTGATAGATATTAACGTTTTATGGTAGAAAATCTTGTGAGATTACTCCTACTTCCAGCAGCGTCATCCACTTTAAATAAAAGTCATATTAAACAGTTTTCCACCTGACCCTCTCAAAATCAACACTACTATCTTACAAACTGTTAATCTTATTAACTGTTTCTTAAAAATTGTCTTGCAAAATGATAATTAATTATCATCTTCAATGGGTAAATTATTAAATGTGGCCAGTTAATAATGTCCTGAAATTATCAGAGCTTCATAATTAGTTTGCATTTTGAGCGATTTGGTGATCACTAGGCCAAGAATTGTGGGCGCAGCCCAGACCATAACACAAAATCCCAACCTTTCTTCCATTGACTCCATTTACATCTCATGCTGCCTCCGCAAGGCCACCAGCATAATCATTGACAAGTCGCACCCTGGTCCCTCCCTCTTCTCTCCGTTCCCATCGGGTAAAAGGTATGAAAACACACACCACCAGTTTCAGGGACCGTTTCTTCCCAACTATAATAAGGCAACCAAACCATCCTGACAACAACTAGAGAGCAGTCCTGAGCTACTATCCACCTCATTGGAGACCCTTGGACTATCTTTGATTGGACTTTATTGGACTTTATCTTGCACTAGACGTTATTCAAGTATTCCCTTTATCAAGTATCTGCACACTCGATTTAAATCATGTATTGTCTTTCCGCTGACTGGTTAGCACGCAACAAAAGCTTTTCACTGTACCTTGGTACACGTGACAATAAACTAAACACAAACTCAATAAAAATGACATCACTTAACTCAATGATAACCCTTGCAGAAAAACATATGCTGCCATTGGTTTCCGACCACTGCTGAGCACAGATCCCAGTTGGAGTCCAATTTTGACCTCAGGGGTAAATATTGTTGGTGGAAGAATCACCAAAGATTTTGCTGCTTTTAGATTTTCCTAGCATGTGGGTCGATAGACATTTGGTGAGGGTGAGGCTTGACGTGAATTAATGTTCCCAAGATGCGAGGTGTTCAACTTTGGGAGGTCTAATGTAAAGGGCAAATATACAATTCAAGACATGACCCTTAACAGCATTGATGTACGAATGGCTTTTGGGTCATAAATTCATTGGGCATAAGGACATTTGGCTCATCGAGTCTACTCCGCCACGTGGGTGTTGTCTGTAAAGAGTGCTGTCTACCGGTGCTGTCTGTGCGGAGTATGTCCGTTCGTCCTGTGACGTGCGTGGGTTTTCTCCGAGAATTTTGGTTTCCTCCCACACTCCAAAGACGTACAGGTTTGAAGGTTAATTGGCTTGGTGTAGGTGTAAATTGTCCCGAGTGTGTGTAGGATAGTGTTAATGTGCAGGGATCGCTGGTCGGCGTGGACTCTGTGGGCCAAAGGGCCTGTTTCCACACAAAAAGATTAACACAAAAAGCTGGAGTAACTCAGCGGGTCAGACAGCATATCTGGAGAAAAATAATAGGTGATATTTTGGGTTGAGACCCTTCTTCAGACAAGCACTAATAGATCCATTTTTTAGGCTGCCATATCTATTTAGCAGAGATACAAGGAACTACAGATGCAGGAATCTTAAGCATAACACAAAGTGCTGGAGTAACTCAGAAAAGGATTCCTGACCCAAGACGTCACTTATCCATTCCCTCCACAGATGCTGCCTGACTCTTTGAGTTACTCCATCCAGCATTTTGTGTTTTGTTCTGGGCTCTGAGAAGTTTGTTCATATCTGTTTTGCACATTTGTTCAAAGACCCATGGAAACACTATAGATACAAGGAACTGCAAGCATGCTGGAATCTTGAGCAAAAAGCACAAAGTGCTGGAGTAACTCAGTGGGTCAGGCAGCATCTGTGGCTGACATGGATAAGTGGGGTTCGGGACCCTTCTTTAGACTTATTGTAGTTACATAGAAACATAGAAACATAGAAATTAGGTGCAGGAGTAGGCCATTTGTCCCTTCGAGCCTGCACCGCCATTCAATATGATCATGGCTGATCATCCAACTCAGTATCCCGTACCTGCCTTCTCTCCATACCCTCTGATCCCCTTAGCCACAAGGGCCACATCTAACTCCCTCTTAAATATAGCCAATGAACTGGCCTCGACTACCCTCTGTGGTAGAGAGTTCCAGAGATTCACCACTCTCTGTGTGAAAAAAGTTCTTCTCATCTCGGTTTTAAAGGATTTCCCCCTTATCCTTAAGCTGTGACCCCTTGTCCTGGACTTCCCCAACATTGGGAGCAATCTTCCTGCATCTAGCCTGTCCAACCCCTTAAGAATTTTATAAGTTTCTATAAGATCCCCTCTCAATCTCCTAAATTCTAGAGAGTATAAACCAAGTCTATCCAGTCTTTCTTCATAAGACAGTCCTGACATCCCAGGAATCAGTCTGGTGAACCTTCTCTGCACTCCCTCTATGGCAATAATGTCCTTCCTCAGATTTGGAGACCAAAACTGTACGCAATACTCCAGGTGTGGTCTCACCAAGACCCTGTACAACTGCAGCAGAACCTCCCTGCTCCTATACTCAAATCCTTTTGCTATGAAAGCTAACATACCATTCGCTTTCTTCACTGCCTGCTGCACCTGCATGCCTACTTTCAATGACTGGTGTACCATGACACCCAGGTCTCGCTGCATCTCCCCTTTTCCTAGTCGGCCACCATTTAGATAATAGTCTGCTTTCCTGTTTTTGCCACCAAAATGGATAACCTCACATTTATCCACATTATACTGCATCTGCCAAACATTTGCCCACTCACCCAGCCTATCCAAGTCACCTTGCAGTCTCCTAGCATCCTCCTCACAGCTAACACTGCCCCCCAGCTTAGTGTCATCCGCAAACTTGGAGATATTGCCTTCAATTCCCTCATCCAGATCATTAATATATATTGTAAATAGCTGGGAGAGAAAGCTGGAAAAAAGGTTGGGGTGCGATAAAGTTGGCAAGGAATAGGTTCATACAGTTGAAAAGGGGGTGCGGGGTTGGATTTTCAGGTTGTTCGACAAAGGCCAGAGATGAAAAACCAAGTGTGAGATAGGGAGATAAGAACAGAAATGCATGAATTGTGAAGCCGGACTAAGGAACATTGTTTTTTCACACAAAGGTGTATGGAACAAGCTGCCAGCAGAGGTAGTTGAGGCTGGAACTATCCCAATGTTTAAGATGGTTTAACTATTCCAATGTTTAAGATACATTGGTAGGACAGGTTTGGAGGAAAATGGGCCAAACGCAGACAGATAGGACCAGTGTAACTGGGACATGTTGGCGGGTGTGTGCAAGATGGGCCAAATGGCCTGTTTCCACACAATGTCACTCTATGACTCTAACATGTGGAAGGGACATCCTAGATGTCCTCTTGCTTCAGTAATCATGGTTTCCCCTCCCTGCTGAAATAGATGGATCGCTCTCCATGTTCCAACCCCAAAACTCCCCTCACCTCAAAGTCTGGCTATCACTTGCCAGACTTTGAGCTGCCCTCCACCTCTCTTCCAGCTTTCTCCCCCGTACTACATTCAATCTGAAGAAAGATCCCAACCTGAAACGTCACCTGTCAAATGTTCTCCAGAGATGGCGCTCGATCTCCTGAGTTACTCCAGCACTTAATGTTTCTGCTATAGCTGTGTTTTAGACAATAGACAATAGGCAATAGGTGCAGGAGTAGGCCAAATCCGCCCTTCGAGCCAGCACCACCATTCACTGTGATAATGGCTGATCATCCCCAATCAGTGCCCCGTTCCTGCCTTTTATATTGTCCTACCGCATTGTTGAGTACATGTGGTCATTTCCTGACTACATTTATAACTTTCTGAAGTATCTAAGGGAATTTTTTGGGTTCAGCATGGCTAGATTGCATATGAATCATCTTGATCTGGTGTTGGCTCTTAGCCAGAAGTTATCTCATAATCCATTTCATAAGACTTGTTTGTTTATCAACTGAGCTGCATGTGAGCATGAACTCAACGCCATTACACATCAGTAGAGCCATGTAGAGATTAGACAATGTCGGATTGGCATATTCCTTTCTCTGAGGAATAACAATCTAGGGGCTTAGTCTTTATGTCAATCCAGCCGCTTTGTTGCTTTTTCCTGATGACAGCCCCTTCTTTCTCAGGTTGAATAGATCCAATCTTGGGGCTTGCGGTAGTGTGATCCGAGCCCATGTCTGCTTTACCTCACGCTGCCTCGGTAAGGCCAGCAGCATAATCAAGGACGAGTCGCACCCTGGCCACTCCCTCTTCTCCCCTCTCACAGGTATTAGGTATAGGTATAGAAGTGTGAAAACGCACACCCCTAGATTCAGGGACAGTTTCTTCCCAGTTGTTATTGGGAAACTGCAGCGTCCTACCATGACCAAAGGGCACTGAACTACTATCTACCTCTTTGGTGACCCTCTGACTATCCTTGATCGGACTTTGCTGGCTTCACCTTGTTCTAAATGTTATTCCCTTATCATGTATCTATACACTGTAAAATGGCACGAATGTAATCATGTATTGTCTTGCAGCTGACTGGATAGCAGGCAACAAAAGCTTTTCACTGTACCTCGGTACACGTGACAATAGATCAATAGACAATAGACAAAAGGTGCAGGAGTAGGCCATTCGACCCTTCAAGCCAGCACCGCCATTCAATGTCATCATGGCTGATCACCCACAATCAGTACCCCATTCCTGCCTTCTCCCCACATCCCAATAGACAATAGAACTGAAACTGAAACTGAAACTGATCTGAAACTGCTTGGTTGCTAATCTAGTACATTGACTCATGCATAAATGAGCAGAATTGCAAGGTCTTCCATGGCGAACCAGGTTATGGACATTCTTCACCCAGCCTTAGATGGGAAGAAGAGGCACCTGGTAATGTGATAGTAATTTAGTTTGTTTTAGTTTAGTTTAGAGATACAGCGTGGAAACAGGCCCTTCGGCCCACCGAGTCCACCCCGACCAGCGATCCTCACACATTACCGCTATCCTGCACTAGGGACAATTTTTACATTGATACCAAACCTATGTCTGTGGAGTGTGGGAGGAAACCAAAGTTCTCAGAGAAGACCCACACAGGTCACGAGGAGAACGTACAAACGCCATAAAGACAGCATCCTTGGCCAGGATCCAACCCGGGTCTCTGGCGCTGTAAGCACTATAATGCCCCTGTCCCACTTAGGAAACCTGAACGGAAACCTCTGGAGACTTTGCGCCCCACCCAAGGTTTCCGTGCAGTTCCCGGAGGTTGCAGGTGGTTGCCGGAGGTTGCAGGTAGGGAGACTGACAAAAACCTCCGGGAACCGCACAGAAACCTTGGGTGGGGCGCAAAGTCTCCAGAGGTTTCCGTTCAGGTTTCCTAAGTGGGACAGGGGCTTAAGGGCAGTAACTCTACCACTGCGCCACCATGCCGTCCTAACGTGATAGTCTTTATAAGTCCTTTCCAGTACTATTTCATTATATAAAATAGATAAAGTAATGGAGTCATAATGCAGGGTGGAGAGTGTATGGAACGCGCTGTCAGAGGAGGTAGTTGAGGCAGGTACTAGCGCAACGTTTAAGAAGCATTTGAACAGATACATGGATAGGATAGGTTAGAGGGAAATGGGCCAAATGCAGGCAGGTGGGCCTAGTGTAGAATGGGACTTATTGGGTGGTGTGGGCAAGTTGGGCTGAAGGGCCTGTTTCCATGTTGTGTGTCTATGACTCTTTGACCGTGATATTAATTAACATTAAAACAACCACTTTCCCTCACATACTTTTTCCAGCCGGGTCGGTGAACTGATTCAAATGATTTGACCGTACCACATATGTCTGGCATAAACCCAGGAGACTGGTACAAGTGTGTCTTACTGCAGGACTTAGTGTTGGTTCATCAGTGAAGCAGGAGGTTATATGTCCTGGCATCTGAACCGAACATGTTCAATCGCGCCACATTGCGATGTGTGGTCACGGAGGTTAGGACTGTGTTGACCCATTCGGAGACCCTGACCAGTTCAAAGAAAAGCATTCTGTTGCGAGTTGCCTCAGCCCACCAACAGTCCCAGCCTCATAAGGCAGCAGAGTTGCATGCATGCATACTTATGCGATCTGACAATGCATCGTACCAGTGTCAGAGACTTGCAGAAGGTGAAATTTAATTGTGCTGGGACATTTTTATTCAGATCTTCCCATATATAACCATATAACCATATAACAATTACAGCACGGAAACAGGCCATCTCGGCCCTTCTAGTCCGTGCCGAACACTTATTCTCACCTAGTCCTATCTACCTGCACTCAGACCATAACCCTTCATTCCTTTCCCGTCCATATACCTATCCAATTTATTTTTAAATGATAAAATCGAACCTGCCTCCACCACTTCCACTGGAAGCTCATTCCACACGGCTACCACTCTCTGAGTAAAGAAGTTCCCCCTCATGTTACCCCTAAACTTCTGTTCCTTAATTCTCAAGTCATGTCCTCTTGTTTGAATCTTCCCTACTCTCAATGGGAAAAGCTTATCCACGTCAACTCTGTCCCAGCTGATATCGGGCAACTGTGTATTATCCTACCACAACTAGAGAGCAGGCCTGAACTACTTTCTACCTCATTGATGACCCGCAGACTATCCTTGATCGAACTTTGCTGGCTTAACCTACACCAAATGTTATTCCCTTCTCATGTATCTGTACGCTGTAAATGGCTCGATTGTAATCATGTATTGTCTTTCTTCTGACTGCATGCAACAAAAGCTTTTCACTGTACCTCGGTACACGTGACAATAAACTAAACTGAACTAAACTGAACTGAAGTGGCGGCGCTGCCAAATCTGTTTTGTTTCTTTTGTTTTGTTTTCTGTTGTCTTGTTGGACGTATGTTTTAGTTTATTTTTAGTTGTGTATGGGTGGGGGGGCGGGGGAAACTTGTTTTAGTCTCTTCCTTCGGGGGGGATGCGACCTTTTCTTTGTCGTATATCCGTCTCCGTCTCCATCTGCGCTGAGTCCTAATCGCGGAGCTGGCGGCCTCCAACTGGGGCCGACCTCGAGGCTCCAGAGGCAGAGCCAGAACTCACCATCGTGAAGCTGGCCGACTTCGGGGCTGTGGTGGCGCTGCAGCGGCGGCCCAACTTCGGAGCCTCGGAGACTTCGGCCGTGGGCCCAGTGGACCACAACATCAGGAGCTCGCAGGTCCCAGGTTGTGACCGATTTTCCTGAGCTCCTGCGACAACAGCTTTATCCGCTGGACTGGAGGGTGGCAGCTTTGTCCACCCCGGGCCGCGGAGTTTGAAACGGCCCGTTCGAGGAGCTCGGATTCGTCCGCGGGCCCAACATCGAAAGCCTGGATCGCCTCAACACGGAGGGAGAACAAGGAAGGAAGAGACAAGGACTTTAAGACTTTTGCCTCCCATCACAGTGAGGAGGTGCCTGGTAGACTCACTGTGGTGGATGTTAAACTGTGTTCATTGTGTGTTCTGTTACTTTATTCTTGCAGTCATGCAAGGCACGTCATTTTGTTCAAACTGACAAGTTTGAATGACAATCAAGGATACTTTATACTTTTTATACTTTATAACTGATATCTGCTTGACAATTTGCTTCAAGATTGTCTATATGTGAATAAAAAATATTGGTCATAGGTTATATTTTCCAAGTTCTATTTCTGCAGGTACAATAGGGAAATCAAAAACTAGAGGGCATAGGTTTTAAGTTAAAGGGACAAGATTTAGTACAAACCAGAAGGGCAACTTTTTCACTCAGAGGGTGGTGGGTAAAAGGAATGACCTGCCAGAGGAGGTAGTTAAGGCGGGTACTATAACAGTATTTCAATTACACTTGGACAGATACGTGGATAGGAAAGATTTAGGGGGAATATGGGCCAAATGCAGGCAAATGGGACCAGCTTAGATGCATGATCTTGGTCGGCATGGATGAGTTGAGCTTTCTGTGCTGTATCACAGTTATGGAGCATCACACTTTAACAAGATCAGCGTGTCTTTGGTCGGCACAGTAGTGCATCTGGTAGAGACACCGCATCGCAGCGTCAGAGACCTGGGTTCGATCCTGACCTTGGGTATTGCCTGTGTGGAGTTTGTGTGTTCCCCTTGTGACAGTGTAGACGTGGAGAGGATGTTTCCACCAGTGGGGCAGTCTACGACCAGACGCCATAGCCTCAAAATTAAAGGATGTTTTGTTAGGAAAGAGATGAGGAGGAATTTCTTTGGTCAGAGGGTGGTGAATCTGTGGAATTATTTGCCACAGAAGGCTGTGGAGGCCAAGTCAATGGATATTTACAAGGCAGAGATAGATAGATTCTTGATTAGCACGGGTGTCAAGGGAGAAGGCAGAAGAATGGGGTTAGGAGGGAGAGATAGATCCGCCGTGATTGAATGGCGGAGTAGACTTGATGGGACGAATGGCCTAATTCTGCTCCTATCACATGACCTTATGACCTTGTGGATTTCCTTCCGGTGCTCAGGTTTCCTCCTAGATCCCAAAGATGTGTGGATTTAGTTTTTCAATTGGCAAGTGTGACTTGCCCTTAGTGTGTAGGGAGTGGATGAGAAAGTGGGATAACATAGACTTAGTGTGAATGGGTGGTCGATTGTCGGCTTGGACTCAATGGGCCATAGGCCTGATTCTAAGCTGTATTTCCAAACTAAAATGTGCACAAATGATGTTGAACAATGTCAGCCATGCTTGGAAATGCTGGGTAACTTCACTGTTCTGTTTTCGACACATATGACAATTAAACATACTTGGTGCTTGACTCTTAAATTTTCCAGGAAAATGGGACTTCAACTAAAACTCGATGCAAGTAATCAAAAATAAGCACATTTGTGATTTTATTGCAAGTTGTTCCTTGAAAGAAAATGTCACGTGCTTCAATTTCTAAACGTAGCTATGAGTTTGTTTTACCAGAAGTATACTGAGCCAGGGACTAATCTTTGTTAATTGTTGGACTTCAGTTCACAAATAGTTGGTGTAGAACAGGTCATTTTGCCCATCAGGTCTACTCCGCCGTTCAATCATGGCTGATCTATCTTTCCCTCTCAACCCCATTCTCCTGCCATCTCCCCATAACCCCTGACACCCTTAATAATCAAGAATCTATCAATCTCCACCTTAAAAATATCCATTGACTTGGCCTCCACAGCTGTCTTTGGCATTGAATTCCACAGATTCACCACCCTCTGACTAAAAAAATTCCTCCTCATCTCCTTTCGAACCTTAGACGTTAAAGGTACAGCGTGAAAATAGACCCTTCAGCCCTCATCGTCCGTGACAACCAGCGATTATCCGTACACCAACACTATCCAACTAGGAACAGGTTACAGGAACCAAGTAACTTACAAACCTGTGATGCTTTGGAGTGCAGAAGGAGCCGGATAAAACTCCTGCAGTCACAGGGAGAATGCACAAACTCCATACAGAGAGCACCCATAGCCAGGATTGAACCCAGGTCTGTGCCACTGTCAACCATCAATTCTACCATTGCACTACTGTGCTGCCACAGTTATTCAATGTTTTTATTAATCACATCAAAAATAATTTTAAAAAAAGACGAGTATTTGCACAATTGGGAAAAATGTGTTGATGATCAAGTATGATTGAAACTAAAGACGGACACAAAATGCTGGAGTAACTCAGCGGGACAGGCAGCATCTCTGGAGAGAAGGAATGGGTGAAGTTTCGGCTTGAGACCCTTCTTCAGACCCGAAACGCCATTCTTTCTCTCCAGAAATGCTGCCTGTCCCGCTGAGTTACTCCAGCTTTTTGTGTCTATCTTTAGTTTAAACCAAAGTATCTGCAGTTCCTTCCCACACATGATTGAAACTAATGCTGATTTAACATTAGCTGATTGAACATTATTATTAGTTGATGCTTCCCCCCTCTCTTGCTGAGATTAAACTGATATTCAGCACAACAAGTCTTTGTTGCACCTCTGTAAGACCAGATAATGTAGTTGCTGTTTGCAAGCAATTTGAGTGGGAGTGGTAATTTTGACTAGGACACGTTCAACATTTTCAATGTCAGACAGTATAACACTGAAATTGCCTCAGCGTTTCCACAACATGCAGAAATTAGCTTTATTCACAGAGATATACGGCAGGGGAACAGGGCCTTTGGCCCACCCAGTCTATGCTGAGCATCAACCACACATTTACACTAATCCTACTCTAAAGGGATCTTAAGCCCATAAGGTATAGCATCAGAATTGGGCCATTCTACTCCGCCATTCAATCATGGCTGATCTATTCTTCCCTCTCCATTCTCCTTGCAAAATCTGACACCCGTACTAATCTTACCAATCATAATCATAATCATATTTTATAAGCCAAGTATGTTTTGCGTAATACGAGGAATTTGGTTTGCCATACAGCCATACCAAAAATGCAACAAGACACTACATAAAAATTTGACATAAACATCCACCACAGCGGCTGCTCCACATTCCCCACTGGTGACGGTAGGCGATAAAGTCGTATCTTCTTCCCTACTTTTCTCCCGCGGTCAGGCGGGAGCCGAACCTTCCGCAGCCGACGATCGAGTTCCCATGTCGAGGCTCGGAGTTCCCGAAACCAGCCCCTAACCATGAACCGCAAGCTTCAAGATGTTAAAGTCCGCAGCTCCTGCGGGTTGGAGCACCAAAGGCCAACTACTGGCGAAGGGATCGCCCGCTCCGAGAATCAAGAATCTATCTATTTCTGCCTTAAGAATATCCATTGACTTGGCCTCCACAGCCTTCTGTGGTAATGGATTCCAATGAATTGCACTTGCCCTCCACATCTCCTTCCCAAAGGAACATCCTTTCATTCTGAAGCTATGACCTGCAACCTGGGACCTATGACCTTTGAGCTTCAAGGCTATGACCTTTGTTGCTCTGTACATCTCTTTGTAAATGGGCTTGCAGAGGATAGAATGCAATTAGGAACCAGGGATTCAAAGATCAATAAACTGGTTCAAAGTGGTAGCTACAGTACGGGCAGCCTGACAGTGTCAGAACAAAGCTTTACAGGAGCATGTCGCTGGTGACTTTAGTAGTCTGCCAGTAGTTGGATGCAAGTTTGATGTGGCATCTTGTTTAGAAAGATGGAACATCTAAATTCTATAGTCAGAGGATGGTGATCCGTGGAATTAATTGCCACAGAATGCTGTGGAGGCTGTCATTTTGAAGGTAGAGATAGATAGATTTTTGATTAGTATGGGTGTCAGGGGTTATGGGGAGAAGGCAAGTGAATGGGGTTAGGAGGGAAAGATGGATCAGCCATGATTGAATGGCGGAGTAGACTTGATGGGCCGAATGGTCTAATTCTGCTCGTATCACTTATGAACATGAAGTTGTGAATCTTGGTCGGCATGGGCAAGTTGGACCAAAGGGGCTGCTTCCATGCAGTATGATGCTATGAATCAGAGGGTGGTGGAGGCCAATTCTCTGGATACTTTCGAGAGAGAGCTAGATAGGGCTCTTAAAGATGCCGGAGTCAGAGGGTATGGGGAGAAGGCAGGAATGGGGTACTGATTGGGGATGATCAGCCATGATCACATTGCATGGCGGTGCTGGGTCGAAGGGCCGAATGGCCTACTCCTGCACCTATTATCTATTGTCTATTGTCTATTGAATCTATAAGTTGTACTTACAGGGATCACAGCCAGGCCTGTTGTGAAGCAAAAGGCCAGGGTCTGCAGTGCTTTCTGAGTTTCTTTCTGAGCGTTTGACGGCACTGAGCTTCTACTCGCTGGAGTTTAGAAGGAAGTGGGGGGGATCTCATTGAAACATACCAAATAGTGATCGGCCTGGATAGAGTGGATGTGGAAAGGATGTTTCCACTAGTGGGAGAGTCTAGGACCAAAGGTCCCTAAAACCTACTGCCTGGCCTATATATTTATATCTGTATATAGACACAAAATACTGGAGCAACTCAGCAGGTCAGGCAGCATCTGTGGAGAAAAGGAATAGGTGATGTTTAGGATCAAGACCCTTCTTCAGACGGAGTGTCAGGGGAGAGGTTTTTGTCGACCCAAAACGTCACCTATTCCTTTTCTCCAGAGATGCTGCCTGACCCGCTGAGTTACTCCAGCATTTTTTTGTCTCTCTTCTGTGTAAACCAGCATCTGCAGTTCCTTCCTACACATTAATATTTGTGTGTATGATGACTTGACAATAATTACTTTGATGCTTTTTTATATATTTAGAGGAGTGGTAGAGGAGGCAGATAGAGTGGAGGTATTTATGAGGCTTTTGGATGGGCATGGATATACAAGCAATGAAAGGAAATGAATGTTAACTGGGCAGATACAAGTAGATATTGGCATCAGGTTCAGCACACACATTGTGGGCCAAAGGGCCTGTTCCTGTGCTGTACTTAGGTTAACAATGCAAGTGGAGTTTTGAAAAAGGATCAAAAAAAGGTGGCTGCAGAATTACTCCATTTATTGGCACAGATAGCTATGGGGAATAATGTTTCACTTAAGGTATTATGGAAGCATCTGTAAAACCATTCCTTTTTGCAGGGTCAGCAACACAGTGGTGCAGTGGTAGAGTTATGCCCCTGTCGCACTTAGGAAACCTGAACGGAAACCTCTGGAGACTTTGCGCCCCACCCAAGGTTTCCTTGCGGTTCCCGGAGGTTGCAGGTGGTTGCCGGAGGTTGCAGGTGGTGGAAGCAGGTAGGGAGACTGACAAAAACCTCCGGGAACCTACGGGAACCGCACGGAAACCTTGGGTGGGGCGCAAAGTCTCCAGAGGTTTCTGTTCAGGTTTCCTAAGTGGGACAGGGGCATTACTACCTTACAGCGCCAGGAACCCAGGTTCGATCCCGACTACAGGTGCTGTCTGTATGGAGTTTGTACATTCTCCTCGCGACCAGCTCGGCTTTTCTCCGAGGTCTTCAGTTTCCTCCCACTCTCCAAAGACATACAAGTTTGTAGGTTAATTGGCTTGGTGTAAATCTGAAAAAATTGTCCCTAGTGTGTGTAGGACAGTGTTAATGTGCAGGGATCGCTGGTGGGTGCAGACTCGGTGTGCCAAAGAGCCTGTTTCCATGCTGTTTCTCTAACCTAAACTAAAACTAAGATCTTAGATTGTGAGATGGTACCCATAGATTGATAGCACTTGTATTTCATGACTTAATGCCCAGGATAACTGGTCTGCTATAAGGTCATAAGTGACAGGAGCAGAATAGCAGGCCCATCAAGTCTCTTCCATCATTCAATCATGGCTGATCTATCTCTCCCTCCTAACCCCATTCTCCTGCCTTCTCCCCATAACCCCTGACACCCGTACTAATCAAGAATTTATCTGTCTCCATTGACTTGGCCTCCATAACCTTCTGTGGCAAAGAAGTCCACAGATTCATCACCTTGGGCCCATATTACTCATCAAAGCTGGAAAAATAACTAAAGACATGGTAATAGGTCACATAGAAAACTTAAGTATGTTTACAGTCAAAATAGTTCTATAAAGAGGACACACCCGACAGAATTTTTAGAGAATATATCTTGGTCTTGGAATCATGTCTGTCACAGACACTGTGGGCAGAAGGGCCTGTCTCTCTGCTGTACTGTTTTTAGAGGTACAGCGTGGAAACAGGACGTTTGCCCACTGAGTCCATGCTGACCATCGATCACCCCAACATCCCAAATTCCATGTTATCCCACATTTGCATCCTACATTCTCGGAACAATTTACAGAATCCAATTAGCCTACAAACCTGCACCTCTTTGGAATGTGGGAGGAAACCAGAGCACCCGGTGAAAAACCCACATGGTCCCAGGGAGAACGTACAAACTCCGCACAGACAGGACCCGTAGTCAGGATCTGACCTGGGACTCTGGCACTGTAAAGCAGCAGCTATATCGCTGTGCCACCGTGTCACCTTTATGTTCTATGTTATAGAATCATACAGTGTGGAATCAGGCCCTTTGGCCCAACTTGTCTACAATGACCAACATGTCCCATTTACACTAGTCCCACCTACCTGCATTTGGCCCATTTCCCTCTAAATCTGTCCTATCCATATACCTGTCCAAATGTTTCTTAAACGTTGAGATCGTCCCTGCCTCAACTACCTCCTCCGACAGCTCGTTCCATACACCCACCATCTTCTGTGTGAAAAAGTTGCCCCTCCGGTTCCTATTAAATCCTTTCTCCCCCTCACCTTAAGGCTACGTTGCATGCTAACTTCCAAGAACACATCAGTAGTGAAACTGGATCTTGCATTTTAATATTGAAAACTTGACTCATAGAACTGCAGGTGGTAATTCTTTGCATATTTAATTCATTGGCCAGTTTATTTTTGTAATGGAAGCATTATAGTTTTTGCAAAAAAAACGTTAGGAGTGGCACACAGGTTAATACATCGTTTTCTTCAAACAAGATGATGATACTGCTGCAAGGTAACAATGTCGAGTCTTCGTGTGTTGTCTCCCCCTTCAGCAATGTGGTAGGTTCCAGTGATGTTGATATGTGTGTGCTCCTGTGCCTGCTTATACAGTGCGAGCAGTTTGGAGACTGCTAGTTATCTTCTGTCACTGAGGTAGCCAGAGTGTGAGGAGTCTGTGGCGTTTAGCTGATTTGCCTCCGCATCCACAAAGGGATTAGCTAATGCTCAGCAGAAGCCCGACACACAGGCACAGCTCGGTGTAATACATACAGTCCGTTCTCGCGTCAAGGAACCTGCAGGATTTTTTTGTTGAAAGAAGATGAAAGTGGATTTATTTCATCTTCGATAGAGTGCAGATTTTGGAGATGGAATGGCCGTAACCCTCCAGCATGCCAAGACTTCAGCATGGTAATGTGAACTGTGGGCTTGGGAACGCGATTGAAACGTGTGTGTATGTGCGTGGATGTTTATGTTGAGTGCATTGTCTGCCTTTGAAAGGAATGCGAGCCTGCTTGATCTGTAACGGTATCAAGCGCTACACCTAGAGTGCAAAGATTCAGAGGCTGCTTGCGCACCACACTACAGAAATTATTGTCACTCTGACAAATGTCGCTTTCGTGGATCCCAAGATCAAATGAAAGAGGAATTATTATTTTTTGGCTTGTTTTTTTATTTTGTTTGCTCCGTTATCTCTTAATTCGAGGGTAGAGCAGGGCTCGTTGCGGACAGCACGGTGGCTTCCCCTAATGCTGTGAGTGTGCAGTTTGGTCCCGAAAAGAATGGACGTGATGTGCCATCTGCCTGCTCTTTCACTGACTGGCTTCTCAGGTGCCCTGGCACACTTGTCGTGGGCAGAATGGGCACCTCGCAGGGATCGTTCAACTTCAGTTCACCGATTGCCCCAACAATTTGCTCCTGTGTATGTGTGTGTGCGTGTGGGTGTGTCTGTATATGTATGTGTGTGTGTGTGTGTGTGTGCTGTGTGTGTGGTTTTGCGGTGAGGGTCTAAATATAAGTATTGTTTAAATTATTGCGTGACAGCTATTTAGAGATCAGGCATTTGCTGCTGGAATGACAATCTTTAGAACATCATCTCACTTAGATCAAAGAGAAATGTCTGAATATAAAATAAGATCATCTTCGCAGCTGACTAATGCTCCTTGATACATGGTGACTTATTTCCAGGTGTCTGTGAAGTTCATTTAGTCGAAGTCAGTGGATTGTGCCAATAGTGGTCATTTTCCTTTCCTTACAGTTTCTGATCAGAGGAAGGGGGTGGGGTGGGTGACCTGAACGATCTTCTGAGTAACAAAAATAAATGCATATTTTTCACAATGGTTGACCAGTGAATGATGGATTTCTGAGCAGGAACTTGCATGGTATATTGTTAACTGGAGAAATGAAATGTGCTTGCATCTGTTAAAAACATGTTAGTGTTAGTTGCTTACGGTGTTAGAAAATAGAAGAGCTTTTGAATTTGCATTGTGGAGCTAGATGTTATATAATACTATAATGTTACTTCAAGATATGAATTGGCTCCTAGTCAATTGAATTGGCTCTAAGATATGTATTGGCTCAATACTATAATGTTATTTCAAGATATATTGGCTCCTAGTATTAGTCAGTTGGGTTTCTGATAAAGCATAATAGGTCATCTTCTGGGATTTCACCTTTAAATATGATGCACGACCTGCAGTAGAAAGGTTTACTTTTGTACATTGGCTTGGTATGATGTTTCATTGAAGAGCTGCAAAATGTACCATAACTGATATCATAAAGGCAGAACCAAGAGCCCAAAGTTATCTTTCCTCATCCATAAAAAAAAACCTTTCTGTTTTTCTGATGTGTCAGAAAATTGAGTTTCGAAAATGGTTTCCTCCTCGAGCTGCTGGGCTGGGCTCTGAGATGCGAGCGAGGAGTTTTGTTATCAGTCCAGATAACCCTTGAAACTTCCCCTGTCTCGCTCAACTGATTCCATTCTTTCTCAGCTGCTCCACCAGAGGGAGTTCCATCCACAAGTAAATCTGTCCTGTTGCTGGTGGTGGAGCAGCGGGAAAGGGGAAAGAAACATTGATATTATGGCCTCTTGCTTCCGCTGTGGGGAGTGACATCGAAATGAGGACTCCCAGTTTCTTAGCAAAGTCAAGGCACAACATTTAAAAAAAAAAAAACTGCTTCTGGGAATTTTATACAACATGAAACGAGTGCAGTGATTCGAGTGAAATGATCAGAGAGCGACTGAGGACTCTGAGTGAAATAGTTAATAACATCAACCATAACAAACAGTTAGATGGTGGTAAATAAAGGCGGAGTAAAGGAAAAACAAACATTGTTACACCATCCAAAGCTTGGCCGAAGGGAAAGTTCTCACTAGATTAGTGGCTAAAATGATGCTTGAGTTCAAATCAAATTAATTAAAATATATAGGTTTAGGTTTATTATTGTCAGTGTTCAGAGGTGCAGTGAAAAGCTTTGTTTTGCATGCAATCCAGTCAGATCAGATAATACTATACTATATACTAATCTGTTGCGCTTCAACAAGTAAGAATTTCATTGTTCTATCTGGGACACATGACACTCTTGACTTGACTAAATATAATCCAGTCAAAATTATGTATAATAGGTAGAGCAAAGGGGAAGATACAGAGTATATGCATTAGTAGCTTTCTGTCATTGCATGAAGCCATTTGCGAGTTGCTGTTACAGGTATTATGGAGATTTCTCTTCAGCAAACACATCTTAAGTTCCCAGCTCTGGTTCTCTACATAGAGATCGTAGACCACTCGTTAGGAGATTAAAGTGGCACAGCTGGAAGAGCTGCTGTTTCGCAGCTCGAGCAACCAGGGTTGAATCTTGATCTCTGCTGCTGTCTGTCTGTGTGGGATTTGCACACTTTCCCAGCCACGACGCAGATTTCTTCCAAGTGCTCCGTTTTCCTCCCGCATCACAAACATGTCGACCCGCCGCATATTGCCCCTAGTTTGTGGGTGAATGGTGAAACCTGAGGGAAATTGATGGGAATGTGTGAGAATTACAATAGGGATTAGTTTACGATTTGTGTAAATGGGTGGCTAATGATTGGCATGGACTAGATAGGGCAAAGGTCCTGATCACACGCTGTGTCATTCTCTGGCTCAATTGATTTTCCCCAGTCACAAAGCATTAAAAAAAAAAATTTATTCTCTGTATATAAACATTATTGGTAATGCCAGTATTTATTATCCTGCCATATTTACGTCAGAACATCGGAGACTGGTTAGAGTCGGCTTCTCCGGTGGGCCTGGAGTCAAATATAAACCATAGACATAAAAACATAGAAAATAGGTGCAGGCGTAGGCCATTCGGCCCTTCGAGCCTGCACCGCCATTCAATATGATCATGGCTGATCATCCAACTCAGTATCCTGTACCTGCCTTCTCTCCATACCCCCTGATCCCTTTAGCCACAAGGGCCACATCTAACTCCCTCTTAAACATAGCCAATGAACTGGCCTCAACTACCTTCTGTGGCAGAGGGTTCCAGTGATTCACCACTCTCTGTGTGAAAAATGTTTTTCTCATCTCGGTCCTAAAAGATTTCCCCCTTATCCTTATACTGTGACCCCTAGTTCTGGACTTCCCCAACATCGGGAACAGAACCAGAACAGATAATGATAACAAATATAATTTCTTAATGGATATTCGAGAACCAGATTAGTTTTTGAAGTAATTCAGTGTTTTCATTGTCATCGTTTCTTTCTCAGTTTCTTACATTTAAACTCCCGATTTGATCGAATGGAGGAGCAGACTCGATGGGCCGAATGGCCTAATTCTGTTCCTACGTCTTATGATGTCATGATTTATGCAATTCTTTGAATTTAAATTAACCAGAGTTCATAGTGGGATTCAAACTCACGTCTCTGGATCACTCGCCCGTCCTTGAATATTACTGTTGTAAACTAACCATAACGCTATTCTACCCAGGGTAGAGTATACGGGAAATCAATATACAGGAAAGGAGGTGCAAATGATTTGATCCATTTTTGTGCAAATTTAATGATCAATATTCTGTAATAAAACTCAAAACCTAACGGTGCTTTCTCTAGAGCAACAACTGTCTGTAGTTTGGTTTAGTTTAGTTTGGAGATACATCGCGGAAACAGGCCCTTCGGCCCACCGAGTCCGCACCGACTAACGATCCCCGCACACTAACACCATCGTACTCGAGGGACAATTTATTTTGACATTTATACCAAGCCAATTAACCTACAATCCTGTACGCCTTTGGAGTGTGGGAGGAAACCAATGTTTAGTTTGATTTAGAGAAACAGGACCTTCGGCCCACCACGCCCGCACCGGCCAACACTAACACTATCCAACACAGACTAGGGACAATTTACACTAAACCAAGCCGATTAACCTACAAACCTGTACGACTTTGGAGTGTGGGAGGAAATCGAAGTTCCCGGTCATGGGGAGAATGTACAACTCCGCACAGACAAGCACCCGTAGCCAGGATCGAACCCAGGTCTCTGGTGCTGAACTCTACCGCTGTGCCACTGTGCCATCCATACTTCTTTGTAGTATTTTTTTAGAACCGTGACAGGATTAGCGGATTCATCTATCTTGATCATTGTCACCTAAAGATTGACGATTTTCTTGAAGCTGGAATGGATGTCCTGATCACTCTCTTTCTCCAGCATCCACCAACCCCCCCCCCCCCCCCCCCCCATCTCACCCGGTGAATCACTGATTATAAACAAATTAACACAATGGATTAGCATAATGAATGATTTGAGATTCATACGCCTGTTTTGTAATGACAGCCAGCCGAGGAGGCAGGGAAATAAGATGCGTTCGCTCAAAAAGAAAGCTCACTGAGGGAATTCAGTTCACGGCTGATGAACAGTAATCTCATCGTCTTTCAGATCCACAACATTGTCAGAATCTAATACTGCATTCTTAATGATGAATTTATGGGCCAGAAATGCGAAATAATTCCCAGTACTACAGCCTCTGATCATATGATATTGAAAGGGAGATTTTCCATTTGAACTCTGCACATCAAAAGATAGAGACGGTAAAACATACATATCTGATCATGGGGCAGGTTTTTTTTTTCCGATTTTTTCGTCTGTCTAAAATAGAATTCCCCAACTGCTCGCCTTTCCTCCTCCAGCGGCTTGATTATAAATTTGTGCTTTTCATGATAAATCAGTGAGAATAATTAATTCAAAACTCCAGTGCTTTAGCGAGACGCCTCTTTCTCAACACATGATTGTTCCGAAGAAGGCGCTAGAGAGCAACGCAGCGGGTCAGGCAGCATCTGTCGAGGGAGTGGATCGGCAACGTTTTGGGTCAGGACCCTTCTTCAGACCTCAGACCAGTCCCCACCTGAAACGTCACCTATCCAAGTTCTCCAGAGATGGTGCCTGAATTGCTGAGTCACTCCAGTACTGCCTCTCTTTTTTTGGTAAACCAGCACTTGCAGTTCCTTGTTTCCATATGTTAGGTCTTTCCAATTGCTGTATACATTTGCAACCTTAGATATGGTATAACATGGGACAGTTCCGCGCCGAACAGGCCCTTCACTCCATGTTGCCTGTGCCAACCATGATACCAATCTAAATAATTGTATTTGCCTGCACTTTTGTCTCTATTCCTGACCTTTTCATTTATCTGTCTAAATACCCCTGGAATGTTGCAATTGTATCTGTCTCTCCCACCGGCCCGGGCCATACATTCCAGGCACCCACCATTCGCAGTGTGAAAGAAAATCGCCTTGCAAATTTACTTTCAATTTCCGCCTTCTAACTTTAAACCTACACTGCCTAGTATTGCACCCAGCAATGGCGCCCAGCAACAACCACTTTCGACAAACATTTGTTGCAAATGCATATCTTCAGAAACACAGTTGAGTTTAGTTTAGTTTATTAGTGTCATTGTAAAGGTTCAGTGAAAAACTTTCATGCTGTGCGCTATCCAGCGAAAGGACAATACATGATTACAATCAAGCAGTCCACAGTGTACAGATACAGGATAAAGGGAATAATGTCTAGTTTTAGTTTAGTTTAGTTTATTGTCACGTGTGCCGAGGTACAGTGGAAAGCTTTTTATTGTTGCGTGCTAACCGGTCAGCGGAAAGACAATACATGATTTCAATCGAGCCGTCCGCAGTGTACAGATACAGGATAAAGGGAATGACATTTGGTGCATTACAAGGTCCAGTAAAGTCCTTGGTAAAATTGGATTAAAGATAATCTGAGGGTCTCCATTGAGGTAGATGGTGGGTCAGGACTGGTTCCCGATCTGGTAACAGGATGATTCAGTTGCCTGAACTACAACAGACCGTTTAGGAATTATCAATTACAAACAATCCCAAATTGATAAAATAGCTAAGAGGGCAGTATTAAGTTATTCTACCAGATTAAAACCCCTGTCCCACTGTACGAGTTCATTCCAAGTGTTCTCCCGAGTTTGCCCTGATTCAAACTCGGAGATTTACGGTAATGGCCACTCGTCGGTACTCGGGGCTCTCGTGGACATTTATCATCATGTTGAAAAATCTTCACGAGTCTTCCCGTGCTTACCTGCCATTAGCGAGTCTTCCCGAGTACCTGCCGATAGCGCTACGAGACTTCCCCGAGCTCCGACGTACCCGCTACGTTCATTCTCCGTGCTTACCACGAGCTTGATTTTTTTTTAAACTCGGGTGAGCTCTTGGAATGAACTTGTACCGTGGGACGGGGCTATTAAGGGCCTGTCCCACTTGGGCGTCATTTGCGCGTCATTTACCCGACATCATTTACGCGCGCATGGCGCGTGGTGAGGCGTGGCGGCTCCCCAGGATTTTGGGATTCACAAAATCTTCGTGACGCGTAAATGACACCCAAGTGGGATAGGCCCTTTAGTCTTTCATCCTTTATTGCTGTTTGAAAGGACATGTTGGACAGCAGGCTTGGAGTTATTACAATTCATATCCTCCGGGATGTCAGGACAGGCACCTTGCTGAAGGACCAGCCTCAGGCAATACTTCTCAATGACTCACGAACTGTCCCTCACTGTGCTCCTTTGCTACTTACTATGGAGCTGAACGAAAATCAAACACACCATCCAGCCAGATCTTCAGAAACAATTGATTACAAGCTGAATAATTTTAATTAGTATTATGGATGCTAACGCCTTAACCCTTTTAAAACTATTTTCAGTGCGAATCTTACCTTAACATGCAAAACGATATTGATTTCTCTAACTTCAAATAACCCTTGCATTCCCTCTCTCTCCGCCCCACCCCCACCCTCGTCGTTGTACTGGTTTCTCTGTCGTCCTGTGAGTTAGTACCTTCCCCACAGCCAACAATGGACCTTTGTGGGCTCCACCTTTCCTTGGTCATCGTTGCTTTTTGCATATCTTTCATTCATTTGTTCTGTTTATCTTCGATATCTCTCGTTTTTCTCCCCCCTAACTCAGTCTGAAGAAGGGTCTAAACCCTAAACTTCACTTATGCCTTTTCACCAGAGATGCTGCCTGACCCGCTGAGTTACTCCAGCTTTTTGTGTCTATCTTTGGTGTAAACAAGCATCTGCAGTTCCTTCCCTGCACAAATGTAATGGCTCCACTTTAAATGTACTGGGTATGTGAAGACAGCCTCTGATAGTTATTCAATCGAAACCATTCAAAGTGTGTCCGATCACAATTAAAACCTCACGTGCCAGACAGAAAGATTTGCAGCACAAGCGGTGGCCGCTTCAAAATGTATTAATTATTTTCCATTTCAAAAAAAAGTACAACATTCTTAAGGGGTTGGACAGGCTAGATGCAGGAAGATTGTTCCCGATGTTGGGGAAGTCCAGAACCAGGGGTCACAGTTTAAGGATAAGGGGGAAATCTTTTAGGACCGAGATGAGAAAAACATTTTTCACACAGAGAGTGGTAAATCTCTGGAATTCTCTGCCACAGAAGGTAGTTGAGGCCAGTCCATTGGCTATATTTAAGAGGGAGTTAGATGTTGCCCTTGCGGCTAAAGGGATCAGGGGGTAATGGAGAGAAGGCAGGTACAGGATACTGAGTTGGATGATCAGCCATGATCATATTGAATGGCGGTGCAGGCTCGAAGGGCCGAATGGCCCTATTTTCTATGTTTCTATGTTTCAATGGGAACAACACACACACAGAGGGAAGAGTTAAGAGCGCATTTATGTAAGGCGGCACATCGGTGCAGCGGTAGAGTTGCTGACCCAGATTCGATTCCAACCACGGGTCCTGTCTGTACGGAGTTTGTACGTTCTCTCTGTGACCACGTGGGTTTTCTCTGGGTGCTCCGGTCTCCACCCACATTCCAAAGACGCGCTGGTTAATCGGTTTCTGAAATTTGCCCCTAGTGTATGGAATAGAACTAGTGGTCGCTGGTTTACAGGGACTCGTTGGTTCTAAGGTCCTGTTTCCATGCTGTACCTCTAAACTAAACTAAACTAAATACGCATGTCATATTAACTGGAACACTGAAATTCGTACTTGCTGTAACTTTGGAGGTACATTGTGTCACCATTACATTGCCGTGATCTTTAAATTGTTTCTCAAAGGTTCAGAACATGGCTGCACTTTTAAACTTGAGAGGAGGAATATCTCTTCACATTATTCTGATGAATTATTTTTTAATGTACTGCCTTGAAACTGATTAATAGTCAGTCAATCAACTCATTGTCTCTATCCTGCAGAAGACTTACTTAAATTTTAATGACTATTGGCTTAGGTAACAACCGGAAATGTGTACAGTATAAATGTAATGGATGTTTACTTCTGTAGATTGGTACGTTTCAGTCCTCTGAGTATGTTGGTATGGTGTTTGCTACTGTAGTAATATTGATTTTGACAGACAATACATCAGCGTATAAGATTTTTTTTGTTGTTAATCCGAGAAATGATAAATGAATTATCAAAATACAATGAAGGATGCCACTATGAAACCCTATTTGCCTTTTCAATAGTACACCTGATTTTTTTAAATGTAATGCGGCCTTTCCAAAGCTTAGCACCCTGGGAACCCCCTTTTCATTTATGTTCATTGTGTTTCCTCAAGATCTTTGGCTGAATGGGCGCCTGTCGGCACTGGGCCTGTACTCGCTTGAGTTTAGAAGAATGAGGGGGCACCTCATTGAAACATGCAGAATAGTGAAAGGCTTGGATAGAGTGGATGTGGTGAGGATATTTCCACTAGCGGGAAAGTCCAGGACTAGAGGTCCTAGCCTCAGAATTAAAGGACATTCTTTTAGGAAGGAGATGAGGAGAGAGGGTGGTGAATCTGTGGAATTATTTGCCATCGAAGGCTGTGGAGACCAAGTCAGTGGATATTTTTAAGGCAGAGATAGATTCTAGATTAGTGCAGGTGTCAGAGGTAATGGGGAGAAGGCAGGAGAATGGGGGTAGGAGGGAGAGATAGATCAGCCACGATTGAATTGCAGAATAGAGTTGATGGGCCAAATTGCCTAATTCACCTATCACTTATGACCTTATGAAAGTAAATATTAATTCATTAAATTTAATTTGAAGTTTTTCAAAAGTATTTGGGCACAAAAGCCCTTCGGTGGATTGTGCTTACCAAGAGAGGGATAGTTCAGTTTAGTTTATTGTCACATGTATCGAGGTACAGTGAAAAGCATTTGTTGCGTGCTGTCCAGATTATAATCAAGCCATTATGTATAAATGCATGATAAGGAAATAACATTTTGTGCAAGGTAAAGCCAGCAAGGTCTGAACAAGGATAGTCCGAGGGGCACCAATGATGTTATTGGTGGTTCAGGGCTGCTCTCTGGTTGTGGTAGGATGGTTCTGATAGCAGTAAAAGACAATCAGATGCCTCTCCCCCATTCATTTGGAAGTTTTTGACTTGATAGAATCTCAGACCAGAAGCACAGATGAAATGTAGACACAAAAAGCTGGAGTGACTTAGTCGGACAGGCAGCATCTCTGGAGAGAAGGAATGGGTGACGTTTACGGGTCCAGACCCTTCTTCAGACTTACTTCAGTTATTTTTGTGTCTTATCTGCGGTTTAAACAGGCACCTGCAGTTCCTTCCTACACAGATGAAATGTTATGCGGGCTGTGCTTTACTGAACCACATCATTGGCAAACTCCCTCTATTGAATGATTGCAACATGTACAGTTACCATGGCCAGTACATGCAGATGCTGACTCCACTCATTTAGTTTCAAAAAGGGAAAAATTGTACTCTCAGAATGTTTTTTATTCCATTCCTGTGATGAGCACGGCTGAGGATTTTATAAAGGTCAACTTCGAAGGCTTCCTGAGTCACAAGGACACATCCTGCTGTCATCTTTTGTATGAGAGAAAGATGCAGCCAAATCCCTTCTGATTTCTGGCTGTGCTTCCAAAGATGAGACTTACTTGCCATGACGATCCACAAAATCATCCCATTTTCATTAAGGTGCAAAAGGATTCAATAAAACAGGTGGGGTATATCTAATTTATACCCGAGAAAGCCAGGAAAGTAAAATTGGAGAGCATGTATGGGAAATAGTAAAATGTCAATATGATACATAGTTAGAGATTTGTTTAGTTAAGAGTTTATAGATACTGCATGGTAAAAGGCCTTTCGTCCCACCGTGTCTGCGCCAACCAGCGATCCCCATACACTAGCACTATCCTATGCACTAGGGACAATTTGCTACTTTTTACCAAAGCCAATTAACCTACAAATCTGTATGTCTTTGGAGTGTGGGAGGAAACCAGAACACCCAGAGAAAACCCACGTAGTCGCAGGGACAACATACAAACTATGTACAGACAGCACCCGTAGTCTGGATCGAACCTTGATCTCTGGTGCTGTAAGGCAGCAACTCAACTGCTGCGCCCCTGTGTCGGCGATTAAAAAATGTAATCATGAAGTAAAAACATGGGGACCCTTCCACGTGTGATTAGATCCAATACGTGGCAGTGAATGAACTGCAGTGCTTAGCTTTTGCTGAATAAATCTTGTTTTCTCTTTTTCCTAAAGTCTTTTGTTTAGAAAGCAAACAGATACTTTTTGAAATTTATAATAGTGTCCATATAAATTGAAATTTAAAAAAAACTAAACGGCAAGTTTACTTTCAATTGATTCATTCTTTTTTTAAATTTGTGGAAGGTTAGAACCGTCAGTGACACAAGGTGGCACAAGGGCAAAGCCTTAGCCAACAAAGGTAGTGTTAATGTGCGGGGATCGCTGGTTGGTACGGTCTCGGTGTGCCGAAGGGCCTGTTTCTGTGCTGTATCGAAGCATTTAGTCAGTGCGTCATAGAATGGGCGGAATGGCAGATGGAAAATATCATACAGAATCGTTTGCAGCTACAGAACTGATTGGGTTCAGCGTAAGATTTACTCCACACTTCAGCCTTCTGTTCCTGACCTATCACGTGTGCTGTTAATCTCAGATGCCTGAAATAGAAACGGATGGAATTTCCGCTTGGCTGCACAAACATTTATCTGCAGAGTTCACCAAACAGCAGCGCCGAAAAAAAAAAAGTTTGCATCAAGATTTTAGCGAAAGTTCAGTCTGAGGCACAGCCAGGCTTTGTGATCTTGCCTGTTTCAAGACACCCCCACCTGCACACCCTGCGACACTCCCAGATTAAACCAGTCACCAACCCATCTGATGTTGGGCCCCAACCCGAAACATCGCCCATCCTTTATCTTCAGAGATGCTGCCTGACCCATTGACTGACTCCAGCACTTTGCTCCACTATCTTTGGTGTAAACCAGCACCTGCAGTTCGTTGTCTCCTTCCTCCCTTTAACAGCAGGTTTTCAAGTCATCCTGAAAACACCAAAAAGGTACATTTTATGCACCTGGGCAGAGAAACATTTTGGTTTATTGCTGTCACATGGTGCTGAGGTGCAGCGAAAAGCTTTGTTTTCCATGCAATCTGATCAAATCAGATGAAAGCACACATAGATACAATCAAGCCAAGCTCGTGGACAATAGCTAGAGCAGAGGAAAAGGTACAGAGAACGGACACCAATGGCTGCAGTGGAGTATTGGTGAATTGGACAGTACCCTCGCTGATTCAGAAGCCTGATAACGGAGGGGAAGTAGCAGGAAAGGGTGCAGAGAAGATTTACGAGGACTTTGCCAGGACGTGAGGGCCTGAGCTGCCGGGGGTAGGATGCGGGGTAATGTCATCTTCTTCTTCTTCTTCTTCTTAAGCCCTTTGCTCCTCTAGGGAGCATCGACCATTGACAAATATCCTCTACCTCACTCGGTTGTTGGCTGTTCCTTCGCGATCTCACCAGTTGTCATAGAGGTGTGCACAATCATGGGAAGAATAGATCGGGTAGACGCTATTCCCCTTGCCCAGAGAAGGTGAATCAAGAACCAGAGGTTTAAGGTGAGGGGGGAGGAAAGATTTAATAGGAACCTGAGGGTAACTTTGTCACACAAATGGTGGTGTATGTATGGAACGAGCTGCTGGAGGAGGTAGTTGAGGCAGGTACTATAACAATGTTTAAGAAAGATTTAGATAGGTACATGGATAGGACAGGTATGGAGGGATCTGAGCCAAACGCAGGCAGATGGGACATGTTGGCCGGTATGGGTAAGTTGGGCTGAAGGGTCAGTTTCCATGCTGTAAGACTCTATGACTCTGCCATTCCTGATGGAGTGATCTTTCAAGCTTTGTATATTCCACCTGATGGAAACTGGGAGAAATGGGATAGACAAGTCTTTAATTCTGTGGGTAGCTTTTCCAAAGTCGCGTGAAATGTAGATGGAGTCGTTGATGGGGAGTCTGGTCTGTGTGATGGACTGGGCTACATCCATTTTAAAGTATTTAAATACGATTTATTTTAAATTGATGAGATATTTGCTTTTGCACCTCAACAGAATGAGCAAATGGTTCTTATTTTAAGTTATGTTTTCACAGTTTAAAATCAGGCTATGCTCAGCTGGTCTGTTGGCAATGATTAAAAATACGTTAGTTCTGTGATAACCTCATTTTCATCTGAACTTTTGAAACTGTACCACACTTGTCACATGTACTGAAATATTGCAGAATATTTCTAATATAATTTTTGTTAAACAAAATTACGCAACAACACTTTAGTATGCTGCTTCACAACAGATACAGTTAGCAATGTGTGAAATAGAAGAGAAAATAGGCCGACACAACGGTGCAGTGGTAAAGTTGCTGCCGTGAGGGCCTGTCCCACTTGGCGATTTTTTCGGCGACTGCCGGCCTCATATCAGTGTCGCCAAAAAATTTTGAACATTTCAAAATCCAGCGCCGACAAAAAAAACCCGTCATCACGCCACGTCAACGCCGCATCACACTACGTCACGCCGTATCATGCCGCAAATGTTTCTGATTTGACCTGATACTTCAGTCAATGATCGCGGCAGTCGCCGAAAAAATCGCCGTGGGATAGGCCCTTTACAGTGCCAGAGACCCGGGTTCGATCCTGACTTTGGGTGCTTGTCTGTGTAGAGTTTGTATTTTTGCCCTGTGACCCTGTGGGTTTACTCCGGGTGCTCCGGTTTCCCCTCAAATTCCAAAAACGTGCAGGTTTGTAGGTTAATTGGCTTTGGTAAATTGCCTGGTGGGTCAGATGCAAAAGTGGAATAACATCAAACTAGTACGAATGGTGATCGATGGTCGGTGGGGACTCGGTGGGCTCGAAGGGCTTGTTTCCACGTTGTACCTGTAAAGGAAACTAAACTAATTAGAACACGTGTGTCAGAAAGAACTGCAGATGCTGGTTTACATCCAATCATCAGTTGCTAGAAGATGGACACTAAATGCTGGAGTAACTCAGCGGGTCAGGCAGCGTCACTGAAGAAAAGGACTAGGTGACGTTTCGGGTCGAGACCCTTCATCAGTCTGTCTACATAAACATTTATGCAAATTCTGATATAATTCATGCCTTTGTCAATGATGGTCCATAAAATGGATTCCTTCAGCAGAATAACCCTCATCTGAAAGAGCAAACTATCCAACGAGAGTTCTGCAACACCCACGCACGTTGCTCCCCCTCTGTGACGCCTCCTGCTCCCCAGCTCGACAACCATGATTGAACCCAGATGGTACTGTTCCATATCTCTAATCTCCCTTAACCCTGACTCTCAGTCTGAAGAAGGGTCTCGACCCAAAACACCACCCATTCCTTCTCTCCTGAGATGCTGCCTGTCCCGCTGAGTTGCTCCAGCGTTCTGTCTATCTTTATGAGCAAAATATCCAGTTCATTGCCCCAATGCTTGATGTTTCTCAGACTAAACCTGGTGGAATAAGACAGTAATTACTGCCAAACTATGAGTGGTTTTATTCTGTTGACTGGTTGAAACTGCCAAGTTGAAACTGCCCAAACTCATTTCCGCGCAGTTCACGTGATAACTGTGCGGGCGAGGAAATATTCTTCCCATCTGTTTGAAGTGAAATCAAACAGATGCCCCAATGATGAGAGGACAGTGTTTGTTGAACAAAGAATGGAATGTAAAATTGACATTGCATACATTACACAAGACCAATATCAACAGGTCAGTATTTAAAAAAATCTACGTACTGATGTCTAAGAAAGGCTTTTACTTCTCCCATCCAGAAATATCCTAGCAGATAACAGAAAGAATGCTGAAGAAAATGACTCATTGCCATCTGCTGATGGCTTTTTGCCATTGTCTTTCTGATTCCAGCAAAACAGATCACCAGCTAAGAAAGAAAGTATGTTGTTGGCATCAAAGTTAGTTCATCCAGTCACATGATAGCATCAAGACTGTCTTTCTACCCAATTCCTGTCAGCTTTCGATAAGATTAGTTTAGATTAATTCTTGCTATTGAGGAAGTGCAGCGTAGGTCTATGCTGAGAGGATGGAGCAGCGGGGCTTGTACACTGCAGAGTTTAGAAGGATGAGAGGGTATCTTATTGAAACATATAAGATTATTAAGGGTTTGGACACGCTCGAGGCAGGAAACATGTTCCCGATGTAGGGCGAGTCCAGAACCAGGGGCCACAGTTTAAGAATAAGGGGTAAGCCATTTAGAACAGAGAGATATGAGTGTGGAATTCTCTGCTTCAGAGGGCGGTACATGCCGGTTCTCTCAAGAGAGAGTACTTTCAAGAGAGAGCTAGATAGAGAGCTTCAAGATAGCGGAGTCAGGGGATATGGGGAGAAGGCAGAAATGGGGTACTGATTATGGGTGATCATCCATGATCACATTGAATGGCTTGAAGGGCCGTATGGCCTACTCCTGCACCTATTGTCTATTGTCTATTTAGTTTAGTGTAGCTTAGTTGAGACAGCGCGCAAACACGCCTTTCGGCCTACCGAGTCCGCGCCGACCAGCGATCCCCACACATTAACACTATTCTACACACTTTAGGAACAATTTACAATTTCTACCGAAGCCAATTAACCTACAAACCTGTACGTCTTTGGAGTGCGGGAGGAAACCATAGAGCACCTGGAGAAAACCCTCGCAGGTCACGGGGAGAACGTGCAAACTCTGTAAGGACAGCACCCGTAGTCGAGATTGAATCCGGGTCTCTGGTGCTGAAAGGTTGTAACACCACAGCTGCGCCACCGTGCCACCCCTCTTGGGATTGGTATTGGTTTAAACCCCTGTCCCACGGTACGAGTTCATTCCAAGAGTTCTCCCGAGTTTGCCCTGATTTGAACTTGGAGATTTACGGTAAATACAATACAATATAATACAATACAATATTTATTGTCATTTGAGCCTCAGTGAGGCTCAAACAAAATTCCGTTTCCACAGCCATACAAACAAAGACAATTTCCTACAGACATACACACAATTTAACTCACACAAACATCCATCACAGTGAACCCACTGTGATGGAAGGCAAAGTCTTTTCTCTCCCCTGTTCTCCATTTCTCTCCCGATGTCCAAGCCCCAGGCGGGCGATGATAAGTCCCACGGCCATTTTAGGCCGTGCCGGGCGATTTACGGCCCCGCTCCCGGTCTAAAAGTCACAATGTTGGAGCCCCCGGCGGGCGCTGTAATGTCCCACGGCCATGAAGCCGTGCCGGGCGATGTACGTCCCCAACCCCGTCGTTCCAACCCCGCGACACGGGCTGGAGAAGTCGCGTTGCGGGAGCTCCGGGAAGCGGTCTCTCTCTCCCCCGGACCCGCGAGCTCTCGATGTCCCAGTCCACCGGACCTGCGGCTGCGTTGCTGGAGCCTCCGAGCCCCAGGAGTCGAGTCGCAGCAGCGAGTCACCACCGCTCCCCACGCTCCGAGGCCGGCCAGCCCCACGATGGTGAGTAGTCCGCAGCTCCGCAGTCTCCCGAGCCCCCGGGTCGTTCAGGTTGGAGGCCGCTCCACGGTGCTAGGCCCCAACGACAACGGAGACCCGACAGGGAAAAGGTCGGGTCTCCCGGACAGGGAAGAGATTTTAAACAGTTTCCCCCTCCCCCCCCCACATATACACATTTAAAACCAGTATTAAAAAAACACTAACACTACATTTAACTAGACAAAAAATTTAAAAAAAGACAGACAGGCTGTAGGGGCCGCTGCAACGGGTGAGTCGCGCCGCCAATGGCCACTCGTCGGTACTCGGGGCTCTCGTAGACATTTTTCATCATGTTGAAAAATCTTCACGAGTCTTCCCGTGCTTATCTGCCGTTAGCGAGTCTTCCCGAGTACCTGCCGTTAGCGCTAAGAGACGTCCCCAGCTCCGACGTACCCGCTACATTCATTCTCCGTGCTTACCACAAGTTTGATTTTATTTAAACTCAGGAGAGCTCTTGGAATGAACTCGCACCGTGGGACAGGGCGATTATGAACCTTGAAAATATTAACCCTGCTGTGCCACTGCAATATTCTTTTACATTTCATCAATTGTTTTGTGCTTATTAGTTGAAGTAGCCAATATTTTATCCAATAAATGTTGTGATGGAACTCCACATTTATAACTGTCATAGATACATTCATATGGGCCATTCGTCCCATTGAGACCATGCTGGCCATCAAGCACCCACTTACACTACTACTGCAACCATCAAATTCCAACAGATTCTGGCACATACATAGTTTTGTTTTATGTGATATATTTTTGCCACGTGTACTGAGGAACAGTGAAAATATTTTGTCTGCGTGTTAATCCAGTCAGAGAAAATACTGTACATGGATAGAATCAAGCCATCCAGAAAGGATAAAGGATACACAATTCAGTGCAGGATATAACACTCAAGTCTGGTAAAGTCCAATTAAAGTTAGTTGAAAGGTCCCCGATGAGGTGGATTAGCTCAGGACCGCACTCTAGCTAATGAGAGGACTGTGCAGTTATAGACAACAGACAATAGACAATAGGTGCAGGAGTAGGTCATTTGGCCCTTCGAGCCAGCATCGCCATTCAATGTGATCCTGGCTGATCATCTCCAATCAGTACCCCGTACCTGCCTTCTCCCCATATCCCCTGACTCCGCTATTTTTAAGAGCCCTATCTAGCTCTCTCATGAAAGCATCCAGAGAACCCGCCTCCACCGCCCTCTGAGGCAGAGAATTCCACAGACTCACCACCATTTGCCTGATAATAGCTGGAAAGAAACTGTTCCTGACCCTAGAGGTCAGAATCTGGACACGAGGTGTAATTTACAGTAGCTACTTAACCTGCCAAACCACACACATTAGAAATTTTAGAAGAGACTGGAGCAGCAGGTGACAGCTTCCGAGGTCAGGATTGAACCCAGGTCTCTGGCGTTGTAAGGCAGCTGCCCTATACATATCATTTGTATGTACGGTATGATCTCAGAGTGGTTCAGGTACTGGACTAATATTCAGGCACGAGTCTGAAACATCCCACGGTAGCTGCGGAATGTAAGTTCAGTTTAATTAAGTGATCCTATTCTCAGTGATAGAGACCAGGAAGTTGACACTAAGCCTCTATTCTGAGTTGTTTAATTAGCTACATTTAAATTCTATCAGGCCAAAAATTGTCACCCTTCTGTCAAAGAGTCTTTGACCTGAAATGACAACTCTGTTCCTCTCTTTGTATAACCTGCCAAGTGTTTCCAGCAGGTAATCTCCGTTTTCAAGCAATTATATTTTTATAGCATTAGTCACATTAGCTACTAGTGGTCACCTACCAATGTGGTTATGAAAGAACTGCAGATGCTGGAAAAATCGAAGGTAGACAAAAATGCAGGAGAAACTCAGCGGGCGAGGCAGCATCTATGGAGCGAAGGAATAGGCGGCGTTTCGGGTCGACCCGAAACGTCGCCTATTTCCTTCGCTCCATAGATGCTGCCTCACCCGCTGAGTTTCTCCAGCATTTTTGTCTACCTACCAATGTGGTTATCTCTGTAATGGCCTTGCAAGCACGTACTGTACACTGGGCAATTTAGTTCACTTTTAGTATAATTTGGTTTATTGTCACGTGTTGTCACCGAGGTACAGTGAAAAGATTTTTGTTGTTGCCTGCTATCGAGTCAACGGAAAGACAATACATGATTATAATCTAACCACTCACAGTGTACAGATACAGGATAAAGGGAATAATGTACAGTGCAAGACAAAGTCAAGTGCAGTCCGACTAAAGATAGTCCGCTGGTCTGCGATGAGGTAGATGGTAGCTCAGAACCGCTCTCTAGTTGTTGATAAGATGGTTCAGTTGCCTGATGACAGCTGGGAAGAAACGGTCCCTGAATCTGACGGAGTTTGTTTTCACACTTCTATACCTTTTGCCTGATGGGAGAGGGGAGAAGAGGGAGTGGCCAGGGTGCGACTCATCCCCGATTATGCTGGTGGCCTTGCCGAGGCAGTGTGAAGTGTAGATTGCATTAATGTAGGGAGGTTGGTTTGTGTGATTGTCTGGGTTGCATCCATAATCCTCTGCAACCTCTTGCAGTCTTCAATGGTGCTGTTCCCAAACCATGTTGTAATGCATCTCGATAAAATGCTTTCTACAGCGCATCTGTAGAAGTTGGTGGGGTGGAGGGGGGGGTGGAGGGGGGGGGGGGGGGGGGGGGGTGAGAATGATAAATTCCAGTACAGCCAACAACAAAATAAAGAAGGAAAATAAATCTCCCGTTCATAACTAGCTGTCTTAATCACCTGTTAGTAACATGGCAGTAGTATGAATGCCCTACCAGCGATCCCCGCCCCACTAACACTACCCTACACACACTGGGCACAATTTTACATTTTATACCAAATCAATGAACCTACTTTGGACTGTGGGAGGAAACCGAAGATCTCGGAGAAAACCCACGCAGGTCACGGGGAGAACGTACAAACTCCGCACAGACTAGCACCCGTAGTGAGGATCGAACCCGGGCTCTGGCGCTGTGAGGCAGTAGCTCTACTACTGTGCCACCGTGCCCACCCTTCTATTGATAAAAAGACATCTATCGATGCTCCTGAACACATCATCAGTGATGTAACCTGGGGTCATTGGGTGTTTCGGGTCTTTCAACATCAGACGCCCTCACCCAGGCGACCCAGTTGTGGTTGATCAGACCACGACTTGTGTTCAGGTGGCATTCGCTCCTCCCCATGGACCTTCTCCCCTGATCCAGAGCCATCTCGAGGCTTTCACCGCTGCCTCTGTGGTGTTCTTGATGGCTCTTCTCCTCTCCATTCCATTGATGCCCAGTGCACTCAAGGCTTTGTAGAGTGATTGCCCTTTATACCTGACACCCTCTGAATGGAAAAGGTGTCCTTCAGGTTCATATTAAAATTCTTTCCCCTCTCACCTGACACCTATGCCCTTCGGTTCTTGGCTCCCAATACCCTGGGTGAAAGAATGTCCATTCACCCTAATATACGTGATAGAATTTGTAAGATGGGAATTAAATGACACTAAATTGCCATTGCAGTACAGTGTAATCTGCTTCAGAAATTGACTTTCGAGGAAGACATTGGAATGTGGAGCGCTGAGCATTGATCCTCTCATGCAGCGTGTGCTTATCCTTCCCAATCGGGGATTAATTTTCAGCCTACGATTCTTTCTAAAAAATGTAATCCATACTCGTGAATTTTTAAAGCGCAGGGCGGAATGATAAAAGAAAGTAACACAAAACGAGATGGTGTTGCAGATACGGCATGTTACCTCAAGGGCCGTGTGGTTTAATGTCAGCGCTTTTCAATACATTTTTCTTTGACTGGTTGTGAAGCCGACCCTGTTATCAAAAAGAAAATCTGGCAACTGACTTCTGAGCTTTTAACCCCACGCTTTGTTGACCTCAGCGGATCTGTGTAGCTATATTCTGCTATTGTAGACAGAGATTCACTCAGGTCAAAGCTGCAACACGATTATTTAAGTTGGCAGAAAATCCCTCCAGTTTTCTCCCTTCTCTCGAACTCAAAGGCAGTTTCCAGACAGCCCGAGCAGCGAGTGGCAACTACACCCTTCACTCACATAGCGCTTCAAGCGCCTGAAAGACTTTTGAAACAGAAACAATATTGGGAGAAGAGTTAGGAATGGAAGCTGAAAATACTGTTTAAATGTGTGTGTTTAAATTGTTTTGAAAGAAGTCAAAGTCGGAAGGGGGGTCACGGTGGCGCAGCGGTAGAGTTGCTGCCTCACCGCGCCAGAGACCCCGGTTCGATCCTGACTATGGGTGCCGTCTGTACGGAGTTTGTACGTTTTCCCCGTGACCTGCGCGGGTTTCCTCAGCTTGCTCCAAAAGATGTGCGGGTTTGTAGGTTAATTCATTTCTGTAAATTAGGAAAAAAAACATAAAACATAGACAATAGGTGCAGGAGTAGGCCATTCGGCCCTTCGAACCAGCACCGCCATTCAATACGATCATGGCTGATCATCCAAAATCAGTGCCCCGTTCCTGTTTTCTCCCCATATCCCTTGATTCCATTAGCCCTGAGAGCTATATCTAGCTCTCTCTTGAAAACATCCATTGAATTGTCCTCCACTGCCTTCTGTGGCAGAGAATTCCACAGATTCACAAATCTGTGGATGAAAAAGTGTTTCCTCACTTAGGAATGACCTTCCCCAAGGGGTACCGCTTGTTCAAATTGTCCCTGGTGTGTACGTTTTAACTAATGTACGGGGTGATTGCTAATTGGTGCGGACTGGATGGGCCGAAGGGCCTGCTTCCATGCTGTATCTCTAAACTAAACTAATAAACTAAAAGTGTTCAAAGGTGTTAGTAAGGAGTTTCAGTGTGTTGGACTCAAATTACTGAAAGCATTAGCATTGCTGCTACTGCAGAGATGTAAAGAGGATTATGTTTCACAAAGGCCAAAGTTGGGGACCAAAAAATCTTTCCACAGCGGAGGATGTTATTCTAATCTCAATCAACACTATCAGTAGGATCTTGCCGTGTAATGTTATTGGTTCCAAAGAACCAAACAACATTAATGTTGTTTAAATGGCAGTAAAGTCTGGGACTTTCATGAAAGTAGTACTGTCAAAGCATAACGGCAGCTGTAATGTTGCTGCCGTACAGCGCCAGAGACCGGCGTTCGATCCTGTCTACGGTGCTGTCTGTACGCAGTTTGTGCATTTTCCCAATGACCTTCATGGGTTTTCTCCATGTGCTCCGGTTTCCTCCCACACTCCAAAGACGTGCAGGTTTGCAGGTTAATTGGCTTAGGTAACATTGTAAATTGTCCCTAGTGTGTGTAGGATAGTGTCAGTGTGCGGGGATTGCCGGTCGGCACGGACTCGGTGGGCCGAAGGGCCTGTTTCTGCACTGTATCTCTAAACTAAACTAAGATCACCAAGATAAGATTGGAGCTTAAAGAAAGATAACAATATTCGCGAGGTCAAGAAGGAACTGCTGATGCTGGAAAATCGAAGGTAGACAAAAATGCTGGAGAAACTCAGCGGGTGAGGCAGCATCTATGGAGCGAAGGAAATAGGCAACGTTTCGGGTCGAGACCTTTCTTCAGACTCAAGAAGGGTCTGAAGAAGGGTCTCGACCCGAAATGTTGCCTATTTCCTTCGCTCCATAGATGCTGCCTCGCCCGTTGAATTTCTCCAGCATTTGTGTCTACAATATTCGAGAGAGTAAGTTTCATAATGAATTTTAATTGCGCATCAGTCTGACTTCTGTCTTGGAGTGTGGTTAAAATGACCTTTATTGCATAATTTAGCCTTATCAAGTACAGACATACAATACAAATGTGGATATTCTGAACTTGAGTAGAAATGTGAAATGTCTTTTGACAATTGACCTTCAAGGTTTCATTGCAGCTCATGCTCAGTAACTGCAATATATTATTATCTTCATAGGCACAATGAACTGCAGGTGCTGGCTTACTAAAAAAACTCAAAGTTCTGGAGTAACTCAGCAGGTCAGGCAACCTCTCTGGAGAACATGGATGGGTGACGTTTCGGGTCAGGACCCTTCTTCAGTTCCTCACCAAAAACATCACCTATAAATAGACATAAAATTAAACAGGAGTAAGTCAGTGGGACAGGCAACATCTCTGGATAGAAGGAATGGATGATGTTTCCTCCGTCTGAAGAAGGGTCTCGACCCAAAACTTCAATCCAAAGATGCTGCCTGTCCCGCTGAGTTACTCCAGCATTTTGTATCTATCCATCAGCTTGTTCCATACACCCACCACCCTTTGTGCGAAAACGCTATCCCACCCCATTGTATCTTTTCCCCTTCACCTTCAATCTATGTTTTCTGGTCCTCGATTCCCCTACTCTGGGCAAGAGACTCTGTGCATCTACGTGATCTATTCCTCTCATGATTGTGTACACCTCTATAAAATCACCCCCTCATATTCCTGCACTCCATGGAATAGAGACCCAGCCTACTCAACCTCTCCCCATAGCTCACACCCTCTAGTCCTGGCAACATCCTTGTAAATCTTTTCTGAACCCTTGCAAGTTCGACAATATCTTTCTTATAACATGGTGCCCAGCACTGAACACAATATTCTAAATGCGGTCTCAACAAAGTCTTATACAACTGCAACATGACCTCCCAACTATTATACCCAATACTCTGACTGCTGAAGGCCAAAGTGCCAAAAGCCTTTTTGACCACCTTATCGAGCTGCGACTCGACCTTCAAGGAACCATTTACTGTGTAGCTCCTGCCCCTGTTCGACGTCCCAAAATTAAACACCTCACACTTCTCTGTATGAAATTCCATCAACCATTCCTCTGCCCACCTGGCCAATCGATCCAGATCCTGCCGCAATCTTTCACAACCATCTTCACTATCTGCAAACTCACTCACTTTTGTATTATCAGCAAACTTGTTAATCTTGCCCTGTATGTTCTTTCCATATCATTGATGTACAGGGCCCTCCATAATGTTTGGGACAAAGACCCATCATTTATTTATTTGCTTCTGTACTCCACAATTTGGGATTTGTAATAGAAGAAAATCACGTGTGGTTAAAGTGCACATTGTCAGATTTTAATAAAGGCCATTTTTATACATTTTTATACGTCACCCATTCATTTTCTCCAGAGATGTTGCCTGACCCGCTGAGTTACTCCAGCATTTTGTGTCTATCTTCGGTGTAAACCGGCATCTGCAGTTCCTTCCGACACAGCTTCTCAGATGTGGGATTCCATAATTGGGTATCAAGCTTTGATGTGAATCTCTTTCATTGTCCTGTACACAGAGGTTCTACCACCACTTGAGATGATGAACCATGAATAATTACTTGACACCACATTGACAACATTTTAATTGGGAAAGATATTGGTTTTTAGTCGGAGTTCTAACTTCAAAGAACAGCTGCAACCATGTCACGTCATCGAGGAATTATTACAACACTGTTAATTAATTAGATTTGTTGAAGTATTCGGTCCTTACTGAATTACATCACTTTATATCAGGGATGTATGCTTCAGAGATCAGAAAGGACTTTGAGAAATCTACTTATTTTACTTCGGAGTCACGTGAGTGACTACGTGAAGAACCCGCTCAGTGCGCAGGCGCGGCATTACGCCAGCAGTGCAACAGCGGCAGCGGGAGCTAGGCACTCCCGCAACAGAGAAACGGACCGTCAGGTGAGTATCCTGAGGTCGGTTTTCTTTTACAGGGGAGCCCCTTTTTCTGCTTGTGTTTACAGGCAGAGAAAAAGGCTCTGGAACAAAACTGTCCCCCGTTCGAGGAGGAACGTTTCCCGTCGGGGGGAAGGGGGACAGCAACAGGCGGTAGGAGCGACCCAGTGTTCCTCTATTCCCCGACACCGTGCCGAGCCCAGCCCGCTAGCGGGCTGGATGTATAGCCACCCGAAGAGGCATCCGGCAGGTGTCCCCGATTTGGGACGGGACGTCTCTCCACCCGCACGGGGGGAGAGAGAGCCGCCTGAGCCGCTGGAGCGGCTCTCGGTGCAGGTGCCTGCGAGACGCGCTGCTTGAGGGGCGCTCTCGCTACTACAAGGCACAAAAGCTCCAGAAGAAGGCGGTAGGAACAATTACCGGGCGCCCCGCTATCCCCACACCGCGCCGAAGCCAGTCCCGCTAGTGCCTGAGCTGCGGGCTGGATGTTCAGCCATCCGAAGAGGCATCCGGCCGGTGGCTTCCGACTTGTCGGAGGGGACGTCTCTCCGCCCGCAGGGAGAGAGACAGCCGCCTGAGCCGCTGGAGCGGCTCCTGGAGCAGGAGCTCCTGCGAGACACGCTACGTGAGGGGCAGTCTCGCTGGAGGGTTCAGGCATACCCTCCACAGTGCCTAGGCACTGCCCATCGCTTCCTCCTTAGTGTGGTTAGCTTTGGGGTGACCAGTGGCTGGGCTGGTCATGAAGAGGGGTCACTGGCTGAACAATATCGGGAGTATGCTTGAGGTACAGGATCAGGAAGAGCTGCTGGGTGTGGCCGCTATGTGGCTCCACCACTAGCGAGATGGCTTTTCAGTCTCAACTGATGGCCAGCTTACTACCTGCCTTTTCCAAAAAACCTCTCCAAGACAGGTAGCCATGAGGCGTTGGTTTTATCACGCCTCCCCTAAATTGCATTTACTCAAAGTGCCCGCCATTATTGGGGGATACATTGAGCAGCGCATTTAACCTAAATATTTTAAAAATGCATTTGGTACCCTGACGTCGGCTATCATGTCCACCTGCTCATTCCAGAAGGGCAGGGTAGTATGGCAAAACACCTGACCCTACTGTTCAACGGTATACCTCATAACTTCTGAAATGAACTCACAAACCTGCCCTCAATCTATGAAATTAACAGGACTATGAGAACGCCGACCTCATAAGCACAGATCCTGCTACCTGGCACTTACCAAACCAGTCCTAAAAAACTGGACGAAGTGTTCAAACTATTCGGCACAAGAGGGCAGAGTCTGGAATGAGCACCATTCTAAACCAGACAGCAGTACCTCTACGTGTCCACCAAGGGCGTCTACCTCATGGTACTGGTGAAAGCTCGGGGCCTGCATGCCAAACCTGTAGCATTTTAGGCCACGGCCCAGAGCAGGCCCCAGGGGAAAATGTGCCACCCCCCAACAAACATCGTCCCTACAAGAACAAGGAACCAGAAACCGAAGAAAACAACAATGAAGACAGATACGTATGGTTCCTACCATCACATAAAGGTTAAGGGTTGTACTAACAAGGGGTGGATGAATCACGCCTGGTTAGGAAGCTATCACTCTTGGTAGTTATATACCAAAAAATAAATACAAGGGGAATAGAATTAATATCTTGCCACCAATTCAGCAAGCACCCCAAGTGGTCTACCCTCCCACGATGGTGAATGTCGCACCATCGTTGATAAACCACTTGAGTATTTCACCAGGTATACCCATTCATGGGATTTGTAACTACTACCATGGATCCAAGGATACTTTATGGTAGACATCGACCTTGAAGATGCACACTATTCAGTACCTTCTCATATAAGTTTCGGATATACCGCAATTACCTGGATGGAGTAACCATGATGAGCGTTGCGGCATTTAAGTCAAAGTTATCCAGAATCAACTAGCCCTGACACTTAGAAACATTCCGTCATGGCATGTCTATATATTAACGACAAACTATCCTTGGATACAGCTTTAGCTGCATCGCTTCTCGGCCTTTTGGCTAAGATCAAGTGTAGTATCTGTTCTTATCAGTTTAATAATCTGATACGTCCCTTATCTAGGGACCATATATTAAATTGAATTTTGGAACAGGGAGATGGAATAGGGGCTTGCTCTGTCCACTCCACGCATCGAACCAGTATTGCAGTGCCTCTGGGAACGGTGCACAAAATATATATCCAGATATTTACGTTGACCATCCACAACGTTGTTATCTGGTATTCATTAAGACTATCAGTCATGGTGCATTAACCACCAATCAACTACATGGCAAAGTAATTGGGATATAGCAGCATTACCAGCTACTGAACTTTGTACCTTTCCTATGAGCTGAGATACTAGTGTTCAAAACTATCTCCATACCTGTAATATGGGGGCAAATGGATTAATCTGTAGTGTTATCATGGAATTTATCGGCAGGAAGGATTATGGTTGTACACTTCCACCTGTTTTGAGTAACATCTTATGTGTCCTGATGTGTTACTGAGCTTGTAATACTTAATGCCAATATGAATTGACTTAAACATGTTATATATTAACTTACTTAATTCTAGTGAAGCATTTGCTCAGTAATCCACCAAATTTGCATGTTCGTTTATAAGATAACAACATCAGTGGTGGCATATACCAAACCACTTGGGCGGAGAACATCGATATTAGGGGACAATTTATTAACAATTGGAAACCGTATGTCGTCAAACATGTTTGACCATCAGTAACTCACCTATCAGGTGAGCTAAATACTGTAAACATACATTTAAACCAAAAATATTTGCTGAAATCACTAAGCAATATGGACACCAGATATCGATTCCTTATATCCAATTAAATCACCACGTACTAACTTATGACACATGAAACCAATCTCAAGGCAGCGGCAATGGAGACATTCCCGCGTATTGAGGGGTGGGGGGAACCTAATCTCTATGTTTTCCTTTCCTTCTACCTCTTCAATAGGTACTACGGCTTCATCAGTCGGGTACTACGCAAATTACAGTGGACCAAGTCCACAAGCATGGTTCCCAGTGATCCTCGACATGGTCATTAAAAGAATTGCAGAATTGGGAAGACCATTGCTGTGCTTGGATCAGGAGCACTATCAACCTGATGACAGCATTCCGTCGCATATCCTAGGGAACATACCTGAGGAGCATCAAGAAATGGTACACTGTTTCCAAAACAGGAATTACACATTCAACTATAACAAAAAACTGTACTGGAGCTCCTGGCAGGTCTTCACCACAATGAAGGACATGTTCTGTTAGCCTACTCAACTTGGGTACCGCTCACTGGTGATCAGATACAGGAGAGGTATATCAATCCATTCCCCAGAAATAGGTACACCCAAATTGGGATGTCAGTGAAATCCTGACATACCTTAGGGGATGATCACCAGCCAGGTCACTCACCCTGGAACAGCCTACCCTGAAGATGGACATGCTGGTGGCCTTACATCAACACAAAGCGCCAGCTCTCCCATCTACTGCGATGGGACAACATGGTTATAACACCAGATAGTGTCACATGCCCATTCAAGGGTTGGCCAAACAGAACAGACCAGGAACATCAGGTCCAGTCATGAAATTCCGGGCATACCCACCTGAACCACGTTTTATGTGTCATGACCCACTTAGAGATCGACACAATAAGGAATACCGAGGGAGAGGAAAAAGCCTTATGGGTCAGCCACAGGAAACCTCATGGTCGGGTGACGAGCTAAACTATCTCTAGTGGCTCAAGCAGGTACTGGGAGTTGCTGGAGTAAATACTAACGTGTATAAAATCTTATTCCACCAGAACAGCTTCCACGTCAGTAACTAAGAGGATGGACGAGCCTATGGACCACATCCTGGCTACTGCAGGGTGGTCTAGGGAGTATACGTTCCAAACTTTTATAACAAACCACTGACAGAACCTGTATCGTTTGCAGAAAAAGAATCTGCAAAAAATATATAATTTAAGCCCGGGGGAGCAATTGGTCTTGTTGTTGTTAATAACACCATTATTGTTTTTACAAACAGATTCATGGTTGATTACGATAACATACTTCCTCCCTCGAATGACTTCGGCAGCGAGTGAAGTATGAACTGTTACACGGTTTGAAATCACAGAGCTTTGAAGTCTTCACGTAGTCACTCACGTGACTCCGAAGTAAAATAGTAAGATTAAACGAGAACTTACCAGTTTGAAGTTTGATCTGTATTTTATGAGGAGTTACGATGAGGGATTACGTGCCCTCCGCTCCCACCCTCATTATATGGATCAAACTAATAAATTGATGTCTCCTTATCTTTACTATGTTTACTTCAAATAACTGTGTCTATCTGTGATTCCACACCGCTGCTTGGAAGTATGCCGCGCCTGCGCACTGAGCGGGTTCTTCACGTAATCCCTCATCGTAACTCCTCATAAAATACAGATCAAACTTCAAACTGGTAAGTTCTCGTTTAATCTTACTATTTTATGTTGGATATTTGGTGTTAATGAGAAACACTGGATTATTCATATTTACTTGATTAGTTAATTCAATAAATCTTTTTTCGTAATTGTGGGCTGAAGTGTAAGTGACTGAGTTGAACTAACTTTGGCCTAAACCTCTACCATTTTGCACCAGCCTGGAGTTAGGGAATGGGACTTTGTTATTTAGCTCTTGTTTCTTTTTCCTATTAGATTAGTTTAGTTTAGTTTGGTTTTTAGTCTAGTCCAGATTTTAGTTTCAAGGTTAGTTTAGTTTAGGAATAGAAGGTGGAAACAGGCCCTTCGGCCCATCGAGTCTGCACTGACCATCGATCACCAGACACTAGCTCTATTCTACACGCTGGGAACAATTTACAGAAGCCAATTAACCGACAAACCTGCACGTCTTTGGACTGTGAGAGGAAATTAGAGGACCCGGCAGAAAAGCCACGCAGGTCACGGGAAGAACGTACAAACTCCTTAAAGACAGTACCCATGGTCAGGATCGAACCCAGGTCTCTGATGCTGTAAAGCAGCAACTCTACCTGCTGCGCCACCGTGCCGACCCTGTTTGGACTCAATCTTAATCCAAGTTGTTTGTCAAGATCTCTGGAAATACATTTTCAGTTCTTGGAGATTCACTCGCAGTTTAAAACAAGTGGCCTTTGCAATAAAATAAAACTATTTATTCTTTCCCTCTGTTCCTTCACAAATGAAATAAATACAAATCATATCTTGCAATCAATATTAAGATATGATTTTGCAAACATAATTAAGAGATGTTGGAATCTCTCGTCACAGATACCTTAACTTACCACTATTATGCTGCCTCAAAACGGCATGAGTTTAACACTAATTTAGAACAAGAGATAATGCAATTAAAGCCAAAATAAACAAAGCATAATTATACAGAGAGCAAATCTACCAATTGTTTACAGAAGCAGCAGCCTACAGTCATTATTCAGTGTATTTACATCAAGCTGCTAATGTTTAGGAAGGAAGTGCAGATGCCGGTTTACACCGAAGATAGACACAAAATGCTGGAGTAACTCAGCGGGACAGGCAGCATCTCTGGATAGAAGGACTGTGTGACGTTTCGGGTCGAGACCCTTCTTCAGACTCAAGAATTGCACGTCAGACTTCAGACTGAAAAGGGGTCTCGACCCCGAAACGTCGGGGTCGAGAAAAACATTTTTCACACTGAGAGTGGTGAATCTCTGGAATTCTCTGCCGCAGAATGTAGTTGAGGCCAGTTCATTGGCTATATTTAAGAGGGAGTTAGATGTGGCCCTTGTGGCTAAAGGGATCAGGGGGTATGGAGAGAAGGCAGGTACGGGATACTGAGCTGGATGATCAGCCATGATCATATTGAATGGCGGTGCATGCTCGAAGGGCCGAATGGCCTACTCCTGCACCTATTTTCTATGTTTCTATGTCACCCGTTCCTTCTCTCCAGTGATGCTGCCTGTCCCCGCTGAGTTACTCCAGCATTTTGTGCCAATCTTACAGCTGCGAATGCGGGTGGATCTGTGACTTGATCGGTGGCGCTGGTTGTAAATATCCGGGGCTCCAGTACTGTCAGCACTCTGGAACAACATCTGAAGCACTGGACTGATTTCAAGCCTCGCTGTTGGCAGCAGAGTCTATGCAACAATATAAATAGCTATTGTCAGTGGTACGAAACGTTGCCAGCTGCCATTTTTCTTTGAGTGCTGCTGAACTGAATACCAAAGCTGCCCTTCAAAGTCAGTAACATGATTATTTCACCAGCCAGGAGATGAATTCCATCATCCAAACAAGGCTACATTGTCATTTTTTAAATCTGAATCATGCTGGCTGCCTCTCTCTTTGTTAATTTTAGTGCAATAATTTGTTGCTCATAAGCCCACAGTGTGATGGAATTTGAAGGAGCTGTTCAGGCCTTTTGCAGACCCACAGGATAGAATTTAGACTTCAATTTAGAGATGCAGCATGGAAACAGGCCCTTCGGCCCATCGAGTCCATGCAGACCAACGATCACCCCGTACATTAGCACTATCCTACACACTTGGGGGCGGATATCCAAATAAATCCCATGTGAAAAACAAAGTGACACATCCCTCCTTCAGTCAGAGCATCTGCCATAAAAAAATTGTGAATCTTTCTCATTGACATTTAGGTTAAAAAACCTATAAAAAAATTCAAATACCTAAAAACACGGACCATAATTTTAAAATGTTTAAATAACTTTTAACAATTATAAACATTTTAACAAAAGTTCTTTAATATCAAATACATTACAAATACTTGCATCCTTAAATGAAAGAAAGAGCAGTATTCTTGCATCAAGTTCAAATGGGAAAAGGTTTAGAAGGCAGATTTCCGTGTGAATCTGCTGTAAAGTGACTAAATGTTTGTACTGCCCTGCCAGACGCCATTTGGAGTCCAATGTTATAAGATGTGACATCTACACTCAAGCAGGAATTCAACCTTGGTAGTATGTTCGCAAGGATTAAGACCATTAATACATGATGCTAAAATCAGTTGCTAATGTTGCAGTTGCACCGTAACCTGATAACAATGCATGGGTGGTACGATGGCGCAGCGGTAGATTTGCAGCCTCACAGTACCAGAGACCGCGGTTCGATCCTGACTACGGGTGCTCTCTGTACGGAGTTTGTACGTTCTCTTCGTTACCAACTTGGGTTTTCTCTGGGATTTCCAATTTCCTCCGACACTCCAAAGATGTACATGTTTGCAGGCTAATTGGCTTGGTATAATTGTAAAGTGTCCCTGGTGCGTGTAGGATTGTGTTAGTGTGCGTGGATCGCTGCTCGGCGCGGACACGTTGGGTCGAAGGGCCTGTTTCCGCGCCGTATTTCTAAACTAAACTAAATGTAGTAAATCTTACAAATCCCAGGAATAGTACTTCTGCAAAAGATTCTTCTCAGCTCCAGTGAGCTTGGCTTCGAGCTACTCAATCCTTCCTCAGAGGACAACCGTTTGTGTAAATTCCACATTGAATTGCCTTCAAACCAAATGTATTCTTCCTGCTGTACGGAGATCAAAACAGCATGTCTAATCCAACAGTCTTCGCTCCATATTTCCTCACAACTGCAGGAAGCATTCTTCACACGTATGCTTCAGTCCTTTGTATTAAAAAACCAACATACCATTCATCTTCCGAAGACTTGCTGTGTCTGTACATTAGTGCGATGTATTTCATAGCGACACTCTGTACGCCACCAGTTTCTCGCCATTTAAAACAAAGTCCGTTTTCGCCATTTGATCTTGTTGAAACAAAAATGGTGATGCCACATAGAATTGGCGTTTATTAAAACTGGTGCGAACCAGGGGACCAGTCAAAGCTGATTTCACAAGTGCGACTTTGGTACAATTTGTAAATTCTCAGATGACAAGATTACATAGAAACTTGATCAACGGTAAAACAAGGTCTTGATCACAGAATGAGGCTCACTGGACAAGATTACTTAGAAACTTGATCAACAGTAAAACAAGGTCGATTACAGAATGGAGCTTTAGCTAAGTTCAGGTTTGAGATTCCGCGCGGGAAACAGACCCTTCGTCCCACAGAATCTGCGCCGACCAGCGATCCCGCACACTAGCACTATCCTACACATACCAGGGACAATTTACACTCATACCAAGCCAATTAACCTAAAAACCTGCACATATATGGAGTGTGGGAGGAAGCCGGAGCTCCTGGAGAAAACCCACACAGGTTATGGGGAAAACGTACAAACTCCGTTCAAACAAGCACCTGTAGTCAGGATCAAACCGAGTCTCTGGAGCTGTAAGGCAGCAACTCTACTGCTGCGCCACCATGCTTACACAAAGCTTACACAAAGACTTAATAAGGTAACAGACAAGAAAATTATGATCCAGAAGTCTTACTTAGTTGACAATTGACCCACTTTTCTGTTATGTTATAGGTGCACGCTATAACATAATCAATGAAGTTGCTGGAACTTGAGTGTGCTCACAGCTGCATTCCATGTGTCTACGTTTAGGCTTTGTCTACGGTTCCCTGTCACCACATTAGCATAATCCACATCCCTATTTACTAGTTATCAGCCCTCACAATTTTCCCCCCTACAATAATCACCTAGAATGAATAACTTTGAACATATCCACATTACGTTCCACTTCTTGTCCAACCCATCCACCCTGAGTTAACTGCAGCCATTTGCCGACTCTTTGCACTTCACAGGTTTGTTTAGTTTAGTTTTAGAGATACAGCGCGGAAACGGGCCCTTCAGCCCACCGAGTCAGCGCCGACCAGCGACCCCCGCACATTAACGCTACCCTATACACACTAGGGACAATTTACACTTATACCAAGCCAATTAACCTACAATCCTGTACGTCTTTGGCGTGTGCGAGGAAACCGAAGATCTCGGAGATAACTCTCGCGGTCACGGGGAGAACGTACAAACTCCGTACAGACAGCACCCGTAGTAAGGATCGAACCTGGGTCTCCGGCGCTGCAAGCACGGCAAGGCAGCAAATCTACTGCTAGGCCACCGTGCCGCCTTGTACTATTGTACCTTGTCACATAACTTGAATACAATAGTCTCTGTTATTCGATCCAGTTCATTAATGTAGATTGCAAATAGCTGAGTGCCCAGGATGAAAAACAAACCATTCATTCCAAATCGGTTCGGAAGCATTCTCTACCAACCTATGAGCCACTATTTTAAGTGACAACCTTCTGTGCGGCATTATGTAAAATGTCTCTTGAAATTCCAGATATACTGCATCCATTAGTTTATCATTGCTCTGCCTTGCAGGTCACATTCTTAAACACTCTTCAGATCTGTCAAATATCATTTTCTTTTCATTAAATCATGTTGGCTCCTCGTTTATCACCAATCCCTGAAACCAAACTGGATTTGGCGAGGGTGGGTCTATCATATGACAAAATGTGGCATTTGGAAGACTTTTACACTCTGGAATTTAAAAATAAGAGGCAATTACTCCTTGCATTAGCTTTCCACAGCTGAGGAAGTCAGAACAAGTGGTCACTATCTCAAAAAAAGTGGCAGATCATTTAGTGCTAAAATCAAGAGAAATTTATTGACTCAGAGTCTAGTGGATCTTTGGAATTCTCCAAAGAGAGACACATAATGCTGGCAGAAGGCTCAGGCAGCATCCCCGGAGAGAAGGTAATGGTGATGTTTTGGGTCGAGACCCTTCTTCAGACTGAGAATTGGGGGGGAGAGAGACACACAGAGATATGGAAGGGTAAGGTGTGAAAATTAGACATCAAAAGGGACGACGATGAAGGAAAATGTAGAATAGGACATTGGTAGCTATGGCAACGAAGCATACAAAGATAAACATTTATCTGGAGGACTCAACTCCAGTTCCAGAGGCGAAGTCCAATGTCTGCAATGGGTTTGAGGTGAATCGATGAATCGGACAGCATCTAACTTAAGGAAGGACCATTCAGAAGCCTGATGACAGAGGGGAGGAAGCTGTTCCTGAGTCTGGTGGTGGGTATTATCAAACATCCGTATCTTTTGCCCGAAGAACCCGGGTAAAACCCACGCGGTCACGGGGAGAACGTACAAACTCCGTACAGACAGCACGCTTAGTCAGGATCGCATGCGGGTGTCTGGCATTGTCAGGCAACAACTCTACTGCTGCGCCACTGTGTTCTAACTGTAGAGTACCTATCGGCATATTTCAATGGTTGCAGGTTCAATGGTAACACCGTGGCTAGTTTACAGAACTGATGGCACAGTGGTCAGCGTGGTCCCCTGTATACTAAGCACAGTTTGCCAACTCATAGTCGCTCCTTTGAGGAGAATGTAAGGTGACTGTTGAGAAAACACATCCACCAAAATATATTGAGCAGCTGCAGAGCTAGAGAAAGAAGGCACAAAGTGCTGGAGTAACTCAGTGGGCCAGGCAGCATCTCTGGAGAACATGGGTAGGCAAAGTTTCGGGTCAAGTCTGAAGAAGGGTCCCAAGTCGAAACGTCATCTATCCACATTCTTCAGGGATGCTGGGTGGCAGATTGAGTTACTCCAGCACTTTGTGTCTTTTTTTTTTGTAAACCAACATCTTGTGTCCACACTTTGGTCCATTAAGTAGAAGTTTTACTCCACTTCAAATTAGTGATGTGTTCGACCAGACTGACTGATGATATTACTTTGGGGGAAGCTCATCTGCTGTGTTAAATCTGGCTTGAAATTGGCCGATCGGACAGTGCCATTTGCAGCTCTGGCTGAACAATTATCTGTATTCACGTATCTTAAGTGCACAAACCACTGTGATAATTGGGAGCAACGAGAACATCAACAAGTTGTGATGAAGTAAGTAATGTGCATATTTGAAAGATTGCTCATCGCCCATTTGCTTGTTTATTAAACCAACAGTGTATTTAGTCAACATTGTTAGAAGTCATGCATTTCTCTTTCTCTTTATCGAACTCAAAATGGCTTCCCTCTTTCATCATCGTTAGTTTAGTTTAGTTTAGTGATAGAGCACACCAGCAGGCCCTTTGGTCCACCGAGTCCGTTCCGACTGGTGATCCCTGCACACTATACTATCCGACACCCACTAGGGACGATTTATATTTATACCAAGCCAATTAACCTACATACCTGTACATGTTTGGAGGTTCGGTCGGTGGGGGCGCTGAGAGAAGGCTGCCCTGCCAGCAGCGTGTTCATCATTTTTACTATGTCCAAATGTGTGTTTTCGTGTCTCTTGGTGTGTCTTGTGTGGGGGGTGGTGAGGGGGGAAAGGGGGAAACCGTTTTCAGTCGCCTCCTCCAAGTAGAGATTAATTTTTCCATGTCGCCTCCCTCGCGGGATAACACCATGGATTGGTGCGGCCTTTCGTGGAGTCAGCAGCGGGCGCAGCGTGGGCTTTTTCATCGCGGAGCAGGGCGGACTGTTCAGCCTGAAGCCGCGGTCTGCGGAGCTTCTAGCCGCAGGCGCGGCGTCCGGAGCCTGGGATCCTTCGTTGAGGATCCCCGGAGGAGAAGATTTCCGACCGCCGGCCTGCGGCCTTCAACATCATCTGCGGAGCTTCTAGCCGCAGGCGCGGCGTGGACTTATCATCCGGAGCGGGATCCCTCGCCGATGGAGAAGAGCTCTGGCCGCCGGCCTGCGGCCTACAACATCCTGAAGCCGCGGTCTCCGGTAGGGAAGCACCTATTCGGGACTTACCTTCCAGACGAGAGGGCCTGCACATCTGGCCACCCGCAGCGGCGACTGCAGAGGTTTATGGCCCCGAGCAAGGGGGAACAATGGAGGAGGACTGACTGTACTTTGTGTCTTCCACCACAGTGAAGAATGCTGTGGTGGATGTTTGTGTTAAATTTGTATTGTGTATTGTGTGTTCTTTTTTATTGTACCGCTGCTGGCAAATTCATTTCACTGCACTTTATTGTGTATGTGGTGAATAAATCTGATTGATTGATTGATTGATTGATTGTGGGAGGAAACCAGAGATCCCAGAGAAAACCCACGCAGGTCACAGGGAAAATGCAAAAACTCCGTTCAGACAGCACCCATGGCCAGGATCGAACCTGGGTCTCTGGCGCTGTAAGGCAGTGGCTCTACCTCTGCGCCACCCTGTCGTCCTATAAGACAAAGTTCTTATTAAGGTCTGAAGAAGAATCCTGACCCAAAATGTCACCTATCCATGTTCTCCAGAAAGGCTGCCTGAACCTCGGAGTTACTCCAACACTCTGTCATTGTTTTCGTGAGCCAGCAGTCCCTTTTGTCTCCAAATACAGAGATTTACCAGGCTGGGTAAAATATACAAGGGAGAATGTGAGCAAAATCCAGAGTGTTGTGGATCTGGATTTCACTCTGCACAAGGCATTGGTGGTTGAGGACCTTTGTTTGGCAGAGGTTAAATGTAATGATCGTTATCTTACACACTTTGTTGAACAAAATCAACTTCCTCGGATCTCGGCTTCCAAGTGCAGTGCAACTGGAAGAGATGACTGCATGCCGCAGATCACCGATTTATCTCTGGATGACCTTGCGTTAGAGTTATAATTACTGCACCTTCTCATTTGTCCTGAAGATTAGCTCTGCTTGTGTGGGACGTCTCTTAAAGTAGAGGAGCTACATTGTAGTTTTGTTTCAATAGATTGAAAGATACAGACACTTGGGCCCACCGAGTCTACGCCGATCATCGATCACCTGATCACAATAGCTCCCACTTTCTCAACTACTTCCTGCAGGCAATTTGCAGAAGCCAATTAACCTACAAACCCACACGTCATTGGGAAAGAAGAATCCGGAGGAACCCCACTGCAGGGAGAACATACAAAGAAGTCCACACCGGCAGCAGCCGAGGTCAGGATCGAACCTACTGCTGCTGTGTAGCAGCGGCTCTACCTGCTGCGCCACTGATTAGTTTTGTTTAGAGATAGGGGCGGCACAGTGGCGCAGAGGTAGAGTTGATGCCTCACAGCGTCAGAGTCCCGGGTTTGATCTTGCTTACAGGGTGCCGTCTATGCGGAGTTTGTACATTCTCCCCGTCACCTGCGTGAGTTTTCCATGAGATCTTTGGTCTCCTCCCACATTCCGAAGATTTATGGTTTAACTGCATTGGAAAAATTGTAAATTGGCCCTAGTTTGCGTAGGATAGTCTTTGTGTGCGGGGATAGCTGGTTGCCGCGGCCTCGGTGAGCCGAAGGGCCTGTTTCCACACTGTATCTCCAAAACTAAACTAAGCAAAAACAACACCAACAAATTCTTTAAAGTCTAAAGACCAGCACATCTCTTAACTAAACTAAACTAAAACTAAACTAGAATTAACTAATCAATGTAACATAGATAGCTGGTTAACTTCAGAGTAAAAAAGCTACGTTGAAGACCAGCATGATGAATTCAAGAGAGAGCTAGATATAGCTTTTTGAGCTAACGGCTAAAGGGCCTGTCCCACTCGGACGACCTAATCCACGAGTTTAGAAGACCCTAGACAAATTGGAAAAAATGTCAAGGTCGTGTTGACCCGCCAAAGTAAAAGACCTCTTACGACCTTCTACGACTATGTCTACGACCTCCTACGACCCCCCACGATCACACCTAAGACCAACTACGACTAGCTAGGTGTGGAAAATGATCACATGATAAAATTATGTTATGTTCGCATTTTTTTCTCGGGCCAGACCTACGACTGCCTACGATTACCATCATGACCTTCTACGACCTAACTATGACCTACCTACGAGTAAAAAGTGTCAATTTTTTTTCCATGCTGACTTTTTTTTACTCGTGGACATTTTTTATCAGGCTGGAAAAAACGCCGCAACCTACTTGAGGCCACGAGTACGCGGAAACCACTCACGGTCATGAGAAGTGACCTACGACCTCCTACGACCTCGTGGCGACCATGCTGCGAGTATGAGTCAAGGGCAAAACTCGGCAGAGGTCGCCAATTAGGTCGTGAATGTGGGACAGGGGCTTAAGCAGGAATGGGGTACTGGTTTTAGATGATCAGTCGTGATCATATTGAATGGCGGTGCTGGCTCGAAGGGCCGAATGGCCAACTCCTGCTATTTTCTATGTTTCTATGTTTCTATGATCAATACCAACACTACCAAAAGACTCTTGATTTTCTCAGGCTTATTACATAAGTAGATTAAGTTTTTACAGCAGAACACTCTTGTATTTTTGTTTTAATTGTTTTCTCATCGACATTCCAGTTCACAAGCACTTTTTCAAAGGCCTTTCTTCCAAAGCTGTGCTGCTTTGGATTTTGGAAAGAAATTACTGAGTTAAAATTTATTTTTAGTCACTGCTCACTGTTGAATTGGGATGTTCGAACCATCTCGATTGTCTGAATGTCTCTAACAAAACATTAAATCACAAGCTTGTGTGCATCCTGAAGATGTGTAGAAATGCGTCACTTTCCCCACGAGACCTTCAGCTGGCTGGGGCTTTTGTTACATCTCATGCTTTCAAATATTTTGCTTCAACATTCCCCGAAATGATTAGAATTCATGATACATTCAGAACAAACGGACATTCTAAGCTGTTGATCTTCAATCATTTAATGTGTTGCTGAGCTGAGAGTCATCATATCATTAATTAATTCACTTATATTCCATTATTAATTCACATATTCCAGTGGTGAGTTATATATTTTTTTTTTCATTTTAGAGATACAGTGGGAAACAGGTCCTTCGGCCCACCAAGTCCGCGCCGACCAGCGATCCCCACACATTAACACTGTCCCATGCATACTAGGGACAATTTTACATTTACACCAAGCCAATTAACCCACAAACCTGCACGTCTTTGGAGTGTGGGAGGAAACTGGAGCACCCAGAAAAAAAATCCGCGCAGGTCACAGGGGGGAACTCCACGCAGGCCGCACCCGTACTCAGTATTGAACCCAGGTCTCTGGCGCTGTAAGGTAGCAACTCTATAGGGCCTGTCCCACGAGCATGCGACTCCATGCGGCAAGCGCGACCTAAAGGGCCGGTCCCACCAGCATGCGCGACCAAACCAGAAGCGGGGGCCGCGCGGAAGTCGAGTGAGTGACATGAAGTTCGAGCGAAGTTTGCGCGTGACGTACGGCATCGAGGCGGCTGCGGGCCGGCTGGCCGTTGCCGCACAGAATTTTTGAACATGGTCAATTTTTCGGAGCCCCGCGCGATGTCGGGACCAGCTCCACACAACTCCATACGGCTCCGGCGATCGAAGTGGGACCAGCCCCGCGAGGCCGTACGGCTTAAGCGACCACGTTAGGTCGCGCTTGCCGCATGCAAGGGCATGCTGGTGGGGCCGGCCCTTTAAGTCGTGCTTGCCGCATGGAGTCGCATGCTCGTGGGACAGGCCCTTACCGCTGCGTAAAAGTGCTGCCCTGTCGATGACATTGGTTGTTTTATAATCAAATCCCTACTGTCAAGGAGAAGGGAAATCAGTTCCCACCTCCCTCTGGACTGTTGCATACCCTCATTAATATTAGTGGAATAAATTATGACTTCACAGGCCAGGATACATTTATAGAGTTGAATATGATTGATGTAATGAGCCAGGATAAAAGATGAAATGTACCTCCTGGAAGATTATGGTACTATTTTCAAAGATAATTACGTTTGACAAATCAGGAAAAGAAGAAACTCAATTACGTTCATTAGGCATAACGCAGTGACGTTATTGTTTTGACGCTGTAAGAATAGTTCTTAAAATCTGTCATATAAAATTCTATACTCTCAATTCTGCTCGCAAGATGAGATCTTCCACACTAGGGGTGGCACGGTGGCGCAGTGGTAGAACTGCTACCTTACAATGCCAGAGTCCCTGGTTCGATCCCGACTGTGGGCGCTGTCTGTATGGAGTTTGTACGTTCTCCCCGCCACTGCGTGGGTTTTCTCCGAGATCTTTGGTTTCCTCCCACACTCCAAAGATGTATAGTTAATTATCACTTAGGTTAATTGGTTTCGGGCACGGAAATCGCTATCAAAACACGAGGGGGACACAATTTCTTGGCGGCCGCGCGCATGCGCACACTCGTGAGGCTTCGGCCGTGGGCCCTGTGAATGGTAACATCGGGAGCTGACCTGGTTGGTGACCGACTATGAACTCCAGCAACAGCAGCTTTGTCCGCCCCGAATCGTGGGGCTTCAAGCGGCCCGTTCACGGGGTCTTTCATCGGCCAGCGGGGGCTTCAACATCGGGAGCCTCGATCGTCTCGATGCAGCAGTTTGATTTTAAGCCGCACCGGGTGCTGAAAGGCCCCACGAATGGATCAATTCAGCCCTTAGAGAGCGTCTGATAAAATCCAGATTACAAAACATGGGGGGGGGGGGGGGGATTGTCCCCCAACTCTCAAAGGAGGGGAGGGGACGTGCCCCCCCTTCCCCCCTGTCCCCCCAGGTTTTCCGGCCATGATTGGTTTGGTATACATGTAAATTGTCCCTAGTGTGTGTGTAGGATAGCGTTAGTGTACAGGGATCGCTGGTCAGTGGGAACTCGGTGGGCTGAAGGGCTTGCTTGTGCACTGTATCTCCAAACTAGACTAAACTTGGACATCTGGGATGTCCTCATTCTTCAGGAAATGTGGGTTCCCCCTCTTTCTGTCATAGACAAGGCCCTCAAATATATCTACAGAGATGCTGCCTGACCTGCTGAGTTACTCCAGCACTCTGTGCCTACATATAAAATTCATGTTGTGTGGCATATAGTTTCAATCCCTATTTGTATAAAGCTAAGTAAATTTGACAAAGTCAGCATTTCGGGTGTTGGAATTAGCTGCAACAGTCCAGCAATACTTTTTCACTTATGAAAGCCACAATGTGTTGGTGTAACTCAGCCGGTCAGCCAGCATCCATGGAGAACATGGATAGGTGACATTTTGGCTCAGGACACATCTTCAGATATTTTATATTGTCATGAGAACCGAGCTACAGTGAAAAACTTTGGTTGCATGCGGATAAAACAATACATGATTACAATCAATCCATTCACAGATCCATCCTCTGGCTCGAAGGGCCGAATGGCCTACTCCTGCACCTATTGTCTATTGTCTATTGTCTGTTTATCATGTGTCTACATGATAAACAGACAATAGACAATAGACAATAGGTGCAGGAGTGGGTAATTTGGCCCTTCGAGCCAGCACCGCCATTCAATGTGATCATGGCTGATCATCCCCAATCAATACCCCGTTCCTGCCTTCTCCCCATATCCCCTGACTCCGCTATTTTTAAGAGCCCTATCTAGCTCTCTCTTGAAAGCATCCAGAGAACCTGCCTCCACCACCCTGTGAGGCAGAGAATTCCACAGACTCACCATTCTCTGTGAGAAAAAGTGTTTCCTCGTCTCCGTTCTAAATGGCTTACTCCTTATTCTTAAACTGTGATCCCTGGTTCTGGACTCCCCCAACGTCGGGAACATGTTTCCTGCCTCTAGCGTGTCCAAGCCCTTAACAATCTTATATGTTTCAATAATGTGAATAACGTTTAGCGCAAGATAAAGTCCAGTAAAGTCCGATCAAAGGTCGTCCAACAGTCTCCAATGAGGTAGATAGTAGCTTAGGACTGCCCTCTAGTTATTGTAGGACGGTTCAGTTGCCTAAGAACAGCTGGGAAGAAACGTTCCCTGATTCTGGGCGTGCGCGTTTTCATACTTCTATTCCTTTTGCCTGATGGGAGAGGGGAGAAGAGGGAGTGGTAGGTGTGCGACTCGTCAGTAATTATGCTGGTCTCGACCTGAAACGTTACCCATCTGTGTTTTTCTCCAGGGATTCAGCCTGGCCCACTGAGTTACTCCAGTATTTTGTGCCTTTCCTTGGTAAATCAGCATCTGTGTTCCTTGTTTCAGCTATTTAGAAACATAGACATAGAAAATAGGTGCAGGAGTAGGCCATTTGGCCCTTCGAGCCTGCACCGCCATTCAATATGATCATGGCTGATCATCCAACTCAGTATCCCATACCTGCCTTCTCTCCATACCCCCTGATCCCTTTAGCCGCAAGGGCCACATCTAACTCCCTCTTAAATATAGCCAATGAACTGGCCTCAACTACCTTCTGTGGCAGAGAATTCCACAGATTCACCACTCTCTGTGTAAAAAATGATTTTCTCATCTCGGTCCTAAAAGACTTCCTTCTTGTCCTTAAACTGACCCCTTGTTCTGGACTTCCCCAACATCGGGAACAATCTTCCTGCATCTAGCCTGTCCAACCCCTTAAGAGTTTTGTAAATTTCTATAAGATCCCCCCTCAATCTTCTAAATTCTAGCGAGTACAAGCCGAGTCTATCCAGTCTTTCTTCATTTTATTTTATTTCATTTTATTTCATTTTAATGTTGATTGGAAAGGTGATTCATCCATTTGTGCCAACAGTGTGTTCACGCAGGAGGTTGACTCCCGTTGCCCGAGTCCAAATGTGACCAATGGAACTGCCATTACACATCTAATTATATCTCAAACAAAATTACTCTCCTGAGATTTAATCCTTGAGCTTTGCAAATGGTCAAGGGTGGAGTTGGAGGTGGAAACTCTATTCTATGAGCAGCTGTTTGAACCAGTCTTTCAACAATCATTTCTTTGCAAACACAATATTTGGGGAGAAGCAGGAGAATGGGCTTAGGAGGGAGAGATAGTCTAGCCATGATTGAATGGCAGAATAGACTTGATGGGCCGAATGGCCTAATCCTTCTCCTATCTCTTATGATGTTATGATCTTCTGTACATTACACATGTAGACTCAAAGAGCACTGAAACAGGTCACCCGGCCCAAATTGTCCATGGTGACCAAGATACATCTATGCTAGTCCCAGCTACCCGTGTTTAGCCCATTTCCCCTCTAAATCTTACCTGTCCATGTATCTTTCCAAAATGTGTTTTAAATATTATTATAGAACCTGCCTCAACTACTTCCTCTGGCAGTTCATGCCATATACCCATTACCATCTGTTTGAAAGTTGCCCCTCAGGTTCCCATTGAATCTTTCCCCATCTCACCTTCAACTTATGTCCTCTGGTTCTTGATTCTCCTACTCTGGGTAAATGACTCTGTGCATTCACTCTATCTATTCCTCTCATGATCTTATACACCTCAAGCAGATCATCCCTCAGCCTCCTGTGCTCCAAAGAATAAAACCCTAGTGGGCTCGATCTCTCCCCCTAGCTTATGCCCTCAAGTTGTGGCATCATTCTCACAAATTTGCAAACATCCTTGTAAATCTTTGAAGATTTAATCAACTTTGAAGAAATGTGTAGTATTAAATGGATGTTAATAAGTTTGTAAGTGACAGGAGCAGAATTAGGCCATTTGGCTCATCAAGGCCACTCCGCCATTCAATCATGGCTGATCTATCTTTTCCCCTCTAACTCCATTCTCACGCCTTCTACCCATAACCCCTGGCACCTGCACAAATCAAGAATCTGTCTCTGCCTTCAAAATATCAATTGACTTGGCCTTCGCAGCCTTCTGTGGCAGAGTATTCCACAGATTCACCAACCTCTGACTAAATAAATTCCTCCTCATCTCCATTCCAAAGGAACGTCCTTTAATTCTGAGGCCATGACATCTGGTCCTGGACCCTCCCACTAGTGGAAACATCCTCTCCACATCCACTTGATCCAGGCCTTTCACTATTTGCAAGGTGTGTCAGCATATTTACATGTGTGGGTCTGTTGCTGCAGATATCAATGGAGGCGGAGATGTGATATTTACTTGTGGTTCGAAGTATGCCACCTGAGATCAAAGCCAGGGGTTAGGGAGAGCCAGGCAATGTAGCTCAACCTGGTCCAGGAGATCAGTTGGTGATCGGTCAAATGATCAGCTAAAGGGAGCTGGGTTTGGCTCAGGATCAGAGTTGGGATCTATGAAGTGGAATAATGGAAGTACCTTACTTTGGGAGTATGTAGCTGGGATGATGATGATGGATTGTGATCGCCAAAGGGAAACGTCTGGTCGGCTGATCAAAGGTTAAACAATGTCCATATAACCATATAACCATATAACCATCTAACAATTACAGCACGGAAACAGGCCATGTCGGCCCTTTTAGTCCGTGCCAAACACTTACTCTCACCTAGTCCCATCTACCTGCACTCAGACCATAACCCTCCATTCCTTTCCCGTCCATATACCTATCCAATTTATTTTTAAATGATAAAATCGAACCTGCCACCACTTCCACTGGAAGCTTATTCCACACAGCTACCACTCTCTGAGCAAAGAAGTTCCCCCTCATGTTAAGCCTGAACTTATGTCCCTTAATTCCCAAATCATGTCCTCTTGTTTGAATCTTCCCTACTCTCAATGGAAAAAGCTTACCCACGTCAACTCTGTCTATCCCTCTCATCATTTTAAAGACCTCTATCAAGTCCCCCCTTAACCTTCTTCGCTCCAAGATGTGTTTAAGAAAGAACTGCAGATGCTGGAAAAACCGAAGGGAGACAAAAATGCTGGAGGATCTCAGCGGGTGAGGCAGCATCTGTGGAGAGAAGGAGTAGGCGACGTTTTGGGTCGAGACTCTTCTTCAGACTAAACGATGATCAGTTCTTAAGTGAACCAAAAACATTGACTGTTCCTCCTTCCACAGATATCACCCGATCTATTAAATTTTTCCAATGCTCTCAGGTTCATGTCAAAGGAGCAGAATAAAGCCATTCAACCCATTAAGTCTACTCTGCCATTCAATCACGGCTGATCTATCTCTCCCTCCCAACCCCACTCTCCTGCCTTCGCCCCATCACCCCTGACACCCGTACTAATCAGTGTGTGGGTGGAGCTGAGGAAATTGGGTAAAGAGATCGGCAGTCGGAAGGGGTTTCTTACTGTGGCACGTGAGGCGCAGGGAGATTGCCAAACAATACAAGGTTAGCATGAATATGACATGCCAGTCTGGTGGTGACACAGAACTGCAGATGCTGCTTTGTATCAAAGAAAGACACAAAGTTCTGGAGTAACTCAACTGGTCTGGCAGCGTCTCTGGGGCACAAGGATGGGTGACGTTTCGGGTGGGGGCCCTTCTTCAGACGTGAGAATAGACCCTTGAGGACATTGTGGAGCAGTAGAGATGTTGCCTTCAATACTGACCCGGGTTCAATACTGACTATGGGTGCTGTCTGTATGGAGTTTGTACGTTATCCCCATGACCTGCGTGGGTTCTCGTACAGCTACGTACGTACAGATTTGTCGGTTAATTGGCTTGGCATGAATGTAAAAATTGTCCCTCGTGGAGGATGGTGTTAATGTGCGGTGATCGCTCTGTATCTCTAAACTAAACTATGACGTTGAAAAAGACGCGTTGATTATAGCGTGATCAAATGTTGTATTCGGAAACCAAGTTCGATGTGAATGCCCAAGTTGTGCGGTTTAAATATCTGGAGTTGGACTGAGTTAATCACTATAACATCTTGCACAATGTCACCACACCTTTCTGCATAACATTTTATTCACGATGATTTATGCATTTTCGTTCACTTAGTGCTGAAATAAGCAATTCCAAGCAACCTGATATCTACAGTAGGTCAGTATAGGACAACATTGACAGAATGATGGAGTATAGACTGGAGAAGCAATAGTGAGCTTGAAGATTAGACGTGCCTTATAGGTAAGCAAAATGGCCAGAACATAGTTTCGTTTCGTTTTTTAATTTAGAGATACAGCGGGGAAATAGGCCCACTGGGTCTCGCCGACCAGCGATCCCCGCCCATGAACACTATCCTATACCCATTAGGGACAGCGATCCCCGCACACTAACATCATCGTACTCGAGGGACAATTTATTTTTACATTTACCAAGCCAATTAACCTACAAACCTGTACATCTTTGGAGTGAGGGAGGAAACCGAAGATCTTGGAGAAAACCCACGCAGGTCACGGGGAGAACGTACAAACTCCGTACAGACAGCGCCCGTAGTCAGGATCAGACCCGGATCTCCGGCGCTGCATTCGCTGCAAGACAGCAACTCTACCGCTGCGCCACCGTGCCACCCTTAAGTTCAACTTAAATCACAATTTCATGGAAGCTAAAAGAGGCGTTAACATAATGGAAATGCGAGATAGTTTAATTATCTTATGAATTATGCCCATTTCCATATCAAAGCTTAACGGTGAAGTGTCCTTTATAATATGAACTGTTCTTGTCCAGAATATCCAAAGTGATCACTTCAGCAACTATCTATACTGAATGGCAAGTCATTGTCAATTACAAATGAAGATAATCTTACACAATGCCACTGCGTATCAATAATGTTTGATGAGATTAATTAGGTAGCCTGTACATTATTTTGGCTGTACATTCAGAATATGACATCTTATGGAAACATGTAGACTCTTGCTCAACAGCATGATTCTACATAAGCCTGGAAGCGATGTTATCTTTGAGTAGATAGACACAAAATGCTGGAGTAACTCAGCGGGACAGGCAGCATCACTGGAGAGAAGGAATGGGTGGTGACGTATGTCTGTGCGACACGGTGGCGCAGTGGTAGAGTTGCTGCCTTGCAGCGCCAGAGACTTGGGTTTGATCCTGACTATTGGCACTATCTGTCCGTAGCTTGTACATTCTCCCCGTGACCTGCGTGGGTTTTCTCCAAGATCCCCAGTTTTCTCCCACACCCCAAAGGCATACAGATTAGTAGGCGAATTGGCTTGATAAAAATTGTAAATTGCTCCTAATGGGTGTAGGATAGTGCTTGTGTGTGGGGGTCGCTGGTCGACGCGGACTCCTTGGGCCGAAGGGCCTGTTTCCATGCTGTATCTCTAAACTAATCTAACCTAAAGGTGAGCATTGGGAGGCTTTAGCCCAGAAATTGAACCCATAATCATCCACTCTACTTAAAACAATTACAAAATAATATGTACCATTTTTATTTGGATTGTATCTACTTTTGATGGAAGTTCTGGAATGTGCAGTAAACTCTTCAGATTCAATTCTCCTCAGGCTGGGTCTCATTATCCTGACATCATTCACCCAGGTTAAAATGCCATCAAGACTTCTTTCCAACTTTGCAACCCACATTGGAGCAAGCTGTGCACCATATGATCTGAGCATTTACCCCAAGTCGAACAAGGAGCTAACCACACAAGTTGACAAGAGCCCACTGTCAGATTGTTGTCACTGTTTAAAATAAAGTACAGAGTTCGGACTTCTGACACTGAATCAAATCATTGCCGGATGTCATTGTGGTGAATACTCACAATGGTGTCACTGTCCCCTCTTCTGTCCCTCATCTCTATGGCAACCTACTTCTACGGCAGCTGTAGTTGCCATGGAGATGTTTCATTAAGGTTCTGACCTTCCTTCCTTTGGTTTTGATGGCAAAGATGCAACCGTGATGCTGGGAATGACATAGGTTGAATTTTAAGCAGACAAAAAATGCTGGAGAAACTCAGCAGATGAGGCAGCATCTATGGAGAAAAGGAGTAGGCGACATTTTGGGTGATGAGTCCCTTCTTCAGACTGATGTCGGGGGTGGGTGTGAAAAAGAAAGGAAGAGGCAGAGACAGTAGGCTATGTGGGAGAGCTGGGAAGGGGAGGGGAAGGAGGGAGGAAAGCAAGGACTACCTGAAATTAGAGAAGTCAATGTCCATACCGCTGGGTGATAAACTACCCAAGCAAAATATGAGGTGTTGTTCCTCCAATTTGCGCTGGGCCTCACTGGACATGGAGGAGGCCCAGGACAGACTCAGATTCAGAATGGGAGGGGGGAGTTGATGTGTTGGGCAACAGGGAGATCAGGTTGGTTAGTACGGACTGAGCAGAGGTGTTGGGCAAAGAGCCTACGTTTGGTCTCGCCGATGTAGAGACAGCTGATGCAGTAGATGAGGTTGGAGGTGGATGAATTTTAGCTCATCAAAATGCTGGAGGAATCACCCAGTGATAGACACAAGATGCTGGAGTATCTCAGCGGGTGAGGCAGCATCTCTGGAGAAAACATATTGGGGACGTTTGGGGTCGGGACCCGTCTTCAGACTGAGGAATGAGTCTAAGTTACTCTAGCACTGTGTGTCTATGCATTCATTCTCTGCAGAATACTGAAGAAAGGCACATTTTTTCCCCATTATGAGTAAATGGGCTTTTGGAATCTAGTCGAAGAATTATATCACAGATTACATAATGTTCCTTTAAATAATTTATTAAAAAGCACATCATGTTCCCTGTGGAAGTAGGAGTCCACCAAAGCACAGACACCACTCAGATTTTAGTGTATTAGTGCTTGTAACTGGGTGTAAAATGGCAGGTTAACTACCTATCAATTACTGAAGAGGTCAGTCACAGCCATATCCCAGACGGTCCATCTATATATAGATTTGAATGGAAGAATTTTGTGGAAGGTATCCCAGATAAGAGTTAGAGCACAGAAACAGTCCCTTCAGCCCAATATGTCCATGCTAACCAAGATGCCCATCTAAGCTAGTCCCACCTGCCCGTGTTTAGCCCATATCCATCGAAAGATTTCCTAAGATAGACACAAAATGCTGGAGTAACTCAGCGGGACAGGCTGCATCACTGGATAGAAGGAATGGGTGACGTTTTAGGTCGAGACCCTTCTTCAGACCTAACCATGTACCTGTCCAAATGTCCTTTAAATGTTGTAATAGTACCTGCCTCAAACACCTTCTCTGGCATCTTATTCCATATACCCACCACCATCTGTGCGAAAAAATTGTCCCTTAGGTTCCTATTAAATCTTTTCCCTCTTACCTTAAACAGAAATCATCTAATTCTTGAATCTCCTACTCTGGTTAAAAGATTGACCATTCACCGTAGCTGTTCCCCTCATGACCTTTTGCACCTCTGTAAGATCATCCCTCAGTCACCTGCACTTGAAAGAATAAAGTCCTAGCCCGCTCGACAACAGACCCTCGAGTCCTGGCAACATCCTCACACATCTTCTCTGCACTGTTCCAGATTCCTGCTTACGATCAGGATCTTGATTGAGAATTGATGAATTGGTGAAAGAAAGGGAATTGCAGATTCTTCGAGAGCCAAATAACTACAGACGATGGAAATCTGAAACAAAATAGAGAATGATGAAAAACAAACTCAGCAGGGTTGAGTTGCAGAAAGGAAAAGCACAAGATTTGTTTCAGGCTGATAACTTGAAATTAAAAATGTGGCAGGTTCTTGTTGAGTAATGATCAGTCTGAAGTTTGTAACAAAAAAAGATGCTGGAAAAACTCATGACATCAGGCAGCACCAAAACATTGCAGACCCAAGACTTTGACTGTATTCCCTTCCACAGTTGTTGTCTGATCCACTAAATGTTTCCAATGTTTTTATGTTCACAAGTCATAGGAGCAGAATTAGGCCATTTGGCCCATCGAGTCTACTCCGCCTTTCAATCTGATCTGTCTTTCCATCTCAACCCCATTCTCCTGCCTTCTCCCCACAACCCCTGACACCCTTACTATCACTTAAAAATCACCCAATGACTTATCCTCTACAGCCGTCAGTGGCAATGAATTCCACATTCCAAATGCTCTTTTTTTTTCAGATTTTCAGCAAAAACATTTTTTTTGTTGATTTTCAGAGTCCACTGAATGATGTGGACAGAAGGATCTTTGCCCCGACAGGTGTTAGTTTAATAGAAAGAAGTTACATGTCACGAGCACATTGACTTCAAAAATGCTAAGGAATACAAAGGCCACAATATGACTGTCAGATGAAGACATGGTTTTTTTTGTTTTACATGAAGGATAACACCTCTTATAGGTCAGAGCTCCCTCAGAATAGCTCAACATGTGCAAAGCCTTTGCCATGAGACTGAATTTAGCCTTGTGACATGGAGACAGTAATATTATGGATGTCAAATCTGATATTAATATAAAGAAAGGAAACACAGCATGATAGAGTGATAGAGTGATACAGTGTTGAAACAGGCCCTTCGGCTCAACGGCCACACCGGCCAACATGTCCCAGCTGAACTCATCCCACCAGCTCGCGTTTGGTCCATATCCCTCCAAAACTGTCCTATCCATGTACCTATTTAACGGTTTCTTAAACGTTGGGATAGTCCCCGCCTCAACAACCTCAATCAACAGCAGCTTGTTCCATTTACCCACCATTCTTTGTGTGAAAAAATCACCCCTCAGATTCCAATTAAATCTTTTCCCCAGCGAGTTCTGAATTTGTGTGTGTCAATAAGAAGACAAGACAATAAAAATTGTGACTATTATTGTTCCAATCTTATCTGCCAGTATTTACGCCAACGCAGGAGACAAAGTTCAAGATAAATCTAGGTCCTCCAGCACTTTGCTGGTGCATGGGGGCACAGCGGTTGAGTTACTGCCTTACAGCGCCAGAGACTCGCGTTCAATCCTGACTATGGGCGCTATCTCCGCAGAGTTTCCACGATCTCCCCTTGACTGCGTGGGATTTCTCCGGGTGCTCCGGTTTCTTCCCACATTCCAAAGATGTGCAGGTTTGTAGGTTAATTGGCTTCTGTAAATTGTCCCTAGTATGTAAGATGGAACTAATGTATGGGTGATTGTTGGTCGGCATGGACTCGGTTGGGCCAAAGGGCCTCTTTCCATGCTGTATCTCTAAACTAAACTTAACTCAACTCAACTCAACTCAACTCAGTTCAGCCCAGCTCAGCTGAACTCAGCGGAACCGGCAGCATCTCTGGAGAACATGGATAGATGTCGTTTCAGGTTGGGGCTCTTTTTTCCTGTCACTTCTGAATCTCCAAATGCCTTACGTTTATCCTATCCTCCCTTATCATGACCCTTCCCATTCTCCCAATACCTTGATTCCATTCTATCTCCCCTTGCCCTGTCCCTTCCAAAACTGTAATCCCCTCTTTGCACCAAAACATCTTTTCTCAATAGCGTGAGACACAAACATAAAATGAAGCAAGTAAGACTAAATATGTTACCAAAGGAGTGAGAAAACCAGCGTTTAAGAAGGAACTGCAGATGCTGGAAAATCGAAGGTACACAAAAATGCTGGAGAAACTCAGCGGGTGCAGCAGCATCTATGGAGCGAAGGAAATAGGCAACGTTTCGGGCCGAAACCCTTCTTGAGACTGATGGGGGGTGGTGGGGAGAAGAAAGGAAAAAGGAGGAGGAGGAGGCGGAGGGATGGGAGGAGACAGCCCGTGGGCTGAGGAAGGGGAGGAGACAGCAAGGGCTAACAAAATTGGGAGAATTCAAACCATGCAGCTTACATCACATACCGCCTGTAAGCAACACTTTGTATTAATATTTACAGGCGTCAATCCATCCTCTATGCACATCCAACACAGCATGTTCAAGAAAAATCAGTATTGGAAGCTTTTCAATATTTAATACAATACTTTCTAAAGCCATGATATCTGTAAACAATGGAGTTCAGGTCTCAAACTGTTATTTTTTAATTGCTATTAAATTCCACAAATAGTGACTTTGGTCCTTGTTGAGCCTTCAGTTTTAGTCTTAAAATTAGGCTGGAGGAATCTGTCATAAATGCATAAAACTTGGAGAAACCCAAGGGGTTGATGGAGGAGAAGGGGAGGAAGACATTGCTAATCAGCTTCAGGGTGAATCATCAAAGGATTCATAGAATCAAAATAAAGGAGCAAGTGAGCACAGTTCCAGGGTAATTACTGGTAGATATTGATTGAGGCGAAGGTTTCTTGAAACTGAAAAATCAGTATTGTATCACAGTTGTGTGGGAAGCAACTGCAGATGCTGGTTTGAACCGAAGATAGACAGAAGAAAGCTGGAGTAACTCAGCGGGTCAGGCAGCATCTCTGGAGAGAAGGAATAGGTGACATTTCGGGTCAAGACCCTTCTTCAGACTGAGAGTCAGGGGAAAGGGAAACGAGAGACATAAACAGTGATATAAGGAGATGTAGAACAAATGAATGAAAGATATGAGAAAAAAATAAAGATAATAAAGGAAACTGGCCATTGTTGGCTGGGGACCAAGTGAAAATGAGTTATAGACAATGAGACTCAAGAAGACAACTTTGAAACTAGAATGACTTGGGAGGGGGCGGGATGGAGTGAGGGGGGATGCAAGGGATACTTGAAGTTGGAGAAATCAATATTCATACCATTGTTTAAGAAATAACTGCAGATGCTGGAAAAATCGAAGGAGACAAAAATGCTGGAGAAACTCAGCGGGTGAAGCAGCATCTATGGAGAGAAGGAATAGGTGACGTTTCGGGTCGAGACCATTCTTCAGAAACGTCACCCATTCCTTCGCAGATGCTGCCTCACCCGCTGAGTTTCTCCAGCATTTTTGTCTACCTTCGATTTCTCCAGCATCTGCAGTTCCTTCTTAAAAATGACGATGATGATGATGATTGTTATTTGATTTTTTTTTTAAATTAGAGACATAGTCATAGAGAGATACAGTGTGGAAACAGGCCCTTCAGTCCAACTTGCCCACTCCGGCCAACATATCCCTGCTACACTAGTCCCACCTGCCTGTGCTTGGGCTATATCCCTCCAAACTGGTCCTATCCATGTACCTGTCCAACTGTTTCTTAAACCTTGGAATAGTCCCTGCCTCAACTACCTCCTCTGGCAGCTTGTTCCATGCACCCGCCACCCTTTGTGTGAAAAGGTTACCCCTCAGTTCCCTATTAGATCATTTTTCCTTCACCTTGAACCTATGTCCTCTGGTCCTCGATTCCCCCTACTCTGGGCAAGAGATTCTGTGCATCTTCCCGATCTATTCCTCTCATGATTTTATACACCTTCTGCTCCTATAACTTATAAACATGAATTTATGTGCTGAAAGGCTATCTCTGAGTCTACAGTATATATCCAAGGTTGCCTGTTGGAATAAACCAAGTCAAGGCTTTTACCCCCACTTCTATTATCAGATGATGAGTAACAAACAAATTCTGTCTTTACTGAATTACCTGAATAATGACTTGAAGATGCACATTTTTTGAAGTTAAATTGTTAAATACTGTTTATCTTTATTCATTTTTTCCCATGAATGAAAATAGATAACGACCATTTTTGTAAATTGGGAAAGATAGTGTTTGATAATGTTTGATAATGTTAAAGCATTTATGGTTTCAATGTCACAGGCAAAATGCAAATAGGTAATTCACTTACAAATCTCCTTGCAACGCCAAGTAATTTACTGTGTATCATTGCCTATGTCAGTGTCCTTGTCCCACTTGGGCGTCATTTGCGTGTCACGCAGGTGGCGCACGAAGATTTTGAGAATCTCAAGATCCTGGGGCGCTGCGTGCTACCGCACGTCACTGCCTACGCCACCACGCCTCACCACGCGCCATACTCAAGTAATGCATGCCATGCACGCGTCGTGCGTCGTGATGCGTAAATGATGTCACGTAAATGACACGCAAATGATGCGGAAGTGGGACAGGCCCTTCACTGAACATTTCAGGGGAAATTTCATTGCAACTCTCATCACTGGGCATTTCCAAGTGGACATAATTATATCCTTACTGGGAATGCTGTGAAATACTTATCTATTTCCCAATTCCCTGACATGCACAACACTTGTTCCCGATGGAATAATGAGGTGACCTCAAGAGTCAAGGGTGTTTCATGGGCATATGGCCCAGAGAGAACCATGACATTCTTACTTGCAGCGACACAACAGAATATGTAAACAATCTCCCTGAAATGAACACAATCAGAGTGGGACAAAAAAACGACACAAAGTGCTGGAGTAACTCAGTGGGTCAGGCAGCATCTGCGGAGAATTTTGATATGCTGAGTTTTGGGTCCCGACCTGAAACGCCACCTGTCCATGTTCTCCAGAGATGATGCCTGTAATGCTGAGCTACCCCATCACTTTGTGACTTTTTTTTTAATTTCGCAAGACAGCAACTGCAGTTTTTTCGTGACAATTATAATGGGCTTGACTCAGTGAATACATGGCCTGACTTAGATGAGGTGTTCCTTGGATGAGGTACCAAAGTCCAGGGGTCACAGCCTCAAAATAAGGAGTCCAGTCTTCACAACACAGATGGCAAGAAAGCTCATCAACAAAACTATAATAAATCTCTGCCCTAGAGGACTTAAACAGGAAATTAAAATGAGGAGTGGAAAGGATTGGGGATGTGCAAAAATTGTGGTTGGGAGGGGGAGTCAGGGGGGGGGGGGTGAGGGGAATGTGGGAGGAGGGGAGAGGAGGGGAGAGGAGGGGAGAGGAGGGATGAGGGATGAATATATAAGGCTTAGAGGAAAACAGAAAACCTGGAGAAAATCCACGTGCTCACAGGGAGAATGTGCAAACTCCACCCAGGCAGCATCCGCGGTCAGAATCAAACCCACGTCACCGGCGCTGTGAGGCGGCAGCTCTACCAGCTGTGCCACCCTTTCAAACAATGAATAATGACTTAAAGTCCTTTTTTTTTAAATGTTGTCCCTTTGTTGAAGGATAACATTCAAATATTATGAATGATCTTTCTTCTGACAAGTTACTTGACATTCTGTATAATCCCAGTATTTTCTATGGAATTCACTTGTGCTCATTTTAAAGTGTTTTTGTTCAAACTTTGTGGGAGAATGTAGAGAGGCAGCAAGATCTAACTTCAAATATGGACAGAATCTTTGGCTGGTGTTCAAATTATTATAATGGAGGACACATGTTTGCACTGGAATTTATAACTTTCCTCAGAGCCATATGGTAACAGTAAAATCCTGGCAACGTTGTTTAATCTAATTTCCCTTGCTCTTGCCAATATATTGGGCATTAAAATTTGCTGATCCTCCACCACTGCCCTTCAATGATTTAGTAATTCAATGATATTTTATTGCCACATGTACCTGGGTACAGTGAAATGCTTTGTTCCGCACACAACCCGGTAAAATCATTCAGCAGACCTCACCTGGGAAGTGCACAAGTGCAGCCGACAGTCACTAAAGTTCTCCGAACAGTTCCTATCTACTACCTGCTTCTGCATGTGGAAGCAGCAGGCCTCCCCACCCCCTCCTCACACCCCCATCCCTGCCAACACCCTAGCCCCAGCCCCCGCCGTGTCTCGCTTTGTTCCTGGTGCCACCCTGCTGGGTCACTCTCTGAAGGCTCGCCTCTCTCTCAGACGGTCCTCCCCTCATTCCTACAACCCTCTTCTCTCCATCGGCCCTCTCTCTCTCCTACAACCCTCCTCTCTCCCCGACGGCCCGGGTTGAACACAAGTGAAACAAACTTGTTACTGGGGATTGTGATGGAGCCATTTTTACAACTCTGGTTGCAAGTTGCTTTGGAAGTGTTCAGTAAGTGGAAGAAACCTAAATCCAATTAGCAATTCAGCCCCAGGAAATAAAATAGCCGGACCAATCTGTAATGCCTGTAATTTGTGACATTGCGTGAATGCATTTATGTTGTGCTAAAACTTGCTCAATAGTTCCCGCAATGTGTTTTCACTCAGATCTCATCCACTTGGTCAGGTTTTATAGCAACCATCAAGAATGCTGAAATCATTATTTGTTTACATTTTGTAGCTTTCCATATATCATCCGTCTGTGGACTTGGCTGGGTGGATTTTTTTTAATACAATGCGGCAATTGATATAAGGCACCTAGTTGAAGTGATAGTCATGGAGCTGTACAGCATGGACACAGGCCCTTCGGCCCAACGTGGCCATGCCAACCAACTCATTGGATGCTTGAATGTTCCATGGCGTAACCCTAACTATATATCTCCGGTGGGAGGCAGCTGATCTGGAGGTCCGGGCCGCTGAGGACGTTCTCCGTTGGGGTTCGGTGCCGGTGTTCCATCATCCCTGAGCATCGGGCCACCCGTGGTGGCGACTGCGGGTGCTCGGGAGGCCCCGACCACGGGTGAACATCTGGGAAGATCGGGGGGAGGCTGGCTGGACTTTGGTTCCTTCCTCAACTTTGGTGCCGCTGTGGGGTTATGTTGTGTCGTAGACTTCTTTTTTTTCTTTTAATCTATTTTTTATTTTTTATTATTATCGTGGACTTCTGTGTGTGCTTTTTTATTTATTTATTTTTAAAAATATGTTTTATTTCTTTATTATTTATTTTTATGTTGCTTGACTGTAAGGAAAATCCATTTTGTTGTCTCTAATATGAGATAATGACAATAAATTGAATACAATACAATACAATATCTAATCATTTTACATCCTGCCATCAGGTCCTGGCACTAAATCCCTGAAGGGCCTGTCCCACTGCGGCGACCTAATTTGCGAGTTTAGAAGAGTTTGCGCTCGACTCAAACTCGCAGCATGGTCGACACGTGGTCCTAGGAGGTCACTGTAACTCTCCTTCATGCCCGTGGGACGTTCCCGCATACTCGCGGCCTCAGTTTGGTCGAGGAAAAATTTTCAGCATGCTGAAAAAATTGGTCCGCAAGGAAAAATTGTGTCGGCATGGTTCTTTTGAGCTCGTAGTGCAGTGGAGTGGGGTCGCTATGTAGTTACAGGCAGTAGAGGTAGCCGTAGGCAATCTCCTTTGCTGACCGGGCATTTTAATTGGCTCATTGGAGTTTTCACAACTAAGGAAAACCGACCGGTAATGTTAGATGCCCGCTAAACATTATTATAAGTTGTCTGGCTTCTTAAAGCTGTCTCCACTCCTTCTCCCCCTCCTTCTCCCACCTTCTCTCTCCTTCTCTCCCTTTCTCTCCTCTTCTCTCCCCCTCTCTTCCCTTCTCTTCCACCCCCCCCCCCCCACCCCGCGCTCTCTAAAGGACTTACTGTACACTGTGCCACCTGTCTCATCTTCCTGTTCATCGCAGGAGTGAATTTCAGACAGTGCTCCCCCGCTTTCCAAGGCTTTGCGATGTGTTTGTATGTGTGTGTGTGTGTGTGTGTGTTGACGGTCGATCCAGCTCCAACAGAGATAAAATGTAGTCGGAGGCAGTAAAACTAGTTGGAGAGCTGGGAAGGGGAGATGGGGTGGAGTGAGAGGGAAAGCAAGGGTTAGTTGAAGATTGTCATCCCTTCGATCAAGTTCCATCAGCTAGTCATTCCCAATCTCTACAACCTTTCTAAGTACCTTTCATAGGCACTTCGCCAAATCCGGCTTCTTGTACAAAATTGTCTTATGTACCCCTGTGGTACAGAGACGCAGCTGGTAGAGCTGCTGCCTCACAGCACCAGACACCTGTTTCAATCCTGAACTTGGGTGCTGTCCATGTGGAGTTTGCATGTCCTGCCTATGACCATTTGGGTTTCCTCTCGGTTCTCTGGATTCCTCCCACATCCTAGAGAAGTGTGAATTGCCTTGTGCAAAATGCCTCCTAGTATTTTTGTAGCAATACAGCATGGAAAGATGTCCTTCAGCCCACCGAGTCCGCGCCGACCATAATCACCCGTACATACTAGTCCCATCCTCCGCACTAGGGGCAATTTATAGAAACAATTAACCTAGAAACCTGCATATCTTTGGAATTTAGGAGGTGGTGAATCTGTGGAATTCTTTGCCATTGACGGCTGTGGAGGCCAAGCCAATGAATATCTTGATGGCAGAGATAGATAGATTCTCGATTAGTACAGGTGTCAAGGGTTATCGGGAGAACGGGGTTGGGATTGATAGATCAGCCAAGATTGAATGGCGGAGTAGACTTGATGGGCCGAATGGCCTAATTCTACTCCTTTCACTTCTGGCCTTATGAAACTGGAGCACCCGGAGAAAACCCTCTGGGTCACAGGGAGAACGTACAAACCCGGCACAGACAGCACCTATAGTCAGGATCGACCAAGGATCTCTGGTGTCGTATGGCAGGAGCTCCACCACTGGGCCACCCTTATATGTAGAGAATGGATGAGAAAGTGGGATAACATAGAACTAACGTGAATGGGTGATGAATGGTCGGTGCAGAATCCATGGATCAAAGTGCCTGTAGCTTTAAAAACTAAAGAATATGCTGTAATAAAGCAAATTCATGTTGGGGGAAGGTTTTTTTCAAATATTGTTAGAGCAACCCTGCCAAGCCTTATGGTAATATGTCTGGTTCTGCCACTTTTAAAAGCTGTGAGAAGCAACATAATGCATATAAATAAACCATCAAATTACAAATGATATTAAATGCTTGCTATGGCAAAAAAGAAAGCCACAGATCTGGAGTCTCTGGAATTGTGTCCACATTTAGCTGACTCCATCATTCAAAGAATTTGTGATAATCATGTTTATCATTCTGGACATCCAAAATCATTCAGAATAACTCAAGTCACTAAATGGATCACTTGGGAGAAAATCTATAACATTCAGAATGACTTAGTGCCAGTTTCTGAATGTAATACTGCAATTCTCAAGAGGTCTTGAGATTAACTATTCCAGTTTCACTGCTGTGATGCGTGGAAGCTGCAGCATTGAAATTGGCAACTCATTCTGACCTGCGTTTTGACATGTCATTATCTAGGAGAGATGGTGCCTTATTGAAAAGTCAAATGACAATTTCTCTCACATACGAGTCTGTCACCCATGCATCATTTTTGTTTTTGTGGCTGCCGGAGTTTCGACTTGTATGCAGATCATGTTGCTGGAACCAAAAGCAGTTGATTAATAAAGGAACGTGACAGTCAGGTCAAAAAGGGTTGTTTATTTTCCATCTCGGTTTTGATATTCTGTTGGCAAGCTCGTTGTTACATAAGCAACGTGTCATTTAATGGGATAACACATTGCAGTAGGCGGTATGGCAGATAGTGAAAAGGGTTATTAGTCATTACAGCAGGCTCTTGATTAGCTAAGCAAGTGGGCTGAGGAATGGCTAATGGAGTTTAAAGCAGATAAGAGCTAGGTGTTGCTATTTGGGGAAGCCAAACCAGGGCAGGACCTTCACAGTGAATTAATTTGAGTTTAGTCTATTGGCACAGGTATGGTCAGTGGAAAGACAACACATGATTACAATCCAGCCGTCCACAGTGGGCAAATACTTGATAAAGGGAATAGCAAGAATAACGTTTAGTGCAAGATAAAGTCCAGTAGAGTCCGATCAAAGATAGTCCGAGGGTCTCCAATGAGGTAGATAATAGCTCGGGACCGCTCTCTAGTTGTTGGTAGGATGGTCAGTTGCCTGATAACAGCTGGGAAGAAACTGTCCGTGAATCTGGAGGTGTGCGTTTTCACTCTTGTATACCTCTTGCCTGATGGGGGAGGGGAGAAGAGGGAGTGACAGAGGTGCGACTCATAGAAACATAGAAACATAGAAAATAGGTGCAAGAGTAGGCCATTCGGCCCTTCGAGCCTGCACCGCCATTCAATATGATCATGGCTGATCATCCAATGCAGTATCCTGTACCTGCCTTCTCTCCATACCCCCTGATCCCTTTAGCCACAAGGGACACATCTAACTCCCTCTTAAATATAGCCTATGAACTGGCCTCAACTACCTTATGTGGCAGAGAATTCCAGAGATTCACCACTCTCTGTGTGAAAAAAGTTTTTCTCATCTCGGTCCTAAAAGACTTCCCCCTTGATCATCCTTGATTGTACTGATTATGATTCAATAGAAGTTCAAGTTCAAGTTCAAGTTCGTGTTTATTGTCACTTGACCAACTAAGGTACAGTGAAATTTGAGTTATATTACAGCCACACAAAGTGAAAAGCAAGGACACCATTTAACACAATTTTACATAAACATCCACCACAATGGAATCCACATTCCTCACTGTGATGGAAGGCAATGAAGTTCAGTCATGATGGTTTGTGTGATGTTGTAGAGCAGAGGGCTCTGGAAGTGCAGGTACATAGTTTCCTGAAAGTAGCGTCACAGGTAGATAGGGGGGTATATTCGGTATATTGGACAACATCAGTCAGGGTATTGAATATAGAAGTTGTGACGTTCTGTTACAGTTGTAAAAGGCATCGCTGTTGCCACATTTGGAGTACAGTATTCCTTTATGGTCACCTTGCTATAAGAAGGATGTCATGAAGCTGGAAAGAGTGCAGAGAATATTTACACAGATATTGCCAGGACTCGAGGGCCTGGGCTATAGGGAGATGTTGGGCAGGCTATGACTATATTCCTTGGAGCACAGGAGGCAATAGACAATCGACAATAGGTGCAGGAGTAGGCCATTCGGCCCTTCGAGCCAGCATCGCCATTCAATGTGATCATGGCTGATCATCCCCAATCAGTACCCCGTTCCTGCCTTCTTCCCATATCCCCTGACTCCGCTATTTTTAAGAGCCCTATCTAGCTCTCTCTTGAAAGCATCCAGAGAAGCGGCCTCCACCGCCCTCTGAGGTAGAGAATTCCACAGACTCACCACTCTCTGTGAGAAAAAGTGTTTCCCTGTCTCCATTCTAAATGGCTTACTCCTTATTCTTAAACTGTGGCCCCTGGTTCTGGACTAAGGGCTGATCTTGTCTTCTTCTTCTTCTTAGGCCCCCTGAGGTCATGGCTGACCATGGGTGTCTCCAGGGTGCTAGTCCCTATATTCCCTACAAGCCAGTGCGTGACTTTGTTTAACGTGGGGAGACTGGTGCACAGACGGCCACCCCACGGTCCTTGACAGATCTGGATTCAGGATCCAGTGGCATGGAGGTCTATAAAATTATGAGGGGTACAGATAGGGTAAATGTACAGAATCTTTTACCAAGGATAGCAGAATCAAAAACCAGAGGACATAGAAACATAGAAACATAGAAAATAGGTGCAGGAGTAGGTCATTCGGCCCTTCGAGCCTGCACCGCCATTCAATATGATCATGGCTGATCATCCAACTCAGTATCCTGTACCTGCCCTCTCTCCATACCCCCTGATCCCTTTAGCCACAAGGGCCACATCTAACTCCCTCTTAAATATAGTCAATATAGGTTTAAGGTGAAAGGGGCAAGACGTAATACAAGCCTGAGGAGCAACATTTTCACTCTAAGGATGGTGTTTTCTGGAACGAGCAGCCAGAGGAGATAACTGAGACAGGCACATTATGCAGCATTTAAAAAACCCTTGGACAGGTCAATAGATTGGACAGGTTTTGAGGAATATGGGCAAAGTGCAGGCATCTTGGTGGACATGGGTGAGTTGAGCCAAAGGCCCTGTTTCAATCCATGACTAACACATATTCCTTGAGGCTAAAGTAGCACATTCGATTATTACATTCAGTGAGAAATCTGGCATTGCTTTTAGAGAGTTGCAGCTGATCAATACAGAGTCAAAAGCAGAGCGCACAAGGGAAAATAGTGAGTAATGGTCACCAGAATGAAAAGAAAGGCAGCTTGCATGTACTGTTATAGAGACAGAATGCCAAGTATTTTTGGAGCCTTGTGCTGGTCTCTTTGGCCTTTAGTCTTTCGAGATACAGCGCAGAAACAGGCCTTTCGGTCCAGTGGGTCTGCGCCGACCAGCGATGCCCGCTACACTAACACCATCTTACACACTAGGGACATTTCACAATTTTACTGAAGCCAATTAACATACAAACCTGTGCGTCTTTGGAGCGTGGGACGAAACTGGAGCAGCCGGGGAGAACCCACGCAGGTCACAAGGGGAACGTGCAAACTCCGTACAGACAGCACCGGTAGTCAGGATCAAACCCAGGTCTCTGGCGCTGTAAGGCAGCAACTCTACCGTTGTGCCACTGCGCCCCCCTTCTCGGCTCTCTGCATTGTAGTGGGACTGGTGTCAGCCTGAATTTTCATCTTTTGAATATAATTTTGACAGGATGTTGGCCATAATGTGGAGTCGTATGGCAGTGGAAACTTACCCACAACCTGTCCCACTAGGTACATCCTGTCCTGAGAGATAGAGAAGGTAATCAAAGCCATTTTGATGAATTCATCAGATGCAAATGGTGGAATTCTTGCACGATTTCTCTTTTCATTAGATATCTAGAAGTTTAAAGATACAGTGCGGAAACAGGCCCTTCGGCACTGACCAGCGATCCCGGTACATTAACACTATCCCACGCACACGAGGTACAATTTTACACATACAACAAGCCAATTAACCGACATATCTGTATGTCTTTGGAGTGTGGGAGGAAACCGAAGATCTCGGAGAAAACCCACGGGAGGAACGTACAAACTCCGTACAGACAGCGCCCATAGTCGGGATCGAACACGGGTCTCCGGCGCTGCAAGCACTGTAAGGCAGCAACTCTATCGCTGCACCACCGTGCCCGGAAACATAAGAGCCAGCCAGGACAAGTGCCAGCCAGGAAACTTAAACATGTCCATGGGGAAGATAAATGGTCAGATCAAATCCTCCAATGGAAGGGCATTATTAAGCCCTTCTTAAAGTGCACCATGTTCTCCTTCCAATTGCTAGATGAGAGGTAGAACTGTTCTCAAAAGAAAATTGGACAGAGGCAGGCATAGCTGGAGTAACTCGGTGGGTGAGGCAGCATCTCATTCTGTCCTGGGCCTCCTCCACTGTCAGAGACTCTGACAATCTGATAGTGGAGGAGGCCCAGGACAGAAACATAGAAAAATAGGTGCAGGAGTAGGCCATTCGGCCCTTCGAGCCAACTCCTTGTGCCTATCTTTGGTATAAACCAGCATCCTTGTTTCTACATGCTGCCTAACCCGTTGAGTTAGTATTTGTTTTTCGCAGTCCTGCTACATAAGATATTGATAATCTTTGCATTGGTCTTTCTCAATATCATTGGCAAAATTTACATAGAAACAAGGAAACATAAAAACATAGAAAATAGGTGCAGGAGTAGGCCATTCGGCCCTTCGAGCCAGCACCGCCATTCAATATGATCATGGCTGATCATCTAAAATCAGTACCCCTTTCCTGGTTTTTCCCCATATCCCTTATTCCTTTAGCCCTCGGAGCTTAATCTAAATCTCTCTTGAAATGATATTGCATTAATTACATTAATAGGAAATAAAAAAAGCAAAAACTAAACGAGATGCTGCCTGCCCATTGAGTTACTACAGTCTTTTGTTTCTATCTTTGGTGTAAACCATTATCTACAGCTCCTTCTTACAGAGCATATGAGCGGCCAAGTTCAAGGACTGAGCACATTTGGAAGGGAAGAGAAGCTTCTTATGAGTCTGAAGAAATGTCCCAACCTGGAGCGTCACCTATCCATGTTCTCCAGTGATGCTGCCTGACCCGCTGTGTTACTTTGTCCTTTTTGTGTACTAATCAGCATCTGCAGCTCCTTGCTTCTACATTCTTACAAATCCAGAAGAGGTAAAGGATTAGCAATGAGAGAAGGTTAGAATGAGAATAATCGTTGGTATATAAATTGTGTTTTGGGAGCCAGGGAGTCATTAAGCTGAGGACATAAGTAGAGTGGAACTTGGATGGGTTGGGACTATGAATAAAGGTTTGTTTGAACTGAATTTTAATGGAGAGTAGATAGAACAACAACAAAATAATTAAGCCTAAAAATGGGTTTAAAGTATCAATGAATATTTTAGTGATAGATCAGCTTATGTGGAGAGACACTGGATGATGTTCAACAGTTAGAGCACAGTGGCACAGTGGAAGAGTTGCTGCCTCACAGCACCAGGGACCCAGGTTCAATCCTGGCTGCAGGTGCTGTCTGTACTGAGTTTGTACGTTCTCCCTTTAGTTTAGTTTAGAAATAGGCAGAAACAGGCCCTTCAGCCCACCGGGTCCATGCCAACCAGCAATTTATCCTACACACACGAGGGACAATTTTTCCATGTGCTGAAGCCAATTAACCTACATACCTGTACATCTTTGGTGTGGGAGGAAACCGAAGATCTCAGAGAAAACCCACACAGGTCATGGGGAGAAGGTACAAACTCCGTACAGATAGCACCCGTAGTCGGGATCGAACCTGGGTCACTGGTGCTGCAAGTGCTGTAACGCAGCAACTCTACCGCTGCGCCACCATGCCTTCCTGTGACCACGTGGGTTTTTTCCGGGTGTCCTAAAGATGTGCAGGTTTGTAAGTTAATTGGCTTCTGTACATTGTCCCTGGGGTGTAGGATAGGACTAGTGTACAGGTGTTAATGGTCGGCGCGGACTTGGTGGGCTGAAGGGCCTGTTTGTATCTCCAAAATAAACCAAAAGTTGGAACTTGATCATTTTTGCAGTGTGCAAGGAAAGGGATGGAGGTTTGTTGACCTGAGCCAACATGGATACTGTAAAATATGTAGGAAGGAACTGCAAATGCTGGTTTATACCAAAGACACAAATGCTGGAGTAACTCAGCGGGTCAGGTAGCATATCTGGAGAAAAAGAATAGGTGACGTTTCGGCTCGGAACTCTTCTCTCTGGTACCGTAAAGCCAGATTGGCGCTAACTCACGCTATAATTTGTTCAGATATTAAATTGAAAACTGCTGGGAATGTTAAGCAAGTTCATTGCCATTTGGGAAAGAAGGCTTCATCCGAGATACCTGGTGAATTTCCAAATGCAGCAGTAATTCTCGTGGATCTGTGGTGCACTTGGGGGTTATTCTGTTTTCATTTCCGCTTGCCAGCACTTGGAATTTTAATTTTCATCGCAACACATCAAATGAGTTGTGCAAAAATACAGCTGGTTCTGCACGCAAATAACCCTAATTAGCTCCGAGACTTTTCTTGCACCACTCTCTCGTTCCATTGGGCCAGATAGTGATCTTCAAGGACCCACACCTGATGCTTGCCCCCTTCCCCATCTTGTCTGGGGTGCTCCGTTCATGTTTGCAAAGGTGGAGACAACTGGAAAGTAAAACCAAGATGGCGTCGGAGCCAAGCATCTCTTTCTGTCCTTAGTTTAGTTTTGAGATACAGTGCGGAAGCAGGCCCTTCGGCCCACCAAATTCACACCAACTCATGATTTCCCTACACTAGCACTATCCTACACACAAGGGACAATTTACTTTTTTTTTAACCTGAAGCCAATTAACCGACAAACCTGTCAGAAAGAGCTGCAGATGCTGGTTTAAATCGAAGGTAGACACAAAATGCTGGAGTAACTCAGCAGGACATCTATCTTTGTCCCGGCCCCTCCCCTGATCTCCGACTACATTCTATCTTTGTCCCAGGTCCTCCCCTGACATCAGTCTAAAGAAGGGTCTCGACCCAAAACGTCACCTATTCCTACTCTCCAAAGATGCTGCCTGTCTCGCTGAGTTACTCCAGCACTTTGTGTTCACCTACGAACATGTCTGAAGAAGGGTCTCGACTCAAAACTTCACTTATTCCTTTTCTCCAAAGATGCTGCCTGACCCGCTGAGTAACTCCAGCTTTTTGTGGCTATCTTCGGTTGGAGCCAGCATCTGCAGTTCCTTCCTACACAACCTACGAACCTGTGCGTCTTTGGAGTGTGGGAGGAAACCGGAGCACCCGGAGTAAACACATGCGGTCACAGGGAGAACGTACAGAGAGCATTCATGGTCAGGATCGAACCCGGGTCTCTGGCGCTGTAAGGCAACAACTCTACCAATGCAGCACCGTGCCACACTGTTCTGCTCCCAGAAGATGATCTGCTATCATACATTACAATCACTCCACTCTTTTAAATCTTTATTTCCTTTATCTTTTATATGTACGCTGTGGAAGGCTTGATTGTAATCATGTATAGTCTTTTCTTTGACTGTGTAGCACGGCAAGTTTTCCACTGTATCTCAGTGGAAGGAGTCTGAAGGAAGATCATCGACCCGAAACATCACTCATTCCTTCTATCTAGAGATACAGCCTGTCCTACTGAGTTACTCCTGCATTTTGTGTCTATCTACGGAGGAAATTAAGTTTTTTTTAAAAACTCGTAGAGTTATTGAGATCCAGGGCACGCTGAAAAAAGAATGAAGACAGATTCTGTGGAATTTTTTTTAAAAAGGCTATCAGACACGTTGCTGGAGGAGATGATTTGCGGAGTTAAGAGGTGACAGCTGGATATGAGCTAAACTGAACAATTCTTTCAAAGAGCCATCATTTTCACACTGGGATGGATGATAATTTCTTCCGTGCCAAAGGAAACTGATTCCACGATTGAATTACCAGCAACACTGATCAGCTCCTGTCAGTTGCTCAAGGAAGGATAGTGGAATAAAGGAGCAAAATGCAAAATCAAGGCTCTAATTAAGATTTAGTGTGACAGCTCACAGAGAGAAATTCATGAAACTCTTGGCCGCTTGTGATGATAGTGACCTCAATCCATTCTGTTACCAGAAAGGGGAGCTATGCCAACAGGCCAACGTGACTACAAGAGAAACCTTCCAACCTTGCTTCTCATTTTAATTTAGTTTAGTTTAGGTCAGTTTAGTTCAGTTCAGTTCAGTCTAGTTTAGTTTAGTTTAGTTTAGTTCAGAGATGCAGCGTGGAAACAGGCCCTTTGCCCCACCGAGTCCATGCCGACCAGCAATCCCCCCACGCTAACGCTATCCTACACACACTAGGCACTATTTACAATTTTATCAAAGCCAATTAACCTACAAACCTGTACGTCTTTGGAGTGTCGGAGGAAACTGGAAAGGGTACTGGAAAGAGGTTAACCAGAATGTAGCTATAAGGAGAGATTGGACAAACTGAGATTGTTTTCACTGGTGTGTCAGAGGCTGAGAGAGATCTGTAGTATATAAAATTGTTAGAGGCAAATATAGGCTGCCAAAACTTTTTTCCCATGTGGAAATGTCAAATACTGTCCTGCAGAGCTTTGCAGGAAAAATGTTCCTGATGTTGGGGGAGTCCAGAACCAGGGATTACAGTTTAAGAATGAGGGGTAGGCCATTTGGGACTGACATGAGGAAACATTTTTTCACCCAGAGAGTTGTGAATCACTGCCACAGAATAATAATAATAATAATAATAATAATAATAATAATAATAATAATAATAATAATAATAATAATAATAATAATAATAATAATAATAATAATAATAATAATAATAATAATAATAATAATAATAATAATAATAATAATAATATCTTTTATTGTCATTGCACATAAGCACAACGAGATTTGGAATGCAGCTTCCATCCGATGACATAACATAAATAACTAATAACATTTGGATTTAGATATCCCGAGAAACATGGATTGTAAAAAGAACAGTAAAACAGTCAAAACGGTTCAACAGACTAAAGTGCAGATGTATCTGTGCGATGTGGCCATCCGAGGGAGACAGTCCAGGGGGGGGGGGGGGGGGGGGGGGAGGGGGGGCACTCAGCCGGGCCGGTTCAGAGCCGCTAGAGCTCTGGGAATGAAGCTGTTCCTGAGTCTGGAGGTTCGGGCGTAGAAGGCCTTGTAACGTTTGCCGGAGGGTGTGAGGAGTCTTTATGGATGCTGATGGCCTTCCTGAGGCACCGCGTGTGGTAGATGCCCTCCAAGGCTGGTAGCTGTGTCCCAATAATCCTCTGCGCTCTGTGGACGACGCGCTGAAGAGCTCTCCTCTCTGCCTCCGTGCAGCTGAGATACCACACAGAGATGCCATACGTTAATATGCTCTCTGTCGTGCAGCGGTAGAAGGTTGTCAGCAGTTGTTGGGGCAGACCAGTCTTTTTTAATATCCTCAGGAAGAAAACATAGACATAGAAAACATAGAAAATAGGTGCAGGAGTAGGCCATTCGGCCCTTTGAGCCTGCACCGCCATTCAATATGATCATGGCTGATCATCCAACTCAGTATCCTGTTCCTGCCTTCTCTCCATACCCCCTTATCCCTTTAGCCACAAGGGCCATATCTAACACCCTCTTAAATATAACCAATGAACTGGCCTCAACTACCTTCTGTGGCAGAGAATTCCAAGATTCACCACTCTCTGTGTGAAAAAAGTTTTCCTCATCTCGGTCCTAAAAGATTTCCCCTTTATCCTTAAACTGTGACCCCTTGTTCTGGACTTCCCCAACATCGGGAACAATCTTCCTGCGTCTAGCCTGTCCAACCCCTTAAGAATTTTGTACGTTTCTATAAGAACAGTCCTTGCTGTGCCTTCTTGACCAGTGCAGTGGTGTTGGTGGACCGTGTGAGGTCCTCTGAAATGTGAGTGCCCTGAAACTTAAAGCTGGTACTGGGCAGTGTTACTGGGTAACCTGGGCAGTGGAGGCCAATTCACTGGATGTTTTCAAAAGATTTAGCTCTGAGGGCTAAGGGAATCAAGGGATATGGGGAAAAATCTGGAGCATGGTACTGATTTTGGATGATCAGCCATGATCATATTGAATGGCCAAAGAGCCCAATGGCCTATTCCTGCACCCATTTTCTATTTCTGTTTCTGTTTAAACTGAGTCGGGCAAAATGTAAAGGAGGTGTGCGTGGCAACTATTTACAAAGAGAGCGTTGGGTACCTGGAACGTACTGCCAGGAGTGGGGGTGGAAGCAGATATGAAAGTGACATAGATAAGGCTTTTTGATAGGCATATTGATATGAAGGGACTGGAAGGATATGGATCGTTTGCCGGCAGTGTAGTCATGAAGTTATACTGTATGGAAACAGGCCCTATGGCCCAATGTGCCTACACTGACCAACATGCCCCATCTACACTAGTCCCACCTGCCTATACTTGGCCCAAATCCACTAAGCCTATCCTATCTATGTACCTCTCCAAATATTTTTTTAAATATTGTGATAGTATTGGTATATATATTTATTATATAGGAGGATTAGTTCTGGCATCAAGTTCTGCATAGACATTCCATGCAAAAGGGACTTGTTCCTGTGCATTCTCAGAAGTTAATATTCATTAGTTATAGGAGCAGAATTAGGCCATTCAGCCCATCAAGTCCACTCCACCATTCAATCATGGCTGATCTATTTTTCCCGCTCAACCCCACTCTCCTGCCTTCTTCCTATAACCCCTGACATCCATACAAATCAAGAATCTGTCAATCTCTGCCTTGAAAATATCCATTGACTTGGCCTCCACAGTCCCCTGTGGCTATGCATTCCATAGATTCACCACCTTCTGACTAAATAAATTTCACCTCATCTTCTTTCTAAAGGTACATCCTTTTACTCTGAGGCAATAGCTTCTGGACCTAGACTCCCCCACTAGCGGAAACACCCTCTCCACAATATGTTCAATGTTCTATGAGTTTTCACAGTAAGCCAAACAAATAGCTAACAATGAAAAAGATAATGATAAGAATCGTCTTGACTCAGGGTTTGATTTAGGACGAGATTCAAACACTACTCTTGACCTGAATGCTGCCTTTAGGCTATTAAAACTCAGCATTGAGACAGTGTGCTGTCATCCGATATATGCATGATGAACAGGTCACAATGCTATACTTGGAATGGAGTTTTGCATTACATGCATTTCTTTTCATCTCATTGATATCAAATGTAATCAGTATTCATGGGTGCCAGGGGAACACTTAGAACTTTTGGATAATTTCTACGTTCAACCTTGCAGTAAAATTCAACATATATAATCTCCAAATCTGGAAATTTGTTTGACATAAAATGAGACCGTGTAGATGACGCAACGGTGCAGCTAGTAAAACTGCTGCCGCACAGCACCAGAGACCTGGGTTCGATCCTGACCACTGATCCTGTTGTCTGCGTGGAGTTTCCATGTTCTCCCTGTGACCGCATGGGTTTTCCTCCCACATCCTAAATCAATCATTTATGGGCGGCACGGTGGCGCAGCGGTAGAGTTGCTGCCTTACAGTGCTTGCAGTGCCGGAGACCTGGGTTTGATCCTGACTACGGGTGCTGTCTGTACAGAATGTTTACGTTCTCCCCGTGACCTGCTTGGGTTTTCTCCGAGATCTTTGGTTACCTCCCACACCTCCAATGGCGTACAGGTTTCAGATTCAGATTCAAATTCAGATTCAGATTCAAATTTATTGTCATTGTGCAGTGTACATTACAGAGACAACGAAATGCAGTTAGCATCTCCCTAGAAGAGCAACATAGAATATGAGCAATAAATAAATATATTTACGTGCATACAGTCATAGTAGTGCAATTATTTTTTCCTGGTGGGAGGAGTGTCCGGGGGGGGGTGGGGTTGGCAATCACCGAGGTACAGTGTTGAGTAATGTAACAGCCGCAGGGAAGAAGCTGTTCCTGGACCAACGTTAATTGTGTAGGGTAGTGTAAATATGCGGGGATCGCTGGTCGGTGCGGCCCAGATGGGCCGAAGGGCCTGCTTCCTTGCTGTATCTCAAAAAACTTTTTTTTTAAAAAGACAACTTTGTTATGTTACTTAGCTTCTATAAAATTGCTGCTAATGTATTGGGAGTAGATGAGAAAATGGGATAACATAGAACTGGTGTGAATGGATAATCGATGCTCAGCTTGGAATCGGTGGGCTTAGGGATCTTTTTTCATGCTGTACCTTTAAATTAAAACTAACAGACAAGTAAAGTTCTTTGGGATTTTAGGATGTGAAAGGCAATATATAAAACGCCTATATTTGAGGAAGTAAATAGCAGGATAGACAAAGAGGAATCAGTGGATGTTGCTTTGCTAGATGGCTGTGATGGCTTTGGAGAGGATGTGCTGGATGTGCTGGCTTTGGAGAGGGTCCAGAGTACATTTACGAGATTGATCCCAGGAATGATCCCAGGGTTAACATGTGACAAGCCTTTGACAGCATTGGGCCTCATTGAAACGTATCAAATAATGAAAGGACTAGATGGAGTGAATGTGGAAAGGATGTTTCCACTAGTGGGAGTGTTTTGGACCAGAGGCCATAGGCTCAGAATAAAAGGGCATACCTTTGGAAAGGAAATGAGGAGGAAGTTCTTTCATCAGAGGGTGGTGAATCTGTGGAGTTCATTGCCACAGACGGTGAGGAGGCGAAGCCAATAGATATTTTTAAGTCGGAAAATGACAGATTCTTGATTAGTTCGGGTGTCAAGGGTTATGTGGAGAGGAGAAGGCAGGAGAATGGGGTTGAGAGGGAAAGATAGATCAGCCATGATTGAATGGCGGAGTAGACTTGATGGGCCGAGTGGTCTAAATTCCGCTCCGATAACTTATGAACTTATGAAGCCAATTGTTTCCCTGGGTTAAAAAGGAGAGAATGTAATGTCAAAATCTGAGATGGGTTTCAATGAAACAAATCAATTTCCAGTTTCCAATTATGTATAACCAAGGCTCACTTTCAGCCCAGCCTGTGGCACAACTTGGAGCCTCATTACTGCTGTAATAGTCATCAATGTCCAAGCACTCAATTTGCAAGACGGTTGGATTTTTTTTTCTCTGTGGTTATGGAGTGCATTTCATATCATAATGCATTGACCTAGATAATCATAAGAAGCTGATCTTCGAGCAGGGGTGAGCTGGAAACATGATAAAGTAATTAGCTTAAGGGCCGATGACAACTGCATTATTAAAGACGTCAATTAGGTAGCCTTTAGTGGTGCTTTTAAAATAAGCAACATCAGCCCACTAACTGCTCTCCGCAGTTTAAAGAGAAAGAAAATTATCCACTCCAGTAATCTTCTTTGGAAAATATAACATTGGATTAAATGCAATTGGCAGAATGCTAATGTGGGCATGCATTTTAAAGCCTGTTGACATAGAATCACTAAACATGCATTTTTCTATTTAGACTGCACTCCATTTCCCGTAATGCAAAATTGCTGGAATAATTATTTGAAGAAAGATCTGTGCTTGGTTGGTCTTCGCATACGATGACCTTGTAATTCCCTTTAAATTTGAGAAAAGGGGTTTAAATGGAGTTACACAATTGAAGTAAAGATTATGTTGCAACAGGAAACAGTTTAGGCAATTCAAACTAGTCTTGATCAAAGATAGACATAAAAAGCTGGAGCAACTCAGCGGGTCAGGCAGCATCTCTGGAGAAAAGGAATAGGCGACGTTTCGGGTCGAGACCCTTCTTCAGCCTTGATCAAATTTGAAAGAATTCAGTCCTCAAATTATGTATATGTTTCAAGCAAATTCCTCTGCCCAACCTAGGTGTGCAGCCATTTCCTCGATTATCCTGCCCCCTACCTCTCTCCCTTTCCCCTATCCCCCCATCCCCTCCATCTGCATACCTCCCTCTGGCGTTACATGTTACTTCTCTTCTCTCCGTATCTTACACCTATCTGTCTCCTTTTCATTTCTAGCCTTTCCCCAGCCATCTGTTAATCTGTCCCTCCTCACCTTGTATCCACCTATCACTTGCCAGACGTTGTCCGACCCCCATCTCTTATCCTGTTCTCTCCCCCCAACCACAATCAGTCTGAAGAAGGTCCCAAACCAAAACATCACCTATCCATGTTCCTCAGAGATGCCACCCTCCCCTGTGAATTATACCAGCTTTTTAATTTCAAATTAGGAATTCTTGTTCATACCAATTATATTTTCAATGTACGAAATAGAATAGGAACAAGCTTGGGCTTCCTCCTGGTGCCCAGGTTCCTTCCTACGTCTCAGAAACGTGTGGGTTTGGCCTCTATAAATTGCCTTGTGTGTAGGAAGTGGATGAGAAAGTGGGATAACATGCAACTAGTGTGAATGGTAATTTACAGCCCAACGTTATGAATGTTGAATTCTCCAATTTTAGGTAACCTCAAACAACCCCCCCTCCTGTCCCTTTCTCCCCCGCACCCACCACCCCCTCTTTCCCGCCCCCTCCCCGATGCCCCACCTGAACTCCCAGATATGTTCCCCCCTCAATTTCCTCCTGCAGTCCTTCCTCCGGCTTCACAATTTTGCTACTCTTCAATCAGCCGGTCTCACACCTTCTGTTTTAATCTCTGGCTTTTGTTCCAACCATCTCCTTATCAATCCCCCCCCCCCCTCCCCCCCTGTCTGTATCCACTGATTACATCCTACACTGTGTCCTGCCTCTCCTCTCTCCCAGCTTTCTCCTGCTCACCCCCCCCCCCCCACAATCAGTCCCGACTCGAAGGGTCCCGACCTGAAACATCACATGTCCGTGTTCTCCAGAGATGCTGCCTGACCCACAGAGTTACTGTACTCCAGCGTGGGCTTGGTGGGCTGAAGGGCCTGTTTCCATGCTGTATCTTTCAGGTCAGCATTCTCAGCAGAATCCTGTTCAAAATCAATAAAGCACACATTAATCCGAACATCCTTGCCTTCCATACCAATTGAGGACACTTACTTGAGCCAGATAATTCAAATTCTGTATGCATGCTATGACTCCCACAATATTTATTTTGGATCCCATCAAAGCAGGGACGTGAGCTTTCAGGTAAAAGTTTGCAGAAGTGTGTGTTCTTAAAATTATTTAAAGAATGATTGAGCAGCAACAATGTACAATATGATGATTGTTGCCGGAGAAATTGCAAAGAGTTGCATCGATTGCAAGAACTCAACCTGACAGAATTTTTCATCAATCACCCTGCCTATTCTTCTGCATCCAATGCGATATACATAGTGTAAGTGAGAGACAATGCTTCAAAAAACTTTCCCACAATATTGCTCATATGTTAAAAGCTGCGATATGTAAGTGCCATTTAGCAAGCTTAACACGGGCGGCACGGTGGCGCAGCGTTAGAGTCGCTTCCCCCTTGCAGCGCCTGAAGCCCGGGTACGATCATGTCTACCATCGCTGTGTGTACGGAGTTTCTACGTTCTTCCTGTGACCTGCGTGGGTTTCCTCCCACACTCCAAAGACGTAGAGGTTTGTAGGTTAATTGGCGGGTAAAAATTGTGAATTGTCCCTTTACAAGTAGGATAGTGCTGAGTCTGGCTCAGTCAGTGGCCCCTAGGAATAGACTGGGTGACAACCAAGAATAGTTTGGTGACTACTGGAGAGACAGACGGCACCCGGGGCAGGCTGGGTTAGAACCCCAGTCTGTGTCTTTCGTGAGAAAGGCACCCAATAAAGCAACGGAAAGGCCTAATGAACCACCGTGGCCGAAAAATCCATCAGGCGAGAATGAAATGCTCGGAGAAGGAGAAAGAGGTGCAGCGCACAGGCCTTGAACCTGGTGAGACGCAGGAGGAGCCTGGCCAGGACTCGCCCCATTCCCTCCACGCACTAGAGTCTCCCAACCCCTGCAGAGTAGTTACTAAGAGGGCTGATCCGTGGGCAGTTGCTGCTGGGATGCAAGTCGGGGCCAGATCAACCCCGGCTGGGTCACCTGGGCGAGGGTGCCTGATGTTGTGAAACCCGAAACACCCGATGACCCCTGGTCAAATCACTGAGGATACGTCCCAGAGCATCTAGAAGATGGATATTTTTCACATTAGTGTACGGGGATCGGTGGTCAGCCTGGTCTCGGTAGGCCGTGGGATAAGTGCTGCTAAAATAGGTTTGCAGTAGGCCTTTTATATACAGTCTCATAAACAAGATTTTTTTAAATACATAGAATTGTACATAAAGAAATATGCTCTGGCATTGTAAAAATGGGCACCGACATATTAGTTTAGCTTAGTTTAGAGGTACTGCATGGAAACAGGCCCTTTGGCCCATCACGTCTGCGCCAACCAGCAATCCTCACGCACTAACGCTTTCCTACACAGACTAGGGACATGTCTTTGGAATGTGGGGGGAAACTGGAGATCCCGGAAAAAACCCACGCAGGTGACAGGGAGAACGTACAAACTCCGTACCGACTGCACCCGTAGTCAGGATCGAACCTGGGCCTCTGTTGCTGGAAGGGAGCAACGCTACCGCTGTGCCACCGTGCCACCCAGAGTAAAGTTTAAGTAACATTTAGGCAGGTTGGCAAGAATGGAACAGGTTCAGAAGGATATGGGCCAAATGAAGGGAGGTGGGACTAGTGTAGATGAGCCATGTTGGTCAGTATGGGCAAGTTGGGCCAAAGGGCCTGTTTCCACGTTGTATGACTCTGTGACTCTATGGGTAGGGGGGGAGGGGGTGGGGGGGGAATGGCTAGATTAATACTCTGACAATTGTTACACGACAATCAGTGCATGTGGAAACTCCAGTATAAATCCTGTGCCCAAGGGACTTGGGTGACATCTAATCATCTCAACCTAACGAGGATTGTATACGGAAATGTTTGCTTGTCTGGTATCCAGCAAAAGAAACTGGACAGATGTAGTGAGAATGTCGATGTGTAATCCTGCGAAATAAAATAGAGGAGCACAGCTGCTCACAGTTGAACCAGACTGCATTATCATTAGTGAGGCTCCTCGCTGACCACTGGTTTTATACTCCAGCCCATGCAGTAAACCCTTAACTGACAGCTAATTTCCCATCTGGTGCCCAGCGGTGTCTCTTTGCTTGCGGTGGCATTATGAGTAAGTAGACCAGAGATTAATGGCTGATTTGAACTGCCCTGCCTCTTCCCAGTATGACCCGAGCAGCACTGGAGAAGTCAAAATGGAGATGACGAACTTAACACTTTCAACTCTGTTTACCATTTCACCCTGGAGAGCCCGAGACCCAAACCAAATCTAGGTAGACTCGTGAATTCATACAAGCCAGACGGTGGTGAATCTGGGAATTCTTTGCCTCCACAGAAGGCTGTTGTAAATTGTAAACCCGTAAACTGAATGATTGCTCTCAGTAAAAAGGATTCTGCTTTCATAGTGATCCTCCCATGTTATGGATTCCAACTCAGAGAATCTTTTGCAGGAGTGAACTGCAGATGCCGGTTTACATCAAAGAGAGACACAAAATGCTGGAGTAACTGGGTGGTGAATCTGTGGAATTCCTTGCCACATAAGGCTGTGGAGGCCATGTCAATGGATATTTCTTAAGGCAGAGATAGATTAGTACGGGTGTCAGAGGTTACGGGGAGAAGGCAGGAGAATGGGGTTCGGAGGGTGAGATAGATCAGCCATGATTGAATGGCGAAGTAGACCTGATGGGCGGAATGGCATAATTCTGCTCCTATCACTTATGATCTTATGAAGTTGAAGTCCCTCAACAAGGAAATGATCCCAATGGATTTATCCTGTCTCTCTGCAGAGAGGAGTTCATCCTGGAAGCATTGCAATGATAGTCTTTCAAAGCAAAGCCAAACAGCGGAGAACAACATTTTTTACTTTAGTTTAGTTTAGAGATACAGTGCGGAAACATGCCCTTCGGCCCACCGAGTCCACGCCGGCCAGCGATCCCCGCACACCAACGCTATCCTAGAGAGAATTTACATTATTTTAATACCAAGCCAATTAAGCTACAAACCTGTACGTCTTTGGTGTGCGCGAGGAAACCGAAAATCCCTGAGAAAACCTACGCAGGTCACGGGGAAAACGTACAGACAGCACCCGTAGTCAGGATCAAACCCGGGTCTCTGGCGCTGTAAGGCAGCAACTCTACCGCTGCCCCACCGAAACGGTTGGAGAGACTTATGGAAGAACCCAGTGGGTTAGGCAGCAGCTGGGGAAGGAAATGGATATGGGCAGATGATATTGCTGTCATTACCTGTCCATTTCCCTTAAATATTCTCTTCCTCTTCACTTGTCAAAGGGCCATACAGTGGTGCAGGGTCGAGTTGTGACACAGCACCAGAGGCCCGGGTTCGATCATAACTATTGGTGCTGTTTGTACGGAGTTTGTACGTTTTCCCTGTGACCGTGTGGGTTTGCTCCGGGTGCTCTGGTTTCCTCCCACACTCCAAAGACGTGCAGGTTTGCAGCTGAATTGGCTTTGGTAAATTTGTATAATTGTGCCTAGTATGTAGGATAGTGCTGGTGTACGGGGATCGCTAGTCAGCGCGGACTCGGTAGACCGAAGGCCCTGTTTCTGCGCTGTATGTCTAAAGAGAAAATTAAAACTAAAAATACCTGTTGAGTTCCTCCAGTGGTTTGTTTTCAATCCAGACATTACGTTTATAAGGAGAGAAGCAGGAGTGCTCCTCTAAATTCACCAAGGGCTTAATAAATGTTGGGATCTAGGGAGGAGTGAGGGATTACAGTGTAGAAGTCCAATGATCTTCAAGGTTGCAAGCGAAACAGATAAGATGGTGAGGAAGGCATTTTGGATACGGAGAAACACAAGAGTGCAAATGCTGGAATCTTTAGCAAAGAACAAAGTGCTGGAGGAACTCAGCATGCCAAGATAGCATCAGTACAGGGAAATGGGCAGATGACGTTTTGGATTAGATTTGGAGTAGACTTGATGGGCCGAATGGCCTAATTCTGCTCCAATCACTCATGTACTTATGAGAAAGCAGGATGTCGCTTTGCTGTTTCTTATATGACAAAGTTACAAAGTACCTTGTGCCAGGTCCTCCTTTGTTCTATCTCCCCTACCCCCCTCCGCCACCCCCCCCCCCCCCCGCCACCCCGTCCATCATGGCTGTTCCCCCACAGCGGGTCCTCCTTAGTTCTCCCCCCACCCAGTGGATTTACATTAATAGAAATTCTCCCCAGTACCCTGGTCGGAGAAAACATTCATTGTGAGGGTCATTATCTGTGAGCATTACATGACAATCAGTGATGTTGCAATTCAAGCATAAATGCATTTAGTTCTTTTGTGTAAAATTTTGCATCTCCAGCCATACAAAGAGACTGCATAGGGATTTTACACACATTTTGATCTGAGGGATAATTTTGTGAATTCATGTTCGTGGTTGGGTATCTTACCTCCTGGGGGTACAAATCCAAAAAAGAAAAATCAGGCACTATTTTCTCACCATGACGGAATAGTAGCAGAATAATCTGCAATGATGTTGGCAGAGTAATTGTCAGCAAATAACTTCTTCTTTGTGCAATGATGCCATGGGATCCTCACTCTCACCCCCACTCAGTAAGAAAGCTTTTATTGGATTCCCCCCCCTGTCGTGATTTTGTAGTTTGCGTAGTTTGTACAGAGATAACTGATGAAATAATGAGAAAAGGACAACTTGGCAGGCAGAAACACCCCAACAATAAAACTTGACGTTTGACAAGACCCGTGGACAATATTTAGAGAAGAGTTTAAAGGCAAAGCCTGAATCTTAGGCCAAGAAGATGCCATTCAACCCTTCACTACTATGCTGGGTCTTTGAAACAGGTTGGAAATTAATCTCAAGCCAATTATTTATCTCTTTACCTCAAAAATTATCCTCTGTAGCTATGTGCAAACGTTATTTTAAGTTGCTATGGAATCCGATTTCGTAAGTTTTTACGTAGGCTGTTCCAGATATCAGCAACTCTCCAAGTGAAAAAAATCTCCTTATTTCCTCTCGTGTTTTCTTCTCCCATTTACTTTGACTGTGGTTAACAATCTACATGCCAAGGGAAATGGTTCTCCCTGCCTGCTGTTCCAAACCCTTCATCATTTTGAATGCCTGTATAAACCTCCTTGGCTCCAAGCAACACAATCCCGTTTTCTTTCGTCTCTCCACATAAATGTATCCGCCATCTCAGCCTTGGCGACCTTCCAGAAATGCTGTGTCTGGATGTTTACAGAATGCACCAGCAGAGACTTATTCAAGGAATTATAAAGGTCTGGCACGTCTCGTTTGATTTTATATTCTGTACCCATCTGTACAAAACCAAGTTTCCCATCAGTTTTGTTCACCGGCCAAGTTGCTTGCTACCTTCAAAGACTTCTGAGTTCATGGCACAATATCCTTCTGTTCTTGCAGAACCCTCAAACGTTACATTTCGCCCACGCTGCCTGCAACCACTGGTTTCCCCACAATGCATCACCTCACAATGAATTGCATGAGATTGCCCATTTTGCCAGTTTGGCCACTTCTTTCTTGAAGCCGCTCTACTTCCTTATCCCGACATCATTTTTCAATTTCCCCCTGCGCTCTTTACGTTCTTCTGATGTTAGATTGTATTTGCCGCAAGTCCTTCTTCTTCTTGCGTGTGGCGTGCACAGCCTAAAGTTGTCGGACAACTTGTTCTATTTGAACTTATTTGATTGTGCACGCCGGGTTGATTGCATTCGTCGAAACAGGGCGGGACACGTGAAGGTTTCAATCTCCCACCCCTGCCGCAAGTTAAGGCTCCCTGATTATACTTTCTTCCTGATTAGAGTAGACATTTTTCTTTTTTGTGTTTGTGACTATGAGTAGGAGATGAAAACACAAGTGGCGGAATTTCCAGTCACTTCCCGTGCCTGAAAGGTGCCTTAAATATGTTTGAGATATGTGATTGCTCAGGACAATAGTCACACGAGAGCATTAAACATGTCCCGATGAACAATAAACAAAGACGACATGTGTAGGAAGGAACTGCAAATGCCGGTTTACACCGAAGATAGACGCAAAATGTTGGAGTAACTCAGCGGGGCACGCAGCATCTCTGGAGAGTAGGAATAGGTGACAGTTCGGGTCGAGACCCTTCTTCAGACTTGCTGGCACGTTCATATCATAAGAATTAAGTAAGTAAAAACCAGAAAGGTGGTTCAGTGGTAGATTTGCTGCCTTACAATGCCAGAAACCCAGGTCCGATCCTGACAACGGGTGCTGTCTGTACGGAGTTTGTACGTTCGCCCGTGATCCACGTGGGTTTTCTCTTGGAGCTCCGGTTCCTTCCCACACTCCAAAGACGTACAGGTTTATAGGGTAATTAGCTTGGTATAATTATAAATAGTCCCTTGTAGCGGCGCCTGCTAGCGCACGCAGATATTGAACCCGGCGTTCGGAAGCCGCGGTCACGTGACTCGGGAGGGGCTGTTGTTTTCGCGCGGTTTTTCCCTTGCGCGCGTTAGTTCAGCGCTGACCACCGTTGTGGGCAGACGTGTCTGAAAAGCCTGTATGCTGGATATCGACATTTTGAATAAAGATCTGTTGGAAACTCCAGTAGTCGTTTCTCAGACCACTAAACCCTGGGGTGTGTGTAGGATAGTGTTATTGTGCGGGGATCGCGTGTCGGCGCGGATTCGGTGGACCACAGTCCTGTTTCCCCGCTGTATCTCTAAACTAAACAACATTTTTAGCGAATCTTTGAAGAATGGACACAAAATGCTGGAGTAACTCAGCGGGTCAGACAGCATCTCTGGATAGAAACAGTGGGTGATGTTTCGGGAAAGTTATCCATTCCTTTTATCCAGAGGTGCTGTCTGCCCCACCGAGTTAAGTCATCAGGTCATAAGATCATAAGTGATCGGAGTAGAATTAGGCTATTCGGCCCGTCAAGTCTATTCCGCCGTTCATTCATGGTTGATTTATCTCTCCCTCCTAACCCCATTAGAAACATAAAAACATAGAAACATAGAAAATAGGTGCAGGAGGTGGCCATTCGGCCCTTCGAGCCAGCACCACCATTCATTGTGATCATGGCTGATCGTCCCCTATCAATAACCCGTGCCTGCCTTCTCCCCATATCCCTTGAATCCACTAGCCCCTAGAGCTCTATCTAACTCTCTCTTAAATCCATCCAGTGATTTGGCCTCCACTGCCCTCTGTGTCAGGGAATTCCATAGATTCACCATTCAGTTACTCCAGCATTTTGTGTCTCTCTTTGATGTAAACCGGCACCTGCAGTTCCTTCCTGCAAATAAAATCTCTGAGTTGGAATCCATAACATGGGAGGATCACTATGAAAACAGTATCCTTTTTACTGAGAGCAATCATTCAGTTTACGGGTTTGCAATTTAGGAATCGTCTCCCATGCTGTTAAAGCAGATTAAGTGAGTGATGAGCTGGAGATGGATAAACACCGATTCTGGTCTTAAGCAAAACTCATACCTGGACTGTTTGGATTACAATTGCACAGCTATAATTGATTTGGGAGTCATACATGTCTGCAGTCCACAAAGTGATTATGTATAGAGAGTACTTAACCGTTCAATCATAATCAGGGGTTTAAATCTACATAAAATGATTTATTGAAGTGGATTAAGATGAGTAACTCTGAAAAAAATTACTTTAGATATTTATTTACAGGGATACTCATTTTTAAAAATATATATTCAAGATGAGTTCCCACGCCCTATCCTGTCAACTACTTAAAAGCCTTGGTTGCTGACATGATACAGCCTCATTGCTGGTTATAAGATAGGGGGCGCTGCAGTGGCAGCAACCTGTCAGCAGCGCCTTAGTTTTTTTTCCAACTTTTTAAAATTTTTTTAGTATGTTTTAAAGTATGTTTTTGATGTTTCTCGTGTGTTTTGTGTGGGGGGTGGTGTGGGGGGGTAAGGGGGAAACCGTTTCGGCCGCCTCCTCCATGGAGAGGCGACTTTTTCCAGGTCGCCTCCCCCGTGGCCTAACAGCAAGGATCGGCACGGCCTTTCCCGGAGACGCGCCCGGGGCTTCAGCGGCGGGCGCAGCGTGGACTCTTGGCGTGGAGCGGGCGAGCCCTCGCTGGGGCTCGCTGGAGGGAAGCGCTCCATTTCGCTGGCCCGCGGCAGCCGGCAGCCAGAAGCCGCGGTCTGCACAGCTCCAGCTGGCGCGGCGTCTACAGCCCGGGATCCCTCGTTGGGGACCCGGGGGAAGAAGAAGCCATCACTGCCGGCCCGCGGCCAACTTCTACCGCGGGTCCGGCATGGACTTACCATCACCCCTGGAGGGGAGCTTCGACCACCGGCCCTGCGGTCTGCGGTGCTTCTGGCTGCGGCGCGGCGGGAACCTTAAATCTTCGACCGCCGCCCTGCGGCCTACACCAGCCTGAAGCCGCGGTCTCCGGTGGGGAAGAGCCGATCCTGGACTTACCTTGCCTTTGACTTTGTCCCTTACCATCTGGACGCCCGCAGCAACGGCTGCGGAGGGTGGAGGTCCCGACCACGGGGGAAAATGGAGGAGGTCTGGCCAAGTTCTGTGCCTTCCACCACAGTGATGAATGCTGTGGTGGATGTTTGTGTTACATTTTTATTGTGGTTGTGTGTTCTTTATTATTGTACCGCTGCTGACAACCCAAAATTCCACCGACCCTGGTTGTGTGGCAATAAATTCTATCAATCAATTCTATCAATTCTATCAATCAATAACCATCTGGAATAACATCCAAGTTGCTACCGAAGACAGACACAAAATGCTGGAATAACTCAGCGGGACAGGTAGCACCATCTCTGGATGGAAGGAATGGGTGACGTTTCGGGTCGAGGCCCTTCTTCAGACGTGCTACCATCCATGTAAGAATCTTGACAGTAAATGGTGTCAAGAAATTTGATCACGTTAAGCCATATTTTTGCTATTTCCAAGCATAAAATTGTTTTTTTTTAAACAGCCAACAGCATGGAGATTTATCTGTATCAAGTAGTTTATTTCTGAATACTAAAAACTAAATACGTGTTTGACTCAATTGATGCAGTGCGTGCCTTTGAGGCAGAATTTGCCATTAGAATTATTCGCAGAATCTAAATTTGTATTCAAGATAGTCCACAAGGTCATAAGTTCATAAGTTAAAGGAGCCGAATTAGGGCATTGAGCTCATCAAGTCTACGCCCCCGTTCAATCATGGCTGATCCATCTCTCCCTCCCGACCCCATTTTCCTGCATTCTCCCCATATCCCCTGACCCTCGTTCTAATCAAGAATTTACCAATCTCCGCCTTAAAAATATCCATTGACTTGACCTCCACAACCTTCAGTGGCAATGAATTCCACAGATTCACCACCCTTGATGATGTGGTGATGTCTAGAGCTAGAAGATGCAACATTTCACATCAGGTGATAAAATCAACTCTTCTAGTGAACATGAGATAATGATAACTTTCTCCCCTCACTATCAAAAATATACAATATGATATGATAGAACTTTATTAATCCCTGGAGGGAAATTGATCTGCACCAATCATAAAAACACAAAATACATGAAACACAAAATTAAACAGCAGAACTGCTGTAGATTTGGGAGCAACAACAGCAGCAGGAGCTTAGCAAGAGATACGACTGATTGGCTCTAGCCCAAGTGGGAGGAGAGAAGTGAGTCAGTGCTGGGAAAACAGTTGAAAACTGAGGAATTTGGTTTGTAAATTGGTAAATCAGGCAATTTATCAGTCAATTTAAGCAAGACGGCTCTTAGCGAGCGGCAGTGAGGGAAGTGCCCTGTGAGAAAAGTGTGAGTCTTTGGCTCGAGAGTCTGCGGCGAGGAGACGAAAGAAGGAGATGTCAGGCAAGCTGATTCAGTGTGATGCTTGCAGTATGTGGGAGGTCAAGGACACCGCCGGTGCCTCTGGCTGCTACAAATGCGAGAAGTGCATCCAGGTAGAGCTCCTGAAGGGCCGTGTTGGGGAACTGGAGAAGCAAGTGGATGACCTCCGGTTCGTCCGAGAAACGGAGTCGTTCCTCGACAAGTCCTACAGTACGATTGTTACACCTAAGGTACTGGAAGAGAGAAGGTGGGAGACGGTGAGAACGGGAGGGAAGCATGGAATGCCAACGTCCCTGGGTGTTGTACCTCTTGTGAACAGGTTCACCCACTTAGAAGCTGTCGGGACAGAAGAGGTGTTTACACTGGGCGAAGGACTGGCTTGTGATGCGAATAGGGCTGTTGAGCCAAAACCAAAAAGGCCTAAGGCAGGCAACGCCATTGTAGTGGGAGACTCCATTGTGAGAGGTACGGACAGGGGTTTCTGCGGCAACAGACGGGATGCGAGGATGGTGTGCTGCCTTCCTGGTGCCAGGATCCAGGATGTCACGGACAGAGTGCAGAAAATCCTCAAGGGCGAAGGTGAACATCCGGAAGTGGTAGTGCATGTCGGCATAAACGATGTCGGAAAGAAGGGGATGAATATTCTGCAGCGTGACTTTAGAGAGCTCGGAAAAATGCTGAAAAGCAGGACCTCCAGGGTTGTTATCTCCGGTTTGCTTCCAGTTCCTCGTGCTGGCGAGAGCAGGAACAGGGAGATATGGGACCTGAACGTGTGGCTGAGGAACTGGTGCACGGGGCAGGGATTTAGATTCTTAGATCACTGGGATTTGTTTTGGGGTAAGGGGGAACTGTACAAAAGGGACGGATTGCATCTTAACAGGTGTGGGACCAGCATTCTGGCAGGCAGGTTTGCCACTGCTACACGGGTGGTTTTAAACAGAGTAAGGGGGGTGGGGTGTCGAATGGGCTAGTGGAGGATGGAGTTAAAGGGAAAGGGTTTCTTAAATGTGTGAGCGTAGAGACAGAGGGGTGTAAAATGAGGGTAGAAGCAATAGGTAGCAAGGTGAAAAGTAAAAGTGGCCGGAAAATCCAGGGCAAAAATCAAAAAGGGCCACTTTTCAACAAAATTGTATAAGGGGTAAGAGTGTTGTAAAAACAAGCCTGAAGGCTTTGTGTCTCAATGCAAGAAGCATTCGTAATAAGGTGGATGAGTTGAATGTGCAGATAGCTATTAATGACTATGATATAGTTGGGATCACGGAGACATGGCTCCAGGGTGACCAAGGCTGGGAGCTGAACATCCAGGGATATTCAATATTCAGGAGGGATAGAGAGAAAGGAAAAGGAGGTGGGGTAGCGTTGCTGATTAGAGAGGAGATTAACGCAATGGAAAGGAAGGACATTAGTTTGCTGGATGTGGAATCGGTATGGGAAGAGCTGCGAAACACTAAGGGGCAGAAAACGCTGGTGGGTGTTGTGTACAGGCCACCTAACAGTAGTAGTGAAGTTGGAGATGGTATCAAACAGGAAATTAGAAATGCGTGCGACAAAGGCAAAACCGTTATAATGGGTGACTTCAATCTACATATAGATTGGGTGAATCAAATTGGCAGGGGTGCTGAGGAAGAGGATTTTTTGGAATGTATGCGGGATAGTTATCTAAATCAACATGTTGAGGAACCAACGAGAGAGCAGGCTGTTTTAGACTGGGTATTGAGTAATGAGGAAGGGTTAGTTAGCAGTCTTGTTGTACGTGTCCCCTTGGGCAAGAATGACCATAATATGGTTGAGTTCTTCATTAGGATGGAGAGTGACATTGTTAATTCAGAAACAATGGTTCTGAACTTAAAGAAAGGTAACTTTGAGGGTATGAGACGTGAATTGGCCAAGATTGACTGGCAATTAATTCTAAAAGGGTTGACGGTGGATATGCAATGGAAGACATTTAAAGACTGCATGGATGAACTACAAAAATTGTTCATCCCAGTTTGGCAAAAGAATAAATCAGGGAAGGTAGTGCATCCGTGGATAACAAGGGAAATCAGGGATAGTATCAAAGCGAAGGATGATACGTACAAATTAGCCAGAAAAAGCAGCATACCGGAGGACTGGGAGAAATTCAGAGACCAGCAGAGGAGGACAAAGGGCTTAATTAGGAAAGGAAAAATAGATTATGAAAGAAAACTGGCAGGGAACATAAAAACTGACTGCAAAAGTTTTTATAGATATGTGAAAAGAAAGAGATTAGTTAAAACAAATGTAGGTCCCTTGCAGTCAGAAACAGGTGAGTTGATCATGGGGAACAAGGATATGGCGGACCAATTGAATAACTACTTTGGTTCCGTCTTCACTAAGGAAGACATAAATAATCTGCCGGAAATAGCAGGGGACCGCGGGTCAAAGGAGTTGGAGGAATTGAGTGAAATCCAGGTTAGCCGGGAAGTGGTGTTGGGTAAATTAAATGGATTAAAGGCCGATAAATCCCCAGGGCCAGATAGGCTGCATCCCAGAGTACTTAAGGAAGTAGCTCCAGAAATAGTGGATGCATTAGTAATAATCTTTCAAAACTCTTTAGATTCTGGAGTAGTTTCTGAGGATTGGCGGGTAGCAAACGTAACCCCACTTTTTAAGAAGGGAGGGAGAGAGAAAACAGGGAATTATAGACCAGTTAGTCTAACATCGGTAGTGGGGAAACTGCTAGAGTCAGTTATTAAAGATGGGATAGCAGCACATTTGGAAAGTGGTGAAATCATTGGACAAAGTCAGCATGGATTTACAAAAGGTAAATCATGTCTGACGAATCTTATAGAATTTTTCGAGGATGTAACTAGTAGCGTGGATAGGGGAGAACCAGTGGATGTGGTGTATCTGGACTTCCAGAAGGCTTTCGACAAGGTCCCACATAAGAGATTAGTTTACAAACTTAAAGCACACGGCATTGGGGGTTCAGTATTGATGTGGATAGAGAACTGGCTGGCAAACAGGAAACAAAGAGTAGGAGTAAACGGGTCCTTTTCACAATGGCAGGCAGTGACTAGTGGGGTACCGCAAGGCTCAGTGCTGGGACCCCAGCTATTTACAATATATATTAATGATCTGGATGAGGGAATTGAAGGCAATATCTCCAAGTTTGCGGATGACACTAAGCTGGGGGGCAGTGTTAGCTGTGAGGAGGATGCTAGGAGACTGCAAGGTGACTTGGATAGGCTGGGTGAGTGGGCAAATGTTTGGCAGATGCAGTATAATGTGGATAAATGTGAGGTTATCCATTTTGGTGGCAAAAACAGGAAAGCAGACTATTATCTAAATGGTGGCCGACTAGGAAAAGGGGAGATGCAGCGAGACCTGGGTGTCATGGTACACCAGTCATTGAAAGTGGGCATGCAGGTGCAGCAGGCAGTGAAGAAAGCGAATGGTATGTTAGCTTTCATAGCAAAAGGATTTGAGTATAGGAGCAGGGAGGTTCTACTGCAGTTGTACAGGGTCTTGGTGAGACCACACCTGGAGTATTGCGTACAGTTTTGGTCTCCAAATCTGAGGAAGGACATTATTGCCATAGAGGGAGTGCAGAGAAGGTTCACCAGACTGATTCCTGGGATGTCAGGACTGTCTTATGAAGAAAGACTGGATAGACTTGGTTTATACTCTCTAGAATTTAGGAGATTGAGAGGGGATCTTATAGAAACTTACAAAATTCCTATGGGGTTGGACAGGCTAGATGCAGGAAGATTGCTCCCGATGTTGGGGAAGTCCAGGACAAGGGGTCACAGCTTAAGGATAAGGGGGAAATCTTTTAAAACCGAGATGAGAAGAACTTTTTTCACACAGAGAGTGGTGAAGCTCTGGAACTGCCTGCCACATAGGGTAGTCGAGGCCAGTTCATTGGCTATATTTAAGAGGGAGTTAGATGTGGCCCTTGTGGCTAAGGGGATCAGAGGGTATGGAGAGAAGGCAGGTATGGGATACTGAGTTGGATGATCAGCCATGATCATATTGAATGGCGGTGCAGGCTCGAAGGGCCGAATGGCCTACTCCTGCACCTAATTTCTATGTTTCTATGTTTCTAAATGACGAGTGGAAAGGATTGGGAATGGGGCTCTGGGGGGGGGGGGGGGGGGGGGGGGGTGGGGGGGGAGGGGAGAAAGTCTCAGTCTACCCCATAAAAGAAGGGGGAGGAGTTATAGCCACAGGGTAGAATGATCTCCTGTGGCCTTCTGTCTTGCATCTTGGTGGAAACATAGAAACATAGAAAATAGATGCAGAAGTAGGCCATTTGGTCCTTCGAGCCAGCACCGGCATCCAATGTGTTCATGGCTGATCATCCACAATCAGTATCCCGTCCCTGCCTTCTCCCCATATCCCATAATTCCACTAGGCCTAGGAGCTCTATCTAACTCTCATTTTAATGCATCCAGCGAATCGGCCTCCACTGCCTTTTGAGGCAGAGAATTCCACAAATTCACAACTCTCTGGGTGAAAAAGTTTTTCCTCATCTCAGTTCTAAATGGCCTACCCCTTATTCTTAAACTGTGGACCCTGGTTTTGGACTCCCCCGACAATCCTGCCATCCCGGGGATACACCTCATGAACCTACGCTGCACTCCCTCAATAGCAAGAATGTTCTTCCTCACATTATGAGACCAAAACTGCACACAATACCCCCGTTGTGGTCTCACCAGGGCACTGTACAACTGCAGAAGGACCTCTTTGCTCCTTACTTTCATTGACTGATGTACAAGGACTCCAGGTCTCATTGCACTTCCCCTTTTCCTAACCTGCCTTCTTGTTCTTGCCAACAAAGTGGATATACTCACATTTATCCACATTATACTGCATCTGCCATGCATCTGCCCACTCACCTAACCTATCCAAGACACCCTGCGTCCTCATTGCATCCTCTGCACAGTTCACACGGCCACCCAGCTTTGTGTCATCTGCAAATTTTCTAATGTCACATTTAATTATTTCATCTAAATCATTAATACATACTAGACTAAGTGGGACCCATTGGGTCCCATGTTCACACGGGAGGGCTGGTCCCCCAACGCAATATTCCACCTCTCCACCAATTCCAATATTGGTGGCCAGTGGGGGGGGGGGGGGGGGGGGGGACTTTCTGGAGCGCTAGTATGGGTGTTGCTGGGCCGAAGGGACTGGTTTCTGGAGGGCTAGTATGGAGATTGTGGGCAAAATTGATTCTTGGTCTGGCAGCTCAGGCACGGCTATTCCTTGAAATTCCATTTCAAGCAGAGTGGAGGCCACCAAATTCAATTTCATAGCATTTCAGGCCGAGTGCAGGCCACCAAATTCAATTTCATAGCATTTCAAGCAGAGTGCAGGTGACCAAATTCACTTTCATAGCATTTCAAGCAGTGGAGGCCACCAAATTCAATTTTATAGCATTTCAGGACGAGTGCAGGCCACCAAATTCAATTTCATAGCATTTCAAGCAGAGTGCAGGTGACCAAATTCATTTTCATAGCATTTCAAGTAGAGTGCAGGCCACCAAATTCAATTTCATATAATTTCACTCAGAGTGCAGGCCACCAAATTCAATTTCATTGCATTTCAAGCTGAGTGCAGGCCACCAAATTGCCAAACAACTCATTGCATTGTCATTAAGGGCTAACAAATCATTTATTGTAAGTACATTGCAGATGCGCAGTTCAGTTGGTTCACAGCTTAGAATCACAGTTGTGGACTCTCCCTCGCGATCTTCCAGAGTGACTGACTCATGTCCAGGCATCCGGGGTTTTATAGTCCTGCCCCCCCCCCCCCCCCCCGGAAGGGACATTACTTTAGTTGTGGAGACAGGCGAGAGGATCAATCAGCTGATCTTAAGTCTTTTAAACACTCATAACTTTTTTATTTTTCATCCATCAGAAAAATCCTCAGGGCTGCCTCAGCGGAGGAGGACTGGGAGTAAGATGGCCAAAAATCATAGCGATATATGGTAGCGTTTTTACTAACATCAATATACAGCGCAGACAGGAAGTGGTCAGGATGAGACTTTTAGTTATATAGATTGTAAATAGCTGCAGTCCAAGCACTGAGACTTGTGGCACCCCACTACTGCCTGCCATTCAGAAAGGAACCAGTCTGTTGCTGAAGGTACTCCTCAGGTTTACCAGTGTCATAGAGGGGGTGAGCTGTATTGTCCAGGATGCTCCGCAGTCTGGAGAAGGGTCGCGACCCGAAACATCACCCATTCCTTCTCTCCAGAGATGCTGCCTGTCCTACTGAGTTGCTCCAGCATTTTGTGCCTATCTAAGGTTAAAAAGGATGTTAACAACAAAATTAAAAGTCCAACAACCAAAAACCCCTGGGTGGACAATATTTTCCTGCACGTTCAGAGCACGTTCTTTGTTCTAAACCTCATTGGTGACCCTCGGACTATCCTTGAATGGACTTTGCTGGCTTTACCTTGCCCTAAACATTATTCTTTTATTGTGCAATACACTGTAAATGGTTCAATTGTAATCATGTATTGTCTTTCCACTGACTGGATAGCAGGCACAAAAGCTTTTCACTGTACCTCGGTACACGGGACAATAAACTGAACTGTAAACTGTAAATTTAACTTGCTTTCCCCCTTGTTCCAAAAGACACTGTTTCTCGGTTACATCAGAGCATCACCAGCAGATGGTAGCATCTCATTTTGAGGTGTGTCCTCTTTTATTATGTGGAAATATTTCGTTCTAGCATAAGATAGACACAAACAGTTGGTTACGCTGGTTACAAAAATAGTTTCGGATTGAGACCCATCTCTTCCTTTTCTCCAGATATGCTGTCTGACCCACTGAGTTACTCCAGCTATTTGTGTCTATCTTCGGTTTAAACCAACATCTGTAGTTCCTTCCTACGCAGTTGGTTCCAGCATTTCTGCTTCGGGTTGAGAAGATGTCTGCTCTACACAAGGTCTTTAGTGATTCAGGTGCTACTTTGGCAGGCTTCTGTCATCCATACGAAGGGCACAAGGAGACAAAGCTTGTGCAATCAATGATGTATCCCAAAGATCAGATTCCTCAATTGAAATCTCCGACTGATAAAAGGTTTTGTACTTCAATGTGGTCACTTCTTTTACTATACAAACTTAAACATGTACCAGTGAGAACCACTGCTTCAGAAAATCCAAGTGTATTTTGAAATGGTGGGTATATAATAATAATAATGGATGGGATTTATATAGCGCCTTTCTAATACTCAAGGCGCTTTACATTGCATTATTCATTCACTCCTTAGTCACACTCGGTGGTGGTAAGCTACTTCTGTAGCCACAGCTGCCCTGGGGCAGACTGACGGAAGTGTGGCTGCCAATCTGCGCCTACGGCCCCTCCGACCACCACCAATCACTCACACACATTCACACACATTCACACACAGGCAAAGGTGGGTGAAGTGTCTTGCCCAAGGACACAACGACAGTATGCACTCCAAGCTTCCGGTTGCCAGCCGAACACTTAGCCCATTGTGCCATCTGTCGTCCCAATATGGATCGAGAAGCCAGGGAAGGTAATTGAGGCAGGTACAATAACAATAGTTAAAGGACATGTGAACAGGCAATGGGACTGTTGGAGGAATTCTTCAGACATAGTCTTAGGACCTGTCCATTTTCTCCAGGGATGGTGTCGGTTCCGCTGAGCTACTCCAGAACAAGCGTGTAGGGAGAGGATTTGAAAATGGGATAACACTGGACTAGTATGAACAGGTGATTTGATCGTTGGTGTTGACTCGGTGGGCCGAAGGGTCTGCTTCCATGCATGGTGTCTATGGGCCAAATGTGAGCAAATGATACTAGCTTAGGTGGGACATCTTGGATGGAACATCATGGAAATGCCTTGCCGTGACTGCACAAAATAGCGAGGGAGCATTTGGAGAGGCGTTGAGATCCCTGAGTCTAGCATTGTGAAGATGGGAAAGCACAGTGCAAGTAGCAGACAGAGCACATCACTCTATGGCCTGGATAGAGTAGATGTGGCGATGATGTTTCCACTAGTGGGTGAGTCATGGACCAGAGGCCATCGTCTCAGAATAAAAGGAGATGTGGAGGAATTTCTTTAGTCAGAGGGTGGTGAATCTGTGGAATTAATTGCCACTGAAAGCTCTGGGGGCCAAATCAATGGATATTTTTAAAGTGGCGATTGACAGATTCTTGATTAGTACGGGTGTCTGAGGTTATGGGGAGAAGGCAGGAGAATGGGGTTGAGAAGTAAAGATAGATCAGCCATGATTGAATGGCGGAGTAGACTTGATGGCGCAAATGACCTAATTCTGTTCCTTCTTATTTATGACCTTATGATGGGCTGAATGTATTTTTATTCTATGCCAGTAAGACAACATGAATATGAAAGCTTATTCAATCTGTCCTGGCAACTTCCTCATAAATCTCCTCAGCATGTTCCCCGGTCCATTAGACCTTTCCAGTTACATGTGTAGTATTAGGTCAATGCCTTACCTAGTCCATCTATGCAGTCCCAGCGTAGCAACCTTGTCTCTTCCTATCCCTTGGCGAATATTCTTTGCATGTTGAATGACTTTCTACACCACCAGCTTTTCCATTGGAATATCCCTAGATAATAATCCAGATTAGACACTGCATTATGTATTTCACGATGTAGCATCCTTGTTAGAGCATTTTGTACTCGGTATCAGCAGATTTGTCAAAGACATCTTTGAGATAATTTCTCACAAGAAAGACAGGGGGGGGGGCGGGGGGGGGGGGGGGGGGGGGGTTGGATGAGCTGAACAAATGGACCTTCTGCCCTTGAAAATTGGCACCTCATCACTTTATCCATTAAATTGTTGGCAAAGGAATTTAATACAAAAGCATTAGTCCATTTGTTAATCATTCACACAGAATATGTTCAAGGCCTCTTATGTTAATAATGTCCACTTGGCCAAGATCGCACAGGAAGTCATAAGGTCGTAAGTAATAGGAGCAGAATTAGGCCATTCGGCTCATCAAGTCTACTCCACCATTCAATCATGGCTGCTCTATCTTGCCCTCCTAACCCCATCCTCCTGCCTTCTCCCCACAATGATCTCCCCTGCTATATTTAAGATGGAATTATATGTGGCCCTTGTGGCTAAAGGGATCAGGGGGTATGGAGAGAAGGCAGGTACAGGATACTGAGTTGGATGATCAGCCATGTTCATATTGAATGGCGGTGCCGGCTCGAAGGGCCGAATGGCCTACTCCTGCACCTATTTTCTATGTTTCTATGTTTCTATAACCCCTGACACCCGTACTAATCAAGAATCTATCTATTTCTTCTTGAAAAATATCCATTGATTTGGCCTCCACAGCCTTCTGTGGCAAATAATTCCACAGATTCACCACCCGCAGACTAAAGAAATCCCTTATCATCAGAGGAGATTTGGCCCAAATCTTGCATAAGAAAATGTGAGAACAAATGCAAATGTGGGCAAAATGGTTCTTTTGTGGCTGCTCCCCTATTCAATAACACCATAGATGATCACAGCTCTAGTTCCCTGGCTTTTCACCGTAGCCCTTATCACTCCCATGGACAAACATCTGTGAGTCACAGACTGAAGTTATTCAATAATTCAGTCTCCACAACTCTCTGAGAAAGAGAATACCAAAGGTGAATGACTTTCTGTGAAAAGGATTTCCATCTTAATAAGACAACCTTATTCTGAAGCTCCATCCTCTGGTTTGAGATTCCTGCATCCTCGTTCATTGGCCGCCCCCCACAGTGAGTGGATGTTAACAAAATCAGTCAGTAAATCACTCTCACTATTACTGTGGGTAGAGACTGATGTCGGGAGCTCCAAACGACACAGAAGGTTTCGACCAGCCCCGACCCGGGGTCAGATCGCCCAGCACAGGGAAACTGAGATTCTCCCCCGATCCTGGAGCTTGTTCGCCCGGACGTGAGAGCCCAAATGCCGCCGGCTATGGGAGCCAAGATCTACGAGGCCTCCGACCGCGGGAGAACAAAGAAGGGAAGAGATTGAACTTTTTTTTCCGTTTCCATCACAGTGAGGAATGTGGAGGAGTCACTGTGGTGGATGTTTATGTTAAAATGTATTTTGCGCGTTCTGTTGCTTTTTATTTGTATGACTGTATGGCAAATGAAATTCCTCGTATGTTGCAAAACATTCTTGGCTAATGAAGTATGATTATGACTATGATTATGATATCTCTTGATTCCATTAGCCCAAAGAGCTATATCTAACTCTCTCTTCAACACAGCCTTCTGTGAAGACTACAGATTTAAGCTGTGCCCACACTGCTAAATATTAAAGCTTACAATTTTATAACCTAGAGGTTCAATAACAGAAGATAGACACAAAAAGTTGGAGTAAGCTCAGTGGGCGAGGCAGCATCTCTGGGGGAAAAGGACATTAAGTTGTTCAAAGGTAGACAAAATTGCTGGAGAAACTCAGCGGGTGAGGCAGCATCTAATGAGCGAAGGAATAGGCGATGTTTCGGGTCGAGACCATTCTTCAAACCGATCTATATTTCTCGCTTCCTCTCCCTTAACTCTCAGTCTGAAGAAGGGTCTCGAGCCGAATCGTCACCAATTCCTTCTCTGCAGTGTTGGCTGATCCGTTGAGTTACTCCAGCCTTTTGTGTCTATCTTCGGTGTAAACCAGCAACTGCAGTTCCTTCCTAAACGGTTCAATAACTGACTTGATTGTGGTTGAAAGTAGATAGTAGGACTCGCACTAACCTTGTTACAGGTGCTTTTTCACTTTTTCAATGAATAATGGAGAAACACTTTGTGAAGAAAGCATTCATATCAATCCCTATTTCATGATCAAGAAACATGTTATTTTTCAAAATCAATCTCAACAAACAAAATATGTAAAAATCATAATTGGTGCAATTTGTTAGCAAGAACAAAGTTAACAAAATGAAGGATATTTCATTATTTAAGAATAGATGACGAAGTGATTCAAGAGTCGAGAGTGTTTTATTGTCATATGTCCCAGATAGGACAATGAAATTCTTGCTTGCTGCAGCACAACAGAATATGATCAGCCATGATCATATTGAATGGCGGTGCAGGCTCGAAGGGCCGAATGGCCTACTCCTGCACCTATTTTCCATGTAAACATGGTACATAACGGGAGAAAAAAAAAGTTCAGTGTGTGTATACACATGCACACATATTCAATAAATAACAAATACAGTGCAATAATAATAATAGTTTGTTGCAGTTCAGAGCTTATTTGTTGTTGTGTTTAATAGCCTGATGGCTGTAGGGAAGAAGCTGTTCCTGAACCTGGACGTTACAGTTTTCAGGCTCCTGTACCTTCTTCCTGATGGCAATGGTGAAATGAGTGTGTGGCCAGGATGGTGTGGGTCTCTGATGATGTTGGCTGTCTGTTTGAGGCAGCGACTTCGATACAATGTAGATAGAATCTTTGTTCCCACAACTAAAGTGAAGATGCATTGTACTTTTCCATTCATTTTCCGATCTGAGTGTTCATCCTTAAATGTGCTGGGGGCAGGAGCCGTAAGGACCTCTCTTTGAACAGATTAGAGTGGTTTGTTTGGGGCGGCAGGGTGCCGTTGCTGCCTTACAGCACCGGAGACCCAGGTTCGATTTTGACTACAGGTGCTGTCTGTACGGAGTTTGTACGTTCTCCCCGTTACCGTGTTGGTTTACCCCGGGTGCTCCGGTTTCCTCCCACACTCCAAAGATGTGCAGGTTTCTAGGTTAATTGGCTTCAGTAAAGATTGTAAATTGTCCCTAGTGTGTAGGATTGCGCTAGTGCATGAGGTGATCGCTGTTCGGCGCAGACTCGGTGGGCACAAGAGCCCGTTCCTGTGCTGTATCTCTAAACTGAACTAAACTTAACCACAGTTTCGAGCTTAATTTAGTTTAGTTTAGTGATGCAACGCGGAAACAGGCCCTTTGGCCCACCGAGTCCGCACCGACCAGCGATTCCCGCACACGAGCATTATCCTACACACACTAGGGACTGTTTACACATACACCAAGTCAATTAACCTACAAATCTGTACGTCTTTGGAGTGTAGGAGGAAACCGAAGATCTCGGAGAAAACCCATGCGGTCACGGGGAGAACGTACAAACTCCGTACAGAGAGCACCCGTAGTCAGTCTCTGGTGCTGCAAGCGCTGAAAGGCAGCAACTCTACCGCTGCGCCACCATGCGTCCTGCTGGCTTGCTGAGCCATCTGAAAGGGCAGTTAGGAATCAGCGCTGTGACATACGGATTTTCTTCCTTTGAGGATACTAATGAGCCAAACAATTATTTTTTGCAACAGTCTCGTAGTTTCATCAGTACCTAACATGCCTTTAATTGCTGGCTTGCTTAATTAATGGAGGATGGATCTGAACCCATTCAACCACTTTCAAGGAAATGATAAATAGCTTATATCCAAGTTTGCTCCAACTAATGATGCTGGAATGAGCCAAAGATTTACTTGGTATTAATTTGAAACCATTTGTGGCATCTGATATCTTCAAGTTGACTTTAATCTGCAAAAAGATATTGTGGAAAAGGAAGGATTCCGACAAGTCTGGTGCACCGTTTCAGGCTCTTATGGATCTGAGGATGAATCAGGTTTTTAGGGGTAGACAAAGAAGGGTGGAACAGTGCATCTAACATCAAACATTCCTCAGCAAAGTTACTGGTAACATCAGCTTTTAACATCTGCATCTTTGCACATATTCCCTATATATCGAATACACGGTGGCACAGTGGTCGAGTTGCTGCCTTACAGTGCCAGAGACCCGAGTTCGATCCTGACTACAGGTGCTTGACTGTACGGAGTTTGTACGTTGTCCCCGTGACCTGCGTGGGTTTTCTCCCACATCTTCTGTTTCCTCCCACACTCCAAAGATGTACAGGCTTGTAGGTTAATTGGTTTGGTATAAACGTAAAATTGTCCCTCGTAGGATAGTGTCAGTGTGCGGGGATCGCTGGTCGGTGCGGACTCGGTGGGCCAAAGGACCTGTTTCCGCTCAATATCACTAAACTGAACTAAACTAAACTAAATAATGATCTTGCTTTTTAAAGTTGAGTCAGCCATGCATTGCTTGGTGATTATGTATGGTGGAGCTATAACACAACGTAACTCTTGTGGCTAAAGGGATCAGGGGGTATGGAGAGAAGGCAGGTACAGGATACTGAGTTGGATGATCAGCCATGATCATATTGAATGGCGGTGCAGGCTCGAAGGGCCGAATGGCCTACTCCTGCACCTATTTTCTATGTTTCTATGTTTCTAAATGTGTCTGCGATTAGCTGGGCCCATCTACCTCGATGGTCACATAAACACTGTAGACGCTAAAGTGATATTGATCCACTTGACTTCTTTCCGAGGACAAAATTGCTGCCAAACATGATGACTTTGTATGCCTGCATTAGCGTGCCGTCATTTAGAGGGTCATACTGTTCGTGTGAACCTTGAACGAGGAACAGAGATAATTAATGATAGTGTGCCTCACAGTATATTGCTTAAGGTCATTTGGGAACAGTTAGTATACATGAACTGGACAGAGTTATATTTTGTTTTTGTTTTTCGTACGATAATTAGATAAAATGCACCTTGCGATTATTGTTCTGCTCTCGCAGGTGCAGTTAACACCAACATTAAACTGAACATCTCTTAATATCAATATCAGCTTGGATTTATACAGCAACTAAAACACAGCAAGATGTCCCAAGGCACTTTACAGCAGCGTCAACAAATAAAATTTGCCACCAAGCCACTTAAGGAGATATTAAGATAGGTAATGAAAAGTTTGATTAAAAAGGACGTTTTTAAAGAGCATCTTCATGGAGCAGGGAGATTGGAAGTTGGAAGAATTTATGGATCGAATTCCAAAACCAAGGCTGTTGCAGGAATATAATCAATAAATAGTTATTAATAGTGGAGCAATGAAAATGTGGCTGATCGGTTCCTTTATCATCATGTGTACCAAGGTACAGTGATATTCTATTTTTGCATACAGATTAGTGATATTATTGCCATATTAACACACAATCCCCAGTTATAGTCATACAGTCATACAGTGTGGAAACAGGCCCCTCGGCCCAACTTGCCCACACCAGTCAAAATGTCCCAGCTACACTAGTCCCACTTGCCTACATTTGGTCCATATCCCTCCAAACTTGTCCCATCCATGTACCTGTCCAACTGTTTCTTAAATGATGGGATAATCCTAGCCTCAACTACCTTCACTGGCAGCTGGTTCCATACACCCACCACCTTTTGTGTGAAAAAGTTCCCCCTCAGATTCCTATTCAGTCTTTTCCCCTTCACCTTAAACCTATGTCCTCTGGTCCTCGATTCCCCTACTCTGGGTAAGAGACTGTGCATCAACCTGATCTATTCATCTCATGATTTTATGTACCTCTATTAGATCTCCCTTCCCTCCTTCTCCTGCGCTCCAAGAAATAGTGAATTACATAATGCATAGAAAAAGCCGGCTGAATCGATGCACAAACGTCACCGGGTTTTCGTGCCATTTCACAGTCCCAACCACAGCTGGCCATAAAGGCCCGTTGCAATCAACGGCTCCATCCGATCATCCCGCGAACCATTGTCCTCCTCCTTGCCCGGCTGTCCTCCAGTTACAGTCATCATTTAGTTTACTGTCATGTGTGCTGAGGTACAGCGAGATGCTTGTTGTTGCGTGCTAGCCAGCCAGGGGAAAAACAGTACATGATTACAATCGTCCAGACACATGATAAGGGAATAACATTTAGTTCAAGATGAAGCCAGCAAAGTCCGATCAAGGATAGTCTGAGGGGTCACCAATGAGGCAGATAGTAGTTCCGGACTGTTTTCTGGTTGATCTTCAACTTTCGTGCACTGGGGGTAGAGTTGCTGCCTTACAGCGCTTGCGGCGCCGAGACCCGGGTTCGATCCCGACTACGGGTGCTGACTGTACGGAGTTTGCACGTTCTCCCCGTGACCTGCGTGGGTTTTCTCTGAGATCTTCAGTTTCCTCCCACACTCCAAAGATGTACAGGTTTGTAGGTTAATTGGCTAGGTTTGTATATTTGGTATAAGTGTAAATTGCCCCTAGTGAGTGTAGGGCAGCGTTAATGTGCGGGGATCGCTGGTCGGTGTGGACTCGATGGGCCGAAGGGCCTGTTTCCGCACTGTATCTCTAAACTAAACTGAACTAAACTTGAAGGAGAGGACAGTAAGACTCCTCAGTTCTTCCTCTTGTGTCTTGTCCAGTGTCCCCCCCCCCCCGCTGTCACAGACTCCCTCCACCTCCTCTCCGATTCCCGATCTTCGGGGCGAGCAGAGGCCAGTGTCTGCAATATCTAACTTGAAGGAGCACAGGATTCACTGGAGACTCCGGAGTTATTTTTTTAGTTTAGTTTAGAGATACAGCGCGGAAACAGACCCTTCGGCCCACCGAGTCTGCACCGACCAGCGATCCCCGCACATTAACACTACCCTACACACACTGGCGACTATTTACATTCATACCGAGCTATTTAACCTACAAACCTGCCCGTCTTTGGCGTGTGGGAGGAAACCGAAGATCTCGGAGAAAACCCACGCAGGTCACGGGAGAATGTACAAATTTCTTACGGACAGCACCCGTAGTCAGGATCGAACCCGGGTCTCTGGCGCTGTAAGGCAGCAACTCTACCGCTGCGCCACCGTGCTATCCGTGCTGCCCTACAGTGGAGGAGATGATTGAAATTAGAAAGGAAATCGCCCAAGTAGGATTTCAAAATACGGGTGGGAATTTAAAAGGTCTCCTGAACTTGCAGTGCTCAGTGCAGTGTTCAGTCGGTGCAGATTTATATTTAAAACATATATTATCCTTTGTCAGGGTGACTAAGATGAAGGCGGTGATGCCAGTGAATGCCTGAGATCAGGAGCTCAGTCCACTGAGCTGTCAGCCCCAGTTACCACAGGACAGAACCGTCATCATAACATATCTCATTCATCTGTGAGCTCTTTTGGTGTGATGTATCTCTGGCTGCACACATGCCACTGGAGGCTTTGTTGTATGTCGACAGTACAAGACTTGAACTAGCTTCTCTCTCCTTTGACGATTGCTGAATCGTGGCACGAGCTGTGATCGTGCAGGTTAGATGCCTCGTAGCCCTGGCCTCTGCCCAACTGCACATCCCGGCATCGGTCGATAACCCTTCAGATTAGTTCCCTTAGTGTTTGTCACATTCTCGCAGACCTCCCTTGGAGCACTGTATTGTGGATAACTATTTATCGGTTCTCCGTTACGGCTCTGCAGAGGGTAGTGAGGGGAGCAGAGAGGATCCTTGGCGTCTCCCTACCCTCGGTACAAGAACTGTTCCAGAGCCGCTGTCTGAAAAAAGCTCTGAGAATAGCTAAGGACAAACTGCACCCCCTCCACACACATCTGGATCTCCTGCCATCAGGCAAGAGATACCGTAGCATCAAAGCCCAGACTACAAGACTGCTAAACAGCTTCCTGCCACAGGCTGTGAGGCTGCTAAACAGTCACTCCACCTGATTCTGCGGCTTTGCACTGACATGTTAATAACTCTGGCACTGGCCACTCAAATCAGCTGCCCTGGACATTTTAATTACTGTTTTCACTGTATTTTAATGTTGCTGTTTTACCTGCTTTTAACTATTTATACTGTTTCATCAGGGACTGGATTGTTTTTACTGTTTTATTATGTGTGAAATGTTTAAGTTTCATGTGCGATGCTCCGGTATTCACTGGGAAACGTCTTCTCATTTTGCACTGTACAATTGTTGCTTTGCAGGATAACAATAAAGTTCAAGTGAGTTTATTGTCATGTGTCCCTGTATAGGACAATGAAATTCTTGCTTTGCTTAAGCACACAGAAAATAGTAGGCATTTACTACAAAACAGATAAATGTGTCCATATACCATGATATAAATATATACACACATGAATAAATAAACTGGTAGTGCAAATAACAGAAAGTGGTTGCTAATAATCAGAGTTTTGTCCGAGCCAGGTTTAATAGCCTGATGGCTGAGGGGAAGTAGCTATTCCTGAACCTGGTTGTTGCAGTCTTCAGGCTCCTGTACCTTCTACCTGAAGGTAGCAGGGAGATGAGTGTGTGGCCAGGATGGTGTGGGTCTTTGATGATACTGCCAGCCTTTTTGAGGCAGCGACTGCGATAAATCCCCTCGATGGAAGGAAGGTCAGAGCCGATGATGGACTGGGCAGTGTTTACTACTTTTTGTAGTCTTTTCCTCTCCAGGGCGATTTGATTTGATTTGATTAATTGTCTATGGGTTTTGGCACAGTCAGTTGTGCTGAAATTAGTACAATGAGTTGGAGTACATTGGACGGCACAGTGGTAGAGTTGTTGCCTTAACTGCGCTTGCCAGCGGCGGAGATCCAGGTTCCATCCGGATTAAGTGTGTAGTCTGTCTATATACCCTGTCTTGTATACTCTAGAATTTAGAAGGATGAGAGGATATCCTATTGAAACATATAAGATTATTTAAGGTTTTGGACACGCTAGAGGCAGGAAACATGTTCCTGATGTTGGGGGAGTCCAGGACCTGGGGCCACAGTTTAAGAATAAGGGGTAAGCTGTTTAGAATGGAGATGAGGAAACACTTTTTCACACAGAGAGTTGTGAGTCTGTGGAATTTGCTGCCTCAGAGGGTGGTGGAGGCCGGTTCTCTAGAGACGTTCAAGAGAGAGCTCGATAGGGCTCTTAAAGATAGCGGAGTCAGGGGATATGGGGAGAAGGCAGGAACGGGGTACTGATTGTGGATGATCAGCCATGATCACATTGAATGGTGGTGCTGGCTTGAAGGGCCGAATGGCCTACTCCTGCACCTATTGTCTATTGTGAATTGTCTGCATGGAGTTCGTATGTTCTCCCCGTGACCTGCATGAGTTTTCTCCGAGATCTTCGGTTTCCTCCCACCCTCCAAAGGTGTACAGGTTTGTAGGTTAATTGGTTTGCTATAAGTGTAAAGAAAAAGGTTGCAGGGACCACTGGTCGGTGTGGAATCGCTGGGTCGAAGGCCTGTTTCCACATTGTTTCTAGGGATCTGAGGGGTAACTTTATCTTACCACAGGTGGTGGGTGTATGGAACGAGGTGCCGGTGGAGGTAGTTTAGGCAGGTACTATCTCAACGTGTAATCTTTTTGTTGACTGTATAACTAGCAACATAAAGCTTTTCCCTCTATCTCGGTACATGGGACAACAGTGAACTAAACTACTCCAGCACTTTGTGTCATTCTTTTGTTAACCAGCATCTGCAGTGCCTTGTTTCTGTATTAAACACCTTTGTATCGTTGGTCATTAATCAGGCAGTTCAACTCATGTCATTTTTTTGACTCAAAATAAATGCCACACTGAAATATAAATGGTGGCAAAATATGTCAAATGGCTTTATATTCTGGCCCAGCGTCGCCAGATCCGGTCGGCCTCTGCAACTCTCACTAGTGCCATGGCAACAAGACCTGGCAGGCAAGTTAAGACTCTATATTTTTTAACAACTTTGGACTTGAATCACATAAAATAGCACCGGAAACATGGCAACATGTTTGGAGATATGGACCAAAGGCAGGCAGGTAGGTGGGACTAGTGTGGCTGGGGCATTGTTGGCTGGTGTGGGCGAGGTGGGCCGAAGGGCCTGTTTCCACACTGTACCACTCTATGATTCGCGTGGTATCCCAGTGTAATCTACTATTTCTACACTCTTGTACTTAAGTATGATGGAGCCAATGCCTTATTTGTTTGAACTTTTCTCAATCCATCTCGGCAACAGTCCAGTTTTAATGTCTTGTTACAGCATACAATACAAGTGATTGATTGCTTGTACAGCTACCACTCAATTGCAACATGTACTACTACACCTCCTTTCCTTATGCAATTCACTCACGGTATGAGATTCAACCAGAGTCATAGTTATTACCCCTGTCTCGTTGCCAAGGCAATGTGCAGTGCAACAGAATTGACTTGATTTTACTCTTTTTAAATAAAACTGGAATCTGCCATGGTGTGATTTAAAAATCTTGAACTTTGGTTTACTTGATTTGAGCTCCCGACTAGTCCTTGAACATACTGACTAAAGACTCAAAGAGTCTTCAGTAACAATTTGCCATGTGTGCAAAATAAGGCTTCAATTTATCACAAAGTGGATTATGTACAGGGTCTCAAGCATAGGGCATCACATCAAAGCAGGCGGCAAAAGCACTGCCTCTCAGTGCCAGAAAACCAGGTACAATCGGTGAGACCAAGCGTAGGCTTGGCGATCGCTTCACCGAACACCTCCGAGCGGTCCGCAATAACCAACCTGATCTCCCGGTGGCTCAGCACTTCAACTCCCCCTGCCATTCCAAATCCAACCTTTCTGTCCTGGGCCTCCTCCATGGCCAGAGTGAGGACCACCGTAAATTGGAGGAGCAGCATCTCATATTTCGCTTGGGCAGTTTATACCCCAGCGGCATGAACATTGACTTCTCCAATTTCAGGTAGTCCCTCACTGTCTCCCCTTCTCAGCTCTCCCTCAGCCCTCTGGCTCCTTCTCTTCCTTTCTTCTCCCCCCCCACCACCACCCTACATCAGTCTGAAGAAGGGTTTTAGCCCGAAACATTGCCTATTTCCTTCGCTCCATAGATGCTGCTGCACCCGCTGAGTTTCTCCAGCATTTTTGTCTACCTTCAATCCTCACCTGTGGTTGGTAAATAGTGAAACCGAATAGTGAAAGGCCTGGATAGAGTGGATGTGGAGAGGATGTTTCCACCAGTGGGAGAGTCGAGGACTGGAGGCTACAGCCTGAGTTTATAAGGACGTAACTTTAGAAAGGAGATGAGGAGGAATTTTTTTTGTCAGAGGGTGGTGAATCTGTGGAATTCATTGCCACAGACGGCTGTGGAGGCCAAGTCAATGAATAATTTTAAGGTGGAGATTGACTGATTCTTGATTAGTGCGGGTGTCAGGGGTTACGGGGAGAAGGAAGGAGAATGGGCTTGAGAGGGAAAGATAGATCAGCCGTGATTGAATGGCGGATTAGACTTGATGGGCCGAATGGCCTAATTCTGCTCCTTGGACTTATGAACTTATGAATTCATGGATTTTATGTACGTTCCCTGTGAATGACAGGTTTCTTCCAGATGCTTTAGTTTCCTCCTACATCCCAAAAGCAACCAGCCTTTAAATTCAGATTCAGATTCAACTTTAATTGTCAGTGTACAGTACAGAGACAACGTGTGCCTGGTGTGTAGTTGTGTACAGTATCCCTGGTGTGTAATTGTGTGACAGAACTTTGAGAAAATTGATGACATATCAGGCATCTGAATGGCCCTTTTATAACCCAGGGAATGGTCTGATTATCCCTTCGAGAATATGGGACTCTGTCTGTGGAACTGGTGCGCTACAATGCTGAGAACTATATTCTGCACTTTGCTCCACCTATTGTACTTGAGTTTGATGTGATTGTATTTATATGGGATATATCTGATCTGGTTGGATAGCATGACAAACAAACAAACCACCTTGCCGACAACTAGGGAGCAGTCCTGAGCTACCATCTACCTCATTCGTGACCCTCGGATCGGACATATCTTGCACTAAACGTTATTCCCATTATTCCCTTTATCGTGTATCTGTCCACTGTGGACGGCTCGATTGTAATCATGTATTGTCTTTCCGCTGACCGGTTAGCACGCCACGAAAGCAGTTCACTGTCCACGGTACACGTGACAATAAACAAAACTCAATTCGCTGTACATCGGTGCATGTGACAATATGAGCCGAAACGCAAATGTTACTTGAAGCATGTGGGGAGAATTAAAACAAGGGATTAATGCAAGATTAGTGTAAATGGGTGGCTGATTATCGACAGGGACTCAGTGAGCTGAAGTTACACAAAAATGCTGGAGAAACTCAGCAGGTGCAGCAGCATCTATGGAGCGAAGGAAATAGGCAATGTTTCTGGCCGAAACCCTTCTTCAGACTGGAGCAGACAGTGAGCTGAAGTGCTGTTTCCATGTTGTATCTCCCTTTGTCGTTGTGGACACCTATTTAAGAGTCTGTCTAAATGCCTGGGAATCTGTCACTCTTCAATGTCATTATTTTCTTCATCGCTTATTTTGCTCGCATTGATTTTGCAAAGTCCCTTGATTAATTTTGCTGAGAGCACCAGCATGGTATCCACCTCTGCCACAAGGTAATTTAACTTGTATGCCATGGCCTTATTTTCGTTCAATTTATCAGTTTCCAGAGTGCTGCCATTGCCTGGACGTTTTCTCAAACTAAAACATGTGTTGATCCTGATATTCAGTACAAGTTCCATTTAATACTCTAACTGTGCAGCCCTTATAGTTTTCATAGTCATAGAATTGGAGTTATTCAGCTCAGTAACAGGCCCTTCAGCCCATCATGTCCATGCTGAGGTTTTTGCCCATCTGCGCTGATTCCATTTGCCTCCATTAGGTCTGTATTGATTGACTGTTTAGTTTAGTTGAGTTTAGTTGAGTTTAGTTTAGTTTAAGTTCGAGATAAAGCACGGAACCAAGCTTCTTGGCCCACCGAGTCTACACCAACCAGCGACCCCCACACACTAACACTACTCTACACAAACCAGGGACAATTTATTCACATTTACACATTCATACCAAGCCAATTAGCCTACAAACCTGTACGTCTGAACACACAAACTCCGTACAGATCAGCACCTGAAGTCAGGATCGAGCCCAGGTCTCTGGCGCTGTAAGGCAGTAGCTCTAGCACTATGCCACTGTGCCACCCGACTGATTGAAAGATATGGAATGTAAACAAACCCTTTGACTCACCAAATCCATGCCAACCATTGATCACCCATTCACAGGAGTTCTATTTTATCCCACTTTCTTGGGAGAGTGGACAAAGATATGGCAAATGGAATAGAGTGTAGCAAAGTGTATGGTCATGCACTTTGGTCGAAGGAATAAAGGCCTCGGCTACTTTCTCAATGGGGAGAGGATTTGAAGATGCAAATGGATGGGATTTATATAGCGCCTTTCTAATACTCAAGGTGCTTAAAGGGCTTGGGAGTGTTGGTGCAGGATTCCCAAGTCCACTAGGGGCACTGCATTGAAGGCCTACAGTCTGTCTGTTTTTTTCCATCTTTTTTTATTTTAGTTTGTCTAACCAGTTTGTTTAGGGGATACGTTAGTTTTTCTATGTGGGGGAGGGGGAAACCATTTCCCAGTCGCTTCCTGGCGGGCATGCGACTATTTCTCCAAGTCACGTCCTCGCCCCCACCTCGCGGCCTACCACTGGATTGGAGCGGCCTTTCCTACCGGAGACCAGGGACCGGACCAGAGCTTCGGCGGCGCGGCACTGGATTCACCGCGGAGCGGGCGATACCTACCTGGATCGCCGTTTGAAGCATTGGACTTGCAGCACCGACATCACGGAGCAGTGGTTCCCGGAGCTCCCAGAGTGGGCGGCGCTGACCGACATCGCGGAGTCCCTGGCGCCCTTTGCCGAGGGCCGCCAGCGTGAATCTCCGCCCAGCGCGGCCTGGGGACTTCGGGAGCTGCGGACTCCGGTGGGAAGTGGCGGCCGTTTTGAAGGTCCAAGCTGCTGAGGTTGGCCTCCTGTTCCGAAGTCGGAGTTCCAACATCCCGGCGAGCGGGCCTGAGCGGCGGGCTGCCCGTAGCGGCGACTGCGGAGGGCTCCGGAGGCCCCAACCACGGGTGAACATCAGAGGAAGAGGACTGACTTTGGTGCCTTCCCTCACAGTGGCAAACTTTGATTCTGCTGTGGGGATGTTTTATGTTTGACTCTATCGTGTGTTGTGTTCTTTATTTTTATTGTATGGCTGTATGGCGATCACATTTCACTGCGCCAAATGAATGTATCTTGTATCTTGTAAAAATTTAACTTGCAGGTTGAGTCAATTTGTAAGGAAGGTAAATGCAGAGCTACCGTTAATTTCAAGGAGACTAGAGTATAAAATCAAGAACGTAATGTTGAGACTTTATAAGGCCACATTTGGAATATTAGGAGCAGTTTTGCATCTCGTATTTGAGAGAGAATGGGTTGGCTTTGCAGACGGTCAAGAGGTGGTGTACGGGAATGATCTGGGGTGATTCGGTTCATGTATGAGGAGTGATTTTGATGGCACTGGGCCTTTACTCACTGCAGTTTAGAAGGATGAGGCACCCTCCTGGATCGAATGGATGTGGAATGGATTTTTCCAGTAATGGGAGAGTCTAACACCAGAGGGCATAGCCTCAGAATAAAAGGAAGTAACTTTTGGATGGAGATGAGGAGGAATTTCTTCAGCATAAATGGTGAACAGTGCACTTCATTGCCACAGATGGCTGTGGAGGTCAAGAGAGTGGTTATTTTTTAAAGCAGAGACTGATATATTCTTGATTAGCCAGGGTGTCAAATATTATGGGCAGAAGGCAGGAGAATGGGGTTTAGAGGGAAAAGTAGACCAGCTATCGAATAGTGGAATATACTCGATGGGCCGAATGGCCTAAATGTGCTCCTAGGCCTCATCCACTCCCTACACACTGGAGGCAATTTACAGAGGTTAGTTAACCTGCTATCCACACAATTCCATCGCTCCTGAATCCCTAACACTGACTATTCCTAACCTGTCCCTGCCTTTTGAAATGTACATAAACCTGTCACTTAGATATTTCTGCAGCTATTTCCCCTACCGCAGATGTAAGAGCCTGAGGTTATTTGGTTTATCCCTGAGGCCCTTCTTAAATAAAGGAACACCATTAACTATTCTCCAGTCATAAGTACCTCAGCTGTGGTTAAGGAATATGAAACATCTGTCAGGTCCCCAGCAGTCAAATCCTGGGATACTATTTCTCAGACTTCATAAGTTCATAAGTTCACAAGTGATAGGAGTAGAATTAGGCCAAACGGCCCATCAAGTCTATTCTGCCTTTCAATCATGGCTGATCTATCTAACCCCAATCATTTGCCTTCTCCCCATAACCCCTGACACCTGCACAAATCAAGAAGCTATCTATCTCTGCCTTAACAATATCCACTGACTTGGCCTCCACAGCCGTCTCTGGCAATGAATTCCACAGATTCACCACCCTCTGACTAAAGAAATTCCTACTCCTCTTCCTAAAGGAACATCCTTTAATTCTAAGGCTATGACATCTGGTCCTGGACTCTCCCACTAGTGGAAACATCCTCTCCACATTTACTCTATCCAAGCCTTTCACTATTCGGTACATTTCAATGAGATTCCCCCTCATCCTAAACTCCAGTGAGTAGAGACCCAGTGCTGCCAAACGCTCATCGTATGTTAAGCCACTCATTCCTCATGTGTCATTCTTACGCAGCATATCAGATCATTAATCTTCAAGATATTCACAGCTTTGTTGGTTGAAACATGTAAGCAGCAGTTGTACAGTTGCACGATGCTTGCATTAGAATTACGACGTAAATCTTAAATCTGTGAGATGTTTCAGTGATGATTCAGTCTGAAGAAGGGTTTTGGCCCGAAATGTTGCCTATTTCCTTCGCTGCATAGATGCTGCTGTACCCGCTGAGTTTCTCCAGCACTTTTGTCTATCAGTGATGTTCATATGTGGTATGTATCTGGTCCAGAACCAAGAGTGCGGCACGGTGGTGAAGCAGTAGAGCCAGAGACCAGGGTTCGATCCTGACTACGGGTGCTGTCTGTACGGAGTTTGTACGTTCTCCCCGTGACCTGCGTGGGTTTTCTCCGAGATCTTTGGTTTCCTCCCACACTCCAAAGACGTACAGGTTTGTCGGTTAATTGGCTTGGTATAAATGTAAAATTGTCCCTAGTGTGTGCAGGATAATGTTAATGTGTGGGTGTCGCGGGTTGGCGCAGACTTGGTGGGCCGAAGGGCCTGGTTTCGTGCTGTATCTCTAAAACTAAAACTAAAACTGAAACTAAAACTAAAAAGAGGGATATGGGCCAAATACAGGCAGGTGGGACTAGTGTAGATGGGGTATGTTGGTCTGTGTGGGCAAGTTGGGCCAAAAGGCCTATTCCCACACTGTATGACTATGACTTTGACTGAGGGGTAATTTCATACAGGTACGCCCAATTTGGGGTAAGAAGAGTTCATTATTGGACAGGAACATGGATAGGAATGGTTTAGAGGGATATGGGCCAAATGCAGGCAGGTGGGACAAGTTTAGATGGGCCATCTTGGCCGGAATGGCTAAATTGGGCCAATGGGCCTGTTTCTGTGCTATATGACTCTAATGGGCCTGTCCCAACTGGGCGATTTTTCAGGTGACTGCCGGCAACTGTGAAGTCGTAGCAGGTCGCTAAAAAAACAGCGACTGGAACAGCGACTGTCAGAGTGGAACACACACACACATACACACATCGCTTCCTTCACCAGCCAGTTATGCAGGCGGGGGACAGGGCAAGCGGGAGGAGCACTGTCTGAGTGAAATTCACACGGTGCAAAGCAAATGTAATACAGACACACACCGCGATGAACAGGAAGGTTGGCGCTGTAATTAAGACGGTGAAAGCACAGTGTACGGGAAGGGTCCTTTTAAAGAGAGGGGGGGGGGGGGATGGGGGAGAAGGGGGGGGGGAGAGAGGGGAGAAGGGGGGGACAGAGTGGAGACAACTTTTTAATAAGCCAGAGATACACGGCTGTGAAGCTTGGCAGACTATTAACATTGCCGGGCAGTTATCTTTGGTTCTGAAACCTACTGTTTACGTTTTTTTCCCCCAATCAGCCAATGAAATTCACCGGCCAGCACCGGCGACAACCTACGACATCCTGACAACCCACTACCACTGCACCTACGGCACGAGAATTCTCGCTACTCTCCATGGCGTAAAAATTCTGGTCGCCACTAACTTTACAACATGTTGAAAAATTAGCGGCGACCAGAATGAAGCCGCCTGCGACTAGTTACGGGAATGCAGGAACGACTCACCACCATGCAGGCGACACCCCGGCAACCTCCAGCGAACATGTGGCGACCTTGTGGTGACCTCATAGTCTCCCGTAGACGCCTAAAAAGACGCATAAGTGGGACAGGCCCATAAGTTTGATTTGAGTATAGGAGCAGGGAGGTTCTACTGCAGTTGTACAGGGTCTTGGTGAGACCACACCTGGAGTATTGCGTACAGTTTTGGTCTCCAAATCTGAGGAAGGACATTATTGCCATAGAGGGAGTACAGAGAAGGTTCACCAGACTGATTCCTGGGATGTCAGGACTGTCTTATGAAGAAAGACTGGATAGACTTGGTTTATACTCTCTAGAATTTAGGAGATTGAGAGGGGATCTTATAGAAACTTACAAAATTCTTAAGGGGTTGGACAGGCTAGATGCAGGAAGATTGCTCCCGATGTTGGGGAAGTCCAGGACAAGGGGTCACAGCTTAAGGATAAGGGGGAAATCCTTTAAAACCGAGATGAGAAGAACTTTTTTCACACAGAGAGTGGTGAATCTCTGGAACTCCCTGCCACAGAGGGTAGTCGAGGCCAGTTCATTGGCTATATTTAAGAGGAAGTTAGATGTGGCCCTTGTGGCTAAAGGGGATCAGAGGGTATGGAGAGAAGGCAGGTACGGGATACTGAGTTGGATGATTAGCCATGATCATATTGAATGGCGGTGCAGGCTCGAAGGGCCGAATGGCCTACTCCTGCACCTAATTTCTATGTTTCTATAAGAGTTCACTATTGACATTCTTGTGACAAACGATAATACTTCATATTTGTTCCAAATGAAGTTATAAAATGAAGATATTTACATTTCAATGATGTGCCCAGAAATACATTGCCTGCGGCATCACATCTGAAAATCAAAAGCAAAATTAATCCAGCAGAGCACAAATCAAATACACAGATCACAGAGAGTATGAATATATGATCAGAAGATCAAAAGACATTGGAGCAGATTTAAGCCATTCGGCCCTTCGAGTCTGCTCTGCCATTCAAACATGGCTGATCTATTTTTTCCTTCTCAACCCCATTCTCCTGCTTTCTCACCATAACCTTTGACACTGTTACTAATCATGAACCTATCAAGCTCCCTTTTAAAAATGCCCATTGACTTAAGGGCCTGTCCCACTTTCACGACCTAATTCACGACCTTTTTTACTCGTGGACATTTTTCATCAGGCTAGAAAAAATGCCCCGACCTACTTGATGCCACGAGTACCTACGACTAACATCGCGGCCTGCTACGACCTAGCTACGAACTCCTACGACCTCGTGACGACCATGCTGCGAGTATGAGTCAAGGGAAAACTCGGCAGAGGTCGTGAATTAGGTCGTGAAGGTGGGACAGGCCCTTTAGCCTCCACACCCATCTGTGGCAATAAATTCAACAAATTCACCACCCTCTGACAAAATAAATGTCTCCTCATTTCCATTCTAAAGGCACATCTTTTTATTCTGAGGCTGTGCTCTCTGGTACTCGACTCTCCCACTGGTGGAAACATCCTCTCCACATCCACTCTATCTTGATCTTTCATAATTCATTGTTATAATGAGATCCCACCTCCACTCTATCTAGGCCTTTCATTATTTTGTAGGTTTCATTGAGATGATATTCTCTGAAACAACTTTATTGATAAATTTACATTTTGCTAATATTATGAAGTTTGGTAAGAGACCTCCCAATATTGTGACTGCTATGTGCTTGAGAGAAATTAGGTGCTGATTGGAATCTGGTGTGGATAAAGCCTCAAGTGAGTCCCCCCTTAGTGAAAGGGAAGAGAAAAATATGTTTCCGAGAATCCTGCTGGATTTAACCAAAGGGGAAGAGGAGTTCTGAACCGAAACGTCACCTATCCCTTTTCTCCAGAGATGCTGCCTGACCCACTGAGTTACTCCAGCATTTTGTGTCTATCTTCTAACCAGGCACAGTTCTGGCACTGCCTGCCTCTGGCTGGGGCAGTCTGTTGCTCAACTATCATAACTTTGGTTTATCGCATCCTTTATAGGTTGTATATTATGAAGAATGAGGATAGCTGTTAATGGAATAATCTTTTGCGAAAACACTCAAACAACTCTCGTTGAGTTTTCATATCTTTTATTCATTGTTCTTTATCTCTCTACATCATCGTCTGCATCTCTCGTTTCCCTTCTCCCTAACCAGTCTGAAGAAGGGTCTCGACCCGAAACGTCACCCATTCCTTCTCTCCAGAGATGCTGCCTGTCCTGCTGAGTTACTCCAGCCTTGTGTGTCTATCTTTGGTTTAAACCAGCATCTGCAGTTCCTTCCTACACAGTTGAGGTTGAAATCTGCTTTCTACTGGCAAGTTTACCTACTGTTCTGAATGTTTAATAAATGCGGATTCTCACAAACAGCGGGGTCTGATGCCACAAACCTTTATCACTAAGGAAATGCTTGAGGCTTTATCCAGTCTCTCCTTTTCTGCTGATATCCACTATCAACCAGCATCTTTGATTTTATACGTGTGCCTGATTTAAAATTTATGTGTGCATGGTACCAAAACGTTTCCTTGCCAGAATCTATTAACCTTTAGAAGTTTCTTGCGAGATAAGGCTTCATTGTCAATCATGGCACTGTTGGTACAGTCTGCATCTTAAAAAGATCAGTCACAGCGCATCTGATTCATTATGTATGATGCATGCACTGTGTAGACACTCGGTCTCTCGGGCAATGGTGCATATGCAGCAAATATACTACGATTTGATCCCTTTTGGCACAGAGCAACTGATAGTTGCAGTTCTACAGGTTTCAGGGCGTATGAACTATGAGCTGTTTTAATCAATAACACCATTCAATATTTCTGAAAGACACTATGATGGAACTCCTTGTAAAGCATTAGGCCTGGCAAAGCAACTCTTCCTGTTTTTCTTTCTGTCTCCTTTACATAGATACTTAGTTGCTTTACATTTACAAGATCTCCCCCATCCTCCGATCCTCTGCAGAATGTATTGAGGAACTGACCTGATGTTGTTGGTCTGGGTCGGAATAAGCACATTTTAAAGGTAATACATGCATTTTATGATTTTTCAAAATAACACACTTGCAAACCTGATTTACGTCGTGTATTTCAGTAATATCTCACTCAAATAAAATGCCCGTTCAATAGTTTAAATGTGTATATTTACACGTTTTTGAATTACGCGCTGCCTTTCAATGAAACTTGAAAAAAAACACAAAGTGCTGGAGTAACTCACTGGGTCAAGCAGTCCGAAGAAGGGTCCTGATCCAAAACGTTGTCTACCTAATCCCTCCACAGATGCTGCCGCGATCTGCTGAGTTACTCCAGCACTGTGTGTTTTTATCCCTTTTCTCCAGAGATGCTGCCTGATCCATTGAGTTATCCAGCACTTTGTGTCTAGATGTGGTTTGCGGGATTTAATACACGGACTAATAATGGGCCTAATGTCAAGTTGACGGCAGTCGCCTGAAAAACCGGCAACTGGAATGGTGACTGTTAAGCCCCTGTCCCACTTAGGAAACCTGAACGGAAACCTCTGGAGACTTTGCGCCCCACCCAAGGTTTCCGTGCGGTTCCCGGAGGTTCCTGGAGGTTTTTGTCAGTCTCCCTACCTGCTTCCACTACCTGCAACCTTTGGCAACCACCTGCAACCTCCGGGAATCGCACGGAAACCTTGGGTGGGGCGCAAAGTCTCCAGAGGTTTCCATTCAGGTTTCCTAAGTGGGACAGGGGCATTAGAGTGGAACACACACACACACAAGCACATCGCAAAGGCGGGGGGACAGGGCAAGCGAAGGGAGCACTGTCTGAAATTCACACGGTGCAAAGCCAAGGTGATACAGACACACACCGCGATGAACAGGAAGGTTGGCGCTGTAATTAAGACGGCTAAAGCACAGTGTAGGGCAAGTCTTTCAAAAGAAGGGGGGGGGGAGAAGGAGGGAGAAGGAGGGAGAAGGAGTGGAGACAACTTTTAAGAAGCCAGAGAAACTCGGCTGTGAAGCTCGGCGGACATTTAACATTACAAGTCGGTTATCCTTGGTTCTGAAAACTACTGCTAACATTTTCTTTCCCCCATGAGCCAATGAAATGCACTGGCTACAACCTACAAGAACCTATGAGAGCCTTCAACCACCTGGCAACCCACTAGGACCTCCTGGCGACCCACCTACGGCACGAGAATTCTCGCTACTCTCCATGGCGGCTTCATTCTAGTCGCCGCTAATTTTTCAACGTGTTGAAAAATTTGCGGCGACCATAATGAGGCCGCGACTAGTTCCCAGAATGCGGGAACTCCTCACGACCATGAAGGCAACTCCCCGGCAACCTCCCGCGAACATGTGGTGACCATGTGGCGACTGCTCCTGCAGTCGCACAAAAAGACGCCTCAGTAGAACAGGCCCATAAGGTTTCATTTCCTTGCCTTCCCCCTGTCAGTGCCTTATCTCTCTCGGCCTATTGTGGTTGAACTGATCTAACAAGAAACAGAATGACGAAGGTAACAGCGTTGGTTACCTTGCTGTTTGTAAACGGTAATCTATTTGTGGTATCTGCCAGTTAATCCTTATTTGTTGGCTACAAAAGGAAAATGTTGCCTCAAGTGCTGCTCTGTGTTTGGAATATCAAATCACCAGCTGAATGTTTTTGCTCATTCCAGCCATGTACCAGTCCACATTGTTATCTAACAAAGAAAAGTCAGCAGCTGACAGAGATAGGTATCATAAATCATGAAATAAAGCATGTCAATAAAACACTACACTTGCCTTTAAAATGGAAGGATAAATATTCATGTACACTTTTTTGATCCATTCCGGCAACATTAGAATTCATGGGCATGACCACATTTGCTGCTTCGAATTGGATGAAAATTAGGAATGCTGCTGTTTTGCAGTAAAAACAATATCTGCTTTTAGGTGGACGCCAAATGCTGGAGTAACTCAGCGGGACAGGCAGCATCTCTTGAGAGAAGCAACGGGCATCCTCTATCTGATTTTAGTATTGGCATTGATGAGATTTTGTTTTCCTCTTGTTTTATTTTGGGTTTTGAAATCCATGGAAATCCATTAGCAAACCACAATCATAGATCCAGTTATTGACATGAAATGCTGGAGTAACTCAGCGGGACAGGCAGCATCTCTGGAGAGAAGGAACGGGTGACGTTTCGGGTGGAGACCTTTCTTCAGACTGTGTCAGGGTAGAGGGAGGCAAAGCGATATGGAACGGTAAGGTGTGAAAACACCGATCACAGGGGACGATGATTGAGGAAAATGTTGAATGGTTCATTGTTAGCTGAAGGTAAGGTGACAACGAGGCATACAATCTGTTAAAATTTAATGAGGAACACAGAGAAACTAGCTAGAGAACTAGGATGGGGAGGGACGGAGAGAGGGAAAGCGAGGGTTACTTGAAGTTAGATAAACCAATATTCATACCACTGGGAAGCAAGCTGCCTGGGCAAAATATCAGGTGCTGTTCCTCCAATTTTCTTTGGATGTCAATCTGATATTAGATCCAGTTCTGAACTCACAAGCCAAAACGATGTTGCAGCCGGTAGAGCTGCTGCCTCACAGCGGCAGAGCCCCGGGTTTGATCCTGACTTCAGGTGCTGTCTCTGTGGAGTTTGCACGTTCTCCCTGTGACAGTGAGGTGCTCCGGTTTCCTCCCACATCCAAAGACGTGCAGGTTTGTAGGTTCTTTGGCCTCTGTACATTATAACCATATAACCATATAACAATTACAGCACGGAAACAGGCCATCTCGACCCTTCTAGTCCGTGCCGAACACGTATTCTCCCCTACTCCCATCTACCTGCACTCAGATCATAACCCTCCATTCCTTTCCCGTCCATATAACTATCCAATTTATTTTTAAATGATAAAAACGAACCTGCCTCCACCACCTTCCCTGGAAGCTCATTCCACACAGCCACCACTCTCTGAGTAAAGAAGTTCCCCCTCATGTTACCCGTAAACTTCTGTCCCTTAATTCTCAAGTCATGTCCCCTTGTTTGAATCTTCCCTACTCTCAGTGGGAAAAGCTTATCCACGTCAACTCTGTCTATCCCTCTCATAATTTTAAAGACCTCTATCAAGTCCCCCCTTAACCTTCTGCGCTCCAAAGAATAAAGCCCTAACTTGTTCAACCTTTCTCTGTAACTTAGTTGCTGAAACCCAGGCAACATTCTAGTAAATCTCCTCTGTACGCTCTCTATTTTGTTGACATCCTTCCTATAATTAGGCGACCAAAATTGTACCCCATACTCCAGAATTGGCCTCACCAATGCCTTGTACAATTTTAACATTACATCCCAACTTCTATACTCAATGCTCTTATAAAGGCCAGCACACCAAAAGCTTTCTTTACCACCCTATCACCAAGGGTGTCGGGCAGAACAGTATGGGTGATCATTAGACAGTATGGGTGATCATTGGTTGGCATGGACTCAGTGGGCCGAATGGCCTATTTCCATGCTGTATCTCTAAACTGAACAAAACGAAACCAACCTGGTGTATTTGGCCTGGAGGTAGGGAGGTTGAGGTGACCTGATGACAGTGAATGAAATCACCAGAAAGATAATAGAATAGAAAGTATAAATCATTTTCCCCTGGTGTGTAGGGAATGGATGCAAAAAGTGGAATAACATAGAATTAGCGTGAATGAATGATCGATGATTGGTGAGGACTCGGTCGACCGAAAAGCTTGTTTCCGTGCTGTATCTTTCAATCAATCAATTTGCATCGTGCAGTTAAACCAACTGGAATTAGATTGCTGCATCATTTCTCTGTACCTTTATTGCAATCTTAGTTTAATTAAGTTTAGAGACACAGCGCAACAGTAAGTAAGTAAGTTTATTGGCCAAGTATTCACATACAAGGAATTTGCCTTGGTGCTCCGCCCACAAGTAACAACATGACATACAGTGACAGTTACGAATGACTCAGAAAACACTAAACATTAATAATAATAAAACATTAATGATAAAAACACCATTGATCAAGGTTGTGAACCAACAAAATACCAGATCAAAGGGAGGCTACAGATTTTTGGCTGTTGAGTAGAGCAACTACTCGTGGATAAAAACTGTTTTTATGTCTGGCTGTGGCAGCTTTGACAGTCCGGAGTCGCCTTCCAGAGGGATGTGATTCAAAGAGTTTGTGGCCAGGGTGAGAGGGGTCAGAGATGATCTTGCCCGCTCGATGACAGGCCCTTCGGCCCACCGAGTCCGCACCGACCAGCGATCCCCTCACACTAACATTACCCTACACACACTAGGGGCAATTTTTACATGTATACAAAGCCAATTAACCTACAAAGTTATACATCTTTGGAGTGTGGGAGGAAACTGAAGAGTGTGGGAGAAATCCCACGTGGTCAAGGGGAGAACATATAATCTCTTTACAGACAGCACCCGTAGTCGGGATCGAACCTGGGTCTCTGGCACTGTAAGCGCTGTATGACAGCAAATCTACCGATGCACCACCATGCCGCCCCTACTTCAGCCGGTACTTGCAGCTGCACAATGCCCACACATGCGGCTGCACTAGGACTTGTGCCTTCACCCTCTCTCCCCACCCTGCCATGCAGAACAATTGGACTCCATGCACCCACTCATATAGAATCATAGAGTCTTACAGCGTGGAGACAGGTCCCTTGGCCCAACCTGCCCACACCGGCCAACATGTCCCATCTACACTAGTCCCACCTGCCTGCATTAGGCCCATATCCCTCCAAACCTGTCCTATCCATGTACCTGTGTAAATGTTTCTGAAACATTGCGATAGTCCCAGCCTCAACTACCTCCTCTGGCAGCTTGTTCCATATACACCCACCACCCTTTGTGTGAAAAAGTTACCCCTCAGCTTCCTATTAAATCTTTCCCCCCCTCACCTTAAACCCATGTCCTCTGGTTCTCGATCCCCCTGCACTGGGCAAGAGACTCTGTGCGTCTACCCGATCTATTTCTCTCATAATTTTGGACACTCGAATATACACAAGTCCCAGGTGACATCGATCTATATTTTTGATAGTTCAGTGTGGTCTATGAAGATCTGGCTTCTGTTTGCATGTTCTAGTATCGGGCCAGAGACCCCGACAAGATAATCTCTTGGGTCGAAGATAGACACAAAAAGCTGGAGTAAATCAGAGGGTTGGTCAGCATCTCTGGATAAAAGGAATAGATCAATCCATTGGTCATAAGATGATCCTGACGTTGATTAATAACAATACCCACTCAATAATATTTTCAATTTCCTTCATCTTTTATTTTATATATTTTTTAATTTATGCCTGTACATAATAAGACTGAGATATATTTTATTATAGGCCTCTCCTGTTCAAAAAAAAATGTTAGCACTGTTTGGACTACATTAAGACACAAAATGCTTGAGTAACTCAGCGGGTCCGACAGCATCTCTGGCGACGTTTAGGGTTGAGACTCTTCTTCAGACTAAGAGTCAGGGGAGAGGGAAATGAGAGATACATATGGTGACGTAGAGATATGGAACAAATGAATGAAAGATGTGCAAACAAGTAGCAATGATAAAGGAAACCGGTCATTGTTAGATGAGGGCTAGATGAAAATGAGTTGCAGACAATGAAACTCAGCAGGGCGACATTGATACTAGTACAACGACTAGGGTGGGGGAGGGACGGACAGAATGGCCTGTTTCCTTCATACATCCTACTCCTGTTGTTTGGCCATGTTCATTCCACCAGCCTCTGGCAGGAGATTGCTGAGGTAAAGGTGAGTGAGACTAGGTCATTAAAATAGTCTACTGGAGAAACTAGGTTGCATTTACCTGTGAAACATTTGAATTTGCTGCAAGTTATGTTGGTTTGGGTTTTGATGTGATGATGATTTTTAATTAAATGCGTGGCGTAGTCGTTGTAACTCAGCTGGAAATGATTAACTGTCTGGTTTGCAAACATATATTAAAGCAGTGTTTAAGAAGGAACTGCAGATGCTGGAAAAATCAAAGATAGACACAAATGCTGGAGCAACTCAGCGGGTGAGGCAGCATCTATGGAGAGAAGGAATAGGCGACGTTTCGGGTCGAGACCCTTCTTCAGACTGATGTCGGGGGGTGGGAAAAGAAAGGAAGAGGCGGAGACAGTAGGCTTGTGGGAGAGCTGGGAAGGAGGAGGGGAAGGAGGGCGAATTAAAGCTGAATCCATTCACTTTTCAGAGATATTCACGGCAATGGATTTTGAATGGGCTAATTTGGAACAGAAACGAACAAAAATAATATCTTTGTTTGATGACGCTAAATTAGGAGGTACAGCACACACGGACATTGGATGGATGAGATTTTTAGAGGACATGGGTACAATTTGTGCAGTATTCATCAAATGCAAGTTCACTTTCATGCAGAGAAATGTCAAATAGCACATTAAAGCAAATTGCAGTGGAAGGAAGACTAACCTAAATGGTAACAGAGTGAAGCATCACTAACATCAAAGGTGGAATGCATTCATCTTTAAAGCTAAGAGTGGAGGAAGGGAGAACCATGAAAAGACTAGTGGGAATGAAGTGCCTGTACACGTACAAAGACATTGAATGAAAAGGCGAGGACAATTTGTTGCGAACATTGACTGGCCTTTAGTAGATGCATTGTATGCACATTTGGAAATGGCATCCTTGAAATAACACAGTGGCACGGGCGGCACGGTGGCGCATGGGGTAGAGTTGCTGCATTCCAGCGCTTACAGCGGCAGAGACCCGGATACGGGTGCTTTCTGTACGGAGTTTGTACGTTCTCCCCGTGACTGCGTGTGTTTTCTCCGAGATCTTCCGTTTCCTCCCACGCTCTAAAGACGTACAGGTTTGTTGGTTAATTGGCTTGGTCTAAATGTAAATTATCCCCAGTGTGTGTAGTACAGTGTTCATGTGCGGGGATGGCTGGTCGGCGCGGACTTGGTGGGCCGAAGGGCCTGTTCCCACGCTGTATCTCTAAACTAAATAAACTAAACAATAGATTAATGGACCTGCGAACACACACAATCCTACATTTGCAGCCAAACCATGCCCACAGTCACACCCATACCTGACGTACTTTGCATGTTACCTATTGACCCACAATAGGCACCTGCGACGCATGTGAATGCAATATTTTTCTGCTGCTTGCATTTATCCTGCTCTTGCCTATCTCCTGCCTCAAGAGGTAGCAAGCCATTGATATCTCATTTGAGTCAAGGACTGTTCTCCCTTAGAGATTCCCAGAAGATTCATGTTCCATGCAATGGTGTGTTATTGTCACACGTGCAAATGCACAGTGAAATTTTTTTTTTTTCCAACCAATTTAGTAAAGTGTTGCCATAACTAATCACAACCGGTTAGCAAAAGTGCACAGAAATAATCCACTGAGACCACACGCATGAGGCATCAGGTTTAGACGCCATTCCAACATCCAGTCTGGTCTGCACTCTAGGCCTTCTGGAGCGGAGCCCAATCCAGGCGAGCCCCAGGCTGCTGCAGGGCCTAGAGTCATAGAGTGGTACAGCGTTGAAGCAGGCCCTTCGGCCCAACTTGCCCACACCAGCCAACGTGTCCCAAGTACACTAGTCCCACCTGCCTGCATTTGACCCAGAACCCTCCAAACCTGTGCTATCCATGTAGCTGTCTAAATGTTTCTTAAATGTTGGGATAGTCCTTGCCTCAACGACCTCCTCTGGCAGCTTGTTCCATACACCCGCCACCCTTTGTGTGGAAGAAGTTGCTCCTCAGATTCCTATTAAATCTTTTTCCCTTCACCTTAAACCTATGTCCTCTGTTGCCTTTGGCCCGATCGTCCAGCAAACAGACTTCCCTCTCCTCGCATGTCCACATTTGCGGAAGGCAAGACCCCGGATAATTCTCCCACCGGCCTTGCTCCTCGTGTCCGTTGTCCCTGGCCCCATCCTCTCCCATCCCGGGTCTTCAGGTTTGGTAAACAGCTCCCTCTGGATCTCCACCAGCTCTTCAAATCAAGGCCTCAGTGTTTGCTGTTGAACCACAGAAAAAAACAGGCTCATTCATTTTCCCTTCTATTGCCCTCATGAATAAACAACTGCAGGGAGAGACCAAGAAAGCCGCAAGAGACATTGGGCTGTTTTTTTCGCCACTTTCCTGAGCTGTGGGACACTCATTCTAATACCGCAGATCCTGTCCTGCTGAGATCAACTAACAGTACTAATGACAAACATGTAATCCTGAAGTTGCTAGCTCAGCATGACATTGGGTAATGCATCTTAAAATTATAATTAATGACACCTTTGGGTGAAGACGTGTGGAATAATCATTAAGGATTTTTGACGACTGATATTAATATTCTCTCTTGATATTGCACTCACAGTTAATTTAAATACAAGCTGTTCATTATAGGGGCAAACAGCTCTGTGAACATTGGTGCAGAAGTGTTAGGCATGTGAATATAACATTACTAAGTCTGTCATTTTAACAGAGATTTTAATCAGTTTGCTTTCCACGTAATATTATCAAGATCTATGTCAAATTACAGGTTTTTATTACAAGTCTATCAAATGCTGTTATTTAATCCATCATTTCTCTTTGAACTGCGGAAAAAATCTGTTTATAATGATGATCAAGTTATGTGGCAGACACAAAAGCAACCAGTTGTCATGTCTATCCAAAAGAACTAATTTAAACTTTTGTTTCAGTCATGTAACTAAAGTTTGAGGCTAATTATCCACTGGACAAGATTGTTAAAACTGCATTGATGTTGGGCCGTTTGTTCTATTCATGGCGACTACATATATTAATGCTGTTGCCAACAAAAGATCTCTGCATGGTTTACCTGATAAAATATCACTTTAGCACGGCCCATGTGAGGCTGAAAGCTTATCACTCAAGGATAATAATGGTGATAAGCTTGGAGATGCCTGCACATTTCTGAGCAATGTCTCAATGGTTTGTCATTGCAGCAAGTCTTATAAGGTGCGGCACGTAACGCGGTTCCTAAAATGAATCAGAAGTGATGAAGTGCAACAATCGTGCATCTTAGCATAAGTTTCCAGTCAGTATGAGAATGATTTTCACTAATAGCATTATGCAATTTGTTTGAGCAGAAAAACCCTTCCCTTTTACCAAGTGTATCTTCTAAAGGCTCACTCCCGCACTGGTTTAATTTAGAGGAAACAGGCCCTTCGGCCCACCCAAGTCGGCACCGACCAGCGATCCCGGTACAATAGCACTATCCTACACACACCAGGGACGATTTACAATCTTTACCGAAGTCGATTGACCTACAAACCTGCAGGTCTCTGGACTGTGGGAGGAAACCTGAGCACCCGGTGAAAACCCACACGGTCACTGGGAGAACCTACAAACTCTGTACAGACAGCACCCGTAGTCAGGATCAAACCTGGGTCTCTGGCACTGTCAGGCAGCAACTCTACCTCTGCGGCTCCATGCCTCCCTTATCTTTGCTGACCTTTCAGTCCTGGGTCTCCTCCATTGCCAGACGCAAACTGGAGGAACAGCATCTCCTATTTTGCCCGGGAAGCTTACAACCCAGCGGTATGAACATTGAATGCTCTCATTTTAGATAATTTCTACCAATACTCCCATGTGTAGGCGGCGCGGCTCTCGCCAGCAGCGGCCTCTGCAGTCCGTCTGCGTTTTTATTATTTTATGTCTATGTTTTAATGTAGTTTTTGTTATTTTTGTTGGGGTATGTGTGTGGGGGGGTGGGGGTGGTGTGGGGGGGGAGGGGGAAACTTTTAAATCTCTCCCTGCACGGGAGACCCGACCTTTTCTTTGTCGGGTCTCCGTTGTCGTTGGGGCTGCAACGAGGAGCGGCCTCCAACAGGAAAACCGGGGACTCCAGTGCCGACACTCACCTCACCGTCGCGGAGCTGGCCGAGTCCAGAGCGGGTGGAGCTGTGGTGGACGCTGCTGCGACCCGACCCCCGGAGATTCGGTGGCTGCAACTGCGGGTTTGGCGGACGGCGGCACCGGGAGCCCGCGGGTCCCTGGAGGGAGACCGCTTTTCGGGGCTTCCGCAGCGGCGACTTCTCCCGCCCGAGTTGCGGGGTTGAAGAGCTCCTGGAGCGGGGCCTTACACCATCGCCCCGCGCGGCTTGGAATGGCGGCGGGTCTCTACGAGCGCGCGCCGGGGGCTCTAACACCAAGACCCGGTGTGCGACCTTGCATCACCCGGCGTGGCTTTAATGGCCATGGGACAATTCGCCATCGCCCGCCGGGGGCTTTGACTTTGACTCTGACATGGGGGGGGAGAGTGCAGTGGAGAGAGAAGTTTTTTTGGCCTTCCATCACAGCAATGTGATGGATGTTTATGTAAAATATGTTGTGTCTTGGGTCTATTTGTTTGTAATGTATGGCTGCAGAAACGGCATTTCGTTTGGACCTCAAGGGGTCCAAATGACAATAAATTGAATTGTATTGTATTGTATTGTATTGTATTGTATCCCCACCTTCCCCTCGTTCTCCCACCCCCTTGCCCCCCTTCCACCACTAAACGTCGGTCAACTAGTTCCACAGTTCTCAACGATGTATCCCTCTTGGAATTACACTGTCCTTACCCAACAATAGGCCTATCGGGAAAACTCCCACCCTGAGGTCATCTGCTGCTGGCCCTGATTTGTCCTGGTCTTTGCTTGCTTCCAGTCTCCCCACCCCCCCCCCCCCCCCCCCCCCCCCCCCCCCCACCCCAACCCTCAAAATCAGTCTGAAGAAGGGTCCCGACCCGAAACGTCACCTATCCATTTTCTCCAGAGATGCTGCCTGGCCCATTGGGTTACTCCAGCATTTTGTGCCTTATTTAATTCTATTTCATCAGACGTTGAAACTAGAGTCGTCCCATTGTATTTTGACCACATAGATTGCATATGATCTGCAGTTACAGCACTATAGCTTCCTGCAGTTCAATTTCACAGATGGGACATCAATGAAACAATATTTACTTTTCCAAAAAGGACAGTGGTGGTTAATTATGTAATATTTGCAAGTCTATCTCCGGTGTAAACCAGGATCCGCAGTTCCTTCCTACACATTTTGTCTGCAAATGAATGGGGCAGATGCCAAACCATATAAATAACAGATACCAGATAGGCGGAGTATTTTACACAGAAAATCCAGCTCAGAGGATCTAAGTTAGCATAGCTTGGTGCTTGACTCCAAGATTTTAGGCTTGAGATACAGGCCTTTTGGCCCACTGAGTCCGCACCGATCCACTGCACCGACACAATCCTACACACTAGGGACAATTTCCGATTTTTACCAAAGCCAATTAACCTACAAACCTGTACATCTTTAGAGTGAGGGAGGAAACTGGAGCACTCAGAGAAAACCCACTCGGTCACACGGAGAACATGCAGACAAACTCTGTAGTCAGAATCCAACCTGGGTCTCTGGCGCTGTTAGACAGCAACTCTACCGCTGTGCCACTGTGCCCCCCCCCCCCACCCCCCCACCACCAGATTTTGTTTTTCACCGGCCAAGATCTTCTTCTTATCGAGTCCACACACAAGATTAGAAGTTGTTCAGCCAGAGCTGAACACACTTCTCGGCATCTGCATACAATGGTTTCTGTCTTGTCGCTTCTTGTGCTTGGTGGGGGAAAGATTGGTGGAAACAGGGCCGCGACGTGAACGCTCTTTCCTGGACCCACAGACTTGTGAATCTGTGGCATTCCACTGGAGGCCAATTCACTGGATGTTTTCAAGAGAGAGTTAGATATAGCTCTTAGGGCTTAAGGAATCAAGGGATATGGGGGAAAAGCAGGAACTGGGTACTGATTTTGGATGATCAGCCATGATCATATTGAATGGCGGTGCTGGCTCGAAGGGCTGAATGGCCTACTCCTGCACCTATTTTTCTCTGTGGTTTTTGTTCTTTGTTTCTAATCGGTACACCATCCATCAGTCTGGAATATCCGCCCGTCTGACACCACAAGAACTCTGAACATGCCACATTATCAGCGTTTCACTGCTGCCGGCATTTAATTTCTTTGGCCACGGAGGGAAGATCAGTCAAGATGTTAGCTCTTGATTCGTTATCCAGTTAGGGGCGATGAAAAACTGCACGAATTGCAGGAGAATTCAGCTGTATTGCCTTCCACCGTCTGTGTGACCAGGATCATAAGGAAGAGAAGAGGAATAATTGGAAATGCAGCTCAGGCTGATGTCCACCAAGTAACTTGGAAGCTGTCATTCGGTAGGTGGATGTTATTAGTGTCAATCTTTAAGGTACTGGATTACTGGTTATAAATAAACTAACAAACTACTTTAACAAATGAAAGAGCCTACTGTCAGACAGGAAGCTTCTCAACGGAGACAGATATTCTGGCATCTTCTCCCTAGACATTTCTTGCAGTGCATATTCACTGTTGGCCCCATAGTATGTGAAGGAAGGAACTGCAGGTGCTGGTTCACACCGACAATAGACACAAGACGCTGGAGTAACTCAGCGGGTCGGGCAGCATCTCTAGAGAAAAAGTATAGGTAATGTTTTGGGACATCGCCTATTGATCTACAAATGATCTTCGCTGAAGAAGGGTCTTGACCCGAAACGTCACCTGTTCCTTTTCTCCAGTGATGCTGCCTGATCCGCTGAGTTACTCCATAGAGGCTGCGTACTATGATCTTTAATGGAGTTTATGACCTTTAATGGAGTTCATGACCTTTAATGTTCATGACCTTAAATGGAGTTCATGACCTTTAGTGGAGTTCATGACCTTTGATGGAGTTCCTGACCTTTAATGGAGTTCATGACCTTTAATGAAGTTCATTGAGTCATAAAATGTGGAAACTGGCCTCTCAGCCCAACTTGCCCGCGCCGACCAACATGCCCCATCTGCACCAGTCCCACCTACCTGCGTTTGGCCCATATCCCTCTAAACCTGTCTAAATGCTATATATCCAAAAAAACATGAGCCGCATATGTTACAATAAATAATCAAAAAGGTAAAAATGGATTAGGTCAACAAATATGAAAGAATTACCACCTTCCAGGAATATAGTGATGATTGACTCATATGAAGTGGAAGAGAAAATTATAATATATTTTACAATATACTTATTCTTTGATCTCACCAAGGACTTCAGGCTTTTTGAACTAGTGACGTGTTTATCAGTTTATTAAATCTTTGTTTATAATTTATTAACTATGTGTATTATTTATAGGCCAATGAAGCTGCTGCAAGTAAAGGGCCTGTCCCACTTAAGCAATTTTTTATGCGACTGCAGGCCACTAGGCTGTCGCCACATGGTCGCCGGGGTGATGCCTGTATGGTCGTGAGTTGTCTCCTCAGTCGCCCAAAGAGTCGTAGCATCTTTCTGGTCACCATTGGATGTTCAACATGTTGAAAATGTTTTGGAGACAGTCGGCGACAGTGGGTTTGATGCCAATGAGCGTAGCTTGACTTCTCCTGACGTAGGTGCTGTCGTAGTTGTCGCCAGGTTAACGTAGGTTGTCGCCAAGTGACGTAGGTTGTCGCCGGTGCTGACTTCGTTTTTTTTGTTTGTTAAAGTAATGATTCTATTTCAAGCTCTAATGTCGAAGGGGGGTCCTGTCGCTGTTTTTTTCAGCGACCTGCTACGACTATAACAGTCGTTGGCAGTTGCCTAAAAATCGCCTCAGTGGGACAGGCCCATTAGAATTTCATTGTTCCATTGTTGGTACATATGACAATTAAGCACTCATGACGATATCACACCTCAAATGGTATACTTCAACTGTATACGCATGTATACAAGGGGCTGCATGGTAGCGCAGCATTAGAGTTGCTGCCTTACAATGCTACCAGCGCCAGAGATCCGGATTCGTTCCTAGCTACAGTTCTGGCTTGTCTACACGGAGTTTGTACGTTCTCCCCGTGACCTGCGTGGGTTTTCTCAGAGAACTTTGATTTCCTCCCACACTCCAAAGACGTACAGGTTTGTACATTAATTGGTTTGGTATAAATGTAAATATTATCCCTAATTCAGGATAGTGTCCAGGGATTGCAGACTCGGCGGGGCCGAAGGGACTGTTTCCGCACTGTATTTCTAAAACAAAACTATTAAGAGGGGGAAAAGAATTGAGGAAGAAAATTGCAGGTAGCCATATTGCTGCAGATTTAGAATCTGCCTTCATCTATTGTGGCAATGTAACTGCCTCAAAGTATGGTCCTTCCTCAAGCTTTGATTTTGAACTTGTGCAAGGCACGAGTGGAATATTATATGAGAAAATCAATGTCACTTTTACCTGAACAACATCAGCAGCAAGCCATCAAAATAACTAGGCCATTTTCAACCATTTTCAGATGTGTGTGAAAGCAGACTATTATCTAAATGGTGGCCGACTAGGAAAAGGGGAGATGCAGCGAGACCTGGGTGTCATGGCACACCAGTCATTGAAAGTGGGCATGCAGGTGCAGCAGGCAGTGAAGAAAGCGAATGGTATGTTAGCTTTCATAGCAAAAGGATTTGAGTATAGGAGCAGGGAGGTTCTACTGCAGTTGTACAGGGTCTTGGTGAGACCACACCTGGAGTATTGTGTACAGTTTTGGTCTCCAAATCTGAGGAAGGACATTATTGCCATAGAGGGAGTGCAGAGAAGGTTCACCAGACTGATTCCTGGGATGTCAGGACTGTCTTATGAAGAAAGACTGGATAGACTTGGTTTATACTCTCTAGAATTTAGGAGATTGAGAGGGGATCTTATAGAAACTTACAAAATTCTTAAGGGGTTGGACAGGCTAGATGCAGGAAGATTGCTCCCGATGTTGGGGAAGTCCAGGACAAGGGGTCACAGCTTAAGGATAAGGGGGAAATCCTTTAAAACCGAGATGAGAAGAACTTTTTTCACACAGAGAGTGGTGAATCTCTGGAACTCTCTGCCACAGAGGGTAGTCGAGGCCAGTTCATTGGCTATATTTAAGAGGGAGTTAGATGTGGCCCTTGTGGCTAAGGGGATCAGAGGGTATGGAGAGAAGGCAGGTACGGGATACTGAGTTGGATGATCAGCCATGATCATATTGAATGGCGGTGCAGGCTCGAAGGGCCGAATGGCCTACTCCTGCACCTAATTTCTATGTTTCTATGTTTCTATACAATTTACATTCATAACATCTGCCCTGTGTATTCTGGACTGTTTCATTATTCCTCCCTTCATGCATTTGTGCAAATATCGCTGTGCCTTCAATCAGTCACGGCAATGTGATGATCATTAGCTTGTATTTGCCTCCAAATGGCTGCGTTTATATGAGAAATGCAGAAAATTAAAGGCAACCAGGGTGACGTTTTAATTACTAAGAGACAGTGCATTATCTTGGAACACATATCTTTGTGTGGATACCGTGGGTATCATTGTAATATCTACGAATTTTTCAGAAATTTAAAAAAGCGATGTAATCTACAGACGCACACATAATAACTGGCTGTTAGAATATCCATAACTATGAAGCAGCAAGACAAAAATTAATGATTCTCCGCATGCTGCTGTGTGCTGTGCTGGCTAATTTTGCTCTTATCAGCATTTGGAGTGCTCTAATTGGTCTCCAGACCAGTGAATAAGGGACAACGTGTCACTTATGTGTCCATTCATTACTCGGGAGCTTGCACAGTGATCGTCAGCGAGCAATTCAGCGAGAAAGGAAGGCTAAATGAATGCCACCCTCGTGAAGATAGTCACAAAACAGCTGGAGTAACTCAACGGGTCAGGCAGCATCTCTGGAGAAAAGGAATAGGGGGCTTTTATCGGGTCGAGACCCTTCTTCAGACTGAGAGTCAGGGGAAAGGGGAACGAGAGGTTAGAGGCGGTGATGTAGAGAGAGAGAGAATGCAGAAAAGTAACAAGGACAAAGGGAACAGGCCATTGTTAGCTTTGAGCAATATGTCTTGTTTCCCTTTCCCCTGACTCTTTGTCTGAAGAAGGGTCTCGACCTGTAACAATAGACAATAGGTGCAGGAGTAGGCCATTCGACCCTTCGAGCCAGCACCGCCATTCGTTGTGGTCATGGCTGATCATCCACAATCAGTACCCCGTTCCTGCCTTCTCCCCATATCCCCTGACTCCGCTATCTAACGTCACCAATTCGTTTCTCCAGCTCTGAACCGCTGAGTTGGTGAATGGGTGAGAGGCTGCGCAAGTCTGTCCACACTCCAGGCTGGTAGCAAACGGCACTTCAAACCGACCGCTGCTGCGTGTCACCCGGTTATCCCAGGCCAACCAGCGAGACTCTGCGTTAGGGGGCCATTATATTTAGGCGGGATTCAGATTTGGATGCGTTCAGTCATAATCCCGCGAGTGGTGGCTTCACACCATTGTCTTCTCAGCCAAGTATATACACCAAATATCCAAACATTAGACAATAGACAATAGGTGCAGGAGTAGGCCATTCGGCCCTTCAAGCCAGCACCGCCATTCACTGTGATCAAGGCTGATCATCCACAATCAATTACCCGTTCCTTCCTTCGCCCCATATCCCTTGACTCCGCCATCTTTGAGAGCTCGATCTAACTCTCTCTTGAAAGCACCTGGAGAATCGGCCACTGCCTTCTGAGGCAGAGAATTCCACCGATTCACAACTGTCTGGGTGAAACCTCAGGTTCCTCTCCTACCGAGCAGGATTACTATGGCAACAAGTCAAGGGTCAAGGGTCAAGAGTGGTTTATTGTCACAGATCCCAATTCAATTCTCACGTGCAGCAGCACAACAGGGCGGCACAGTGTTGTAGTGTATAGTTGCTGCCCTGGTCCGATCCTGACGACGGGGTGCTGTCTGTACGGCGTTTGTACGTCCTCCCTGTGACCACGTGAGTTTTCTCCGGGTGCTCCGGTTTCCTCCCACGCTCTGAAGATGTGCAGGTTTGAAGATCAGTCTGAAGAAGGGTTTCGGCCCGAAACGTTGCCTATTTCCTTCGCTCCATAGATGCTGCTGCACCCGCTGAATTTCTCCAGCATTTTTGTGTACCTCAGGTTTGCAGGTTAATTGACTTCAGCAAACTGTAAACACTAGTGTGTAGGATCGTGCTGGTGTACAGGTGGTCGCTGGTCGGCATGGACTCGGTGGGCCGGACAGCCTGCCTCCACGCTGTATCTCTGAACTATCCTGGGACAATCTCGGCAGCGAGATGAATGCCAGGACCAAGATGTGTCAGGAACCTGCCAGGGCTTACATAAGGAAAGCCTCGCCAGCGACAGCTCCAGTTGATCCTTCCAGGTGTTGACAATCTTCATGCAGCTGAACAATGTACAATAAATCTCACATCCTCGGAAAAAAATGTCTTGATGAACAGCCGGCCATTGGGATCAGTCGTAATGAGCCATTTCATTAGCTGGATTGCAGCATCATTTATTAGTGTCTTGTAATGAGTGCAGGGGACCAGCAAGACCAGTCTAAGAGTGATTATTGCGTGTCACCTGGCCTTCCTTGGAAGGAACTGCAGATGCTGGTTTAAACCAAAGATAATCACAAAAAGCTGGACTAACTCAGCAGGACAGGCAGCATCTCCAGAGAGAAGAAACGGGTGACGATTCCCATTCCTTCTCTCCAGAGATGCTGCTGGTCCCGTTAAGTTACTCCACCTTTTTGTGTCTATCTTCCTTGTGTGATTATTGCTGTGCTGTACTATTGGTAACCATCGGTGATAATCAGTTATTCCGCAAAGATATTTTGTGCACAAAATGCTGGAGTAACTCAGTGTGACGGGCAGCATCTCTGGATAGAAGTGTATTTGTTCCCTGAGATCTCATGCTCACCAACCTATCTAAGTCTCACACTTTTCGATCAATAAGATCGCACTCACACAATACCATCTCCCTATTCTTGCTATACAAAAGTCTTAATATTTGAAATCCACATTTTGAGCGTTGGTGTTGACGCACTTTTCCAAAATTTAAGTACGTTTTTTTGCCGTTATTAAACCATAATTAAGGAGAGATTTTTGAAACGTATTTAGCTTATATGTCAAATATGTCGGAAACGGCACATCTTGAAGAAATGCGACTCCTCCTAGCAGGTAAAGCAGACCAATTCTTAGTGAGTTGGTCTCCTTTTATCGACTTCTGACAAGCATATGGTGCAACACAGCCAAAGAAATAAAATGTTTCAGAATCAGGTGATGGGTGGCCAAGAACATTAAATAGGTATATCTCCCTCCATCTCCTTTTTTCCTACTTCTTTCCTTTCTCTTTCTCTTTCTCTTTCTTCTTTTCTCCATTCTTCTGTACCTTTCGTGTACTCTCTTCTTTCGGGCAACCTTACTATCTCACGCATCCATCTCTATGATAGTCTCTCTTTTTCTACTCTTTTCTTCTATTTTATTATTAAATTAAAAATAAGAAGTTGTATATGAAATGTAATATGTCAATATGTATTAGGTACTGTGGTACCACATTATTGTACTTCTAACAAAAATTAAAAAAATTAATAAAAAAAAAAAAAAGTCTTAATATTTGCCAGCTACCCCGATATTGATCCAAAGTCTGAAGAAAGATCCTGACACAAAATGCCACTTATCCATTCCCTCCACAATGCTGCCTGACCCATTGAATTACTCCAGCGCTTTGTATATTTCTCAAGATTCTAGCATGTGTCTTGTGTTGAATGCAATTATTCAAATAATCCTCAGGTTTATTCACGAGCTCCCCTATATTAGGTGTAGTTCTCCCCTTATTGATTACCCCTCTCTTGCCTAAATTAGTTTCATTTGAAATTGTGCTCCAGATTCCTGATCCTAAAGGGCCTGTCCCACTTAGGCGATGTTTTAGGCAACTGTTGCGATGGTCGTTGTCGCAGCATGACGCCGGAAATGCACGCACCCTACGACAATGTCCACGACAATGTCCACGACAAGCGACCACCTCGTCGACGTCAAGCTACGACAAGCTACGTCAACCGGCGACACAATTCCTCGCGACTTGGGACATCCACCTACGACCACACCTACGACCACACCTACGACACCTTACGCCAAACTTCGACCACACAAGCGACAACCTACGACACCCAAAGTCAACCTGCCTCCACCAGCGACAAGCTACGACAAGCTACGACCCTGTTGGCAACAAATGAAGACAACTGGAGACTTCTCTTGACACCGGAACAGTCGGCAGTTGACGTAGGTTGTCGCCAATGGAATTCACCAAGGCATGACCCGGCGACAACCAACGTCACCTAGCGTCAACCTACGACAGCCCCTATGACAGAAGACGGGCAACGTCACGCAACGTCAAGCCCACAGTCGCCGAGAGGTTTTGAACATTTCAAAATCCAGTGGCGACAAGAAATAAGTAACGACACTTGAGGATACCGCTCACGACAAGACAGGCGTCACCCCGCGTCACGCCATGACCTTGTGGCGACAGCCTATTTTTCGTCAGTCACTGAAAAAATCGCCTAAGTGGAACAGGCCCTTGAGCTGTTAATGCATAATCTTGTGAACAGCAATGTACCAGCTCTGATCCTTATGGAAAAGCACAGTTCGCTATCTACCAATATGAATAGCTACCTCTCTCTCCCAGACTCTGTTTATGGTTCCTTGACTCCACATTCTCTGACCAAATGTATCAGTTTATTGTGGAAGTAACTAATCAAAGCTAATTTGCAAATCTAGATAAATGACACCAACCACACTATTGTTGCCGATTCAAATACTATCCACACCGAATAGTGAAAGGCCCGGATAGAGTGGATGTGGAGAGGATGCTTCCACTAGTGGAAGAGTCTAAGACCAGCATAAAAGGGCGTACCTTGAGAAAGGACATGAGAAGGAATTTATTTCGTCAGAGGGTGGTGAATCTGTGGAATTCATTGCCACAAAAGGCTGTGGAGGCCAAGTCAATGGATAGGAAAGAAGAGGGGATTTCGCTGAAGGAGGGTCTCGACCTGAAATGTCACCCATTCCTTCTCTCCAGAGATGCTGCCTGTCCCACTGAGTTACTCCAGCATTCTGTGTCTACCTTCCAAGTCGATGGATATTTTCAAGGCAGAGATAGATAGATTCATGATTAGTATGATTGTCAGGGGTTATGAGGAGACCGCAGGAGAATGGGGTGAGGAAGGAGAGATAGATCAGCCATGACTGAATGGCGGAGTAGACATGATGGGCCCGATGGCCTCCTATAACTTATGAACACATGAATTTATTCTCGGCTGATGATAAATGCAGTACAAAGCACTTACCTTTTTGTTGCAGCACCTTCTCTGGACTTTGAAAGATGCTGCAGCAGCCTTCGTCTGCAGGCATCGAGCCAAGGCATCGGATTAACAGCAGGAGGTCCCATTTAATAACAAAAGCAGTTACAAAGTATTACAATTCACCACAAATTCTAGTGCGACTGTTCCATGGCTGTTGATTTGTTTGACGTAAGTGTGGGCGGAAATGGACGTACACTGAAAAATGAAGTCATTGGGTGTGCTTCTGATGCCAGGGAAAAGGTCAGGCAGTACATTGGAGCTCTTTAACCAGGCCTGGTTAAAGTCCAGTTTTATCCTAGAATTAATCTCCAGAATAATTTGCTCACAGCCATTTAGAACGGAGATAAGGGAAAACTTGTTCACGCAGAGAGTTGTGCATCTGTGGAATTCTCTGCCTCAGAAGGCAGTGGAGGCCAATTCTCTAGAGGCTTTCAAGAGAGTGTTAGATAGATCTCTTAAAGATAGCGGAGTGAAGGGATATGGGGAGAAGGCAGGAACGGGGTACTGATTGTGGATGATCAGCCATGATCATAGTGAATGGCGGTGCTGGCTCGAAGGGCCGAATGGCCGACTCCTGCACCTATTGCCTTTAACATATATGAAAGTGAAATTCTTTGCATTTTGTGGTGCAGCAGTAGAGTTGCTGCCTTACAGCACCAGAGACCCTGGTTCGATCCTGACTACAGGTGCTGTCTGTACGGAGTTTGTATGTTCTCCCTGAGTGCGTTTTCTCCGGATTCTCCGATTTCCTCCCACGCTCCAAAGACTTACGGGTTTGTTAGATAATTGGCTACAATACACTTGTAAAAAATATTGACACTTGTGTGTGGATAGCGCGTGTGAACTGGGTGATCACTGGTGGGCACGGTGTCGGTCGGTCGAAGGGCCTGTTTCTGCACTGTGTCTCAAGATTAAAGTCTACAGTCTAATTGAACAAATGCTACTCAGTCCACTTTCTTGGGAACAGCATGCAATTTCTCTACTTTGTTAATGTTCTTCCTCAAGTACATCTACAAATTAGAGATATAATCTCTTGGGTCTTCTGCAGTTATTTATTTTAATTGCCTCTCCTTCCATAAACTTTAATCTGTTAAAGAGATCGATCAACGTGCTTTAACATCGACTGCTGAAGATTAGTGGGGAGTTTGCTTGTGGGACCCAGCTCAATGTTTTCCGCAAAACACAAAAGTGCTGGAAGAACTCAGCAAGTCAGGCAGCATCTGTGGAGGGAATGGATAGATGACATTTCGGGTCACGGGTCCACATCACAATCAGTCAGTCCCAATCTGAAAGTTGCCTGACCATCCCCTCCACGACCCGTCGACTTCCTCCAGCATTTTATGTTCTGCTCAAGATTCCAGTATCTGAATTCCTCGTGTCTTAAGCGCCTGTCCCACTTAACGGCTTGTCCCACTTGGGTGTGATTTGCGCGTCATTTACGCGACATCATTTACACATTACGCGCGCTTGGCGCGTGGTGAGGCGTGGTGGCAATGACACGCGATCGCGCGCGTCGCCCCAGGATTTTGGGATTCGCAAAATCTTTGCGCGCCACCTGCGTGACGTGCAACTGACTCCCAAGTGAAACAGGCCCTTTAGGCGACTTTTTAGGCGAGTGCAGGAGACTATGCGGTCACCACATAGTCACCACACGTTCGCGGATGATTGCCGGGGAGTCACTTTCATGGTCGTGAGGAGTTCCTGCAACCTGGGAACATGTTGAAAAATTGGCGGCGACTAGAATGAAGCCGCCATGGAGAGTAGCGAGAATTGTCGCGCCGTAGGTGGGTCGCCAGGAGGTCGAAGGTTCTAGGAGGTTCCTGTAGGTCGTAGCCGGTGCTGCCCGGTGAATTTCATTGGTGCATTGGGGAAAAAAAACATAAGTAGGAGTTTTCAGAACCAAGGATAACCAACTGGTAATGTTAATGTCCGCCGAGCTTCGCAGCCGTGTCTCTGGCTTCTTAAAAATTGTCTCCACTCCTTCTCCCCCCTCTATCCCTCTTCTCCCCCCCCCCTCTCCCTCCTTTCCGCGCCCCTCTCTTTTAAAAGACTTACCGTACACTGCGCATTTTAGCTTCTTAATTACAGCGCCAACCTTCCTGTTCATCGCGGTGTGTGTCTGTATCACATTGGCTTTGCAACGTGTGAATTTCACTCAGACAGCGCTCCCCCCGCCTGCCCTGTCCCCCGCCTGCATAACGGGCTGGTGAAGGAAGCGATGTGTGTGTGTGTGTGTGTTCCACTCTGACAGTCGCCGTTCCAGTTGCCCGTTTTTCAAGCGACTGCCGGCAACTTGAAAGTCACCAGCAGTCGCCTGAAAAATCATCTAAGTGGGACAGGCCCATTCGGCGACTCTTTAGGCGACAGCCAGGGACTAATTTTAATGGAATTCACCTATGGCACCAGACGATAACCTACGACAGCACCTACGACAACTTGCGACGACCTACAACAGCGAAAATTGTCGCTACTTTTGCCGAAAAATTTTCATCATGTTGAAAATTTTGCGGCAGTCGCTCAAAAAATTGCCCAAGTGGGACACTTTTAGTGTTTTCTGTTTTCCCGTGGAAAGCATTCAGACCCTTTCAATGCTTCCCCTCATCATGGGAATGTTAATCTCAAAAGTGCAGAGCCACTTATCCCCATTTACTTTCCTAGCTCTAATGCCAACTTTTAGCAAAATAATATGTCACCTTGAACCAATACTAAATTCTGTCCACTGCTCTCTGTCTCGTTCCCCCACCTAACCAATATTCTTTAGTTCCAAGTGTAGGAAGGAGCTGCAGATGCTGGTTTACACCAAAGATAGACACACAATGCTGGAGTAACTCAGCGGGTCAGGCAGCATCTCTGGATTGAAAAGGAATATAGACTCTCAGTCTGATGAAGTGTCACGACCTGAAACGTCACCTATTCCTTTTCTCTCGAGATGCTGCCTGACCCGCTGAGTTATTCCAGCATTTGGTGTCTACTTTAGTTGCATCCTCTCCATATTCTGAACTTCTCAGGTTTAGATTTTATATCAAAATTATTGGCCTTTTTCTGTATTTGTAATATTCGATGCTTAAAGCCAGGCTTTTGTAGACACAAGGAACTGCAGGTGCTTGTTTGCAAACCTCGTAACTCCAAGTCATGTATGAAATTGATAAATCTTTGATATATCTCAGATCAAGCAGACATTAATGTTTACCTTGCATAAATTCCCACTTGAATTATACCAGAAACTGTGTTGTGTAACCCAGGCCAAAGACACCTTATGATTTCGAGACCACCTTGTACTATTCAGAGAGATTTATTTTTATAAATAACATACCCAGTGTTAAGTCCATCTGCTACCTTGGCTGAAGTCAGTCGACTCAGCATGTGTGTGAATTAAACTTGAGACTTTTTTCTTTGCAATGAACAGGTCAGCTTTTGGAAGAGATATAAATGGCTTGTTTTATTTTTCCAGTGTTCATCATATTTGGTTTTAGTTTAGAGATACAGCGCGGGAACAAGCCTTTCGGCCCACCGAGTCCGCACCGACCAGCGACCCCCGCACACTAACACTACCCTACACACACGCGCACACTAGGGAAAATTTACATTTATACCAAGCCAACTGACCTTCAAACCTGTACATCTTGGGAGTGCGGGAGGAAGCGGAAGATCTCGGAGAAAACCCACACAGGTCACGGGGAGAGTGTTCAGACAAGCACCCGTAGTCAGGATCGAGCCCGGGTCTCTGGCGCTGTAAAACAGCAACTCTACCACTGCGCCACTATGCCGCACTTTGCTGCTGTTATCGTATAAATCAACCATTATATTCCAGGGAGTGCTGCCCCTCCTATGTCATGAATATTTTGCAAGGCTTCAATAATTAATGTTGATTGACGTCTTTGATTCATTCAATATTCTCTCCATTCACTTAATGATTTATGAGCCTGTGTTTCAATTTGTACTTTCGAAACTGAGAAAGCAGCCTTCATAACCTAATGCACCGCGGACCAGAATGATGGAATCTTTGTTGACAGACAAACTGAGGCATGTTCGATTGGGAACTTAGCTAAAATATCGTTTGTTTTTAGATTTAGATGTAGATTTGGGGCGGCATGGTGGTGCAGCGGGAGAGTTGCTGCCTTACAGCGCCAGAGGCCTGGGTTCGATCCTGACTATGGGTGCTTATCTATATGTATTTAAGAAGGAACTGCAGATGCTGGAAAATCGAAGGTACACAAAAATGCTGGAGAAACTCAGCGGGTGCAGCAGCATCTATGGAGCGAAGGAGATAGGTAACGTTTCGGGCCGAAACCGAAGGGTTTCGGCCCGAAACGTTGCCTATCTCCTTCCAAAGACGTCCAGGTTTGTAGGTTAATTGGCTTGGTATAAATGTAAATTGTCCCTAGTGTGTGTAGTATCGTGTTAGTGTGCTGGTCGGTGCGGACTCAGTGGGCCGAAGGGCCTGTTACCGCACTGTTTCTCTAAAACTAAAAAAAGGATGGTCTGACTTTAATCTGGATTTGATTTGTGGGTTCACTATTATAATCTATAAATCGTCATCATCCACCGTGTTGCTTTTAGTGTCGAGAGCAGGACATTGAATACTAAGTTTAGTTTAGTTTAGAGATACAGCACGGAAACAGCCCCTTCAGCCGCTGAGCCCACGCCACCCAGCGATCCCTGTACACTAGCACCATCTACACATACTATGTACACTAGCACCATCTACACATACTATTTACAATCTTCACCAAAGCCAATAAACCTACAAACCTACTTGTCTTTGGAGTGTGGGAGGAAACCGGAGTACCCGCTGAAAATCTCCATGGTTACAAGGAGGAGGTGCAAACTCTGTACAGACAGCACCCATAGTCAGAATCGAATCTGAGATTCTGGCGCTGTAAGGCAGCAACTCTACCGCTGCACCACCATGCCACCCTAATGTTTCTCCACCCATCCCTGGCCATTGCCCAGTGCATGTACACGTACATGTAAGCACAAATATTAAGGAAACAAGTGAAATAAAGCATAAAATGCTCAACAGATCATAATCTGCGCAAAGAGTCACGGATGTGGACCGGCACGGTGGCGTAGCGGGTAAAGTTGCTGCCTTACAGCACCAGAATTTTCTGAACTTTCTTATTTATTTATCCCTCAGAAAAAAAGATCTGTCTTGTTTTGAAATCAGACAATGCCTTTGATGTGTGTTTAAAGAAAGAAAGATTAAATATTTAATTTGAAAATCTTGAACAAACAGTCTGAACCAAAACTGATTGAACAAAAAGCTCATTGATTAATGAGTGTAGCGTTCTTAATTAAATGGATCTGGTTCAGATTCAAACCACTTCCCATTTTGTAATACTCCAGATTTCCCGAAACCCCAAAATATCTATCCGCTGCGATGAAACACCTCAAGCCTTTGAGTGAGATAAAAGAGTTGAACTAGGCCACGGAGCAATGCCATCTTGAAAAGAAGGCCATTTTCAAAAGCTGGGATAGATCTCGTTATGTGCAAGATTTAGAGAGAGGTTAAGATTCAGTTAGCTGAAAGAACACTAAATTCATGGTCTTACTGGAGAAATATACAGATGTCTGATCCGAAATGTGTAAAATAAAACCATGAAGCTTGTGGGGTGCTTACGTTTCAAACATTGGGCCAGAGTACATTTGTTGTTTTAGATAATTTGGTTTAGTTTAGAGATATAGCTATTTGGAAACAGGCCCTTCAGCCCACCGAGTCTGCGCCGACCAGTGATCCCCGCACAGCAAGACTATCCTACACACACTAGGGAGCATTTACAATTTAACCAAGCCAATTAGCCTACAAACCAGTATGTGTTTGGAGTGTGGGAGAGACCTGGAGATCCTGGGGAAAACCCACGCAGGTCACAGGGAGAATACACAAACTCCATGCAGGCTGCACCTGTAGTCAGGATCAAACCTGGGTCTCTGGTGCTGCAAGGCAGCAACTCTAACGCAACCCCACCGTGCCATGGTGAATATCGAACATAAATATGTACAGCACAGGAACAGGCCCTTCACCTCACAATGTCTGTGCCAAACATAATGCTAATATAAACTTATTTAATCTACCATCACATGATCCATATCGCTCATAAGACGTAGGGGCAGCAGTAGGCCATTTGGTCAATCATGTCTACTCTTCCAATCAATCATGGTTGAACTATTTTTCCCCCGTAACCCCATTCTACTGCCTTTCCTAAATGCCACTCAGATGGCACTATCATATCTGCCTTCACCACCACCCCTGCTTTCAAAGAAGCATGTTGGAACATAGAAGTTACAAACGACAACTTACTGCCATGATAGTCACCCTGTTATTTAAGTTGGAAATTGTCATATTCCCATCCACATTCCAGCATTTTATCCTGAAAAATAAAGGAGAGCAGAATGATAGAAAAACATGTCATCTTCTCCTATATGGGACGAAGGCAGGAGAATGGAGTTAGGAGGGAGAGATAGATCAGCCATGATTGATTGGCGGAGTAGACTTGATGGGCCAATTGGCCTAATTCTATGCCTAACACTTATGACCTTATCCACAAGGCTGTATAACCTTACATGTGTATATATATATATAGATGTCTTGGGAAACAAACAACCTTTGCCACGTGGAAACAAAAGTTCAGAAGCATCAATTGAGAAGGGCAATAATTTGCCGCTCCATTTACAAACAAAAGTGACATTTTATTCAGCGCCCTTTGCACAATGAAACGTCCCAAAACAACTTGAGGAAACAGCAGAAGAGCACAGCAGATAGTGCAAGATGTCAAAAGAAATGACAAAACACTGAAAGCATCTCTGCAGGGTGATTTTTTAAATGTTATCTCGCCCACAATCTAAAAAGGTGGGAGTAGAGGAAGTCAAGACGTTAGTAATTACTTTGGGAAGAATCCTTGGATGTTTTGCTCTAATGAAATGCTACATAACCGAAATATAACCCAATTGCAGTTGTTGTTCTACAGTAATTCTACGCGGATGATACTGCCGCAGGAGTGAACCATAACTTTTTAAGCTGTGTACAACGAACTTTGCTTATTAGATAAAAAACTAATGTAAAAGCCCTGTCCCATGGTACGAGTTCATTCCAGGAGCTCTCCCGAGTTTAAAAAAAATCGAACTCGTGTTAAGCACGGAGAATGAACGTAGCGGGTACGTCGGAGCTCTGGGACATCCCTTAGCGGCTCATAACGCTAACGGCAGGTACTCGGGAAGACTCGCTAATGGCAGGTAAGCACGGGAAGACTCGTGAAGGTTTTTCAACATGTTGAAAAATGTCCACGAGAGCCCCGAGCACCGACAAGTGGCCATTACCGTAAATCTCCGAGTTTGAATCAGGGCAAACTCGGGAGAACCCGTACCGTGGGACAGGGGTTTAGGCCGGTAATGTCAAATACACCTCACCTTTTAGCTCCAGATATACAGTAAGTAAAAACTGGGCTTAACTGACAATGAGTTATCCAAACGCTACAATCCAGATTATGTGGTTGATAGGATTCCAGTATGAATTGTAGAGTGAAACAGGAACTATGTAATATACACAATGTATCAAAGGTATCAAAGGTTTTTATTAGTCACATTCACATACACCAAGGTGTAGTGAAGTGAAATGCTTTTTGCCATTTTGCAGCACACAAAAAAGAATACAGACATAACACCAATGAGAGTCTTAAACACAAAGAACATCCCCCCACAATGGCTCCCATCATGAGGGAAGGCACAAAGTCCAGACCCCAACCCCAGTTCACCCATAGTCGGGCCTATTGAGGCCTCCACAATTGCCTCTACGGAGGCCCGATGTTCCTGGCCGTTCTCGCCGGGTGATGTTGCTCCGGCGTCGGGAGAGCCCTCTCAGCGGCATGGGAACCCTGGAACGGCCGCCTCCGTACTGGAGGCCGCGGCTTCCGAAGCCGACAAGGCCGCGCCGGTTGGAGCCCCACAACTGGCGATCTCGTCGCGAGATCCCAGGCTCCCGGTGTAAAGTCAGCGCCGCCGCCCGCAGCTGGTCGCTCCACAGACCCGCAGCTCCGCTATGTTGTTCCCGCCGGTCTCAGCTCACCGGAGCTCCGGCGCGGCGACCCAGGCAAGGCATCGCCCGCTCCGCGATAGCACTCCAGCGCTGTGCCGCCGCCGTCCCCGACAGGAAACGCCGCTCCAGGCCCGCTGGTAGGTCGCGAGGACGGGTCGAAGCTGCAGCCCGGAGAAAAGCCGCCTCTCCGACCAGGTAGGGACCCTGAAAGGTAGTTTCCGTTTCCCCCCGCCCCCCCCACCCTCACCCACATAAAAAAAGTCTAGGCCTCCAACAAAACACTTTAACTAACTTAAAATAAAAATAAAAAGATGAAGAGACAGACAGCTGCTGGCTGGGCAGCCGTGCACAAAGAACTGCAGATGATGTCGATCGGGTAGATGCATAGAGTCTCTTGCCCAGAGTAGGTGAATCAAGGATCAGAGGACATAGGTTTAATGTGAAGGGGAAAAGATTTAATAGGAATCTGAGGGTTATCTTTTTCACACAAAGGGTGGTGGGTGTATGGAACGAGCTGCCAGATGAGGTGGTTGAGGCTGGGGCTATCCCAACATTTAAGAAACAGTTAGACAGGTACATGGATAGGACAGGTTTGGAGGGATATGGGCCAAACGCAGGCCGGTGGGACTAATGTAGCTGGGACATGTTGGCCGGTGTGGGTAAGTTAGTCTGAAGGGCCTGTTTCCATACTTTATCACTCTATGACTATGATTCTATGCTAGAATCTTGAGCAGAACACAAAGTGCTGGAGCAACTCAAAGGATCAGGCAGTATCTGAGGATGACATCAGTGCTATCCTTCCTGATCCAGGTGCCATTTTATTTCACCGTCCCTCAATGTCCTTTCAATCTTAGAATCATAGTCAAACAACATGGAAACAGGCCCAACTTGTCGGCTCAACTTGTCCATGTCGACCAGCATGCCCCTCCACACTAATGCCACCTGCCTGTGTTTGGCCCATATCCCTGTAAACCTTTCCCATCCATGTAACTGTCCAAGTGTCTTTTACATGTTGTGATAATACCTGCCTCAACTACCTCCTCTGGCAGTTCGTTCCATATGCCCACCACCCTTTGCTTGTGTTTCCCCTCCGGTTCCTATTAAATCTTTCCCCTCTCGCCTCAAACCTATGTCCCCTGGTGCTTGATTCCTCTACTCTAGGTACAAGGCTCTATGCATTCACCCCGTCTGTTCGCACCCTCTGATATTGCCAACTCCCAGTCCAGTTTATTGGCCCATGGCCAAGATGTCCTGGGCCAGTCTTTGAAGCCTTTCTCCTGTTGGATGCCTGGGGAAGGTCATTACTCAGTCTGCAGCATTCTTGGTCAATGATAATGATGCACAGAACATGTAGCGGAGAGTGGAGATTGTTGGTAAGTGGAAATTAATTCCCAGGCAAAGAAATATTAATATGTAAAATACATTAATCTTCTCTTCATTATATAATGTATTTCGGAGTTAATAGAGTATCACCCTCTATTTAATGCCTTAGCACTTGTTCAAACATCGTTCTCCTTCCATTTGCCTGCTCACTACAAGGTTCTATTCGATGGAGATGCGAGGATCTGCAGATGCTGGTGTACAAAAAAACGACACAGAGTGCTGGAGTAACTCAGCGGGGTCAGGCAGCATCTCTGGAGAATCTGGGTATCTAGGGAACACTTCTGGTCGGGACCCTTCAGGTTGGGACCCCTATTATGTTGGGACCCGATGTTATCAGACTCAAGGCTGTAGACGGAGGAAGGGTCCCGACCCGAAAGGTCACCGATCCATATTCTCCAGAGAAGCTGCTTGATCTGGTGAGTTACTCCAGCACTTTGAGTCCTTTCTTGGCTCTGACTCTCAAGGGTTACAAACAGGTACATTTGTAGTGAACAAGTGGGGTAGCTACCCACCAGATCTAGTTGTACTACACACCAATCTGGATTTTCGGTACCAAACTGTTCACTGTCTTGTGGCAACTCTTTTGTGGAAACATAGAAAGTAGGTGCAGGAGTAGGCCATTCGGCCCTTCGAACATGGCTGATCATCCAGAATCAGTACCCCATTCCTGCAATCTATCAATCTTATCTATATGTCAGTCTGTCTGTCTGTCTGTCTGCCTATTGATTTAATTTATTGCCATTGTCTTCAATGAAGGGACAAAGAAATTATTTTTCCCTTACAGTCATACAAAAAATAATTTTTTTTAAAAAAGCACAAAACCCAGAACCCAGTAGTCCACAACACAAACGTCCCCACAGCAGCACCAAAGTTCCCCCACTGTGAGGGAAGGAACCAAAGTCCAGTCAACCTCCTCGCTGATGTTCCCCAATGTTCACCCGTGGTCGGGGCCCCCCGAGCACCCCGTGGTCACCGCTACGGGCGGCCCGATGTTCAGGCCCTCTCGCCGGAACCTCTTGTCGGCCACCTTCCACCGGAGTCCGCGGCTCCCGATGTCCACAGGCCGCGCTGGGCGGAGACTCGCGCTGGCGACCCCCGGCAAAGGGTCCCAGGACTCCGCGATGCCAAAGTCAGCGCCGCCCGCGTTGGAAGCTCCGTACCCACAGCTCCGCGATGTTGGAGCAGCGGCCCAGCACTACGGAACACAAAGCGGCGATCCCAGGAAGGCCTCGCCCGCTCCGCTATGTTTCCAGCGCCTCGCCGCCGCTGCTGAAGCTCTGTTCCGGTCCCGGCAGGAGAGGCCGCACCAATCCAGTTGGTACGCTGCTGGGGGGGGGGGGCGAGGACACGACTCGGATAATAGCCGTCCTTCCCTCGCCAGGAAGCGACTGAAGGACGGTTTCCCCCTTACCCTACCCGCTCCCCCCACATAAAATACCGAAAAAAACTAGAAAAACACACTCGAAACTTAACAAAGTAAAAAAAAACATCCAGACAGTGGGCGGAGGCAGCTAGCAACAGCGCCACCGGATGTCCAACCTATTTATCTATCTCTACTTCACTTCCATCATGGAAGGCAAGATTAATCCCCACCACCACACCCTCCACCCTCTAACTTTTCTGCTTCTCTGCCATCTCTACACTCATTGTCTGTGTCTCCTCTACACTCACCTCACAACCAACATTGACGTCAAATTCAACATCAGTTGCCTCAGCCATTTCACTCCCTTACCCAAACCTAATGGGTTAAACATCCTCGTTACGCTGATTCATGGAGCATTTATTTCGATCCTATTGATTACTCCACCTGCAAATTCTCTTTCCCCTCCAAAATCCTTGAGAGCGGCTCCCCATTGATGATTCCTGAAGCAGTGTGTCTCGCCCCATTTGTGTCGCTGCCTCCACCACAGTGTCGAGTCAGCTTTGCTCAAAGCCACGAGAGGTGTTCTTTGTGAGCGTGACCTTCCCTTCACAATCTGCCTGCAGCCTTTGACAATGCATTTGCTCTTCAGTGCCTCTCTTTCATCACCCTGCTTCATTCACCTAGTAGCATCCTTTCATAGAAACATAGAAACATAGACAATAGGTGCAGGAGTAGGCCACTCGGCCCTTCGAGCCTGCACCGCCATTCAGTATGATCATGGCTGATCATCCAACTCAGTATCCTGTACCTGCCTTCTCCCCATACCCCCTGATCCCATTAGCCACAAGGGCCACATCTAACTCCCTCTTAAATATAGCCAATGAACTGGCCTCAACTACCTTCTGTGGCAGGGAATTCCAGAGATTCACCATTCTCTGTGTGAAAAATGTTTTTCTCATCTCGGTCCTAAAAGATATCCCCCTTATCCTTAAACTGTGACCTCTTGTTCTGGACTTCCCCAACATCGGGAACAATCTTCCTGCATCTAGCTTGTCCAGCCCCTTAAGAATTTTGTACGTTTCTATAAGATCCCCCCTCATTCTTCTAAATTCTAGCGAGTACAAGCCAAGTCTATCCAGCCTTTCTTCATATGAAAGTCCTGACATCCCAGGAATCAGTCTGGTGAACCTTCTCTGTACTCCCTCTACGGCAAGAATGTCTTTTCTCAGATTAGGAGACCAACTTTCCCACCAGCTTGGGATGATCCTCCTTCTCCGTTTTAGCATCTGTAACATCCTCCAAAGATCTACCTTCAAGCACTCTTCTATTTCTTCCTGAATTTAGAGTGAGAATCGTATAACACAGAAAAAAAGTCCTTCGCTCCTGCACATTGCCGAATACCAATACCAAACGTACGGACCAGTGAAAGGCCTGGGCAGAGTGGATGTGGAGAGGATGTTTCCACTTGTGGCAGAGTCTAGGACCAGAGGCCACAGCCTCAGAATTAAACTATGAACCTTTCGAAAGGAGATGAAGGATTTCTTTAGTCATGAGGGTGGCGAATCTGTGGAATTCATTGCCACAGAAGGCTGTGGAGGCCAAGTCAATGGATAATTTTAAGTGGGAGATTGACAGATCCTTGATTAGTAAAGGGCCTGTCCCACTAGGGCGTCATTTGCGTGTCATTTACGCAACATCATTTACGCGCATGGCGTGCATTACGCGCGCATGGCACGTGGTGAGGCGTGGTGACGTAGGCAGTGATGCGCGGTCGCGCGCAGCGCCCCAGGATTTTGGGATTCACAAAATCTTCTCTCGCCACCTGCGTGACGCGCATATGATGCCCAAATGGAACAGGCCCTTAAGGGGATCAGGAAAAGCAATCTAAATCAATTCTCTTATTCTCACTATGGTTTGTTTTGATTTAGCTGAAGTCAATTTCAAACCCATTTTATTATATAAAAGAAGCAAAAGTCAAGCTGGCTTGGTTATTTATATTTTAAACATAAGTGTTGGAAATCTTAAGTTCATTGGTCGCACATGCGCCATTAAAATGGGATGTTAGTTAAGCAATGGAATTAATATTCATGAAGGGAGCATTGAATTATCTTAATGCACATGCTTTGCCCTGCTCGATAACTGGCTATACACTATCTGATCGAAGAAATGGGTTAAATTACAAGCTGCAATGAAACCTTGTATCATTGTTCTGAAGCCTTCAGGTATTCAATCAATCATTCCAAATCCAGGTTAACTCACATTTATAGTTCAATCCTCACGGGGACCAGATTTCTCACACAAGACTACCAAGTAACTAAGTGCCTCAAAATTGAAATCCAGCGTGAGATGACATTGAAAAAGCCAATCTCTCAGTGAAAGACCACGCCAGTGATGAAAATACTATTGGGGGCAACACATTTTTCACAGCACATTTTCTGAGTTGAAGGTGCTGCTGCTTAATCTGACGAAGTTAATAGACCGCAGTGTGAGATATTCCAGCCACTTTAGGACAGAATTGTGCATGATTTACAGCTCACAGGCGAAGGTTGAGTATTCGGATTTGAATCACATAGAGTCACAGAGTCGTCCAGCATGGAAACAGGCCCTTCGGCCCAACCTGCCCATGCCGACCAAGATGCGCCATCTACACTAGACCCACCTGCCTACATTTTGCGTTGTTTCGGATCTTTCCTATCATTGAAGATTATAATCCAAAATGTACTGAACTTTATCTTGCACTGAACATTATTCCCTACAACATGCATCTGTACACTGTGTGTAAGAAGCAACTGTGGATGCTGGTTTAAACCGAAGATAGACACAAAAAGCTGGAATAACTCAGCGGGACAGGTAACATCTCTAGTGAGAAGGAATGGGCGACGTTTCGGGTAGAGAACCTTTTTCAGGCTGTGGATGGCTTGATTGTAATCATGTAGCATCTTTCCATTGACTGATTAGCATACGACAAAAAGACTCGGTACCTTGGTACATGTGACAATAAACTAAACTATATGTCTGAAGAAGGGTATCGACCTGAAACATCACCCATTCTTTCTCTCCAGAGATGTTGCCTGTCCCGCTGAGTTACTCCAGCTTTTTGTGTCTATCTTTGGTTCAAACTAGCATCTGCAGTTCCTTCCTGCACATGTACCAGTCCAAATGCCTTTTAAAATATTGTTGTCATACTTGCCTCAACTACCTCCTCTGACAGCTCACTTCATATATCACATTTTCAGTCAAAGGATGAGTTGGATGCATTTTTCAAAAGACATTCCACTTGTTTCACATCAGTGATTCAAAATGTTATGCAGTTTCACCATATCATCTTGGACTGGGAGTTAAACATGTTGAATGTACCCAAGTTAAAGAGCAGCAAATGCACTCCTTACCTGTATCCACCTATCACTTTTGATAGACAGAAAGTGCTGGAGTAACTCAGCGGGTCAGGCAGCATCTCTGGAGAAAAGGAATAGGTGCCATTTCGGGTTGAAACCGAAGAAGGGACTCGAATTAAAACATCACCTATGAGTCTGAGGAAGGTTCTCGACCCAGAACGTCACCTATTCCTTTTCATCAGGGATGATGCCTGACCCGCTGAGTTACTCTAGCATTTTGTGTCTACCTTCAGTGTAAACCAGCATCTGCAGTTCCTTCCTACACAGCTAATTAAAAGATGGAGCCTGACCAGAAGTCATGACATGACTCTAACACAGTGAATTGGACAGGAAAAAGCAGCTTGTTGGATGCAGAGCATTTGGCAACAAGGTAAATGAGATTGTCAAAGGAGGGAACAAAAGCTTTGAGGAGGCACTCTTGTGGATTTGGAAAATCTGAACAAGATGGGTGAGTTTAGGAAGTGACTTCTTGTGTCGGGCCATGATGATTAGAGGCTCTGCCAATGGTAGCATTATGGAGAGGGCCACAGTGTAGACTTTATTGTATAGAGGCCACAGGCTGACATGTAATAATAATGCAAATGAAGTTGGGATTCTGTTGTCAACCTTCACAAGATAAATGTGTGATATCTTTAGTGCTTATTTGTTTGAAGAGCATGAGAGGGTGTACGTTCATTGATTCATAGGTTATTGGAGCAGAATTAGGCCATTCGGCCCATCAAGTCTACTCCATCATTCAATCATGGCTGGTCTATCTTTCCCTCTCAACCCCATTCTCCTGCCTTCTCCGCATAACCCCTGACACCCGTACTAATCTGTCAATTCCGCCTTACCAATGTCCATTGACTGGGCCGACCAAACCATCTGTGGCAATGATTTTCACAGTTTCACCACTCTCTGACTAAAGAAATTCCTCCTCATCTCCTTCCGAAAGGTACATCCTTTTACTCTGAGGCCTACATCTTTTTCCTCTGGTCCTAGACTCTCCCACCAGTGGAAACATCCTCTCCACATCCACTCGCTCAAGGCCTTTCATTATATAACGAGAACAAATAACAGAGTAGAAGGCCATTCGGTCCATCTTGCCTGTGCTGTACATGGCTATTATTTGTTGATATTCTGAGCAAGATTTCCTACATGTCTGAAGAAGAGTCCTGGCCTAAAACGCCTCCCATCCATTCCCTCCACAGATGCTGCCTGAGTACTGAGTTACTCCAGCACTTTGTGTTTTTCTCAAGCTTGCAGCATCTGCGGTTCCTTGTGTCTTCCTTCAACTCTGTGAGGTTTATGGTGTGATTGCACTTGCCGTCAAATGTTTAAATAGTGTGCGTAAATTCAACTCAAAAGGCCTTTTTTTAGGAATGTTTTTCAAAACCTAATGGAAGCTGTGCAGTCAACTTAGAAAACATAGATTGTTGAGCTAACTTTTTAATCCCCTGTATCTGATCAGTCATTTGGTGAGATCTTAGTTAAGTTTAGTTTGAGTTTAGAGAAACAGCATGGAAACAGGCCTTTGGCCCACAGAGTCCATGCACCCCAGCGATCACCTGTGCACTAGTTCTATCCTGCACACTGAGGACAATTTACAGAAGGCAATTAACCTCCAAAGTTGCATGTCTTTGGAATGTGGGAGGAAACTGGAGCACCCGGAGAAAACCCACGTGGTGACAGGGAGAATGTACAAATTCCATGCATAGAGCACCCGTAGTCAGGATCGAACCGGTGTCTCCAGCGCTGTAAGCCCACAACTCTACCACTGCACCACCCGTGACGCCCCTTCATCTTAATTGACCCGAGATCCAATTCATTGCCCTTTATTAATTGGGCAAGAGGTGGGCATGTAGGAATGTTACTTGTAAGCAAGACAAATTTTGTGACCGAACGGATCATTAATGCTTCGAAAGTTGAAAACTTATTTCACGCATGCGGACATACAATAAATTTCGGAAAGTATGATTTAGGCACTTCCTTTGCAATCTTACAGTCGGAAATAAATGTGTTTGGGAAACTACAGTGCATATATTCATCGAGTACGGTCCTCGTAATTTAAACATAAATCCTAAAAACTATGTGTCCATACTTGCAGCTGTAATAATGATTTACTCAGCTAATTCAAATGCTGATTATCTAATCTTATCCGGCAATTATTCCATTAGGATAAATCTCGTTGCATGTTTCATTGTAAACAATTTGGATGATTGGTAGGGAAGGATGTCCACCGTTACTTGAACTGAGTAACTATGGACAGCTTTACACATAACAACTTTGACATTACTTCCATTTACCGTAATTAAAAATAATTGTATTAATTGATGCTACATCAGTAATACGACAGGTGGCACGGTGGCGCAAAGGTAGATTCGCTGCCTTACAGCGCCAGAGACCTGGGTTTGTTCCTTTCTACGGGTGCTGTCTGTACGGAATTTGTACATTATCACCATGACCTGCGTGGGTTTTTTTCACGATCTCCAGTTTCCTCTTCTTCTTTCGTGTGGCGTGCACGCCGAAAGTTGTTGGACAACTTGTTCTATTTGATCTTCCGTTTGTGCACGTCGAGTTGATTGCATTAGTCGAAACAGGGCGGACCACATGAAGGTTGCTATCTTCCACCCCCTCCAGTTTCATTCCAAACATCAAAGACGTACAGGTTTGTGGATAATTATGCTTGGTATAATAATAAATTGTCCCTAGTGTGTGCAGGATAGATAAGTGTGCGGGGTCGGTGCTTACTCGATGGGCCGAAGGGCCCGTTTCTGTGCTGCATCTCTGATTTAAACAAAACTAAACTTTGCTCATGCATAAAGTCCAATTTATTGAACAATAATGCTACAGCAGCTGTGTGGATCATTTGAACATTCAAAAATAACTTACAGTAAGTATTGATTAGCACGGATGTCAGCTGATAAAATCCCTGCCTCTGGGCTGGAAGATTGGGCAGGAATTATGTGCAGGAATTTGTAGTAGCAATTCAGGTTATATTTTCAGGAGGCACTCCAGTTTAATGTTGATGTGTACAACGATGTCACAGTTTGCAAGATTGAAATGAAACTTTATATTTTGTCTCGGTGTTCCTTCTACTGCTTTGGAGGGCCTCAGTCAAAGTTCCAAACCCCATGGTACCAGTGGCGCAGCAGTGGAGTTGCTGCCTTACACCTCCAGACACCCGAGTTCGATCCTAACTACGGGTGCTGCCTGCGTGGTGTTTGCACGTTTTCCCTGTGACCGCGTGGTTTTTTTCCGGGTGCTCCGGTTTCCTCCCACATTCCAAAAAAAAGTGCAATGTTAATTGTTTTTTATTCATTGTCCCGAGTGTGTCGGATACAACTAGAGCACGAGTGATTGTTGGTCGGCACAGATTCGGTGGGCCGAAGGGCCCATTCCCACACTGTATCACTAAACTAAACTGATCACTTAAGAGGAAACTTAATGGAAACAGGCCATTCAGCCCACCTTGCCCAGCCCAATTAAGATACCCCATTTACACCAGTCCCACCCGCCCTCATTTCCCCCCATGTCCCTCTAAACCTTTCCTACCCGTGTACTTGTCCTGATGTCTTTGATGTGTAGGAAGGAACTGCAGATACTGGTTGACACCGAAGATAGACACAAAATGCTGGACATGTAGCATCATGTGACTTAGCGGGACAGGCAGCATCTCAGGATAGAAGGAATGGGTGACGTTTCAGGTCGAGACCCTTCTTCAGACCAAAACGTCACCCACTCTATCTGTCCAGAGATGCTGCCTGTCCTGCTAAGTTTCTCCAGCATTCTGTGTGTATTCCCAATGTCTTTGAAATGTTGTGCTTGTTGTTTGTACCCAATAATATTTTCCTTGGTCAATGCTTCAAACAATAGATTTCAGGGCCTGTCCCACTATACGAGTTTACCCAACAGCTCTCCCGAGTTTAAAAAAAATCAAACTCGTGGTAAGTAAGTAGAATGACGTAGCGGGTATGTCGGAGCTCGGGACGTCTCTTAGCGGCTCGTAACGCTAACGGCAGGTACTCGGGAAACGCGGTAAGCTCGTGAAGTTTTTTCAACATGTGAAAAAATGTCCACGAGAGCCCCGAGTACCCACGAGTGGCTATTACCGTAATTCTCCGAGTTTGAATCAGGGGAAACTCGGGAGAACTCTTGAATTACCTCGTACAGTGGGACAGGCCCTTTAGTGCTCAGTCAGCTTCATAATATTTGCGAGAAACTGCTGGTGCAGGATGGCTTGCCACATCCCCTCCGCATGCCGCCAGTCAGCATGCTCCATCGCACGGAGTGTTTCAACGCAGCCCGCTGCACTATATAAATGCAAACATTAATATGAGAAGCAGCTGTTTCTACTTCACGAGATAAAAATTATCATGTCAAAAATCCTGAATAATAGATAGCTGATGGATTTCTAGTTGTCCTGTTGAGCAAGTTCGAAGGTGTAATAAATTTTCGCTGCAATATTCAAACTATTATTACCATTATATGAGTTCTGAGATGAAATTTTTTTTGCTGAGAAATTATTCCTTTTTGAAGAACATTATTGCTTTTATCATCCCGTGCTCACGGGCAGATTGGGTAATTTTGTTCCATTTTATTTGATGCTCATTGCTTGGGTGGATGGGCAGGGTCTAATGGGCAGAAGTCTCCATGCCAACAATTTCTGCCTGCCTTCTAAATTGAAGTATTAAGGGCCTGTCCCACGAGCATGCGACCTGCATGCGGCAAGCGTGACCAAACCGGAAGCGGGGGCCGCGCGGAGGTCGAGTGATCCCTGTAAAGGGCCGGTCCCACCAGCATGAGACTGCATGCGGCGAGCACTACCAAACCGGAAGCGGGGGCTGCGCGGAGGTCGAGTGAGTGACGTGAAGTTCGCGCGAAGTCCGCGGGGAGTTCGCGCATGAGGTATGGCGTCAAGACGCTGCGTACGGCGTCGAGATGCTGCGCACGCCCGTCGAGGCGGTGCATACGGCGTCGAGGCGGCTGCGGGCCGGCAGGCCGTTGCCGCGCGGAATTCGTGAACACGGTCAGTTTTTCGGAGCCCTGCACGAAGTCGGGACCAGCTCCATACGGCTCCGGCGATTGAAGTGGGACCGGCCCCGCGAGGCCGTACGGCTCAAGCGACCACGTTAGGTTGTGCTTGCCGCATGGAGTCGCATGCTCATGGGACAGGCCCTTTACTTCCTAATTTGAGGCAGGACATCCTTGCTATTGAGCATAGGTTCGCGAGGTTAATCCCCGGGATGGCGGGACTGTCATACGAGGAAAGATTGGAAAGAGTGGGCTTGCATTCCCTGGAATTTAGAAGGATGAGAGGGAATCTTATCGAAATGTATAAAATTATAAAAGGACTGGACAAGCGAGATGCAGGAAAAACTAATTTGCAAAAAAAAAATTAAATGTAAAACACAAAAATATTATTCAGAAAAGGTGAAAAGTCGGGACAGTATTGGTTTCTGCTATTTGAGGAAGCTCATCTTTTAGTTTAATTTTTATTGCATTTAGATAGCTTCTTATTACCTCCCTCTGAACATTTCAAAGTACCTCTTTCCAACGAATTGATTATTTTGATGTCACCACTTGTGTCAGCTATTTGCTGGAGTTGAATATTGGGTATTGCACTTTTCAGCTCAGTAGTATTGATTGAAGGGAAATGCTCATGAAAAGACTGGAAGAATTCCCTATTCTCCTTCAAACGAGGCCTTTGGGGTTTTTGATGTCTGTGTCCGATCTCCAGCTGTGAAGTTCTGCAGGGAGCACTGCAGGGGATTCTTTTCAGTGAAAGTCATGAAACTTGCATCGCCTAAATTTTACTCGGCCCTGATTAGAAGCAGAATAGTATGTTCAATTACAGATGGTAAAGGAATTGGAGAGCTTCATGTGGCTTACAGCACCTCCGCTGCCAGACAGCATAAAGAACTTAATAATAAGTGTACATCATAACACCGAGAAGGATGATCAATCGATGAACAGAACCAGTTAGTCACCTCAGTGCTATTTGGGAACAGCATCAAACATCCAGATAATATTTCTTTTCATGATTAATTACCCAGATAAAAGTGTCTGGACAAATTAATGTAATTGAAATTATTGGCGGCACAGTGTTGCAGCGGTACAGTTGCTGTCTTGCAGAACTTACAGTGCCAGAGATCCAGGTTCGATCCTGACTATGGGTGCATGTGTCTGTACTGATTTTGTACGTTCTCCCCGTGACCCGGGTGAAGAGGTGGGGAAGGGAGTGCTGGGGGATGAGAGGAAATGAGCCGTGCCTGCGCAGTTGGGGGCTATGCGTGAGTGGTGCAATATTGCGTTGTGGGGACGGGTTGTATTGGGGAACGGATGAGTGCTGGAATATTGCATTGGGGAACTTTGTCTACCTTCGATTTTCCAGCATCTGCAGTTCCTTCTTGAACATATTGCATTGGGGAATGGGTTGCATGGGTACCGGAAGTGGCGGCGCTGCCTTGCAGCTGCAGCTCGCCTGCAGTCCGTTTGTCTTTTCTTTTTTTGTTTTCTTTTGTCCCGTTTTTACAGTTTATTTCGGTTTATTTAGTTGTGTATGTGTGGGGGGGTGGGTGTAACATGCTTTTTGACTCTTCCTTCGGGGGGAGATGCGACATTTCTTGCCGTATCCCCCGTCTCCGTGTCCGTCTGCGCTGAGGCCTATCGCAGAGCTGGCAGCCTCCAACTGCGACCAACCTCGAGGCTCCAGAGGCAGAGCCAGGACTTACCAACGCGAGGCTGGCCGACTTCATGGCTGTGGTTGCGGGACGACCCAACTTCCGACCCGACTTTGGAGCCTCGGAGGCTCGGCCGCGGGCCAGTAGACGACATCGTCGGGAGCTCGCAGGTTGGTGACCTGTTTTTCCGGAGCTCCCGCAACTACAGCTGCGTCCGCTGGACTGGAGGGCGGCAGCTTCGACCGCCCCGGGCCACGGAGTTTGAACCGGCCCGTTTGCGGAGCACGGATTCAGCCGCGGGACTTACCTACCATCACCCCGCGGGGTCACAACATCGGAGGCCTGGATTGCCTCAGCGCAGAGGGAGAGCAAGGAGGGAAGAGACAATGACTTTGGGACTTTAAACTGTGTTGAGTGTTTGTTTTGTTATTTATTCTATGTTATGACTGCAGGCTAAACCATTTTGTTGCACTGAAAAGTGCAATGACAATAAAATTGAATCCAATCCAATCCAATCCATTGGGGGACCAGGTCTCGTGTGTGACAGGGACCCAACTGGTCCCACTTAGTCTAGTATTTATTTATATTTATCAAGGATGTTACTGGATACCATCTGAGCTGAGAATTTAACAGCTATCAGGAACAGTCTGTAATTTCTGTAGTTGTTTTTGATAGCTGGTTAGGTCTAATATTATTTACATATCTCTGTGGAGTTTCACTCGACTAACTCCACATTAAGGATGGTTGCTGAAGAAGATAGTGATGGATGTGGACTGTGTTCTGTACCATATGGTGATGTTTCTCTGCATTAAAACTATGCCTGCGAATGGTTGCACTGGGTTTGCCATTTTGATCGATCACTGCCAGCATTGTCTCTGTCAGTTTGACAGAAGGTCAGGAGAGGCAAACAAAAGTGATCACATCGGTCTGAAGAAGGGTCTTGACCCGAAATGTTTCCTATTTCCTTCGCTGCATGGATGCTGCCTCACCCGCTGAGTTTCTCCAGCATTTTTTTCTACCTTTGATTTTCCAGCATCTGCAGTTCCTTCTTAAACAGAGAAGACATGATTATTACGAAGCATTTCAAGCTCGGATCAGCTAACAAAATACCGAGAACGAGGTGCCGTGGCCGTGGTGCCCGAACAAAGGCTCAGCGGTCGGTGGGACCGGGAGCCCGATTGTAGGCTCTTTGGGGCCCACCTGAATACTCTTCGGTCGGCAGGACCCGGAACCTGTCCGAAGGCTCGTGGGATGGAGTAACCAGGAAGGAACTGGGCCGTTAGGAGGGTGAACCCGGGTAATGCTTCCAATGCCTCAAGGTCAGCTGCAGAAGGCACTTCCGAGACACAGAGATGGTCGGGCGAGGAGAGGGACGTCGGTTGGCGGGAACTGCTGCAGTGAATCGAGCGAGCGGGCCGACCAGACTTTGGACTTTGGACTTTGAACAATGGTGGCAAAACATGGCGGTGCCCACATGTGTAATTTATGCAAAAAAAGCCCTCGTTACCATTGGCTAAACTACTGACTACGATCTTGACTACGGGTGTTGCCTGGTGGAGTTTGTACTTTTTCCCTGTGACTGCGTGGGTTTTCTCCCAGAGCTCTGGTTTCCTCCCACACTCCAAAGACATACAGGTGTGTAGGTTAGTTGTCTTTTTGTAAAAATTGTACCCAGTGTGTAGCATGGTGTTAGTGTATGGGGTGATCGCTGGTCGCCAGGGACTCGGTGGGCCGAAGGGCCTGTTTCCGTGCTGTATTTCAAGTTTAAACTCATTGTCATGAGTTTAAGTCCAGATAGCATCATCTTTTTGCTTTAGAGGAAATCCATTGGTTTTGTGTGGCTGATATCAGTTGGAACTAGCTGGCACTGAATTTAATATATACAGTGGCTTGCAAAAGTATTCATACCCCTTGAACTTTTCCACATTTTGTCACGTTACAACCACAAACGTAAATGTATTTTATTGGGATTTTATGTGATAGACCAACACAAAGTGGTGCATAATTGTGAAGTGGAAGGAAAATGATACATGGTTTTCAAATTCATTTACAAATAAAAAACTGAAAAGTGTGGCGTGCAAAAGTATTCAGCCCCCTTTACTCTGATACCCCTAAATAAAATCCAGTGCAACCAATTGCCTTCAGAAGTCACCTAAGTGGTAAATAGAGTCCACTTGTGTGTAATCTAATCTCAGTATAAATACAGCTGTTCTGTGAAGGCCTCAGAGGTTTGTTCGAGAACATTAGTGAACAAACAGCATCATGAAGCCCAAGGAACACATCAGACAGGTCAGGGATAAAGTTGTGGAGAAGTTTAAAGCAGGGTTAGGTTATAAAAAAATATCCCAAGCTTTGAACATCTCACGGAGCACTGTTCAATCCATCATCCGAAAATGGAAAGAGTATGGCACAACTGCAAACCTACCAAGACATGGCCGTCCACCTAAACTGAGACCGGGCAAGGAGAGCATTGATCAGAGAAGCAGCTAAGAGGCCCATGGTAACTCTGGAGGAGCTGCAGAGATCCACAGCTCAGGTGGGAGAATCTGTCCACAGGACAACTATTAGTCGTGCACTCCACAAATCGGGCCTTTATGGAAGAGTGGCAAGAAGAAAGCCATTGTTGAAAAAAGCCATAAGAAGTCCCGTTTGCAGTTTGCCACAAGCCATGTGGGGGACACAGCAAACATGTGGAGGAAGGTGATCTGGTCAGATGAGACCAAAATTGAAGTTTTTGGCCTAAATGCAAAACGCTATGTGTGGCGGAAAACTAACACTGCACATCACCCTGAACACACCATCCCCACTGTGAAACATGGTGGTGGCAGCATCATGCTGTGGGGATGCTTTTCTTCAGCAGGGACAGGGAAGCTGGTCAGAGTTGATGGGAAGATGAATGGAGCCAAATACAGGGCAATCTTGGAAGAAAACCTGTTAGAGTCTGCAAAAGACTTGAGACTGGGGCAGAGGTTCATCTTCCAGCAGGACAACGACCCTAAACATACAGCCAGAGCTACAATGGAATGGTTTAGATCAAAGCATATTCAGGTGTTAGAATGGCCCAGTCAAAGTCCAGACCTAAATCCAATTGAGAATCTCTGGCAAGACTTGAAAATTGCTGTTCACAGACGCTCTCCATCCAATCTGACTGAGTTTGAGCTATTTTGCAAAGAAGAATGGGCAAAGATTTCAGTCTCTAGATGTGCAAAGCTGATAGAGACATACCCCAAAAGACTTGCAGCTGTAATTGCAGCGAAAGGTGGTTCTACAAAGTATTGACTCAGGGGGGCTGAATACTTTTGCACGCCACACTTTTCAGTTTTTTATTTGTAAAAAAATTTGAAAACCATGTATAATTTTCCTTCCACTTCACAATTATGCACCACTTTGTGTTGGTCTATCACATAAAATCCCAATAAAATACATTTACGTTTGTGGTTGTAACGTGACAAAATGTGGAAAAGTTCAAGGGGTAAGAATACTTTTGCAAGCCACTGTATATATATATTGAATCAGAATCAGAATCTCACTTTATTCGCTAAGTATGTTTTGCAACATACGAGGAATTTCATTGGCCAGGTGAGTCATACAATTAAAAGTAACAGATCACTTCAAAACACATTTTAACATGAACATCCACCACACTGACTCCTACACATTCCTCACTGTGATGGAAGGCGAAATAAAGTTCAAGTCCTTCCCTTAGTTATTCCTCGGTCATGGGCCTCGAGCCCCTGTTGACGGGACGATCTTGACTCCCGTAGCCGGCAGCGTTCGGGCCCTCCGTGTCGAGGCGATCCGCTCCCGCATCGGGGGGATGTCGGCTCCCCCACGCCGGTGGATTGAACCTTGCGATGGGGCTGGTCGAGTCTTCCGCGGCGTTGGAGCTCCCGACTAGCCTCACCCGAGACTGCGAGCCCTTGATGGTAAAGTCCGTGATGGTCACGGTGGGAGCGATCCCAGGCAAGGGATCCACTCCGATGTTAAGTCCACGCCCCGCGGTGGGGCTCACGACAGTCCGAGGAGGCTTTCTGCTCCATCGATGGAAGGCTGCAGAGCCCGGAGAATGCAATCCGAAAATCCGAAAATCAACAGTTTAGCAGGTAGAGGCCTTTAGATACCTGGGCACAGAGATTGACACCCGCCTGTCCTTCTCCCAGCACACAGACTCTGTGTACAAGAAGGCACAGCAACGCCTGTTCCTGCTGAGGAAACTCAGGAGCTTTTATGTCAGACAGGACATTTTAACAGCTGTCTATAAATCACTTATAGAATCTGTACTCACCTTTAACATCACATCCTGGTTCACTCTCACCTCTGTCAAAGACAAATCAAAGCTTTCCCGGATCATCAAGCAAGCAAAATAACTGGCAAAACTCAAAATCAATTATCAGTACTCCACACCCAGGCAGTTAAAAGGAAAGCCAACCTCATTACACAGGATCCCACCCACCCCCTGCACAAGTCCATCCAACTTCTGCCATCAGGCCGCCGATATAAAGTCCCCCTATCCAAGAAAAACATCCACAAAAACTCATTCATACCCATTGCCATAAACAGTTTAAATAAAAAATGAACAAGGGACAAATTAACCCTGACGCACTCACTTTATACGTATCCACAACTTTTATCTTGTCTATATTTACAGTTTTTAATCTTTATACTTGCTTTTAAGATCTATACACAGAAATCTGTGTTGTATGACTGCTTATCAGTACATTGTCCTGGCTGTATGTTGAGCCACGTCAAAGAAGATTTTCTGTTACGACAGACAATAAAGTTTTCTGAATCTGAATCTGAATCTGAATCTGAATCACATCTCCGGGAAGGTAGGAGCTTGAAAAAAAGTTTCCCCCGATCCCCTCCCCCCTCCCCCACATAAAACAAACCAAAGAACATTAAAACAAAACTTTTAACAAACTAAAAAAATAACAAAAAGAAAGATAATATGAACAGACTGCCGGCAGGGCAGCCATCTCCCCGGCGCCCTTGGTGGTCCTTTGACTGTCTAATATGGAGTGACCTGCAAGTTGCAGTGAGGTCTTTCTGTGGGAAATATTGACAGAACACAGAAGAGAGTAGCCAACTTTCCCACTTGATGAATGAGGTGAAATGGGAAAGGTCCAATGTCCACAGGAGTCCAGGAATCTCGCCAAGTCCAAGATTAAACCACACGGAAAACAAAATCACACCTCAGTTTCAATACCAGGAATGAAACCCCAAGGGCATCGATGCAGTGGCTCAGAAGGTCCAGCAGCCTAATACTGTAGTTATTGTAAATGTCAGTGAAAATATCACCAAATTGCATCTCCCAATAACTGCTGCGATCCAGTCAAGCACAGTACGCGTCCACTTGTTCACCCCCATCATTCATAACTTGAACCGGCCATTTGCCTGCCCCATTGCATTCTCATAGATCTATCAACCCTTCACCGGCCACTGGGCAGCACGGGGGCGCAGTGGTAAATTTGCTGCCTTACGACGGGTACTGTCTGTATGGAGTTTGTACGTTCTGCTTTTCACCGTGTGAGTTTTCTTCGGTGCTCCGGTTTCCTCCCACACTTCAAAGAAATGCAGGTTTGTAGGCTAATTGGCTTCGGTGAAATTGTAAATTGGTCCTCATTTGTGTTGGTTGGTATTTGTGTGCCGGGATCGCGGGTCGGTGCGGACTCGGTGGGCCCAAGGGCCTGTTTCTGCTCTGGATCTCTAAACTAAACTAAACTCTACATTAAACTCTAAACTAAGCTCTAAAGTAAAGTAAACTAAACTAAACTTGGTCATGCCAGGTACATCACGCAGACTCTTTTATCTATATTACTAAAAGTATGATCTTGACCACTTCCTGGTGTTCTCTCCTGAAGGTCACGCCCCTTCCGGAGGGACTATAAAACCCAGAATTGTTGAGTGCCTCAGTGTCTCTGCAAGATGGGGGAGTGAGAGGGTCACATCTCTCAGTCTGAGCTGTGAATAACGGTGAACACATGTCTACTAAACTGTGAGTCGTTTTACTAATGTGGTTTGAAAATATAGTTTGGAAATGCTAAAGCTGTGTTGCCTTTGGTTTGGAAATGCTAAAGCTGTGTTGCCTTTGGTTTGGAAATGCTAAAGGTGTGTTGCCTTAGGTTTGGAAATGCCTTGCCTAATTAAAGTTGTCTTGCCTAATTAAAGTTGCCTTGCAACTAATTAAAAGTCAAATCTTGACCACTACCTGTTTGCGCTTTATACTGATTTTAGAAAAAATGCTACCACGTACGGCTGTGATTTCTGGTCATCTTACTCAGACATCCCCTCCGCTCATCAGGTGCTGAGGATTTTCCCCATCGATGAAAAATAAAAGAGTTATTAGTGTTTAAAAAATGTTGAGATTCTCTCTCTCCTGTCAATCACACCATGAAGGCCATGCCCCTTCTGGTGGGAGGGGGAGGGACTATAAAACCCAGAAGTGTGGGCGTGGCTCAGTCTCTGCAAGATGGAGGAGGGAGAGGTCACAGCTCGCTGTCTTTAGTGGCCTTGCACCCTGCTTGAGATGGAATTTCAAGGAATAGCTGTGAGTCAACTGCCAGCCCACCAGCCGAGAGTGAGTGAGCTGCCAACACAGCAGGGTTATTGATTGGGGATGATCAGCCATGATCACAATGAATGGCGGTGCTAGCTCGAAGGGCCGAATGGCCTCCTCCTGCACCTGTTTTCTATGTTAACAGGCTTGAGTGACTGAGCGAGTGACAATGTCCATAGTAGCCCTCTGGAAACCAGTCCCTTCAGCCCACATCACCCATACTAGCGCTCCAGAAAGCCTGAGGGCCTGAGTTATAGGGAGAGGTTGAGCAGGCTAGGAATATTCTTTGGAGGATGAGGGATGATCATATAGAGGTGTTGTATACAATTATGACGGAAATAGATGGGGTAAATACACAGAATATTTTACCTAGAGTAAGGGACTCAAGAACCAGAGGACTTAGGTTTAAGGTGAGAGAGGAAAGATTTAATAGCAACCTGAGGGGCAACATTTTCACACAAAAGGTATATGGGATGAGGAGATATTTGCAGCAGGTACTATAATAGCATTTAGAATACATTTGGAAAGGTAGATGGATAGGAATGAGGGATATGGGCCAAACATATTCAGGTGGGACTAGTGCAGATGGGGCATCTTGGTTTTCAAGGGTAAGTTGGGACAAAGGGCCTGTATCCATGCTATATCACCCTATGACATAGAGAAGACCTGTGGCCCATGGCAGCTTTCTGAGTGATCATTCACCAGGCCAGTTTTACCATTTGTTTACATTGGCCAATTAAACTACCCACCAGCACATGTTTGGGCCTGTTCCCACGATGACTCTATGAATCCATGACTCCCTAGGAGGTAGATGTGTTTTTTTAAAGATCAAGCAATTAAGGGCTATGTCAGCCCTCTAGTCAGCCATGATGATATTGAATGGCAGAGCTGGTTTGGGACATCAGGTGGCCTACACCTCCTCCTAGTTTCTCATGTTATTGTATTCTTGTGTATGACTGGTACATTCATGACATTAATGACGAGCCCATGATGTTAGGCATTGCCTCGGCTGATAAGGATGGATAACTTATCCCCTGTCAATGTTGGATACTTTCAGACGTGGACTCAAGCTGAAACAACGAACTGCAGGTGCTGGTTTACAAAAAATGACACAAGGTGGTAGAGTAACTCAGCAGATCAGGCAGCATCTCTGGAGAATGTGGATAGGTGACATTTCAACTCAGGGCCCTTCTTCAGACTGATTTTTGGAGGGGGGAGGGTGAGAAAGTTGGAAGAGAGGAGGGGTGCTTTTGATAGTCAGATGATTGGACAAAGGCCAGAGATGGAAAAAAAAGTAGGTGTGAGAATAAAAAGGACTTAAGTGCTGTGAATAGTGAGGCCGGAGGAAGGCCTGGATAGAGTGGATGTGGAGAGGATGTTTCCACTAGTGGGAGAGTCTAGGACCAGAGGGCATAGCCTCAGAATAAAAGGACAGACCTTTAGAAAGGAGAAGAGGGGCAATTTCTTTAGTCAGAGGGTGGTGAATCTGTAGAATTCATTGCCACAAATTATTGTGGAGGCCAAGTCAATGAATATTTCTAAGGTGAAGATTGATAGGTTTTTGATATGTTCCTGGGTATCGGGTTATGGGGACAAGGCAGGAGAATGGGGTTGGGAGGGAGAGATAGATCAGCCATGATTGAATTACAGAGTAGACTTGATAGGCCGATGGGCTAATCCTGCTCCTATGAACTTATTAACTTATGAATGTAGGGGGAGAGGAAAGGGGGCGGATTAATGCTCTTGCAGTAGTTGATGTATGAGTTGTAACGAGAATGTGATTTGTGGAAAACAATAGGATTAAAAGAATCCTGCAGCATGGCCTGACTTTCGAGTCTTCCACACATAATAAACATCGTTGTGAGAAGGAACTGCAGATACTGGTTTAAACTAAATATAGACACAAAAAGCTGGAGTAACTTCAGTCTGAAGAACGGTCTTGACCCGAAACGTCACCCATTCTTTCTCTCCATAGATGCTGCCTGTCCCGCTGAGTTACTCCAGCTTTTTGTGTCTCTCTTCATAATACATAGAAACATAGAAACATAGAAACATAGAAAATAGGTGCAGGAGTAGGCCATTCGGCCCTTCGAGCCTGCACCGCCATTCAATATGATCATGGCTGATCATCCAACTCAGTATCCTGTACCTGCCTTCTCTCCATACCCCCTGATCCCTTTAGCCACAAGGGCCACATCTAACTCCCTCTTAAATATAGCCAATGAACTGTGGCCTCAACTACCATCGTTGCCATAATAAACATTGCATTCTTGTTAAATAGTGCATGTTTTGCTTCTGTTGTGAATATATTTCTTCCAATGGAAGTTAATTTTGGGAGGAATCGCACAGGGCTTTTATGAATTGCAGGACTTTAATCAAATATCTCCACATTATGAATTGAAAATCACATCTATTTTATATCTTATGGGAAGGTGCTTTATTGTCTTTTATTGCCAATTGCAACCTTTTCATTTTAAAATGTTATTGAATAGAAATTGAATTAAACCCTTTTTGGCATGCTAAACGGTGGCAGTGTTTTGTGTTAACAGCTACCTCGGTTCCCTACAAACAGTTGTAAACTTGGCCAAAGCCCTTGCAAACAATTATAATACTGGCCGTAATCCAGTTTGAAACGATGCGCTACTGTGGTTTATACCCAAAAACATGCACTGAATCGAGAGCCTGATCATTGCCTGACAGGACAACATTTGGTTGACTCAACACTCAGTGAAGGGCTTGACACTTTAGTCTTTAGGCTGCTAAATTTTCTTCCTGATGATTTAACAAGAGGACATGACTTCAGAATTAAGGGACAGCGGTTTAGGGGTAACATGAGGGGGAACTTCTTTACTCAGAGAGTGGTAGCTGTGTGGAATGAGCTTCCAGTGGAAGTGGTGGAGGCAGGTTCGATTTTATCATTTAAAAATATATTGGATAGGTATATGGATGGGAAAGGAATGGAGGGTTATGGTCTGAGTGCAGGTAGATGGGACTAGTGGAAAATAAGTGTTCGGCACGGACTTGTAGGGCCGAGATGGCCTGTTTCCGTGCTGTAATTGTTATATGGTTATTATATAAGTGTGAAATTAGTGAGTGATCAGGGTGGTATGAGTCTCTGATGATGCTGGCTGCCGTTTAGAGGCAGACGCTCCTGTAAATGCCTTTGATCATAAGGTCACCTGTTAGGGGCAGAATTCGGCCATTTGGCCCAACAAGTCTACTCGGCCATTCTATCATGGCTGATCTATCTTTACCTCCCAAACCCATTCTCCTGCCTTGTCCCCATACCCCCCCCCCCCTGACCGCACTAATCGAGAATCTATCTACAGTAACTCTGCCTTAAAAATATCCATTGACTTGGCCTCCACAGCTATCAAACTGTCCAACTCCTCCCCCTTCTGTCTTGGGGTAGACGGACTCCCCTCCATGTGGTGAATATGCGAAATCCATGCCACAGACGGCAGTGGAGGCCAGGTCATTGGGTATTGCTAAAGCAGAGATTTATAGGTTCTTGATTAGTAAGGGTGTCAAAGGTTACAGGGAGAAGGCAGGAGAATGGGATTGAGAGGGGAAAACAGCAACAATGACAGCCTTGGAAAACCTGAGCGTAACATACATTGTTCATCGGCATTGTCCAAGTAGGCTGTGGTGTCTCTGAAGATGTATCAAAAATAGTGTTTTTCACAGATGGACTTGACTTTGTCTCCTGCTACCAAGTCCCTCATCGACTGAGCATTCTAAATTAAACAATAGATGTCGACAAAACTGAAAACAATATATTTTTAGCAACTGTCAGAAACTAGACCAAAGCTTCATTTTTTTTTTTAGCCTTTTTCCATGATGATAACTATGTTTTCTTTTTAAGATGCATTTTCGCCAAGTTACTGGTCAGAGCCGTGTGATGTAATACCACAGTGGGTTTTTAACATGTTCTTAATTTTTATTCGTGGATAGATCTACATCTTCGAATAAAGATTTGAAAATTTCTCTTTTAAGGGGCCTTCTCTCCTATTTCTACTTTCCACTTTTTCTTTTTTTTATATACACACTTCACGTTTTTCTATTCTCTACCATCGACAGATGGCACAATGGGCTAAGTGTTCGGCTGGCGACCGGAAGGTAGCCGGTTCAAATCCCGCTTGGAGTGCATACTGTTGTTGTGTCCTTGGGCAAGGCACTTCACCCATCTTTGCCTGTGTGTGAATGTGTGTGAATGTGTGCGAGTGATTGGTGGTGGTCGGAGGGGCCGTAGGCGCAGATTGGCAGCCACGCTTCCGTCAGTCTGCCCCAGGGCAGCTGTGGCTACAGAAGTAGCTTACCACCACCGAGTATGACTGAGGAGTGAATGAATAATGCGATGTAAAGCGCCTTGAGTATTAGAAAGGCGCTATATAAATCCCATCCATTATTATTATTATTATTATTATCTATTTTTCCTCTTTTTCCCCTTTCTATTGTTTTTTTTTCTTGTCTTGCTTACTTTCTTCTCAAAACATAAAACTAGAGGTTGTACCTAGAATGGATTACGGTATGACATAGTTGGCACCTAAAATTAGGTTCCACTGTACTGTTTTGCACTCTATTAACTTCTAATAAAATAAAATAAATAAAAAAATAAAACATGTGCTTATTGATAAATCGTCAACTTGTTTGTGGGGTAACTTGATTAGTAGCCGAATAGTGTAACTTGGCAAATGGTGCGAAATGTTGACGGTTGATAAGCTCATAAGACATCGCAGCAGAATTAGGCCATTCGGCCCGTCGAGTCTGCTCTGCCATTCGATCATGGCTGATCTATTTTTCCCTCTCAACCCCATTCTCCTGCCTTCTCCCTGTAACCTTTGACACCCTTACTAATCAAGAACCTATACATTTCCACTTTAGAACTACCCAATGACATGGCCTCCACTGCCGTCCATGGCAATGAATTCCACAGATTCACCACCATTTAAACTTTAGTCTTTAGAGATATGGTGTGGAAACAGGCTCTTCGTCCCACCGATTCCACACCGACCAGTGACTGTACACACATTACACTAGCTCTATCAAACACTGGGGACAATTTTACACTTTTTACTGAAGCCAATTAACCTACAACCCGGTATGTCTTTGGAGTGTGGGAGGCAACGGGTTGTTGATAGGGGACGATCAGCCATGATTGCAATGAATGGCGGTATTGCCTCGTAGGGCCGAATGGCCTACTCCTGCAACTATTTTCTATGTTTCTATGCAACCAGATAAAATCCACGCGGTCACAGGGAAAACGTACAAACTCCATACAGACAGCGCCTGTAGTCAGGATCGAACCCGGGTCTCAGGTGCTGTAAGGCAACAACCTTCCCGCTGCCCCTCTGTACAACTCCCCGTGACTGATGATGACAAGGGTATGATATGGAACTTCAAGACAGGTTCATTCACACAGTCTCAGGGAGAATTGGAATTGGAATCGGAATTGGAAACCCACACAATGGAATATTTTCTCCGAATCAAGCATTTCAAGCGTCCACCTCTGTGAGAACAGGTTCAGGTCTGGATATGATGCACACTATGGTCACGCACCTGCCACCACACACACTCGAAGCTTCCTTGTGTGTATATTGAGTGTGCAAGATTCGCAAAAGCTGCCAACCATTGTAGAACACATCATTGTCAGAAGCTTACCCCAAGGCACATATGGGAGAGCATTAGCGATGAAAGTAATGCAACTGAGCTTTACACACATTCTCTCAGTCTCAGTTTGATTATATAGGCAGCTATTTGTATTTTAAGGAGAACTAAATGAAATCCAAGCTGGTTTTAGTTTTAGTTTAGAGATGCAAAGTGGCAACAGACCCACCGAGTCTACGCCGACCATCGATCACCCATTCACACTTGTTTTATGTTATCCCACATTCGCATCATACAAACCTGCACATCTTTTGGAATGTGGGAGGAAACCTGAGCCCCCGGAGAAAACTCACACTGTCACAGGGAGGACTTGCAAACTCGGCACAGACAGCACCCATAGTCGGGATCGAACCTGGGTCTCTGGCGCTGTGAGGCAGCAACTCTACCACAAAGATTCAGCAGGGTAGAGTTGCTGCCTCACAGCACAGAGATGATCCTGACTGCGGACGCTGTCTGTACGGAGTTTGTACGTTCGCCCTGTGACCTGAGTGGATTTTCTCCAGGAGCTCCGGTTTCCTCCCGCACTCCAAAGAGGTACAGGTTAATTTGCTTGGTAAAATTGTAAATTTTCCCTAGTATGTGTAGGACAGTGTTAGTGTGCTGGGATCGCTGGTCCTCGTGGAAACAGTGGGCTGAAGTACCCGTTTCCTCATCGTATCTCTGAACTAAAGTAAATTAATTGTTGACCAATATTTCTTGTTCAATGTCCATGGAACTGTAGGAACATTGCTGAAGGAAAGACTGCTGGAACATTGTTCTCAATGCACCATCCTGAATTTAAAAATAAGTTTTCGTTCTGCACCATGAGAAGCAAATGTTAATAAATTAATTTTGGAGAATGTCGCTTGGCAGTGAAGCTTTGCAACATCAGCACAAGTGAGTATTTAGCTGCTGTAGTTCAGTAAAGTTGCTGGCACATCACATTAGCTGAGGGACAAGTGAATCGAACCAGAAGATCTCAAGGCATTGATAGGTTCTCAGGCATAGCAGACTTTGTTCTGAAGTTATTTTGGCAGCCTAGTATATCAAACTTAATGCAAATTGATTCCTTCAAAGTCATCTTGTTGAGTCTCATAGGTAGACAAAAATGCTGGAGAAACTCAGCGGGTGAGGCAGCATCTATGGAGCTTGTTGCATCTATGGACATCTTGTTGAGTCTCATTGTCTGTTCCCCGTTTTCACCTAGCCCCTAGCTAACTGCTAACTAGCCTGTTTCCATTAAGGGCCTGTCCCACTTGGCGATTTTTTTCAGCGACTGCTGGCATCATTGACCAACGTATCAGGTCACCGAAATATTTGCGGCGTGACGCGGCGTGATGACGTATGACGCTGCGTGATGCGGCGTGACATGGCGTGATGCGGCGTGACATGGCGTGATGAGGTATTGAGGCGCGGTGTTTTTTCAAGTGTCGCAACATTTTTTTTGTCGCCGCTGGAATTTGAAATGTTCAAAATCTTTAGGCAACCCTGATATGACGCCGGCAGTCGACGAAAAATATCGCCGTGGGACAGGCCCTTTTGCATCATTACATTTTGGCATATCTTTCATTCATTTGTTCCCTATCTTTCTATATCACTGTCTATATCTCTCATTTGCCTTTCCCCTGACTCTCACTCTGCCAAGTCAAGAGAGTTTATTGTCATGTGTCCCAGATAGGACATTGAAATTCTTGCTTGCTGCAGCACAACAGAACATTGTAAGCAAAAATACAGAACAGTTCAGTTCAATATACACATAAATAAGCAGATAAAATGCAATAGGCTGTTACAGTTTAGAGTCTGTTTGTTGGTGAGTTTAATAGCCTGATAGCTGTGGGGAAGTAGCTGTTCCTGAACCTGGATGTAACAAATCTCTGGCTCCTGTGCCTTCTGCCTGATGGTAGCGGAGAGATGAGTGCGTGGCCAGGATGGTGTGGGTCCTTGATGATGTTGGCTGCCTTTTTGAGGCAGCGACTGCGATAGATCCCTTCGATGGTGGGGAGGTCAGAAGAGGGCCTTGACCCGAAAAATCACCTACTCCTTTTCTCCAGAGATGCTGCCTGACCCGCTGAGTAATGCCACCTTATTGTGTCTATCTTCCCTCATAAACCACATACATTTCAAGGCCCTGCAAGTAGAGATGGATTTCAACCATATTTCCTCCACAAAGTACAAATCACATTGGCTTATTATTTGAATGAGGTATTTGCCAGATTTCCCCATGTTGAGCATGCATGTTGACTTCTTAAGGCCTGTCCCACTTACGTGACCTTTACAAGCGACCTCCGGCACCCGTGATAGGTCGCCAAAAGTTTCAACATGTTGAAAATTCAGCGGCGACCAGAACGACACTACTGCTCTTTGGAGACCTCTCACGACCATAGGAGACCTGTCATGACCATAGGACGACAGATGGCACAATGGGCTAAGTGTTCGGCTGGCAATCGGAAGGTAGCCGGTTCGAATCCCGCTTGGAGTGCATACTGGCGTTGTGTCCTTGGGCAAGACACTTCACCCACCTTTGCCTGTGTGTGAATGTGTGTGAATGTGTGTGAGTGATTGGTGGTGGTCGGAGGGGCCGTAGGCGCAGATTGGCAGCCACGCTTCCGTCAGTCTGCCCCAGGGCAGCTGTGGCTACAGAAGTAGCTCACCACCACCGAGTATGACTGAGGAGTGAATGAATAATGCGATGTAAAGCGCCTTGAGTATTAGAAAGGCGCTATATAAATCCCATCCATTATTATTATTATAGGAGACCTCTCATGACCATGGTCGTGAGAAGTCTCCTATGGTCGTGAGAGGTCTCCAAAAAGCCGTAGCGTCTTTCTGGTTGCCGCTGAATTTTCAACATGTTGAAAATTTCGACGACCTATCACGGCTGCCGGAGGTCGCCTGTGATATTCTTCTGTACTGTTCTCCCCGCCCTGTGAAGTGTCACTATAATATGCCTCAACCAACCACTTGGCAAGTTTCACATTCTCACCATCTTGCCTCAATAAGTATTCGGAATCCTTCTTTGGATTTATCAGCGACCATCTTATATTTATGTCCTCTGGTTCTGAATTTATTAATAATGCTTTTATATTTATGACTTCAGGTTTTGGTCGACCCATGCGTGGAAATATATTTTCTACTTTTGCCCATTCACCATTTAAAAAGCTTTATTAGGTCAGGTTTCAGCCTTGTCTTTTCAAGCGGAAAAGAGCTTTCGAAGGGATTTACAAAATTGTTGCAGGGAACTTTATCACTTGGGAAAAGTCCAAATACAAGAAAAACATGTTTTAAGAAAAGATTGGGCGGCACAGTGCTACAAGAGCTACTGGCTTGCAGTGCCAGAGACCCATGTTCGATCTTGACTACGTACAGTATGTAATCTCTCTAAACTGTACCTCTAAACTAAACCAAACTAAGATCTGGAGGAAAAACATTACTTTCATGAAAGATGGAGTTATTTGTCAGGTATTAATCTATCAGGCACTGAAGCAGACAGCCAATGGCAGGGTCCACAAGTAAGTCAAGTGCCTACAGGAAGGAGAAGGGGAGTAATGGCAAGAACCCAATGTTTAAATCACAAGCTCTCAAGTAAGTCACAAATATAAACACTCTTTGTTCTCTGCATGAGGAAAGAAAGATAATGAATGCACATGATTCACTTGAGGCCTTGTCGCTGGCAGATTATGCCAATTATTTCCCTAATCCCATTCAGAAATGTGTGGCGATGGGCAGCCAATGCAAGCCAAATGATAACCGGATTAACACCCACTTCAATACAACGTAGCAAAAATGATTTGGTCTCTTTGTTTGCTAACCTATGCATAATAATCTAGTGCAATTTAATATGGAGAATTATGGGTGGCAACCAAAAATTAAAATGGCAGTTATACACCCACACATGGGTGAAGGAAAGGATGAAAATGGTTCAGAGTCTATGGTTTTTACGCACATTTATCTTCCAGGCTAAGGTGCTATTTTAATATTGGCTACTTAATTGGCTACTTACAGGGTTTGAAATGTAGCTTTTCACTGGTACTTTTAAATAATTAGTTTTTGTTTGTATTTGTTTGGTAGATTTCCATGCAGGTTAATTGTAGTATTGTAAGAATGGAAGTATATTGATCAGGATTGCAGTGTAATGTGTATTCCTTTCCTATATATTTGTCATTGCCAACCAATACAGTTGCTTGGTATCACTGTTTAGTTTTGTTTTGGGATACAGCGTGGAAACAGCCCCTTTGGCCCACTGAGTCCGCGCCGACCAGCGATCCCGCACATTAACACTGTCCTACACACACACTGGGGACAATTTTTACATTTACAGCCAATTAACTTACAAACCTGTACAATTCTGAGTTTGGAGTTTAGTTGGTCTTTGTGGTGTGTAATAGCCTGATGGTTGTTGTGAAGAAGCTGTTCCTGAACCTGGATGTTACATATTTCAGACTTCTATACCTTCTTCCCAATGGCAGGAGTGACATGAAGCTGTGGGTCAGGGTGGTGTAGGTCTCTGATGATGCTGGCTGCCTTTTTGAGTGATGGACTGGGTAGTGTCAGGACCCTTCTTCATCTTTTAACCTGTGTTTCCTTGTCTTAGTTCCATATCCTTAATATCCTCTTACATAATAAAAAAATTAAAACATGAAATTTGATATTTTCCATTGGCAATGCCATATTCTCCAGGAATGCTGCCTGGCCCACTGAGTTTAGATTAGTTTAGAGATACAGCACGGAAACAGGCCCTTCGGCCCACCAAGTCCGTGCCGACCAGCGATCCCCTACACTAACACACTATCCTACACACACTGGGGACAATTTACAATTTTACCAGGGCAATTAACCTATAAACCTGTACGTCTTTGGAGTGTGGGAGGAAACCTGAGATCCCGGAGCAAACCCACGCAGGTCACGGGGAGAACGTACAAACTCTATACGGACATCACCCGTAGTCAGGATCGAACCTGGGTCTCTGGCGCTGTAAGGCAGCAACTCTATCACTGCACCACCATGCTGCCCAGTTTTTCACTTAACCTACATAATAAAAAAAGTTAAAATATGAATTTTGATATTTTCCAGTGGCAATTCCATATTCCCCAGAGATGCTGGCTGACCCACTAAATTACTCCAGCACTTTGTGTTTTTTTATGTAACACAGTTTGATAGACGGACTAACCTCCACTAATTGAATGATTATTGAAGCTTGATGGACTGATGACACTCAGATAAAGAATGAAATACTTGTAGTACAATGATCACGATGTAGGTATCCTTCAACTTACTAAAGGGTTAAGTCTGAAGAAGGGTTCCGACCTAAAACATCACCAGAGATGCTACCTGACCTACTGAGTTACTCCAACACTCTGTGTCTATCTTCAATATAAACCAGCATCTGCAATTACTTCCTACATATAAAGAGTTATATCATCCAGGAAAACATTTGATTCAGCCAATGTTCATAAACTGAGAGGGTGTTTCCCATTAGTTTCAACTTTAAAACTCTAATTTATTCCAGTCCAAGAATATCAGTCAAGAAAACGAGACATTTGAAAATACATCAAGATAAGTCTGTAAATTAGTGGCATATCATTTTGTTAATGGATAATTCTTAAATTTAAGATAATAAAACTTGCATAATATTCATTCCAAGGTGTTCACTAAGCGAAACGCATAAGATCCTGAGAAGTAATTGAAGTAAATGACTGCAAATGCTGGAAATCTGAATGAGAGATTCAGAATGTAGGAAACACACAGCAGGTCAGACAGCATCTGTAGAAGGGGCATCAGTACTGTTCCTCTCTTTGTAGGTGCCACAGTTTAATATTGAGGACAGAGAGTGCAATGAGTCAATTAAGCTGCAGCAAATATTTTTCAATCAAACATTTGTAAATCATAGCATGTGTGCGGTATGAATTGATGAAAATGGTAAAGCTAGGGAATCAGGAGATGGTAGATCTATTGCCCTTCGAACAGCATGCCTCACAAGGTCATAAGTGATAGGAGCAGAATTGGACCATTCGGCCCTGCGCCAGTCAATCATGGCTGATCTACCTCTCCCTCCTAACCCCTTTCTCCTGCCTTCTCCCCATAACCCCAGGCACCCCCCGTATCATATACAGACTTGGTAGCAGAGTGAAGCCAAACTCATTTGCTTTTCCATACATTCTCTTGGCTGCACTTTACGAAGTTGATGACATTTTAATTGGTTTCAAAGTTGTTTTGATCCGAGGCGCATAAAATAAAAATAAAAAACTGATTTATTGACCTATCTACCTTCAACCTAATTATCCTTGTATCACATTTCCATTCATTACTTCTTAATCAACAGTCATGGATTTTATTTTTGTGTTATTTGTGTTATTTATTGTTTCTTTTGTCTATTTTATTTCCATGGAGATTTCATGATTATAATTTATAGTGATTCTGTAACCCATAATCAACATGAATTGTTTTTTAAAATTGATTTGTCAACAGCTTAAAGATGTTACATATGTGATCTGCAGTGGAGGCATTTTGATCAGTACAGACTTCTCTATTCAAACAATATTGGACTTTAATTGAAGATGGGCACAAAATGCTGGAGTTACTCAACGGGACAGGCAGCATCTCTGGAGAGAAGGAATGGGTGACGTTTCGGGTCGAGACCCTTCTTCAGACTGGGGGAGAGGGAGACATAGAGATATGGAAGGGTAAGGTGTGAAAACACATATAAAAGCAGATGATGATAAGGAAATGTAGAATGGATCATTGTTGGCTGAAGGGAAGGTGACAAGGAGGCATACAAATAGTAAAATTGTGAACTGAAACTAATCGCCGATCTTAGATTTTAGACACAAAATGCTGGAGTAATTCAGCGGGACAGGCAGCATCTCGAGAGAAGGAATGGGTGACGTTTTGGGTCGAGACCCTTCTTCAGACTCACACTTATCGTGAATTGCCCGTAACAAAAGCTTTTCACTATCTCGGTACACGTGACAATAAACTAAACGGAACTGAACTGAACCATCTTAGACTTTAATTGATTCTGAGCAACCTAATAGGTGGCATGATACTAAGCCTTTGAAGCCAACACTGACACTTGGAAGCATAAACTGAGCAAGTAATGCACTGCAGGAGTTGCTGCATAATTGGAGGTAAAATGCTAGCCTAAGGCTTCATCTGCTTGTTCAGCCAGGCTCCAGAAATCATTTGCAGTTACTCAGAAGAGATGAAGAAGACCTTCTCGGGTGATTGTGTTTTTTTTCCCCGTCAACATTTCCTTTGCTGAGCTTTGAATGCCAGCAGCCCCGAGGATGAAAACATATTAAGTCCTGGCCAGTATTCTCTCTCTCTCTCACTATAATGAGGTCTGTGCCAATTTGTTTTTACTCCATGTGATGTCAAAGCCATGGCTGGGAGCACTGGACACAACAAAATGCCATGGGAACACATAACACAGTTCAGCTGTAATACTTAAAGAGCTCAAAGTAACTGTGTTGTGTCTAACCCAGAAGCTCCTCTAAAGATTCAACTTTGGTATCGGCAAGGAATTTCCACTAACAGCGGAAGAAATCGAATGTCAACTATTGCTGACCCATCCAATATATAGACACAAAAAGCTGGAGTAACTCGGCAGGTCAGGCAGCCTCTCTGGATAGAAGGAATAGGTGACGTTTTGGGTCAAGGAGTCAAGGCTTCAAGGTTTGTTTATTGTCCAATTAAGGTACAGTGATATTCGATTAACATACAGCCATACCGAAAAAAGCAACAAGACACACAACTACACAAAAGTTAACATAAGCATGTTCTCCAGACCTTCAGTCCCTATACAATGATTGGGAAAGTGATGGCAGAGGTCGGCACAGTGCTATCAAGAAACATTTACCGATGCTCAGCTTCCATTCTTCCAACATCACTTTACTCCAGATCTCTTTACAACCTTAGTTTGAATAAACAGGTAATAAAAAGATAAAATGTTGGAAATGTTCAATAGGTCAGCACTTAGAGTCATACAGTGTGGAAACAGGCCCTTCAGCCCCTCTTGCCCACGCCGACCTACATGTCCCATCTACACTAGTCCCACTTGCCTGTATTTGGCCCATATCCCTCTAAACCTGTTCTATCCATGTATACCCATTTAAATGTTGCGATAGTCCCTGCCTCAACTACCTCCTACAGCAGCTCGATCCATGATACACCCACCACCCTTTGTGTGAAAAGGTTACCCCTCATGTTCCTATCAAATCTTTGCCCCCTCACCTTAAACCTATGACCCTCTGGTTCTCGATTCCCCCACTCTGGGCAAGAGATGCCGTGCGCCTACCCAATCTATTCCTCTCAAAATGTTGTACACTTCTATAAGATCACCACTCATCCTCCTGTACTCCAAGGAATAAGAATCCCACTCTGCTCAACCCCTACTTATAGCTCAGGCCCCCCGAGTCCTGGAATCATCCTCGTAAAATCTTCGCTGCAGCTTTTCCATTCGTCAAAAGAGGACATTTCAACAACTCGAGAGTGGTCCTGAGCAGCTATCTTCCTCATTGGAGATCTTCATGCTATCTTTAATTAGACTTTACTAAACTTTATCTTGCACCAAACGTTATTCCCTTTATCATGTATCTGTACACTGTGGGCAGCTTGATTGTAATCGAGTATAGTCTTTCCACTAACTGGTTAGCATGCAATAAGAAGCTTTTCACTGTACATCAATGCATGTGACAATAAACTAAATTAAATTAAACTCTAGATAACATTTCAGTTTCATCAGAACTAGGAAAGAGAGAAAAGTAAATGTTCAACTTCAGGAGAAGAATAGCCAGAAGAATAGGCATTTCTGCGAGAGGGTGAGGTGTAGGATTGCTATTGGGATAAACTGGTGATGAGGTTAATAAAGGCAATTGTAAAGAGAGAGAACATAAACAAAGGAATGTACAAGCGGTGAAATGCAAACCCGAAGCTGCTGGAAAATTGGGCCAACATTACAGATGAAAAATATACAGTAAAACGTTCTAGTTCTGGTACAAATAACAACCAAGAAAATTGACACAAAGTGCTGGAGTAACACAATGGTTCAGGCAGCATCTCTGGAGAATAAGGATGGGTGACGTTTCAGATTGGGACCCTTCTTCTGACCCTTTCATCAGTCTGAAGAAGGGTCCTGACCCAAAGTGTCACCCATCCTTTTTCACCAGGGATGCTGCCTGACTAGCTGAGTTACTCCAGCATTTTGTGTCTATCCTCTGTATATATCAGTATCTGCAGTTCGCTTCTAGACATTCTAAGCAAAAGAAATGGCAGAATACATAGAAACATAGAAAATAGGTGCAGGAGTAGGCCATTCGGCCCTTCGAGCCTGCACCGCCATTCAATATGATCATGGCTGATCATCCAACTCAGTATCCTGTACCTGCCTTCTCTCCATACCCCCTGATCCCTTTAGCCATAAGGGCCACATCTAACTCACTTTTAAATATAGCCACTGAACTGGCCTCAACTACCTTCTGTGGCAGAGAATGCCACAGATTCAACACTCTCTACGTGAAAAATGTTTTTCTCATCTCGGTCCTAAAAGATTTCCCCCTTATCCTTAAACTGTGACCACTTGTTCTGGACTTCCCCAACATCGGGAACAACCTTCCTGCATCTAGCCTGTAATTTTGTAAGTTTCTATAAGATCCCCCCTCAATCTTCTAAATTCTAGCGAGTACAAGGTAGTCTATCCAGTCTTTCTTCATATGAAAGTCCTGACATCCCAGGAATCAGTTTGGTGAACCTTCTCTGTACTCCCTCTATGGCAAGAATGTATTTCCTCAGATTAGGAGACCAAAACTGTACGCAATACTCCAGGTGTGGTCTCACCAAGACCCTGTACAACTGCAGTGGAACCTCCCTGCTCCTATACTCAAATCCTTTTGCTCTGAATGCTAACATACCATTCGCTTTCTTCACTGCCTGCTGCACCTGCATGCCTACTTTCAATGACTGGTGTACCATGACACCCAGGTCTCGTTGCATCTCCCCTTTTCATAATCGGCCAATACAATATTAAATCTGAAGACTGCAAAGTGTTTGGACAGAAAATATTTACATACAGCTTCTCTGGAAGAGTGTAGAGGACCAGAGACAGGCCAGGATGGAAGTGGGAAGGAAAGTTAAAGTGGTAGTCAACTGGAAGGCCACCTCGTGGACAGAATACAGATGAACCACAAAGTCATCGCTCTATCTGTATCTGGTTTCAAAATCTTTTATGACCTTGGTTCAAACACAGATTAAAGACGAGAGTTCCAGAATGAGGAGAGAGCCAGTGCTCACACGCCCATGGCAGCACGGTGGCGCAGAGGTGAAGTTGCTGCCTTACAGCACTTACACCACCAGATGTTCGATCCAGATGATGCGTGCTGTCTGTACGGAGTTGTACTCTCCCCCCCCTGACCACGTTAGTTTTCTCCGAGATCTTCAATTTCCTCCCACACTACAAGTTAGTTTAGAGATACAGCGCGGAAACAGGCCCTTCGGCCCACCGAGTCCATGCCAACCAGTGATCCCCGCACATTAACACTATCCTACACCCACACACACTAGGGACAATTTACATTGAAACCGTACAGACAATACCCTGTACTCGTAGTCAGGTTCATACCCGGGTCTCTGGGGCTGAAAGCTCCGTTAGGCAGCAACTCTACCGCTGCCCGACCGCACTGCCCTCTTTTTGTCAATAAGAAGAAACAGCAGCACACCAGAAGGTCAAGTCTGAGGTAAATGGATAAATCAGACCAATTCATAACGAGTTGGTCTCCAGTCGTCGTTTTTTTGGAATCATATGGTGCAACACAATTGTAAAAACTAACTGTTTCAGGACTGGACGAGGGTTGGTCAAGATTATAAATAATGATCTCCTTTTCTTTTTTATTTTATTTTATTTTCTCTATTTTCTCTCTCAACTTTCTTCATTTACTCGTTTTCTTTTTTCACACACTATATATTTCACATCTTTCTATCCTTCACTATCTAACTTCTTTTTCTTATTCTAATCTTTTTTCAATGTAACAAAAAAAAAAAAAGAAGTTGTACATAAAATGTATTATGAAAATATATATTAGGCACTTTGGTGCCATATGACTGTACTTACTTCTAATAAAATAAAATATTTTAAAAAAAAGTCTGAGGTACTCTCCATGTTTGATTCATTCAAGAAGGATGAACACTGCGGTGAGTTCCCGTGTTTATTCTCCAGACCTAATTGCTCTCGAACTGAAAGGGGCAGTGAGCAGTATCTGGTTACAGGCTGGCCAGGCTGGCTATGGTTGAAAGACTTCCTTCTCTGCAAGATATTTGTGAACCAGATGGTTTACAATCATGGTCAGCATTACTTTGTGGTAGCATTTTTCTTAAAATAATCACCCATTTAAATTCCTCAGCGGTGAGATTTGAACTCATGACATTGGATTAATGGGCCACAACTCTGGCAATGCGCCCAGTAACTCAACCATTGCGTTATTGTATCCTAATTGATGTAACTACGTTGAGTTAAATATATTTAATTATTTTAAATGCATTCTGCTGTTTTAAATGCATTTACATCTTTTTTTGTATTTTAAGTTAAACTTTTCTTTTGCTACTTTTCAATAGTTTAATTGATTTGGATACTTAACTTAATTGAAATAAAGATGATAAACTTCCATTTTGTTTGGATGTACAGCGTGGAAACAGGCCTTTTGGCCCACCAGCTCCACACCGACCAGCGATCACCCGGTTCACTAGCACTATCCTACACAGAGAGACAATTAACAATTTTTACCAAAGCCAATTAACCTGCGAACCTGTATGTCTTTGGAGTGTGGGAGGAAACCGAAGCACCCGGAAAAAATCCCACGCAGTCACATGGAGAACGTACAAACTCCGTGTATATAGCGCCTTTAGTCAGGATCGAACCCAGGTGCTGTAACATAGAAACATAGAAAATAGGTGCAGGAGTAGGCCATTCGGCCCTTCGAGCCTGCACCACCATTCAATATGATCATGGCTGATCATCCAACTCAGTATCCTGTACCTGCCTTCTCTCCATACCCTCTGATTCCTTTAGCCACAAGGGCCACATCTAACTCCCTCTTAAATATAGTCAATGAACTGGCCTCAACTGCCTTGTGTAAGGCAGTTAAAGCCCTGTCCCACGGTACGAGTTCATTCCAAGAGTTCTCCCGAGTTAAAAAAAAAAAATCTAACTCGTGGTAAGCACGGAGAATGGACGTAGCGGGTACGTCGGAGCTCGGGGACATCCCTTAGCGGCTCGTAACGCTAACGGCAGGTACTTAGGAAGACTCGCTAACGGCAGGTAAGCACGGGAAGACTTGCGAAGATTTTTCAACACGTTGAAAAATGTCCACGAGAGTCCCGAGTACCGACGAGTGGCCATTACCGTAAATCTCCGAGTTCGAATCAGGGCAAACTCGGGAGAACTCTTGGAATGAACTCGTACCGTGGGACAGGGCTATAACTCCACTGCTATGCCACTGCCGCCCTATAATTTAAAATCATTTTTTAAATTGAAAAATGAAACAGAGTACATGATGAACAATGAATGCATTCAAATCAATTTGATTCAATCAGAGAAGTTAACAAACATTTAGTCTCAATGAAATTCAATAGAAATGAAGGCAGAGATTCATTAACTGTCTACGGAGCCTGTTGATGATGTCCAGACAGTCCCTGTACTGAGCTGTGCTAGATCTGGGCAATGAACTGGGAGCTGCACCCCAGTTCAAAGCAACACATGGAATTTTACCCTGATTAAGATCTTCCTGAAGAAATATGTGGTCCATAATTTCCAGCAATAACAATAGTCTGGGCAGCAGTAGAGTTGCTGACTTACAGTGCCAGAGACCCCGGTTTGATCTCGACCATGGAGATCAACTGTATGGAGTTTGTACCTTCTCTCTGTGACCGTGTGGGTTTTCCACAGGTGCTCCGGTTTTCTCCCACACTCCAAAGAAGTACAGGTTTGTTTGTAGGTTAAATGGCTTCAGTAAGGGTTGTACATTGTCCCTAGTGTGTGGGATGGTGCTAGTGCACGGGGATCACTGGTCAGCGTGGACTCGGTGGCCTATTTCCACACTGTATCTCCAGAGGACCTGTCCCACTTAGGCGATTTTTTAGGCGACTGCCGGCGACTAGGCTTGTCATAGCTTGTCTTCTCCTGGCGTAGGTGCTGTCGTATGTTGTCGTAGGTTGTCACCAGGATGTTGTAGGTTGTCGCCAGGTGACGTAGGTTGTCGCCGATGCTGACTTTGGTGAATGGAGCCCGGGTCTCTGGTGCTGTAAGGCAGCAACTCTACTGCTCCGCAACCGTGCCACGCTTTTCTTAAACCAGGCACACTGTGTGAAAGGAAGCTTAACTAGTTACATCTTTCTGTCAAGCTGACTATCTTTCTCATGCTAAAAGTGTTGAACACTGATGTCTAACTTCATAATGACCCTTCTGCAAGGATGGTGGCAGAAATGTTCGCAGACAGTCATCAAAATGTCAAATTACCTCAACTTCAGGCTCAGAAACCTGTCTGCAATTTAATACACCTGTCAGCTGCTGTTCTGTGCATGTAATAACTTTCAAACAAGTGTTAATAAAAGTGTATTTCAAAATACCATAACACCATTTTAATAAAATAATGTGAAATTTAAATATTGGGAGATAATCTATGAGACCTTTGAAACCTTTGATATGGCACACACATAGGAAGTTATTTGTATGGACAAGTCTTTGGCATGTAGGAGGAAACCAGAGCACTCAGAGAAAACCCATGGGGTCACCCAAAGCAAACACAGAAACTTCATAAAGACAGCACCCGTAGTCAGAATCAAATCCGGATAAATGGCAGGAACTATCGCAACGTTTAAGAGGCAATCAGATAGGTACACGGATAGGACAGGTTTAGAGGGATATGGGCCAAAACGCAGGCAGGTGGGACTAGAGTAGATGGGGCATGTTGGTCGGTGTGGGCAAGTTAGGCCGAATGACCTGTTTCCACGTTATATCACCATGACTCGGTAAATCTATGACATTTGGACAGGTGCATGGATCGGAAAGGTTTTGAAGGATAAGGGTCAAACGCTGGCATGTGGGACGAGTGTAGATGAGACATGTTGGTCGGTGTGGGTAAGTTGGGCCGCAGGGCCTGTTGATACGCTGCTTGATGCTATGCCTTCATGACTATATAAGAAGTGAATAGGGAGATGTACACATGTAACATTGTACCTTAACGTTTAATTTTCCAGTGATACAAATTATGGAAATATTAAAACTAGGCTGCTATAATTGAATTTGTTAAATATATTTTCCAATATATTTTTGAATCCAGAGGAATATTTTAATCAGAAAGGTCTGATTCAACTCATTACCAATCAACAGCTTGCTAATTGGTGATGAAAATTGTCTCGATCAGAAATATAATTTAAAGATATGACTTTGGAACGAGGTCATTACGTAATTAGCCCGTGTTTGCAATCAAGTGGTATTTCACAAATGATTTTCCGAATCTCACTCATGGAGTTCAGAATTGCCCTTTGTGCCCTTTGTGTGGCACTGTGGCACAACAGGGAGAGTTGCCACCTCACAGTGCCGGAGGCCCAGGTTCATTTGCCCGCAGTTGCCTTTTTCCATTGACATTGAGAATCCATTCTTCACCATATATGCCACTGGTTGAAGTACTGAACCCTCAGCTCAGCGGACTCCGATCTAACCTTGGATTCTGTGCTGAGTCCTGCAATGGCCTCTGGTCCTACACTCTCCCACAAACGGAAACATCCTCTCCACATTCACTCTATCCAGTTTACTTTTAGTTTTAATTTTGTTGTTGATACAGCGGGGAAACGGGACTTCCGTCCCGCCGGGGCCGCGCGCCGACCAGCGATCCCCACACACTAACACTATCCTATACACAATTTACATTTGTCCCAAGCCTATTAACCTCCAAACCTGTACGCCTTTGGAGGCCTGTGGAAGGAAACCGAAGATCTAAAAAAAAAAACCCACGCGGTTACGGGACGAAGGTACAAACTTTGTACTGACAGCACCCGTGGTCAGGATCGAACCCGGAGCTCCGGCGCTGTAAGGCTGCAACTCTACCGCTGCACCATCATGCCACCCCAGTTCTTTTCCAGCTTTTCGAAAACAATGGGGCTTGTACGTGGGTGTGAGAAGATGATGTGTTCAAGGTGTCCTTACTTTGCTATCAATGGCATTCAGCAGTGACAGATCGAAAGTGCCAGTGACTAATTCTTCAGTAGCTACTGGCCAAGTTGTCAGCTTGCTTCATTCATTTGACTGTGCATCTGACTGCACAAAGACTTAGACAGGTCTATTTGTGTGTGTTTTTTTAAATACTGACAAACTGCAATCAATGTGAAAAGCTCCAATTGGTTTCTGAGATTTCAGCATGATTTTACCTGACAGCTGAGCACTTAGATGTTTGGAAGAAAGAAAAAAAAAATTGTATTCCTGGTAGCGATAAGTGATATGGTTTTGTCAACGTAGACAGCAATTATCCAGTGAATCAAAAGTTATGGAGAATCTTGGACTGTAGTCCATGGACTTGGGGAGACTTCAGAACTCTACATAACTTGTAACTCTGCTGAGAACGGGGAATTGGGCTTCATCACTGGCATGTTATGAGAAAGAAATCAGGTAGAAAAGTTAGGGAAATAGAGTATATTATCTTTCTGGTAAACATTGAGGTAATTTTTCAAAATTATGAATGGGATTGAGGAAAATTGATAATTAAAAGGGGAATATATGCAGGAAGGAACTGCAGATGCTAGTTTATTCCAAAGATAGACACAAAGTGCTGGAGTAACTCAGTGGGTCAGGGCATTCCTTTAGGAAGGAGATGACGAGGAACTTCTTTAGTCAGAGAGTGGTGAGTCTATGGAATTAATTGCCACAGAAGGCTGTGGAGGCCAAGTCAATGGAGACAGAGACAGATAGATTCTTGATTAGTACGGGTGTCAGGGTTTATGGGGAGAAGGCAGGAGAATGGGATTAGAAGGGAGAGATAGATCAGCCATGATTGAATGGCAGGGTGGACTTGATGGGCCAAATGGCCTAATTCTACTCCTATCACTTGTGACATCTCTGGAGAAAAAGGATGAGTGATGTTTCGGGTTGGAACCCTTCTGCAGACTGAAAGCAGAGGGGGGAGGGGCGAAGGGGGGGGGGGGGGGAGGAGGGGGGAGGGGAGAGGGGCGGAGGGGGAGGGGGGGGCGGGGCTGTAGGTAGGAAAGCGCCAGAACAAATCAAGGTCGGCAATAGATGACCAAGGAAGGTTGGAGCCCCTAATGGCCCATTGTTGGCTGGGGAAGAGGTGATAACGAAAGGATACAGGGATGTGAACAGTGGAACTAGTAGGATGACAAGAGTGGGGGTGGGGAGAGAGAGGGGATGCAGGGGTTAGTTGAAGTTAGAGAAATCAATAATCATACTGCTGGGTTGTAAGCTGCCCAAGCGAATATATTAAGCGATTTATGTTTTAGGAACAGGTACTAAGAAAGTAGGTGAATGAAGAAAATCACTAAATAATGACATCCTATATTTGATTAGTATGGGTGTCAGGGGTTATGGGGAGATGGCAGGAGAATGGGGTTAAGAGGGAAAGATAGATCGGCCATAATTTAATGTCAGAGTGGATGGGCCGAATGGCCTAATTCTGCTCCTATCACAAAAAAAATGTATACTATCAAAGTGCACTTTGTAAATAATAAAACACAAAATACTGGGTCAGCAACCTTATTTGAACTGATTTGAGGCTGGATAGAAAGCTAGAAAAGAGAGGTGGGGGGTGAGACAATGCCTGGCAAGTGATGGAGGTCACAAAATGCTGGAGTAACTCAGCGGAACAGGCAGCATCTCTGGAGAGAAGGAATGGGTGACGTTTCGGGATCAAGACCCTTATTCAGACTGATGACAGGGGAGTGGGCGGTACAGAGATAGAATGTAGTCGGAGACAGTAAGACTGGTGGGGAACTGGGAAGGGGGAGGGGATGGAGAGAGAGGGAAAGCAAGGGCTACTTGAAGTTAGAGAAGTCAATGTTCATACCGCTGGGGTGTAAGCTACCCAAACGAAATATGACATGCTGTTCCTCCAATTTGTGCTGGGCCCCACTGACAATGGAGGAGGCCCAGGACAGAAAGGTCAGATTGGGAATGGGAAAGGGGAGAGGGGTTAAATTGCTGAGCAACCGGGAGATCAGGTAGGCTTAGGCGAACCGTGCGGAGGTGTTCAGCGAAACGATCGCCAAGCCTGCGCTTGGTCTCGCCGATGTACGGGAGTGACAGGTGGATACAGGTGAGCGAGGTTTCATTGGCAAATGGGTGGACAAAGGATAGAAGAAAAGAAGACAAAAGTTTGAAGAAGGGCGACTAAAGGAAACAAAATGTAGACAAAGGAATGTCAGATTAAGATGGGAGTGAAATGCAAAGACAGAGAGACGGATATGGGAGAAGGGGATTGTAAATGCATGAAAAATGAAGTAATAGTTGGAAGCCAGAACAAAGTGAGGGGGAAAGGAAACCTGAGGGGTGACATTTTTACAGAAAGAGTGGTGGGTGTATGGAATGAGCTGCCGGAAGAGGTAGTAGAAGCATGTGCTATCACAACGTTTAAGAAACATTTAGACAGGTACATGGATAGGACAGGTTTACAGGTGTATGGGCTACGTGCAGGCGGGTGGGACTAGTATAGATGGCGCATGTTTATTGGTGTGGGCTGAAGGTCCTGTTTCCACGCTGTATGGCTCACTGACTCTAGGGAGGTTATTGAAGAATATAAAGGCCAAGCTAGATACAGGAAAACTGTTCCCAATGTTGGGCGAGTCCAGAACCAGGGGCCACAATCTTAGAATAAAGGGGAGGCCATTTAAGACTGAGATGAGTAAAAAAGGTTTTCACCCAGAAAGTTGTGAATTTGTGGAATTCCCTACCACAGAGGGCAGTGGAGGCCAAATCACTGGATGGATTTAAGGGCGAGTTAGATAGAGCTCAAGGGGCTAATGGAATCAAGGGATATGGGGAGAAGGCAGGCACCGGTTATTGATTTGGGACGATCAGCCATGATCGCAATGTATGGCGGTGCTGGCTCGAAGGGTCGAATGGCCTCCTCCTGCACCTATTCTCTATGTTTCTATGTAAGTGAAGCTAATCTCTGAAGGTAATTGTTCATCTCTACAATCTATGTTTAGCAGAAGATTCACAATAAATGGTAACTAACTGTAATTGACTTTGGTATCATTGGATACAGCGAGCTTGATTATTTTACAATGGTTAATCCCAAAGTGCAGAAATTTCAACTGCAGGGCAGCTTCAAGTAGCAAAATACATGAAAGGACTTTGAAACCACAGTGGCAAATCCTCTGAATGTATTAGAAGAAATATTCAATATCTGAGAGTTTTCAAAGCAAAGATCTCATCGTACAGATGACAGTTATAAGCCTGAGGGTTGTCCAGAGCTCATGATAATCTCGAATCCTCGCAGTGTCGGGGGGGTTATCATGGGATCCCTTCTACATATCATTTTATTCTCTGTTATTAACATCCTGCGGTGAGCTGGAAATTACTCTTACACAAAAGGCAACGGATTTCTGTCATCAGTCCTTTGGTTGGATATCATCAAGCATCAAACAAACTCTGCACGTTGCTGTTGCTCTGAAAAGTTAGAAAGCTTCCAGCGGAAGGGAAGTTGTATAACATATACCACTGACCTCGCTTACCTTCAAACCCCGGAGCGGTTTAGTTTAGTTTAGACGTACAGCGCAGAAACAGGTACTTCGGCCCATCGGCTCCGCGCCCACCAGCGATCCCCTCTCATTAGCACTATCCTACTCACTCTAGGGACAATTTACAATGATACCAAGCCAATTAACCTACAAACCCGTATGTTTTTGGAGTGTGGGAGGAAACCGGAGATCTCGTAAAAAAAACCCATGCAAGTCACGGGAAAAACGTAGGAAACTGGAGCAACCGGGGAACACACAGGTCACGGGAAGAAGGTATAAACTCCGTACGGACAGCGCCCGCAGTCAGGATCGAACCCAGGTTGTGAGGCTCTACCGCTGCGTCACCGTGCCGCCCCGCGCTCTTATAAGTTGCCGTCTTTTAGCTTGATTTTAACTGTGAGCAGCTGCCATCAAACGGAGGTAGTTGAGGCAGGTAATGTCACAACGTTTAAGAAAAACATTTGGACAGGTACATGGATAGGATATGTTTAGAGGGATATGAGCCACACGCAGGCAGGTGGGACTAGTGTAGAAGGGACATGTTGGACGGGTGGGAAAGTAGGGCCGAAGGGCCTGTTTCCACACTCTATGAAGACAAACTGGCCATTGTTGAGTTGAGGAGATCTTATAGAAAGATGTCCCAAAGTGAGACGAGCATGAATTGCTGGTATTCCAAAGGGCAACAGATCTTCCTGTGAAACGTGTTCAAAAGTCGAAGCAAAGAACTGCTGATGTTGGGTGCGAAAAAAAGACACAAACTGCTGGAGTAACTCTATTCAAGACACCTGTTCAAGAGTCCACCCCAATTAATTTGAAACATAGGTTTTGAGTTCACTTTGCATAAGAGAGGTTTGCTATCTGAAGAAAGATGGGTGCATTGTCGCCCTAGTGTAATAAACCTATTTACGAAGTAAAAGTCGAGACAAGTGTAAACAAGACTACCAATTTCACTTGAGACTATGAGAATTTATATTAGTGTTAAAATCACCATTGCACCAGATGCACCCAATATTTTGGAGAAATCAGAAACCTTGCAAATTAAATAAAAAATCCAGGAATGCAATTTGTGATTTCAAAACAGCGTTGATATCATGTCTAATGGACACCAATGCACAGGATGAAGTCTTGAGGACATTTTAGTTTTCCAATACATTTTGAGAAGTACTCAGACTTGAGAAGTTGTCAGACACTTGGCAAGGGCGGCATGGTGGCATAGCAATCGAGTTGCAGCCTCACAGCGCCAGAGACGCGGGTTCGATCCTGACTACGGGCGCAGTCCGTATGGAGTTTAGACCTTCTTCCCATGACCTGCGTGGGTTTTCCGGGTTGCTCCGGTTTCCTCCCACACTCCAAAGACGTACAGGTTTGTACATTAATTGGCTTCCTTAAAAGTTTACTCCCACACTCCAAAGAAATGATCTCTTGTGAGTAGGATAGTGTTAGTGTACAGGGACCGCTGGTCGATGCAGACACGTTGGGCCAAAGGGCCTGTTTCTGCGCTGTATCTCCAAACTAAACAAATCATTCCCATTCCGACTATTCTGTCTTGGGCCTCCTCCATTGTAAGAGTGAGATCACATGCAATTTGGAGGAACTCGCCTCATATTTTGCTTGGGCAGCTTACAACCCATGGATATTAATTTCTCGAACATCAAGTAACCCTTGCATTCCCTCTCTCTCTGTTCTAGTCATTCTAGTTTCACTGTTATCCTGCTGAGTTTAATTGTCCGTATTTCATGTTAGCACCATCCCCACAGCCACCAATGGACCTTTCCTTGATCATCGATGCTCGCTCTGATCTGTCCTTTTGCAAATCTTTCATGAATTTGTTCTACGTACCTTATCATGTCTCTCAGTTCCCTCCCCCCTGAATCTCAGCCTGAAGAAGGGTCTCGACCCGAAACGACACCTATTCCTTCTTTTCTCCAGAGATGCTGCCTGGCTCGCTGAGTTACTGCAGCTTTTTGTGTCTATCTAAACTAAACTAAGTTTGCCTTTTGCAGCAGCAGTTTCGTTTGACAATCCATTAATGATACTCTGTTATGGCTCAGTAGAATAAATGTGAGTTTCTTTCCATCGATGATTATAAAATTAATTTGCATCTCTTTGGCCACGGGCTTTTTACGTTGCTATACTTTTGAGAACTAAATAGCTGTTTACCCAGATGAGTGATGCTTCTTTCCCCCCCCCCATACTGTACAACTGCACCTTCCTAAGAGGCAAGGAGTATTTGTTACTCAGCTTTGGACAGCTAGTAATGGGTCGTGCTTTTCCAATTGGTATTTGCAAACGGGAGGTTTTCATTCTCACTGTGTCATAGTTTTTCTCCGCGGTAAATGGGCATGTGGGGCATTTATGCCATCTTCTATTTGCCATGCACTGTTAATAATGCTTATCACCAGTGTGGTTAAGAGCCACTTCTGCTTATAATCACGGGCAGACCAGCAGAAAAGCAACACATGTGACTCTCAGTGATAAAGTGCAGCATTAACGCTGCCAGCTTTTGAACAAGTTAAAGTTAGTCTTAGTAATAATAGCCGACTAAACGTGCTTGCGGAAGCAATGTTCCACTAAATTCTCCCATGCACAGGAATCGTACAACAGCTTGGCCCATGATGATCAATCTACAAACTTTAATGCTATTAAAGTAGGTGCATGAATTGCCTGTTCTTAAATAAAAACTTGAGTTTGTAGTTAGTTGACAACACCTCAGTGATTTCCATTTGCATCTTAAAAATAGAAATAGAAAATAATATTATCTGCCCTTGTTACCCTGACAATGAGAGCAAGAATAATGTTTGGAGAGAAGGAATGGGTGGCGTTTCGGGTCGACGTCTCCCATTCCTTCACTCCAGAGATGTTGCATGTCCCGCTGAGTTACTCCAGCATTTTGTGTCTATCTTCACTGTAAACCAGCATCTGCAGATCCTTCCTGCACAATAATAATGTTTGTTCCCTTCAATTAAATCTGTCCAGTTTTTTACCAATCATTAAATCTCAGCGAAGGAACTATTGATTCTTACAGGGCACAAAGAGAGCATAGAGACTCAAACAGTACAGTACAGGAACAGGTCCTTCAGCCCGCCGAATATGATATGCATGCAGATAATCCATATCCCTCTGAAGATAGACACAAAATGCTGGAGTAACTCAGCGGGACATGCAACATCTCTGGAGAGAAGGAATGGGTGACGATTCGGGTCAAGACCCTTCTTCAGACTGGGAGTCTAGGGGCGAGGGGGACAGAGAGATATGGAAGGGTAAGGTGTGAAAACGACATATCAAAGGGGACGCCTTACCATTCCATATATCTATGTTTCCCTCTTCCCTGACTCTTCAGTCTGAAGAAAGGGTTCTCGACCTGAAATGTCACCTATTCCTTTTCTCCTGAGGTGCTGCCTGTCCCGCTGAGTCACCCCAGCGCTTTGTGTCCATCTTTGGAGCAGGACAATGGACAATTAACAGAGTTTTTCTCAACAGTCTGACCATCTATCCAAAAGGCTCCCGGTCACCCTGGATTGATAGGTCAAGCAGTAATTGTGCATGAATATCATCAGCTTTATTGATAAGTCAGGGAGCACGTTGGTGTGGAAACTCAAGATAACGTTCCTTAATCTATTTGAGGGGCCTTCAGGCTGATTTTTAGCACTCAGCGTTAGACCTCTGCTAATTGCATTAAATTGAACTATTAAACTGGTATTGATTGCACAGATTGAAAATTGTAGATCATCATAATAGGACTTAAGTTAATAAATTCCTCTGCACATCGTGATGCAAACCTCTCGACAGCATGAGGCGAGAGCCTGCAATCAATCCAGAATCAATCGGATACTGAATAGGATGTGTCGGCGGCATAGTGGCGCGGTGGTAGAGCTGCTGCCTCACAGCGCCAGAGACCCGGGTTCGATCCTGACGACGGGTGCTAGTCTGTACAGAGTTTGTACGTTCTCCCCGTGACCTGCGTGGGTTTTCTCCGTTTTGTCTCCCACACTCCAAAAATATACAAGTTGGTAGGTTATTTGCCTTCAGTAAAATAGTAAATTGTCCCTGGTGTGTGTCGGATGGTGCTCGGCTGCGGGGATCGCTGGTCGGTGCAGACTCGGTGGGTCAAAAGGCTGTATCTCTAAACTAAACTAAACTAGGTAAATCTAGATGGATGGATCTAGTTTAGACCTTTGTCTACAGTGATCATGTAAATCTAAAAGAGATCAGATATCTAAGCTAGGAACCCTTCCTTGCATGGATCTGTTTCCCATTGAGTAAGATATTTCCAGCTAGCCAGCAGACATCTTGTATTTACTTTAAATAGAAATGCAATTGTTGTTTACTGTTGGTTCCCCCATTAACGCATTGTTTTCTAACCATCCTTTTTATAAATTTCAACAATGTTTTTATTTCCGCTCCCTCTCTCTGGGGACGTTGGTTTCTGGTTGAGATCTGATTCCAAGGACACATCTTGCTTCGGTATTTTGCAGAAAGCTTTTACGATGAGTGTATGCATGGTATTTCCAGCAAGTCTGATTCTTTAGAGTCACAAGAAACCGCAGTGGAACACAAAGTGCTGGAGAGGCTGCGTGGGTTAGGCAGCTTCCGTGGAGGGAATGGATGGACAACGTTTTAGGGCGGAACCCTTCTTCTTAAGTAGTGTCCCAAGGAGAGGGGTGGGGGAGGGAGAGGGAGAGGGGTGGGGTAAGTGGGAGAGAAGTGGAAGAGTGGGGAGGGAGGGGTAGGGGGAGTGGTGGAAGAGGGACAGAGGGGTAGGGGGATGGGGGGAGAGGGAAGGGGGTGGGAGAAGGAGGGGGTGGAGAGGGAGAGGGGTAGGAGAGGGAGATGGAGAGGGGGAGGAGAGAGGGGTGGGGAGGGGAGGAGAGAGGGGAGGGGGAGAGAGGTGTGGGGGAGGGGGGAGATGGGGTACCACCTTCAGTTTGGAATATTTTGGAGGACCAATAAACCAAGAACCAAGAACCCAAAACACCACATATTAATTTGCTTCAAAGATGGTGCCTGACCTATTGAGTTACTCCAGTATTTTGTGTTTGAAGGCTGATTCTTTCCTTACCTGAACAATCCATATGCACATTTTCAACAGAGTTCCTTGGTCGTAATTAGGAGTTACCTGGTTACGAGTCTTTTGATTCTTGACCAAGAAGACAGATCGATTAAAAGTCTTCTCAGTTCAGTTTAGTTTATTGTCACGTGTACCGAGGTACAGTGAAAAGCTTTTGTTGCGCGCTATCCAGTCAGCGGAAAGACAATACATGATTACAATCGAGCCATTTACAGGGAACAGATACATGGTAAGGGAATAACGTTCAGTGCAAGGTAAGGCCAGTAAAGTCTGATCAAGGATAGTCTGATGGTCACCAATGATGTAGATAGTAGTTCTGGACTGCTCTCTGGTTGGGGTAGGATGATTCAGTCATCTGATAACAGCTGGGAAGAAACTGACTCTGACTTTGACTCTGGAGGTGAAACTAAACTAAATACCATCAACGTAACAATTGAACTAACTTCATACCGTGTATCCTGGACTCATGCTGATGTCCATGTGAGGATGTATAAGATGCTTTGCTGAATTAAAGGTAGAATCTTGCGTCACCTTCATTGCAACGGCGGGGCTGAAGCAAACAGGACAATTTTGTAAAGGACTCATTTCTTTGAAATTGCATCATCTCCAGGTAAGTTTATGGGCAAATGCGGAGAAGGATTGCTGCTTTCTGATGAAAGCAATGTCGCATGAAGTGTTTGCCTGCCTTACAAAGGAAGATGTATTTTCAGGCATGAAAGATGTACTTATCATTCAAAATGCGCAGGGCTGTGCAGGATAAAAAATGTACTTAAGTGCATGCATTAGGCTTCCTTTTAAAGAAATAAGTCCATCTCCGAGTGTTGCCTGCCCTCTCTCAATTCTCAACAGCTCTCCGAGCTGCTGAAAGACTTCACAGGATTGTGATCAATTCCAGTCCCTTGCTAATGGATCCATCTTTGGCTGTTGCCGTCGAGACAAGTGAGCTGAAATTCAAACGCATGCAAGCTGTCCGTAGAGATCCAGTGCTTTTGAAACAGTTGGCCTGGTTTTTTATTTTTTGCTCGTAAGTGCCCTCAGTTCTGAAAGGAACCGTCAGTCTTTCCTTGGATAACGGCGGGTAAGCTTCATGTTTCCCACGGGAAAACGGCAAGCTCAAACGTACCGGCCAATTTTAAGCCCACTTCTAACTTTGCTCTCATGTTGTTCCCTTCGGGGCTTCCAGCAAAGCGGGGAGCTTCCTCGAATTCCCAAACCTCACGGCCTTTGATTTCAATGGGGTTTCTGCAGGGGAAAAAGAGAAGAATAAGAGACTCATAAGTTGATGTTCATAAGAGATAGGAGCAGAATTAGGCCATTTGGCCCATCGGGTCTACTCCGCCATTCAATCGAGGCTGATCTATCTCTCCCTCTCAACCCCATTCTCCCGACGTCTCGACCCAATACGTCACCTATTCCCTTTCTCCAGAGATGCTGCCTGACCAGTGTGTCTAACATGTTTTTTTTAAAGTTTGTTTAATGTTTCAACTTGGCGGCATTGAGTGTCATATGCTCATAAGTTCTAGGAGTAGAATTAGACCATTCGACCCATTAAGTCTACTCCGCCATTCAATCATGGCTCATCTATCTCCCTCTCCAAACCCCATTCTCCTGCCTTCTCCCCATAACCCCTGGCACCTTCACTAATCGAGAATCTGTCAATCTCCAACTTAAAAATATCCATTGACTTGGACTCCACAGCCATCTGTGGAAATGAATTCCACAAGTTCACCACCATCTGACTAAAGAAATTCCTCCTCATTTCCTTTCTAAATGTCCGTCACTTAATTCTGAGAATGTGCCCTTTGGTCCTAGTTGAAAAATCCACTACACATTCACTATATGAATGTTATAGAGTCATAGGCTCACACGGCATGGAAAAGACCATAAGAATGGAGCTGCTATCCATGTGTGTGAGGTAGTATCATTTGTTGATTCATAGAGCACGGAAACAAGCTCTTCAGGCCCCTCCATGCCAAACAAGATGACCCACTTGCCAGGCCTTCCTTTAACATAAATAATGAACAGGTTTGTGTAAAGCATTGGAATCACAATAGAGTAATTTCAATGACCTAGAGTCATAGAATCATACAGCATGGAAACAGGCCCTTCAGCCCCATTCAGCCATGCTGACCAAGATGCCCATCTAAGCTAGTCCCATTTGCCCGCATTTTGTCCATATTCCTCTAAACCTATCGTACGTATTTTTTCTATTTTATACCGAAAGCCTGCATTTTGTAATTCTTTATTTTATTTTCTGTCGGTGCAAGATTCTTCTACAGTTGTATAGGGCTCTGGTGAGACCACATCTGGAGTATTGTGTACAGTTTTGGTCTCCTAATTTGAGGAAGGACATCCTTGTGATTGAGGCAGTGCAGCGTAGGTTCACGAGATTGATCCCTGGGAAGGCAGGACTTTCATATGAGGAAAGATTGAAAAGACTTGGCTTGTATTCACTGGAGTTTAGAAGGAAGAGGGGATATCTTATAGAAATATATAAAATTATAAAAGGACTGGACAAGCTAGATGCAGGAAAAAATGTTCCCAATGTTGGGCGAGTCCAGAACCAGGGGCCACAGTCTTAGAATAAAGGGGAAGCCATTTAAGATTGAGGTGAGAACAAACTTTTTCACCCATAGAGTTGTGAATTTATGGAATTCTCTGCCACGGAGGGCAGTGGAGGCTAAGTCATTGGATGGATTTAAGAGAGAGTTAGATAGAGCTCTAGGGGCTAGTGGAATCAAGGGATATGGGGAAAAGGCAGCAGGCACGGGTTATTGATTGGGGACGGTCAGCCATGATCACAATGAATGGCGGTGCTGTCTCGAAGGGCTGAATGGCCTCCTCCTGCACCTATTTTCTATGTTTCTCTGTTTCTATGTAGTAAAGTCCGATCAAGGATAGTCCGAGGGTTAGCAATGAGGTAGATGGTAGTTCAGGAGCGCTCTCTAGTTGTGGTAGGATGATTCAGTTGCCTGATAACAGCTGGGAAGAAACTGTCCCTGAACCTGGAGGTGTGTGTTTTCACACTTCTATACCTTTTCACTCTGTTACATTGTTTGTAATCCTCAGACTTGTTTTAATTTATAGGAAGGAACTGCAGATGCTGGACTGCACCGAAGATAGACACCAAATGCTGGAGTAACTCAGCGGGACGGGTTCTGAAGAAGGGTGTCGACCCATTCCTTCTATCCGGAGATGTTGCCTGTCCCACTGAGTTACTCCAGCATTTTGTTTCTATCTTCTTGTTTTAATTTTCTCAGGGATGGCCTGACCGAACAAGATCAGCTATCTACAAGCATAGAAGAGCAGAGACCACGGGCATTTTGCTTACATCAGTAAAAACGTAGCCTGGATACATTTCTGTCACATTATGGAAGATGTTCACCTGTTTAATGTCCCATCAATCAACAATCTGTTAGCTTGCCATTAATTATAAAACCATTAAGGCTTGCAATGAATCCCCCAACATTTCTGCAGGTACAGTCATCTTTCTCTCTTTGTAAACAGTGCACAGACTACAGCAGGTTAGTGTGATTTACAAGAGGTTATTTAATTTGCATTATGAAATGAAAGCATACAGAGACACTAAACGGATTTGAGATGATGCATTGCATCTTCAATAGCTTAGAATCAATAATACAGCATGGAAAAAGGCCCTTCAGCCCAACTAAGTCCAAGGTGGCCCATCTAAGCTAATCCTCAAGTTAGATGTTCAAGTTTCTTATCTTGGTAATGATCATTTTATCAGAAGATAAACAGCATAAGTTTGTGCCCAGGATCTAGTGGCTAACAGATTTGCAGGGATGCCCAGTGGAGGTAACTAACTTGCTTGACTAACTCAGCAGGTCCGCTCCAAACTGAATCAGCCTGACTTGGTGAGTTGGTCCAGCATAGAGTCATAGAGTGATACGGCGTGGAAACAGACCTTTTGGCCCAACTTGCCCACACTGACCAACATGTCCCATCTACACTGGTCCCACCTGCCAGTGTTTGGCCCATATCCCTCCAAACCTGTCATAGAAACATAGAAACATAGAAAATAGGTGCAGGAGTAGGCCATTCGGCCCTTCGAGTCTGCACCGCCATTCAATATGATCATGGCTGATCATCCAACTCAGTATCCTGTACCTGCCTTCTCTCCATAACCCCTGATCCCTTTAGCCACAAGGGCCACATCTAACTCCCTCTTAAATATAGCCAATGAACTGGCCTCAACTACCTTCTGTGGCAGAGAATTCCACAGATTCACCACTCTCTGTGTAAAAAATGATTTTCTCATTTCGGTTCTGAAAGACTTCCCTCTTATCCTTAAACTGTGTCCCCTTGTTCTGGACTTCTTCCCCAACATCGGGAATAATCTTCCTGCATCTAGCCTGTCCAATCCCTTAAGAATTTTGTAAGTTTCTATAAGATCCCCCCTCAATCTTCTAAATTCTAGCGAGTACAAGCCGAGTCTATCCAGTCTTTCTTCATATGAAAGCCCTGCCATCCCAGGAATCAGTCTGGTGAACCTTCTCTGTACTCCCTCTATGGCAAGAATGTCCTTCCTCAGATTAGGAGACCAAAACCTGTCCCATCTATGTGCCTGTCTACTTGTTTCTTAAAACATTGCAATAGTCCCTGCCTCAACTACCTCCGCTGGCAGCTCGTTCCATACACCCACAGTGAAAAAATAACCTCCTCAGATTCCTATTAAATCTTTCCCCCATCACCTTAAACCTATGTGGTCTGGTCCTCGATTTCCCTACTCTGAGCAAGAGACTCTTTGCATCTACCCGATCTATTCCTCTCATAATTTTATAAACTTTTAGTTTTTTTATTTTGTTTTGTTTTTCCTTTTTCCTTTTTCCTTTTTCCTCATGTCTGCCTGCCTTGCCCTTCACTCTTGCAGGGATGTGCCTGTTCACTTGGTGTTTTGCTCGATTCCTGTAGCTGCATCATCTTGTGTCTCTAACTAACAGGCTTGACAGGCAATCCCATGCATATAATATATTTGAACTTTCAGAAGATATTGAAAAGGTTCATCTGTCAGGTTGTTTGTAGGGGGAAAATTGTGGCATATTAGCTAATTGGATTGAAGGTTGTTTTTGCAAATAGATGTTCACAATAAATGGATGAAGGTCTGTCTGAGTGAACTGACAAATGCAAGTCCAAGGGGTCTGTGTAATTTAGCTTAGTTTTTAGTTTAGAGATACAGCGGGGAAACAGGCCCATCGAGTCTGCACCGACCTGCGATCCCCGCACAGTAACACTATCCTACACACATCAGGGACAATTGGCATTTATACCAAGCCAATTTACCTCCAAACCTGTATGGCTTTGGAGTGTGGGAGGAAACACAAGATCTCGGAGAAAACCCACGTGGTCATGGGGAGAACGTATAATCTCCGTACAGACAACACCCGTAGTCAGGAGCGAATCCTCGTGTCCGGCACTATAATTGCTTCTTCTTATCGAGTCCACATACAAGATTAGAAGTTGTTCAGCCAGAGCTGACCGCGCTTCTCGGCATCTGCGTACAATGGTGTCTGTCTTGTCGCTTCTTGTGCGTGGTGGTGGAAAGATTGGTGGAAACAGGGCCGCGACGTGAACGCTCTTTCATGGACCCGGCTGTAAGTGTTGTAAGGCAACGACTCTACCGCTGCACCTCCCATCTTCATTATTTATTGCATTTGCAGCAGACTATTGCACAAGTATATTGTATTTATCGGTGATAATCAGTATATGAGCTGATAGCATTTGGTGGAACAATAAATAGACAAAGAGATATTAGTTTTTAAATTATAATTTAATGCCTATTGGAACTATCCCATGGTCAAAGATACTATTGGTATACAGTCGTTCCCATTGCCAAGATAGACACAAAACGCTGGAGTAATGCAGCGGGTCAGGCAGCATCTCTAGAGCAACAGAACAGGTGACATTTCATGTCAGAACCTGTCTTGTGACTGAAACTAGAGGAGAAGGGGGGTGGAAATAAACGGGAGACGATTACACTAAGAATGGATTTCAACACCAATTGACTGCTGAGCTCAGAGATGCAGTATGGGAAACCAGGCACTTCAGCTCACAAAGTCCACGCTGACCGACGATCACCCACTCACACTAGTTCTTTGTTATCTCACTTTCGCGTCCATGAGGTCACAGGGAGAACGTGCAAACTCCACAAAGGCGACACCCGCGGTCAGGATCGAACTCGGGTCTCTGGCGCTGTGAGGCAGCAGCTCTTGCGCTGAACCACTGTTCGGCTACTGGCATGTGACGTGGAAGACATCCTGCATGGTTTCCTGTGCCAAAGAGGACGTGCCCCACCCCAGCTCCTCCAATGACTGCAGACTGGTGGCACTGACCTCACATAATCATGAAGTCCCTCGAGAAGCTGGTGCTCACTCACCTGCGACCCTTGGTTAAACCCTACCTGGACCCCCTGCAGTCTGCTTACCAAACAAAGATGGCGGTTGAGGACGCCATCATCCACCTGCTCCATCGATCCTCTGCTCACCTGGATAAGCCGGGAAGAATTGTGAGAGTCATGTTTTTTTACTTCTCCAGTGCTTCAACACCATCCAGCCTGCACTGCTAAGGTGAAGACTGACAAAGATGCGGGTGGATGCTCCATTAGTGTCCTGGACCAACTACCTGACTGGACGACCACAATATGTCAGGCTACAGAACTGTGTCTCGGACATGGTAGTGAGCAACACAGGGGACGGTCCTCTCTCCCTTCCTGATCACCATCTACACCTCGGACGTCAGATATAACTTGGACTCCTACCACCTGCAGAAGTTTTCAGATGACTCTGCAATTATGGGCTGCATCAGTGAGAGGAGGGAAGCTGAATACAGACGTGTAGTCAATGACTTTGTTGAGTGGTGTGGGCTGAAATCACCTGCAGCTCAACACTGACAAGACTGAGGAGTTGGTGGTGGACTTTAGGAGGAGAGGAACACCCTGTCCCCTGTCTCCATCAATGGTGTGGATGTGCAGTTTACCAGGGAGTACAAATACCTTGTAGTGTACCTGGGCAGTAAACTGGACTGGTCCAGGAACACGGAGGCCGTGTACAAGAAGGGACAGAGCCGGCTGTACATTTTGAGAAGGCTCCGCTCCTTCAACATCTGCAGTATGATGCTGCAGATGTTCTACCAATCGGTGGTAGTCAGTGCCATCTTCTTCGCTGTCGTGTGCTGGGGCAGCAGGGCGAAGGCCGCGGACGCCAATAGGATCAACAAACTCATCAGGAAGGCTGGCTATGTCCTGGGGCAGAATTGGATTCATGGGAGGTGGTCTTGGAGAGGAGGATGCTCCTCAAACTGCGGAGTAATTTGGACAATATAGCTCACCCCCTCCATGACACACTGGTCAACCTAAGGAGCACCTTCAGCAACAGACTGGTTCCATCAAGATGCAGCACAGAACACTACAGGAGATCCTTCTTCCCTATGGCTATCAAACTGTACAACTCCCATCACTTCTGTCGTGGGTTAGACTGAGACTAAGACTGACTCCCCTCCCCCATCACCTCCTCAATCTTTGCACATCTCCAAAGCCTTTCCACTTGTCACTTTATTTTCATGTTTCATGTAGCTTGTGTTTTTATGGCTGTTGGCAGATCAATTTCCCTCCTGGGATAATTAAAGTTCTATCGTGTTACGAGATTAAATCCCGGGATGGTGGGACTGTTGTATGATGAAAGAATGGAGCGACTGGGCTTGTATTCACTGGAATTTAGAAGGATGAGAAGGGATCTTATCGAAACATATAAAATTATTAAGGGATTGGACACGCTAGATGCAGGAAACGTGTTCCCGATGTTGGGGGAGTCCGGAACCAGGGGCCACAGTTTAAGAATAAGGGGTAGGCCATTTAGAATTGAGATGAGGAAAAATGTTTTCACAAAGAGTGTTGAGAATTTGTGGAATTCTCTGCGTCAGCAGGCAGTGGAGGCCAATTCACTGGATGCATTCAAAAGAGAGTTAGATAGACAATAGACAATAGGTGCAAGAGTAGGCCATTCGGCCCTTCGAGCCAGCACCGCCATTCAATGTGATCATGGCTGATCATCCCCAATCAGTGCCCCTAGAGCTCTTAGGGCTAGCAGAATCAAGTGGTATGATTGTGGATGATCAGCCATGATCACATTGAATGGCGGTGCTGACTCGAATGGCCGACTCATGCACCTATTGTATATGTATATATGTATCTATGTATTATACTGTATAAAAATTAATGTTTGCCTGGATCAAACGCTGCAAATTTGATTATGCCTATTTCCCATAATGAGCTTGCAAGTAATGTTTATACTGTCGCTGGGAGAGATCAGACCATGTGGATGCAAAATGCAGATCCTCTTGGTCTCAGATTTTCAATGTTGTGATGTTACAGAAGACAATTTTGAGGCTTGGCTCTGAACACTAATTCCTTGCTGGGGCTTTTTTAATTGCAACTGAATGCCACTGAACATTAGACCCTGCAAGGTCCATTTAATTTGAGATCTTATGTCCTCAAGTATGATTTGCTCTGCATCCCTTCTGGATTTGAGACTGAACAATTCAAAAATATCACAATTTCCTCGCCACAACCTTTTTAAATACAGATGCCAGCTCCCTCTCAGGAATTTAGTTTCTGCCAAGAGTTTAAGAACATTCATAACATAGAAAAGTACAGCATCGGAAAAGGCCCTTCAGCCCACAGTGCTCCAACATAGTGCTTGGTTAAATTAAAACTTCATAGTTTTCAGACTCCTATACCTTCCTCCCGATCGGTAGTAAAGAAAGCAAACTCAATGCTAGCATTTATTTCGTGAGGGTTTGTGAGCAAAAACAAGGGTGTAATGCTGAGGCCCTATAAGGCGCTGGTCAGGCCGTATTTGGAATATTGTGAGCAATTTTGGGCACCGTAACTGAGGAAGGATGTGCTGGCTCTGGAGAGGGTCCAGAGGAGGTTTACAAGAATGATCCCCAGGAATGAGGAGGTTAACCTATGATGAGCGTTTGACGGCACGGGACCTGTATTCGCTGGAGCTTAGAACCTCATTGAAACGCAGGGAATAGTGAAAGGCTTGGATAGAGTGGGTAGAGTAGAGAGGATTTTTCCACTAGTGGGAGAGTCTAGGACTAGAGGTCATAGCCTCAGAATTAAAGGACATTCTTTTAGGTAGGAGATGATGAGGAATTTCCCTTGTCAGAGGATGGTGAATCTGTGGAATTCTCTGCCACAGAAGGCGGTGGAGGCAAAGTCAGTGGATGGATTTAAGGTAGAGATAGATAGATTCTTGATAAATATGGGTGTCAGAGGTTATGGGATGAAGGCAGAAGAATGGGGTTAGGAGGGAGAGATAGATCAGCCATGATTGAATGGCAGAGTAGACTTGATAGGCCAAATGGCTTAATTCTACTCCTATTACTTTTGATCTTATGATGGCATGAGCGAAATGAGAGTGTGGCCAGGCTGGTGTGGGACCTTGATAATGCAGGCTGCCTTTTTGAGAGAGCTTCTCTTGATAGATCCTTTCAATGGTGCGGAGGTCAGTATCCTCGATGGACTCGGCACTGTTCTCCACTTAATTTAATCTTTCATTCCTGGGCAGTGGAGTTGCCGAACCAGGCTCTGATGCAACCAGTCAATATGCTCTCTACCAAATTCCAAGCAGCAGGCATATACATTTTTGGTCCAGATGGTCGGCATGGTAACACAGCGCTAGAGTTGCTGCCTTGCAGCGCCAGAGACCCGGGTTCGATCCTGACTGCGGGTGCTGTCTGTGTGCAGTTTGTATGCTCTCCCCGTGACCTGCGTGGATTTTCTCCAGGCGCTCCGGTTCCCCCCCCCCCCCCCCCCCCACACTTCAAAGACGTGAAGGTTAGTAGGCTAAGTAGGCTAGTAGGCTTAAAGATAGCGGAGTCAGAGGATATGGGGAGAAGGCAGGAACGGGGTACTGATTGTGGATGATCAACCATGATCACATTGAATGGCTCGAAGGGCTGAATGGCCAACTCCTGCACCTATTGTCTATTGTCTATCTATCTATAAGTGGCTTGGTAAAGTTGTAAACCGTCCCTAGTGTGTGCAGGAGAGTGTTAGTATGCAGGGATCGCTGGTCGGTGTGGACTCGGTGGGCCGAAGGGCCCGTTTCTGCGCTGTATCTCTAAACTAAACTAAGGCGTGAAAACGGGATTTGAATGTGGCTTCCTTGGAGTTCATTGGAGTAATGACTGGGCTGCAGTGGTTGGTTATGCCTTCATCTGATCAGATGGCCTTTGACTGCAAGTGAATCTTTCAGTGTCAGTTTTTCAGACGGGACAGAGACAAACCGAAAAACCTGCAGACAAAGTCGCATCTCGAGTCAAATCTGTCCCAAATATTTCACTATTGATTGAAGCACTGTTAATAGATTCAAATAAAAAGCAGCGCTGGAGTGATATAATGCGAATGTCAATATTACAAGAATCACATCCTATATACCAAAGCAAACTTTTCACACACTTGTCAGGCTCTCTTTTATTCATCGCCATCCCATGAGGCAGATTGCAGCGGTAAAATGAATTAGCACGTTTGTTCGCTGAGGATCACTGACAAGAGTGCCATTGAAACCAGTGATGAATCAATTTTGCAATTTGACCCCTCCAAATAATGCCGGAAATTCGGACGGGAAGTAACGCGGTGTTGTGGGAAATAATTGCATTTTAATGGTTCTTTTACCAATTCGGGATGGCACAGTGGTGTAGCAGTAGAGCTTGATGCCTTACAGTGCCAGAGACCCGGGTTCAATCTGTATGGAGCTTGAATGTTTTCCCAGAAACGCTTGGATTTTCTCCGGGTGCTCCGGTTTCCTCCCACATTCCAGGTTTGTAGGTGAATTTGCTCCTGTAAATTGTCCCTAGGGTGTGAGATAGAACTAGTGTACGGGCGATCGATGATCGGTACAAGATCTCACCTCAAACCTGTTTCCACACTGTATCTCTAAACTATACTAAATTAAACTTCTACAACTCTATCCCTCTCCTGAAAGTGTTCGATACTCTCTGGTATCTTAACTGAATGCCTCCTCTTCATTTCTGTTCACAATTGCAGCAAATACCTCTCTGTCCTGGGTCTCCTCCATTGCCAGAGTGAGCAACAGTGGAAATTGGAGGAACAGCACCTCATATTCCGCCTGGGGACCTTGCGTCCGGATGGCATTAACATTCAATTCTCCCAATTTTGCTAGCCCTTGCTGTCTCCTCCCCTTCCTTAACCCTCTAGCTGTCTCCTCCCACCCTCCCATCCGCCCGCCCTCGGGCTCCTCCTCCTCCTCCCCTTTTCCTTCCTTCTCCCCCCCCCCCACCCCCCATCAGTCTGAAAAAGGGTTTCGGCCCGAAATGTCGCCTATTTCCTTCGCTCCATAGATGCTGCTACACCCGCTGAGTTTCTCCAGCAATTTTGTGTACCTGCAGCAAATACCTGATGTTCTTGGCCATGGATGACATTGAACAGAATGTGATGGTGTTCCTACCTGGTGTCTGTGTGTGACCTACCAGCAGAGCTCACTGGCTATTGATCCAGACCAGCATCATACCCAGGTGTTTATTTGTTCTTCATCCCAGGGGCATGTTGGGCAGCCGGGGACAACAGCTCAAAAATCACGGCGAATGCAAGTCAGGCATCCTCGAGATGGTTTCATGCAGTAGCAGACCATGTGACATCTTTATAATCTGCACAATTAGAGAAATGTATTAAATCCTTTCTCTCAATATTGGCCATGCCAATCCCATCAGATGACAGATCACAGTTACACATTGCCCATCTGCTTCATTGGAGATCTTCGAGCTATCTTTATTCATACTTTGTGTAGGAAGGAACTGCAGATGCTGATTTAAGGGGCTGTCCCACTTGGGCGACCTAATCACGAGTTCTGGCGAGTTTGCCCTCGACTCATACTCGCAGCATGGTCGACACGAGGTCGTGGGAGGTCTTTGTAACTCTCCTTCATGCTCGAGAGTGGTCCCCGTGCACTCGAGGCCTCAGCTAGGTCGCGGCGTATATTTCAACAAAGGTCGTAGTAGGTCGGCATGTTCGTCATAGGTAATCGAGGGTATTCGAAGGTAGTTGAAGGTAGTCGTAGGTAGTCTTCATCATAGTCGAAGGGAGGTCGAAGGAGATTGGATGAGTTGGATGATCCGCTATGATCATATTGAATGGCGGTGCAGGCTCGAACGACTGAATGGCCTACTCCTGCATCTATTTTCTATGTTTCTATCTTTCTATTGAAGGAGGTTGTCTTCACTCTCCACTATTCGGTGTCCAATGTTCCCGAAGTTAGTCGTAGCTAGTCATAGCTAGTCGAAGCTAGTCTTCAACATAGTCCTAGGAGGTCGAAAGAGGTCTTCTACATAATCGAAGAAGGTTTTCAACATGAAATTTTTTCAAACTCTCCTAAACTCTTCTAAACTCGCCAATTAGGTCGCCCAAGTGGGACAGCCCCTTAACAACGAAGATAGACACAAAAAGCTGGAGTAACTCAGCGGGACAGGCAGCATCTCTGAAGAGAAGGAATGGGTGACATTTCAGGTCGAGACCCTTCATCAGTCTGAAACTTAAACAAACTTTCAGTAACCTGAAATGTCACCCATTCCTTCTCTCCAGAGATGCTGCCTGTCCCGCTGAGTTACTCCAGCAGTTTGTGTCTATCAATATGTGTACTTTATTGGACTTTATCTTGCAAGAATCATTATTCTCTATCTGTACACTGAGTACGGCTTGATTGTAATTATGTGTACTCTTTTCACTGACTGGATAGCAGGCAACAAAAACCTTTTCACTAGATCTTGGCAAACGTGAGAATAATAAGCAAAACTAAAACTAAACTAAAACGACCCATTTATCCCAACTCTTTACTTTATTTTTAATATATATTGAGCTAATATTTTCATCCCAACATCTTCTGCCCTCTTGCAGAAGAATTATCAGAGTCCCTGTTTACTTTCCAGGGTGGATATTGAAGAAGAACTGAGGGAGTATTATCTTTAGTGATAAACCAATATTTTTCCTTCAATCAATGTTACCAATAGCCATTGCTTCATTGCAGTTTATCTGAGCTTCTTGTGCTCATATTGGCTGCTGTGTTTCTTCCACTGAAATAATGAAGGAGTTTTCAATAGAACTCAAAGTGCTGGAATAACTCATCGGGTCAGGCAGCATCTGTGGAGGACATGAGCAGGCGATGTTTCAGGTTGGGATCCTTCTTCAGAATGGTTGTAATTGGGCAGAGAAAACGTGACAGGAAGTAAGGCAAGACAAAGCCCGACAAGTGATAGGCGTAAGAAAGAACTACAGATGCTGGTATGCGCCGAAGTTAGACACAAAACGCTGGAGTAACTCAGCGGGTCAGGCAGCATCTCTTGAGAAAAGGAATAAGTGACGTTTCAGGTCAAGACCCTTTTTCATGCTTGGCTGAAAAAGTGTTTAAGAAGGAACTGCAGATGCTGGAAAATCTAAGGTACACAAAAATGCTTGAGAAACTCAGCGGGTGCAACAGCATCTATGGATGAAGGCGTTCCTTCGCTCCAAAGATGCTGCACCTGCTGAGTTTCTCCAGAATTTTTGTGTACCTTGGCTGAAGAAGTGTCAGCTACAGTATATTCAGCACAGTTGGTCCAATAATGTCTCTACATCTCGCACTTGTGATTTTCTCTGATCAGTTAACCCTGATTTTGGCCCAAGCAATGTTACATGATAGATTATGGACCTTTTCTCCAGAGATGCTGCCTGACCCACTGACTTACTCCAGCTTTTTGTGTCTATCTAAGGTGATAGGTGGAGACAGGTAAGGGTGGAGTGCATTTGCAAGAAATAGTTTATTGGCTGCAGTGATTTGGGAAATAACGTTGTATAAGGTGCCATGTATAAGGTGCCATGTATAAGCAAGGTTCACCTGCATCTCCTCCAACCTCATCTATTGCATCCGCTGCTCTAGATGTCAGCAGATCTACATCGGTGAGACCAAGCGGAGGCTGGGCGATCGTTTCGCCGAACACCTCCGCTCGGTCCGCAATAACCAACCTGACCTCCCGGTGGCTCAGCACTTCAACTCCCCCTCCCACTCCATATCCGACCTCTCTGCCCTGGGTCTCCTCCATGGCCAGAGTGAGCAACACCGGAAATTGGAGGAACAGCACCTCATATTCCGCTTGGGGAGTCTGCATCCTGCAGGCATGAACATTGAATTCTCCCAATTTTGTTAGCCCTTGCTGTCCCCTCCCAGCCCTCGGGCTCCTCCTACTTTTTTCTTTCTTCTACCCGCCCCCCCCCCCCCCCCCCCCCCCCCCATCAGTCTGAAGAAGGGTTTTGGCCCGAAACGTTGCCTATTTCCTTCGCTCCATAGATGCTGCTGCACCCGCTGAGTTTCTCCAGCATTTTTGTGTACTTTCGATTTTCCAGCATCTGCAGTTCCTTCTTAAACACTGTTTTATCTTTACTGTGTTAGCATTGCACTGGTGCTATGGGTGTTATTATGCAGTGTTCACCTGATGTACTACTGAAAGAAGTTACAGTATGTGCCAGATTTATATTAAATACAGTGGGGACATCTAAATAGATCCACAAGCCGTTAGTCTGTGCTGTAAATAGTACAACCTATTCTACCTGTAGGGTTCTGCTTGCTTCGGGAACATTTTGTGATTCATTCAGAGATAAACATTGGAAGGTCTCTAGTCATGATTTTCGACAGGCTCGTGTTCTCCCGCAGACACAAGCAACTGCAGACGCTGGGACCCTGTGTCAAACACAAAGTTGTAGAGTAACTCAGCGGGTCAGGCAGCAACTCTGGAGTAAATGGATAGGCAACATTTCAGGTGGTCATAGAGTGATACCGTGTGGAGACAGTCCCTTCGAACTAATTTGCCCACACCAGTCAACCTGTCCCAGCTACAATAGTCCCACCTGCCCATGTTAGGTCCATTTCCTACCAAACCTGTCCCATCCATGTACCTGTCTAACTGATTCTTAAATGTATGGGATTAGTCCCAGCCTCAACAACCTCCTCTGGCAGCTTGTTCCATACATCCACCACCCTTTGTGTGAAAATGTTACCCCTCAGATTCCTATTAAATCTTTTCCCCTTCACCTCAACCTATGTCCTCTGGTTCTCGATTCACCTATTCTGGGCAAGAGACCCTGTGCGTCTACCTGATCTATTCCTCTCACGATCTTATACACCTCTATAAGATAACACCTCATCCTCCTGTGCTCCGAGGAATGGAATCCTAGCCTACTCAACCTCTGCCTATAGCTCAGACCCTCTAGTCCTGGCAACATCCTCGTAAATCATCTCTGCACCCTTTCCAGGTGGTGACCCATCTTCAGTCTGTAGAAGTAAACGACCCGAAACACTGAATATTCCTATCCTCCAGAGATGCTGCCTGACCCGCTAAGTTAAGGGCTTGTCCCACCAGCATGCGACTGCTTGCGGCAAGCACGACCAAACCGGAAGCGGGGGCCGCGAGGAGGTCGAGTGATCCCCGTACAGGGCCTGTCCCACCAGCATGCGACTGCATGCGGCAAGCGCGACCAAACCAGAAGCGGGGGCCGCACGGAGGTCGAGTGATCCTGTACGAGATGACGTGAAGTTCGAGCGAAGTCCGCAGGAAGTTCGCGCTAGGCGTACGCCGTCAAGACGCTGCGTACGGCGTCGAGACGCTGCGCACGCCCATCGAGGCGGTGTGTACGGCCTCAATGCGGCTGCGGGCCGGCAGGCCGTTGCCGCGCGGAATTATTGGACAGTGTCACTTTTTCGGAGTCCCGCGCGATGTCGGGACCGGCTCCACACAACTCCATACGGCTCCGGCGATTGAAGTGGGACCGGCCCCGCGAGGCCGTACGGCTCAAGCGACCACTTTAGGTCGCGCTTGCCGCATGCAGTCGCATGCTCGTGACACAGGCCCTTTACTCCAATGCTTTGTGTAATGTGCTCCTGTAATCTGTTCCACAATTTACTGTTGTAACTCTGGAGTACATATCAGCTATATTCAGCACAGGTGGTACAATAATATCTCTACATCTCATACTTATGACTCTCTCTGATCAGTTACCCCTGACTTTGGCCCAAACAGTATCAGATGATAGATTCTGGCCCTTGGCGTCATTAACAGGAGCCTTGTTTAGAGACACTACAAATGTTCCATAGTCTATTTGACTGACGTTTCCACATTGATACCCCAATTCAACGAAACAGAATGGAAACAGGCCCTTCGGCCCACCAGGTCCATGCTGGCCATTGCTCACCCGTTCACACTAGTTCCTTGTTATCTCACATTCTCGTCCACTCCATATACACTAGTGACAATTTAAAAAGGTCAATTGATCTACAAAACTGCATCTCGTTGAAACATGGGGGGGGGGGGGGGGGGGGGGGGGGGGTGGGGGGGGTCTGGAGCAACTGGAAGAAACCCATGCGGTCAAATGGAGAACATGCAAACTCCACACAGCCAGCACCCGAGGTCGGGATCGAATCCGGGTCTCTGGTGCTGTGCCACTCTGCCGTCTACCAGCTGCGCCATTGTGCCACCATTTACCTGATGTTCGATCAATAATATTGTGCTTTTTACACTCCCAGATATGGCACAGATTTACAGATTGAGACGGCTGGGACTCCAATCAGATATTTACAATACCAGAATATCAAGTCCTTTTTCACTTTCTGATGCAAATGGCATTAGATTCTGAAACTGGACCATTTTAATGTACAGACTGGACTGCTCAGAACAGGTTCCAGCTGATGAATTATCCTCTATTTCATAGCTGAAGCCAACATCAGAGTTTGATTTGTGGTGATACCATGCAACCTTTTCCAAATGAGTCCTTATCTTATGCCACTTCCTCTGCCCTTTGTACTCCCTGGAGTGTTGTCTCCCTTGCGTTCTTGCTTGTAAATCTCCACATTCATCTGAGATATTTATTAGGACTTGTCCTTTGCTTCTAACAGACAGTATTACTGCTGTATAAAATGCCTGTTGCTGCAAGGCACATGTTTGCTGCATCTATATTCAATATTCAAACCGGGCTTTTAATTAGTGTTTTAAGGACTTCCCTCAAACTGTCACTAACTCGGTCAATGAAACCAAAAAAGGAGCCCCCCCATTCATCCGCCATGGTTTTTTAAAGACCTGGATCGAGTGGATGTGGAGAGGATGTTTCCACTAGTGGGAGAGTCCAGGACTGGAGGTCACAGCCTCAGAATTAAAGCATATTCCTTTAGGAAGGAGATGAGGAGGAATGTGTTTAGTCAGAGGGTGGTGAATCTGTGGAATTCATTGCCAGGGAAGGCCTGTGGAGGCCGTCAATGAATATTTTTAAGGCAGAGATACATAGATTCCTAATTTGTAGGGGTGTCAGGGATTATGGGGAGAAGGCAGGAGAATGGGGTGAAGGGGGAAGGACAGATCCGCCATGAATGAATGGCAGAGTAGATCTGATGGGCCGAATGGCCTAATTTTTGCTTCTATCACTTGTGAACGTGACCGGTTCCACAGTTTGTGACAATGTGTTCCTCTTGAGATCACACCGGCCTGAGCCAACAATTGGCCTATCAGGGAACCACCCTAGCTGAGGTCACCTGTTGCAGGCCCTGATTTGTCCTGGTGCTTTGACGCCTCCATTTCTATTGGCCTTTTCTGCCTCTACCCGGGTTCTAACCTGACCAAGGGTGCTGCCTGTATGAAGTTTGCATGTTTTTCCTGCAAACGCGTGTTTTTTTCCCCGAGCGCTCCAGTTTCCACTAACTCCAAAGACGTGCAGGCTTCTCGGTTATTTGGCCTCTGTAATTTGTCCCTAATGCGTAGGATAGAACTAGTGTACGGGTGGTTGCTGGTCGCCGGTACTCGGTGGGCCAAAGGGCCTGTTTCCACACGCTATCTCTTCATTAAACTGTTAATGATCTTCATTAAACAACCCAAGAGCAGTCCTGAACTGCACTCTACCTCGTTGGTGCCCATTGGACTATTCTTGTTGGGACTTTTCTGCTTTATCATGCTCTGAATGTTACTCCCTTATCATGTATCTATACACTGTAAATGGCTCGATTGTAATCATGCATTTGTTTTTCCGCTGACTGGATAGCACATAACAAAAGCTTTTCACTGTACCTCCCCACTCCCATCATAGATGAGGCCCTGGCTCGTGTCTCCTCGTTACCCCGCAGTTCCGCCCTTGCTCCCCCTCCCCATAGTCACCACAGACAGAGTACCCCTAGTCCTTACCTTCCACCCCATCAGTCGTCACATAATCCTCCGAAATTTCCGCCAAATCCAACGGGATCCCACCACTAGCCACATTTTCCCATCTCCACCCCTTTCCACCTTCCGCAGAGACTGTTCCCTCCACAACTCCCTCGTTAACTCATCCCTTCCCACCCAAACCAACCCCTCCCCAGGTACATTCCTCTGCAACCGCAAAAGATGCAACACTTGTCGCAATACCTCCTCCCACAACTCTGTCTTTGGTTTAAACCAGCATCTGCAGTTCCTTCTTAAACTAAACTGTTAGTGGTTGGACCCATAACTGGGCTCTGGGCTCTTCCTGGACAGCCTTTCCATCTTGGCATACTTGTATTGTTGCAACTGGAGCACTAAAATGCTCCCATTGAAATGAATGGGAAAATAAAAACTGCTGTAGGGGAATCTTTGGTTTCAATCTATGGTTTAATGAGGTTAATTAATATGTTTAATTGTATGTGTAATTTTCCAGGTTTTCCCTGCAGTTTTTAACGAGTCCCAAAAGGTTTAGAATGTCAAAGACATTCACAAGCATACCGCAATCGTGCCGGCTTTGATACTGGCTGGGCCCTGGGGGATGGAAAATGGCAAAGTCTTCTCAGTTCAGTTTAGTTTAGTTTTATTCTCACGTGTACCGAGGCACGATGAAAAGCTTTTGTTGCGAGCTTACCAGTCAGCTTACCAGTCACCAGGATGCAACTCATCCTTGATTATGCTGCTGGCCTTGCCGAGGCAGCGTGAGGTATAAATGGAGTTAGTGGAAGAGAGGTTGGTTTGTGTGATGGTCTGGGCTGCGTCCACAATTCCGTACAATTTCTCGTGATCTTGGATGGAGCTGTTCCCAAACCAAGCTGTCGGCGCAGGTGGGTTATAGGAAAGGCCAAATCAGAATCAAATTCACCAAGTATGTTTTGCAACATACGAGGAATTTAATTTGCCAAGTCAGTCATATAATTAAAAGCAACAGATCACTCAAAAACACATTTTAACATGAATATCCACCACAGTGACTCCTACACATTCTTCACTGTGATGGAAGGCGAAATAAAGTTCAAGTCTCTTCCCTTAGTTCTTCCTCGGTCGTGGGCCTCGAGCCCTCGTTTACGGGACGATCTTGACTCCCGTAGCCAGCGGTGTTCGAGCCCTCCGCGTCGAGGCGATCCGCTCCCCCGCGCTGGACGATCCAACCTTGCATCGGGGCTGGTGAACCTTCCGCGACGTCGGAGCTCCCGACTAGCCTCTCCCGAGACTGCGAGCTCTTGATGGTAAAGTCCGCGGTGGTCGCAGTGGGAGAGATCCTAGGCAAGGGATCAGCTCCGATGTTAAGTCCGCGCCCCGCGAGAGGGCTCAAAGAGGCTGCCAGCTCCATCGATGGAAGGCCGCAGAGGGCACCGGAGAATGTGATCCGAAAATTATTCACATCTCCGGCAAGGTAAGAACCTGAAAGAAAGTTTCCCCCGATCCCATCCCCCCTCCCCAACATAAAACAAACCAAAGAACATTAAAACAAACTTTTAACAACACTAAAAATAACAAAAATAATGAAAAAACAGACAGACTGCCGGAGGAGCAGCCATCGTCCCGGCTCCCCTGGTGGTATGTAATGCTACCCTTCCTTTTACCTTTCTGGCAGTCCACGTTCTCAGGGTTACACCGGAAGAACAATATGATCCAGGGACAGACAACCAGCAACCATCTGCCCCAATGTATTTTGATTTTGAAAAAGATCTGCCCCAATGTATTTTGATCTTCATAGAACGTAGAACAGCACAGCTCAGAAAGAGGATCTTGGGCCCACCATGTGTGCACTGAACATGATGCCTGGATTAGGTGGTTTCAGCTGCAGGAAGAGGTTGGTTAGATTTGGATCGTTTTCTCTGCAACGTCGGAGGTTGAGGGATGACTTGATAGAAGTATATAAAATGAGGAGAGGCAGGAAAGGTAAACAGAAACTTTCTCAGAATGGAAATGTCCAATAATAGAGGGCATGGCCATAAAGTGCGGGGGGGAATGATTAATGGAGAGGTGTGGGACAAGTTTTTACCACAGAGTGAGGTGGGGGACTGAAGCCCATTACCAAGGTTGGTGACAGAGGCAGATACATTAGTGGTGTTGAGGAGACTTTTAGATAGGCACATAGAGTCAAGAGTGTTTTGTTGTCATATGTCCCGGACGGGACAATGAAATTCTTACTTGCTGCAGCACAACAGAATGTGTGAATATGTAAACATAGTACATAACGGGGAAAAAAAAGAAAAAGTTCAATAAATAACAAATATAGTGCAAATAACAAATAATAATAGTATTTTGCAGTTCAGAGCTCATAGCTTATTTGGTGTTGTGTTTAATAGCCTGATGGCTGTGGGGAAGCAGCTGTTCCTGAACCTGGACGTTACAGTTTTCAGGCTCCTGTACCTTCTTCCCGATAGCAATGGTGAGATGAGTGTGTGGCCAGGATGGTGTGGGTCCTTGATAATTTTGGCTGCCTTTTTGAGGCAGTGACTACGATAGATCCATTCGACGGTGGTGAGGTCGAAGCCGGTGATGGACTGGGCAGTGGTCACAACTTTTGTAGTCTTTTTTGCTCCTGGACGTTCAAGTTGCCGAACCAGGCCACGATGCAACCAGTCAGAATGCTCTCTACCGGGTACCTGTAGAAGTTTAGGAGAATGCTCTTTGACATGCTGAATCTCCGTTATCTTCTCAGGAATTAGAGTCGCTGATGTGCCTTCTTTATAATTGCTTCGGTGTGCTGGGTCCAGGAAAGATCTTGTGATATATGCACGCACAGAAATTTGAAGTTATTGACCCTCTCCACCATGATATAGGATTGTGGGTCCTCATCCTTCCCCTACAAAAGTCTACAATCAGTTCCTTGGTCTTATTGATGTTGAGAGCCAGGTTGTTGTGCTGGCACCATTTGGTCAATCGGTTGATCTCACTTCTATACTCTGACATCCCCATTTGTGATTCGTCCAACCACAGAGGTGCAGGGAATAGAGAGGATATGGATCATGTACAGGCAGATGACATCAGTTTAGTCTCTGGAGAAAAAGAATGGATGACGTTTCGGGTCGAAACCTTTCTTCAGTCTGTGATTCAGGGGAGAGGGAAACTAGAGTTTCTGAACCTTTTCATACCTCTAGTTTCCTTCCCCCTGAACCTCAGTCCGAAGAAGGGTTTTCGATCCTCAACGTCACCAGTTCCTTTTCTCCAGCGATGCTGCCTGAACCGCTGAGTTTCTCCAGCAATTTGTGTCCATCATCAGTGTAATCTAGCATCTGTGGTTCCTTCCTGCACCTGAGATCAGATTAACTTTGTATCGTGTTCAAGAAGGAACTGCAGATGCTGGAAAATCGAAGGTACACAAAATGCTGGAGAAACTCAGCGGGTGCAGCAGCACCCGCTGAGTTTCTCCAGCATTTTGTGTAACTTTGTATCAAGTTGGGCACACGGGGCCTGGTCCTGTGCTGTACTATTCTATGACATCTATGAAATCTATGATGCCAAGATCAACCCTTATCTTCCTGCGTATAATCCATACCCTTCCATGCCCTGCATATCCTGGCCACTCCCTCATCTCCCCTCTCCCATCAGGCAAAAGGCACAGAAGTGTGAAAACGCACACCTCCAGTTTCATGGACAGTTTCTCCCCAGCTGTTATCAGGCAACTGCACCGTCCTACTGCAACGAGAGAGCAGTCCTGAACTACTGTCCACCTCATCGGGGACCCTCGGACTATCCTCAATCGGACTTTGCTGGCTTTACCTTGCACTAAACGTTATTCCCTTATCATGCATCTATACATTGTAAACTGCTCAATTGGAATCATGCACTGTCTTTCTGCTGACTGGAAAGCACTGGATAACAAAAGTTTTTCACTGTACCTCGGTACACGTGACAATAAACTAAACTAAACTAAACTAAACTATCCAAAAGTCTCTTAAATGCCACTGTCGTATCTGCCTCAACCACCACCCTTGGCAGCAATGTGGACAATGGACAATTCACGGAGCAAGCGGCTAAATAGATAGAAATCTGGATGCCAAATGGCGACGGGAATTAATGGGAGTTGCACGCATTGGCAAATATCAGAAAATAACCTTTCACAAGGACCTGTGCTGCAATTCTTTTGTTCAATATTTACAAAAAAAACGATTTGGATTCCAGGATTAGAAATGATCATATTGAATGGCGGTGCAGGCTCGAAGGGCCGAATGGCCTACTCCTGCACCTATTTTCTATGTTTCTATGAAACATTAAATCATAATTGGGAATTGACATTAAACTGAGTGGCGTAGTCCGTGAGGTGCATGCAATTTGAGAAGATATAAATAAACCTGCAGAATAAGTGTGCAGAAGACAAATGGACTAACGTTGATAAATTGGAGATAATATATTTTGATGGGAAGGATAAGGAAGCTACAGTAAGTACTTTCTGGGAAATAATGAGGAATGGAGGATATTTGGAATAAGTGCAGGAATAGGTAAGATGCAGGTTAATAACATCATTAAAATAAAACCCTCGGGCTTATTTCCAATGGAATAAAATTAAAATGCAGAAAAGTTATATTCAACTTAGATAAAAACTTAGTTGGATGCATGCCCTGAATACTGGGTCTATGTCTCTAGCTTTGACTTCGTTTTGAAGGGATCCAGGATAGAACAGTGGCACAGTTGAGTTGCTGCCTTACCACGCCAGAGACGCGGGTTCGATCCTGACCCCGGGTGCTGTCTATACGGGGTTTGCACGTTCTCCCTGTGACCACGTGGGTTTTCTCCAGGAGCTCCGGTTTCCCCCAACGTTCAGGTTGCCAATTAGCTGGTGGCCAGCTTCCTTGTGGATAATTCTGTTCAGGGGTTTGCTCCAAGTAAAAAACAGGCTTCATGGGTAGAAGCAAACCTGGACCTTCCATGTAGAAACAAGGAACTGCAGTTACTGGTTTACACAAAAGGACACAAAGTGCTGGAGTAACACAACGGGTCAGGCAGCATCTCTGGAGTACATGGATAGGTGTCCCGACCCGAAACGCAACCTATCCATGTTCTCCAGACATGTGTCGGAAGTAACTGCAGATAGACACAAAATGCTGGAGTAACTTAACGGGTCAGGCAGCATCGCTGAAGAAAAGGAATAGGTGACGTTTCAGGTCAAGACCATTCCTCTGACCCTTCTCCAACGATGCTGCCTGACCTGCTGTGTTACTCCAGCACTTTGCATTCTTTTGGATAAATCCCTGGCGAGTGGAAAGCCTAAGGTGATCATCCCGCTTGAGGGTGAAACCAGCCTTTGAAATAAGCATAGCTATGATCAAACCTAATTGCTGGGAAATGTGTTTTGCCCAGAGAATGGATCTAATGTGGAGCCTAATGTCATAAGGAATGGTTGAGACTAGCATGATAAATGCTTGTTGGGAGGTACCTGGCTAAATTCAGGAGGGAGGGAGCTTTGTTCATGGACCTTACTGGCCTTCATTCTATTTTTAATCGGACTCACACTGGACTTTATCTTATGGCCCTGTCCCACTGTACGAGCTAATTCAAGAGTTCTCCCGAGTTTCCCCTGATTCGAACTCGGGGATTTACGGTAATAGCCGCTTGCAGGTACTCGGGGCCCTCGTGGATATTTTTCATCATGTTGAAAAATCTTCACGAGTCTTCACGAGCTTACCGCGTTTCCCGAGTACCTGCCGTTAGCGTTACGAGCCGCTAAGAGACGTCCCGAGCTCCGACGTACCCACTACGTACATTCTACGTGCTTACCACGAGTTTGATTTTTTTTAAACTCGGGAGAGCTCTTGAATTACCTCGTACAGTGGGACAGGCCCTTTACACTAAACGTTACTCCCTTCATTCTGTATCCATACAACGTGGACAGCTTGATTGTAATCATGTATAGTCTTCGCGCTGACTGGATAGCATGTAACAAGAAGCTTTACACAGTATCTCTCAGTACACGTGACAATAATAGACTAAACTAAACAATAGACAATAGACAATAGGTGCAGGAGTAGGCCATTCGGCCCTTCAAGCCAGCACCGCCATTCAATGTGATCATGGCTGATCATCCCCAATCAGTACCCCGTTCCTGCCTGCTCCCCATATCCCCTGACTCTGCTATCTTTAAAAGCTCTCTCTTGAAAGTATCCAGAGAACTGGCCTCTGAGGCAGAGAATTCCACACTCATAACTCTCTGTGTGAAAAAGTGTTTCCTCGTCTCCGTTCTAAATGGCTTACCCCTTATTCTTAAACTGTGGCTCCTGGTTCTGGACTCCCCCAACATCGGGAGCATGTTTCCTGCCTCTAGCATGTCCAAATAATCTTATATGTTTCAATAAGATTCCCTCTCATCCTTCTAAATTCCACAGTATACAAGCCCAGCCGCTCCATTCTCTCAGCATATGACAGTCCCGCCATCCCGGGAATTAACCTTGTGAACCTACACTGCACTCCCTCAATAGCAAGAATGTCCTTCCTCAAATTTGGAGACCAAAACTGCACACAATAATCCAGGTGTGGTCTCACTAGGGCCCTGTACAAACTAAGATGGCTAAGAGGAGACTTGTGTGGAATTTCAACATGAATGTAGACTTTTTCAGATCCATTGACCAGTTTCTGTGATGTGTGGACTTTGTAAGTGGATGTTCACTGCTATCACTCATCTCTTCCTTGCCCACGTCATAGTTAATCTGCAGGAGTACTCCTCCTTGGTGTCAGCTTGGTTGATGAGTTGCATTGGGATGGCTAACTGGTGCTGACAGCTGAGCAATTAATGTCCGTGAGACCAGATGCCCAATTATTCAGTGGGCCTTGGAACATTATCATTATTATTGGTTGAGCAGGATATGCTTAATACAATTTCGCACCAACTGTAGTATGATAAATACATCTCCCTCCTCCTGTCCTGCTGCTAACGTGACTTTGCTTTATCTGCAAGGAGAACAGTCGCATTTTAATGAAATAATTCCTGTACTCGTTTCCTTGTAGTAGAATCACATTAAGCCACGATAAGCAGATTACTTGAATATATAGTACCCACGTGCAGCAAGGCAAATTCCTTGTATGTTTACATGCTTGGTTAATAACATTTATTCAATTCAATTCAATTCAATTTGACCAGGTTTTTAATTTAGTTTTAGTTTAGTTCAGAGTTATATTACACAATGGGCAAGAGATCTATGCAACAAAGGGTTTTCCTGGCTTAGCTACCTGATCTCTTTTAGGTTTGTATGATCATTGTAGACAAAGATATCTTGATTTACTGTATCTAGTTTAGTTTAGAGATACAACGCGTAAACAGGCCCTTCGGCCCATCAAGTCAACGCCGACCAGCGATCACCCCGTACACTAGCACTATTCTGCACACTAGGGACAATTTACAATGTTACTGAAGCCAATTAACGTACAAACCTGCACGGTTTTGGAATGTGGGAGGAAACCGGAGCACCCGGGCGAAACCCGCGCAGTCACAGGGAGAATGTACAAATTCCATACAGACAGCACTCGTAGTCAGGATTGAACCCAGGTCTCTGGCGCCATAAGGCAGCAACTCTACCGCTGTGCCACTGTGCTGTCAATGCTAACTAATTATATTGGAACTGTCAGCAACAATGTTAAGAATAGTAATAAGTCTTTTACCTTCTTCTCATGAAGCATTCTATATTTTTACTAATTCTTAACAATTGTCACCACGTTTTTTTGTGTTTTGTGAAGTTCATGGGATCAACTTGGCTGTAATATATGAAGCAACTTCATAAAATACACATGGCACCTGGAGCCTTAAGGGGCTGTCCCACTTGGACGACCTAATCCACGAGTTTAGAAGACCCTAGACGAGTTGAAATAAATGTGAAGGTCGTGTTGACTCGCCAAAGTAAAATACCTCCTATGACCTCCTACGACTATGTCTACGACCTCCTACGACGTCCCTCGACCTCAGTCTTCCACACCTAAGACCAACTATGACTAGCTATGAGTGGAAAATGATCACATGATAAAATTATGTCATGTTTGCATTTTTTTTCTCGGGCCAGTTACTGACCTACGACTACCATCACGACCTACTACGACCTACCTACGACCTACCTACGACTACCATCACGGCCTACTACGACCTACCTACGACCTACCTACGACTACCATCACAACCTACCTACGACCTACCTATGAGTAAAAAGTATCAATTTTTTCCATGCCGACCTTTTTTTACTCGTGGACATTTTTTATCAGGCTGGAAAAAACGCCACAACCTACTTGAGGCCACAAGTACGTGGAGACCACTCACGAGCATGAGGAAGAGTTACGAAGACCTACGGCCTTGTGGAGACCATGCTGCGAGTATGAGTCAAGGGCAAACTCAGCAGAGGTCGCCAATTAGGTTGTGAAAATGGGACAGGGGTTTTACTTTGTCAAAACCTGTTTTCCAATGTCTCAATGTGAGTCTGAGTTTCAAATGAGTTTAGTTTATTGTCACGTGTACCGAGGTGCAGCGAAAAACCTTTGTTGTGTGCTCACAAGTCAGTGGAAAGACAATACATGATTACAGTCGAGCCATCCATCGCGTTACAGTTCCATGATAAAGGGAATAATATCAATAACGTTTAGTGCAAGTCTAATAAAATCCAATCAAAGACCGACCGTGGTCTCCAATGAGGTGCATAGTAGCTCAGGACAGTTCTCTAGTTGTTGGTAGGATGCTTCAGTATGAAGAAGAGTCCTGACCCGTAACATCACCTATCTGAATCCTCCAGGGATGCTGCCTAGCCAGCTGTGTTACTCCAGCACTTTGTGTTCGTCCAATGTGTCGGGCAGCTTATATACATTGCTCATTATGTTTATTCATGACCAACCTAACTTTTGTTGGTTTGTGTTCTTTGCCAAGTTTTGTTCCATACTTGCTTTAGTGAACTGTATACAATTCACATTGGTTAAACGTATCTGGTTCAACATTGCTATCATGAGCTGGTACATAAATATGACACAGTCAGTTACTTAAATAATGGAATCCAACCTAATTCCAACGTCCCTTCTTCCGTCTGCAGAAGGGTCTCGACCAGAATCATCATCTATCTATGGTCTCCAGTGATGCTGTCTGGCCCGTTGAGTTACTCCAGCACTTTGTGTCGATCTCTGGTGTAAACCAGCACCTGCAGTTGCTTTTTTCCTACCTATGTTGCCTGACCTGCTGAGTTACTCCAGCACTTTGTGTCCTTTTGTGTATGAGTTTAGTTTAGAGATACACTGCGGAAACAGGCCCTTCGGCCCATCGATTCCATGCCGACCAGCGATCCCCGCATGCTAACACTATTCTGCACATGCTAGGGACAATTTACCAAATTTTACCAAGCCAATTAGCCCACAAACATGTACGTCTTTCGAATGTGGGAGGAACCCGGAACTCCTGGAGAAAACACACACAGTCCACGGGGAGAACGTACAAACTCCGTACAGACAGCACTCGTAGTCAGGATCGAACCTGGGTCTCTGGTGCTGTAAATCAGCAGCACTACCACTTCGCCACCGTGCCGACCTTAGACCTATTAACCAGCACCTGCAGTTCTTTGTTGTTTACATTGGTCAGAGGGGATGGAGTGGATGTGGAAGTAATTTTAAGTCAATGGTTTCTCACTTCGGTTTCTTTTAAATGCCATCTCAGGCAGCGGTGTAGTACAGTGTTCCTTGGCCTAAATAACCCAGAGAATAGGAATTTCACGATTTATGTCCCCACCCCCTCCTCCCCCACCCCGCCCCCCAAGCTATTGTTTGGACATTTAATCTTTGCAATATTGTGCAAAGTTCTGAGCAGAAGATTGTTCCTGTCAGCAATATGATGGAAAGGTCACAAAAACAAAATCCTTTGTGGACAAGAAAGTATTTGGTAACTCATTCAAAGGTCACTGAATTCTGTATCCAAAGAACCGTATCCATTGTGCTGAGGGCAGCATCCTGAGATGGATTGGCAAGCTTTTCACATAGATCTTTAACTATGGAATACACTGCGTAAAAATGTGAACTGCTACAGATTTCTGCCACCGGTTTCCATTGATATTTTAATAGAAATCTCCAAATACGTAACAGAGTTATACACTGGAAGAATAAGGGTGGCACGGTGGCGCAGCGGTTAGAGTTGCTGCCACACAGCGCCAGCGAACCAGGTTCGATCCTGACTGTGGGCGTTGTCTGTATGGAGTTTGTACCTTCTCGTCGGGACCTGGGTGGGTTTTCTCCAGGTGCTCTGGTTTCCCCCCAAGCTCCAAAGACGTACAGCTTTGAGAGCTAATTGGCTTTGATAAAAATTGTAAATTGTCCCGAGTCTGTGTGGGATGGTGTTAGTGTGCGGGGATCGCTGGTCAGCACAGAAGGGCCTGTTTCCACGCTGTATCCATGCATAGGTAGGTGTGTGTGTGTGTGTGTGTGTGTGTGTGTGTGTGTGGTGTGTGTGTGTGTGGTGTGTGTGTGTGTGTGTGTGTGTGTGTGTGTGTGTGTGTGTGTGTGTGTGTGTGTGTGTGTGTGTGTGTGTGTGTGTGTGTGTGTGTGTGTGTGTGTGGAACGAGCTGCTGGAGTGGGTGGTTGGGGCAGGTACAATCACAAAGTTTGGACAGGTACATGGATAGGATAGCTTTATAAGATTGTGGGCCAAACACAAGCAGGTGAGACTAGCATCAATGGGGCATGTTCGTGGGCTTGGTAAGTGGGGCCAAAGGGCATGTTTCCATCCTATATATCTCTGGGTCAGGTGCAGTTAATCCTACTTCTGATGAAAAATCAACCTTACGAATTGTTAGCACAATGTTACTCTCTTTGTCAATACTGCCTGGCCTGCTGAATACATTTCCATTATTTTCATCTTCTTTGTCATTTTCGGATTATTCGTTGTACTTTGTCTTTGTTTTTGTTCCTCCTCACATATCTTTTCCAAAATCCCACTGGGGATATTCATGAATGGACTTGGCTTGTACAAGTGGTCTTTTGAAGGACTGTATACATTATTAACTATCTTGTGGTAACCAGTAAGGACATACAGTATATTTGCATTCTGAGGACATTTTCAAAGCTTACAACATTTTGACAGGACTTGCTAGGCTGGATGCAGGGAGTATGCTTCCCTTGTCTGAGAAGCCTTGCATTAGAGGGTCACCATCACAGATAAGGGTCAGAACATTTAGGATTGCAATGAGGAGAAACGTCTTCATGTTGAGGATGGTGAATCCTCCATCCCGAAGGATTGGGATGCTTAGTCATTGAGTTTATTCAAAACAGCGACTGGCGTATTTATGTTTAAGAAAGAACTGCAGATGCTGGAGAAATCGAAGGTAGACAAAAATAGCGGGTGAGGCAGCATCTATGGAGAGAAGGAATAGGCGACATTTCGGGTCGAGACCCTTCTTCGATCCTAAATGCCACCTATTCCTTCTCTCCATAGATGTTGCCTCACCCGCTGAGTTTCTCCAGCATTTTTGTTTACCCTTGGCAGATTTCTGGAGCTCAAAAGATAATTCAGGCAAATGATACCAAGATCGACAATTAGGCGTGATCGTAATGAGCGATGGAGCAGACTTGGAGTAGACCCAGTGGTCTACTTCCCACTCCTATTCCTAATGTCCATGTGCTTTCAAAGTGTACTCAAAGCTAACTATACTGCTTCAAAAGAGTTAGGCTGAACTCTTTGATGTACTTACATTGCGCCATCAGCCTGGAATATATTTAGACTTTATTTTAGGCTTCAGACATCAGAGATACAGCGCGGAAACAGGCCCTTCAACCCACCGAAGTCGCAAGAGTTGCCACATTTCTGCTGCCATTTTGTGTGTTTCAAGTCTTCAGTTACCAGTGTAGAGTCTTAACTTGGCCATAAAGGCCCGTTATCCTTGCAGCAACACTGGGTTGGTGCTGCAAGGTCGGCCTGTCCAGGTGATGTTGCCGGTGTCCTCCCCACTGCAGGCCACATCCTATCCCTATGCCCTGCCATCTGGAGCGGAGCCTCATCTAATTGAGGCCCAGGCCGTAGAGAGGGCCTCCAGTGGTCCACTCTACCAACACCACGATAATGTAATTTAATATAATTAATGATCAAATAACAAGAAGGGTTGAACTAATTTACTCCTCTTGGAATAATTTAGAAACAAAGAACTGGAGATGCTGGTTTATACCAAAGTATTATCACAAAGTGCGTGAGTAACTCAACGGGGTCAGGCACCATCTCTGGAGAAAAAGGACGGGTGATGTGTCGGGTCGGGACCCTTCTTCAGACCCAACAGACTGAAGAAAGGTCCCGACTGAAAATGTCACCCATCCTTTTTCTCCAGTAGTTCCCAAGGAACTTGACCTTCTGAAATAATGGTAACATGTATTAATCCTTGCACTATTTTACACTGATCCATATAAGTAATATTCCAAATCATTCCTCATGATAATTGTCCTCCATGCTAATTGTTTGAGCGTACTCTCTGTACTAATAAATGGATGGGCCAGTCACAGAGTCATAGAGTCATACAGGGTGGAAACAGGCCCATCAGCCCAACTTGCCCACATCGGCCAACATGTCCTAGCCACACTAGTCCCACCTGCCCACGTTTGTCCCATATCTCTCCAAACCAGTTCTATCCATGTACCCGTCTAACTGTTTCTTAAACGCTGGGAGAGTCCCAGCCTCAACTACCTCCTCTGGCAGTCGTTAAAGCAAGCGTTGGCTGCAAGATAAAGAAACCCTTAGCAGTAATGGCCAACCATGTCTCCATGCAGTGCAGAAGAAAATTAAAAAATGATTTTGGATTGTATTTTGTGCCAAATAGAGACTCCCATCTTTATTGTAAAGATCAGACAGTGTTCGTGATTGAATCGTGGCAAATAGTTTAAATTGAGAAAAAAAAGGGCAGATCGAATAATGAGGAACAAATTTTCAAAGATTAAAGTCGTGATAAGTGGGGTATTTTAAGAAAGGTCAAATATTTGTTCTGTGATCAGTGTGAATCGAAGTGATTGCTGGATTCTTATCCAGTGGCTGAAGGCTGGGGTCCTGCATGGCTGACGCAGACGGATTCTGTTGAAAGAAAATGGAGCTGTATGCGAACTTAAGGCACTTGAGTTGAATGTATTGTAAAAACGAGAACATAGAGCATCGAACACAATACAACACAGGGACAGGCCATTCTGCCCACACTGACCATGCCAAACGTGAGACCAAGTTAAACTAATGCCGTACCATGCCACGTTAAACTAATCACTGCCCGTACGTGTTCCATATTCCTCCATTCTCTGCATATTCATTTGCCTATCTTGAAGCATCTTTAATATCAGTCTTGTATCTGCCTCCCCTGACAGTGTGTTCCAGTCACCCACCATTCCGAATGTAAAAACAATTCCCCACACATCTCCTTTAAACTTTGTCCCTCTCATAAGTTCATAAAGAAATTCCTCATCATCTCCTTTCTAAAGCTACATCCGTTTTTTCTGAGGCTATGGCCTCTGGTCCTAGACTCTCCCACTAGTGGAAACATTCACTCTATCTAGGCCTTTCATTATTCCCACTAGTCTTCGATATTGCAAACCAGTTAAAAAGATTATAAAAAGATTTGTCGACTCTGTCTATTGCCTTTCGTGGTTTTATATACTTTTATCCAATCTCCCCTGGTCAGCATGGACTCGGTGGACCGAAGGGCCTGTTTCCACACTGTATCTCTAAAGTAAAGTAAAGAAACTCCTCCTTACATCCTTTCTAAAGGAAAGTCCTTGTATTCTGAGGCTGTGACCTCTGGTCCTAGACTCTCCCACTCGTGGAAACATCCTCTCCACATCCACTCTATCCAGGCTTTTCATTATTTACAGACAATCTTGGACATAAGGCACCAAAGCTAAGACATCCTCAGCTACAACAAGTGAGCAGAGATCTGGCAGCTTGTACAGACCATAATGCAGATGGAAATTTACATGTAAACTAGTGCAGATGGTGTAGTTATTAAATTAATATTGGAAGCACTGCAGATACACTGTGAGCCAGCAAGCATATGTAGAACGAGAAATAAAGTTGACTTCTCAGATCAATAAGAATCAAATTTATCTTCACATAGAAATTTGCCAACTCATCAAAAGTAATCATCAAATAGGAGTTCAATAAACCAAATTAGTTTTTAAAGTTATATATTGATACTGGTAATATAACAGTTCCGTATATAGATTTTTAAAAGGTGTTTAATTGAAGACTTGCTGAGCATATTAAGGCACAGAGATTTAGAAATCAATGCTACAAGTTATTGGGACATAAATGATTGCCTGATTCTCCGACTGAGCAAAAAGGAAGCACATGCTGATTAAATATAGGCAAGCTAGATAAGCTACGATCATAAGATCATAAGTGATAGGAGTAGAATTAGGTCGTTTGGCCCATCAAGTCTATTCCGCCATTCAATCATGGTTGATCTATCTCTCCCTCCCAAAGGGCCTGTCCAGCTTGGACGGCCTAATCCACGAGTTTAGAAGACCCTGGACGAGTTGAAAAATATGTCAAGGTCGTGTTGACTCGCCGAAGTAAAAGACCTCCTACGACCTCCTACAACTATGTCTACGACCTCATACGACTATGTCTACGACCTATGACCTCCTCGACCTCAGTCTTCCACACCTAAGACCAACTACGACTAGCTACAAGTGGAAAATGATCACATGATATAACGATGTCATGTTTGCATTTTTTTCTCAGACCAGTTACCGACCTACGACTACCTACAAATACCCACGGCTATCTACGACTACCTACGACTACCATCACGACCTACTACGACCTACCTACGACCTACCTTTGAGTAAAAAGCATCCATTTTTTCCATGCCAACCTTTTTTCCCTCGTGGACATTTTTTATCAGGCTGGAAAAAAGCGCCGCAACCTACTTGAGGCCACGAGTACGTGGAGACCACTCACGAGCATGAGGAAGAGTTACGAAGACCTCCTACGACTTTGTGGCGACCATGCTGCTAGTATGAGTCAAGGGCAAACTCAGCAGTGGTCGCCAATTAGGTTGTGAAAGTGGGACGGGGGGCTCAACCCCACTCTCCAGCCTTCTCCCCATAACCCCTGATACCCGTACTAATCAATAATCTGTCTATCTCTGCCTTGAATCTATCGACTATCTGCCTCCACAGCTTTCTGTGGCAAAGAATTCCACAGATTCACCACCCTCTGACTGAAGGAAAGGTTGAGCAGGCTAGGACTTTATTCCTTGGAGAGCAGAACGATGAGGGGTGATGTTATTGAGGCGTATAAGATCATGGAGGAAGAGATGGGGTAAATGCACAGAGTCTTTTACACAGAGTAGGGGAGTCAAGAAGCAGAGGACATAGGTTTAAGGGAATAAATGTCAAGTTGCATGTATGATGCAAATAGGACATAGCTTTAAGGTGGTGGGGGGGAAGATTTAATAGGTACCTCTGGGGCAACTTTTTTTACACAAAGAGTGGTGGGTACATGGACTAAGCTGCCAGAGCGTGCTAGCCAGTCAGCAGAGTGACAGTACATGATTACCATCAAGCCATTTACAGTGTTGAGATACATAATAAGGGAATAACATTTAGTCTTTTTTAAATGTGGTTTTCAACTAAATTATTAATATGCTGATGGTAATAAAGCAGAAATGTATTCCAAAGATCTCTTCAGATCTTGCAAATTAGCCAGTGGTTACAAATCATGAAATCTGTGTAGTGTGTTCATTCTAATTGCCAGCTATGGTCTCTCAAGCACTTGTAAAAGTAGTATTTAGACTACAGTTTGTAGTTTAGTATAGTTTATTGTCATCTGCTCCCTGGTACAGTGAGAAGCTTTTGTTGACTGCTATCCAGTCAGCGGAAAGACAATACATGATTACAATCGAGCCATTTGCAGTGTATAGATACATGATAAGGGAATACTGTTTAGTGCAAGGTAAAGCCAGCAAAGTCTGATCAAGGATAGTCTGAGGGTCACCATAGAGGTAGATAGTAGTTCAGCACCGCTCTCTGACAGTAAATGGCTCTTTCGCGCTAAATTAAACTCAGCCCACTCTTGTCATCCCCTTCAAACTATCTTCACTCTCTATTCAAAGATGTATCTGACAACAGGGTGGCATAATGGCGCAACGGTAGACTTGATGCCTTACAGTGCTAGAGACCCAGGTTCGATCAGAGACGAGGAAACACTTTTTCCTCACAGAGAGTTGTTAGTCTATGGAATTCTCTGCCTCAGAGGACGGTAGAGTCAGATTATCTGGATACTTTCAAGAGAGAGCTAGATAGGGCTCTTAAAAATAGCTGAGTCAGGGGATATGGGGAGAAGGCAGGAACGGGGTACTGATTGGGGATCATCAGCCATGATCACATTGAATGGCGGTGCTGGATTGAAGGGCCGAATGGCCTACTCCTGCACCTATTGTCTATTGATCCTGACTCCGTGTGTTGTCTGTACGGAGTCTGCATGCTCTCCATGAGACCTCGTGGATTTTCTCCGTGTGCTCCGCCTTCCTACCACACTCCAAAGACGTACATGTTTGTAGGTTAATTTGGCTGCTCTAAAAATTGTACATTGTCCCTAGTGTGGAAGATAGTGTTAGGCTACAGGTTGATCGCTGGCTGGTGGTCACTCAGTGGGCCGAAAGGTCAGTTTCCACCCTGTATCTCTAAATTCTAGAGTAGAGCTGCTGAGTCACAATGTTAGAGACCTGACCTCGGGTGCTGTCTGTGTGGAGTTTGCACGTTCTCCCTGTGACCCTGTGAGTTTCCTCCGGGTGCTTCAGCATCCCCCCGCATCCCAAAGACGTATGGGTTTGTAGGTTAACTAGCCTCTAGAAATCCTAGATATAAGTGGAGAAAACCTGAGCCTCGGTTCATTACAATTGAGGGTGAAGAGAAGATATAGATGGAGTACAGAGAAGGTTCACCAGACTGATTCCTGGGATGTCAGGACTTTCATATGAAGAAAGACTGGATAGACTCGGCTTGTACTCGCTACTAGAATTTAGAAGATTGAGGGGGGATCTTATAGAAACTTACAAAATTCTTAAGGGGTTGGACAGGTTAGATGCAGGAAGATTGTTCCCGATGTTGGGAAAGCCCAGAACAAGGGGTCACAGTTTAAGGATAAGGGGGAAATCTTTTAGGACCGAGATGAGAAAAACATTTTTCAAACAGAGAGTGGTAAATCTCTGGGATTCTCTGCCACAGAAGGTAGTTGAGGCCAGTTCATTGGCTATATTTAAGAGGGAGTTAGATGTGGCCCTTGTGGCTAAAGGGATCAGGGGGTATGGAGGGAAGGCAGGTACAGGATACTGAGTTGGATGATCAGCCACGATCATATTGAATGGCAGTGCAGGCTCGAAAGGCCGAATGGCCTACTCCTGCACCTATTTTCTATGTTTCTATGTTTCTATATGAAAAGGGAGTCGAGAATTATGAGTCATGACACACCACATGAGAACAGATCATTCTTCTTTGCCACAGGAGATAGTTTCAAGGTGAAGGGGAAAAGATTTATTAGGAATCTGAGGGGTGACTTTTTCACACAAAGGGAGGTGGGTGTATGGAACAAACTGCCAGAGGAGGTAGTTGAGCCAGGGACTAGCCCAACGTTTAAGAAACAGTTAGACAGGTACATGGATAGGGACATGTTTGGAGGGATATGGGCCAAACGCAGGCTGGTGGGGCTGGTGTAGCTGGGACATGTTGGCCGGTGTGGGCAAGTTAGGCCGAAGGGCCTGTTTCTACACTGTATCACTCTATGACTGTGACACCAGGAAATAATATCTCTCACCGGTGGGCTCATAATAAGAAGCTGTAAAGTTCAGATCATCAGCAGCAGAACAGAGGGAGATGCTAAGAGATGTTTTTTCACAGGCTGTTGTTAAGTCGTGAATTTCCCACTTGGATCAGAAATAGCTTTTAAGGAGGAAAGGGAGAAATATTTGAAAAATAACCACTTTAAGTGAATTTTGCCAGGAGGCTGAAAAAGGAACAAAGTGACCAGGTCTTTCACAGAACCCGTTTAAGCATTTAGGGCGGAAGGTTGTTTCTTGTGCTGTATATTTCTGTGATTTATTACAGTTTTAACAGTAACTATGTAGATAGGATAAACTAACCGTCGTGAGATAATGTCGTGAGATGCTTCTCTTTTTGTGTTGCCGATCCACCTGTATTTATTTTATTAAATACAGGTGCGGGGAAAATGATATATTCACGTACTTTTGCCTTCGTCTGCACAGGTCTTTGTCGATTAAGGATTTTGGCCTCCCTGGTTTAATGTCCATGTGCCATCGACACGCAGAATGGATCAGATGGATTGTAAACCTTACCAGCCGCTGCCCAAAGTTCGGTGCGAGATGGAACTAGCGTACACAAGTTCGTCAGACGAGAGCGACGATGGCCAGAGCCCCCACAAATCTCTGGACTCCAGGGAAACGCTCCACGAATACAGTAATGAGTTGCGGATGAATTACAACTGTCATAAGAAAGATATTATGCAAACAGTTGAAGAATCGAGGCAAGGTATGGCCATGTTTTTATGTGTGTGTGTGTGCATTAAATATTAAATGCATATCTGGAAATGTAAAGCACCCGACTTAAAACAAGCTGTCAGAATGAAAATTAGCAAACTGAACATGTTACATTGAATGGGACAGGTTGAAAATTAATCTAATTTCTCTCGCCAGCCTCTCTGGCAGACAACCTGATAATCCGCAGTTTAAAGGAATTCTACTCTCAAATTTGCTTCTTTTAATATGTCCTTTGCATTTCAATTAGATTGGGCAGAAATACAGCTCCAATTTATAAATTAGCCTAGTTCTTTTTAAAATGTGGTTTATCAACAAAACTATTAATATGCTGACAGTAATAAAGCAGAAATGTATTCTACAGAAATACATCTCAGATCTTGCAAATTGGCCAGTGGTAACAAATCATGAAATCTGTCCCAGTGTGTTCTTTCTAATTGCCAGCCATGGTCTCTCAAGCATTTGTAAGTGTAGAAGTTGTCCTAGTATTTTAGACGACAGTTTGTAGTTTAGTTTCGTTTATTGTCACGTGTACCGAGGTACAGGGAAAAGCTTTTGTTGCGTGCATGCTATCCAGTCAGCGGAAAGACGATACATGTTAAAATCGAGCTATATACAGTGTATTGATACATGATATGGGAATAGAGTTTAGTGCAAGGTAAAGCCAGCAAAGTCCAATCAAGGATAGTCCGAGGGTCACCAATTAGGTAGATGGTAGTTCAGGACTGCTCTCTGGTTGTTGTAGGATGTTTCAGTTGCCTGATAACAGCTGGGAGGAAACTGTCCCTGAGTCTGGAGGTGTCCGTTTTCACACTTCTACACCTTATGCCGGATGGGAAGAGAGGAGGCGAGAGAATATGTTCAAAATGGATTGCAAACTGATTTGAATTTGCATAATGTATGTTTTAAAGGAAGAGCAGTATCAATATGTGTCATGTCAATTAATAATTTTGAATATCTGGACTATTGCTTACAAGAAATTTGCTATTACATTGATAATACAGGCTGAATTACTGTGGTAATAATAACAGCTATACTCACTCCCCATCCCCCGACTCGTAACAAGGGCAGAGTCCCCCTTGTCCTCACCTTCCACCCTACCAGCCGTCACATAAAATCCTTCTTAAACAGCAATACTATCGGTGATTGCCATCATTACTCAACGAAGCTGACAGCAACTTCAGGATATTTGTGCGCGTGCAACTTAATACTGTTGATGATCCAATGTGTCTTTGGTGGTGGCACCATTTTCAGCTATTTCAGGCGTAATCAAATGCATTTGCACGTGAACTGCTGTGAATTTCAGGTGTTTGGGAAGCAGTTATGCCTTTAGGTAATTTGGAAGCCTTTGGCAGAATTAATGAGATCCCAAGTGAGATGTTTGTGGCATCGAAGACAAAATGATAACTTAACAAATTATCCGCATCCGAAAATAACTAATATTATGCATATTATGATAATTTCCTCATAGGCCAGAGAACAGTACAGCACAAGAACAGACCATTCGGTCCATAATGTGTGGCTCGATTTTAACATGTATCGTCTTTCCGCTATCTGCGCATATTCCATATTCATCTATTCCCTGCATATCCATAAGCCTATTCAAAGGACTCTTAAATGTCAATTAAATGTATCTGCCTCAACCATCACCCCCAGTAACGCATTCCAGGCACTCGCCACCCAAAACATTTGTCCCTATTTTTGCCTTTAAACTTTAAACTTTCTCTTCTCACCTTAAAGCTACGCCCTCTAGTGTTTGATTTTTCCGTCCTGGGCAAAAGGTTCTGAATCACTACCCTATCTATGCCTCTCATAATGTTTCACACAGGTCTCTGCCAGGTCTCCCCACAATCTCCGGCATTCCAGAGTGAACAATCCAAGTCTGCCCAAACTCATCTTGTATTCAATCCAGACTCCGCGTGCTGCCTGTGCAACGTTTGTACATTCTCCCTGTGATCCAGTGGGTTTTACTCCGGGTGCACTGGTTTCTTCTCACATTCCAAAGACTTGCAGTTATGTAGGTTAATTGGCTCCGGAAGTGGTGGCGCTGGGAACGGCTGTGGCTCGCCTGCAGTCCGTTTGTCTTTACTTTTTTGTGTTGTTTTTTTCGTTTTGTGTAGTTACGTTTTTGGTTTTTAAGCTGTGTTTATGTGGGGGGGGGGGCGGTGGGGGGTTGAAACGGTGCTTGCTGTCTCTCCCTTCGGGGGAATACGACTTTTTGTCGTATCCCCCTTCTCTGCCTCCGTCTGCGCTGTGGCCTAATGGCGGAGCTGGCGACGTCGAGGCTCCGGAGGCAGAGCCTGTCAGGACTCGCCCTGGGCTCGCTCCCGTGAGGGCGGCCTGACGAGGGGCTGAGACTCTCTCGTGAGGGGCTGTGACGCTCCCGTCGGAGTGGCCCAGCTCGAGGTGGAACGGCACTCCCGTCGGAGTGGCCCAGCCCGAGGTGGAACGGCACTCCCGTCGGAGTGGCCCAGCCCGAGGGTGGAACGGCACTCCCATCGGAGTGGCCCAGCCCGAGGGTGGAACGACACTCCCGTTGGAGTGGCCCAGCCCGAGGGTGGAACGGCACTCCCGTCGGAGTGGCCCAGCTCGAGGGAGGAGCGGCACTCACGTGAGGGCGATCCGGCTCGGGGCTGGAACGGTGCTCCGGTGGCTGGGACGGCGTTCTGGCGGCGGTGACCTGAGTCCTGGATTCAGCCGCTGGCCAGCGGCTGCGTCCGCTGGACTGGAGGGCGGCAGCTTCGACCACCCCGGGCAGCGGTGTTTGAACCGGCCCGTTCGCGGGGTTCGGTGAGCCGCGGGACTGTTTGTGCCATCGCCCAGATGAGACAGTAACCCTAAGATTTTTGCCTCCACCACAGTGAGGAGTTGCTTGGAGGATACACTGTGGTGGATGTTAATTTGTGTTTATTGTTGTTTTTTATTGTATGTATGACTGCAGGCATGAAATTTCGTTCAGACCGTAAGGTCTGAATGACAATAAAGGTATTCAATTCAATTCAATTCAATTCCTGTAAATTGCCCCCAGTGGGTAAGATGCTAAACTGCGATAACATGGAACTAGTGTACTGATGATTGTTGGTTAGCAGGGACTCATTTGGCCAAAGATCAATCTGAAGGGGGTCTCGACTCGAAACATCACCTATCTTTTCATCTATCTTTTTTTCTCCGGAAATGCTGCTTGTTCCGCTGAGTTATTCCAGCATTTTGTGTCTATCTTAACTATATAGTGTTTAGTTTAGTTTAGAGATACAGCATGGAAACAGGTCCTTCAGCCTATCAATTCTGCACCAATCAGCGATACCTGCACATTAACACTATCCTACAGTACTTAGGGACAATTTACAGCTGGGGAGGGGGTGCGGGGAGCACCTGTCCCCCCATTTTCCCAGAGGTGGGGGACAATACACCCCCATGTTTCACGAAACATGTCGCAGCAAAACCGAAGCCTACGAAGTCGGGTCGCAGCCGCAACGCCACCACCGCCCCCGAAGTCCTCCAGCTCCGTGATGGTAAGTCCACAGGCTCTGCGACCGGAGCCCTCAAGGTCCGTTCCAGTTGGAGACCGCCAGCTCCTAGAATCTAGCAGCCCAGGACTAGCTGCAGTTCCCAGGTCGCCTGCATGCCCCGGGACTGGCTGTAGCGCCCAGGACCTGGGCCGGGACGGATTTGGCCCGTGGGCCGCAGGTTGCCGACCCCTGTCCTAGATGTCAGGCCTCATTGTGGCCCCCCCCCCCCCATGTTTTAAAAGCGACTTCCACCCCTGATTTACACATACACCAAGTCAATTAACCTACAAACCTGCACATCTTTGGAGTGTGGGAGGAAACCGAAGATCTCGGAGAAAACCAACACAGGTCACGGGGAGAACGTACAAACTCCGTACTGACAGCGTCCGTAGTCAGGATCGAACCCTGGTCTCTGGCGCTGCAAGTGCTGTGAGACAGCAACTCTACCACTGCGCCACCGTGTACTAAAGTATCTTGAGTACATTTTGGATATCTAGTCTAAATACTTCTGGATTCCTGTATGATTGTTCCGATGAATGCATGTTTAATTTTTTGATCCAGAAATGATTGTTCACACGTCATAGAAATTGTGAAACAAATGAATATTCTCAAATGTCCCGATTGGTAAGAGATCCTGTGAAAACCCAGCATACATTTTAGAAAGTGTAATCGCTAAATAGGCCCATTGTCAGTCAACAATTACATAAATAGGTTGTACACAGGCTGAAATAGACACAAAAAGCTGGAGCAGCTCGGCGGGACAGGCAGCATCTCTGGAGAGAAGGAATGGGTGACGTTTCGGGTCGAGACCCTTCTTCAGACTCATGCACAAGTACACAAGTTATAGGAGTAGAATTAGGCCATTCGGCCCATTGAGTCCACTCTGCCATTCAATCATGGCTGATCTCTGCCTCCTAATCCCATTTTCCTGCATTCTCCCCATAACCCTTGACTCCCCTTTCTAATCAAGAAGTTGTCTATCGCTGCCTTAAGCATCTCCAGAGACGCTGCCTTTCCTGCTGAATTACTCCAGCATTTTGTGTTTATCTTCGGTTTAAACCAGCATCTGCAGTTCCTTCCGCCACATGCGCACAGCCTCGATGTTTATGATTTTTGATATTGTGTTAAAACGTTTGTTTTCTCCCCCGCCAAGTGTGTTATACCGGCCAAGATGGTGTTCTCAGGCAATAATACAGATGTATTCAGTGCATTGATTTACACTCTTCCTTAATCAATGGCACTTAGGTCAAGCGTTGAGAACAATGAAACTGTTACTCTGCCCAGTTAGAGTCCCAGAGCTGTACGGCATGGAAACAGGCCAGTTGGCCCAACCTGTCCATTATGACTAATTTGCTCAACGGTGATAGCATGCCCCTTATCCTTCCAAACATTTCCTATCCATGTAGCTGTCTGTGTTATTTTAATGTTATACCACACTGCATTACCTAATCCACAGAGCATTGGATTTGAAAGACAATATTTTCCGATCACGTATAGATGGGTAGCACAGTAGTGCAGCGGGTAGAGCTGCTGCCTCACAGCGCCAGAGATAGCCAGGTTCAATCCTGACCTCGGGCTCTGTCTGTGGGGAGTTTGCACGTTCTCCCTGTGACTGTGTGGGTTTTCTCCAGGTGCTCCGGTTTCCTCCAACACTCCTAAAGACGTATAGGTTTGTAGGTTATTTGGCGTTGGTAAAATTGTAAATTGTCCCTCGTGTGTGGGATAGGGTTAAAGTGTAGGGTGATCACTGGTCGGCGCGGACATGGTGGGCCATAGGGGCTTGTTTCCACGCTGTATCTCTAAAGTCTAAAGTAGGGCTGCTGCCTCACAATGTCAGAGATCCAGGTTCAATCCTGACCTCAGGTGCTGTCTGTGTGGAGTTTGCATGTTCTCCCTGTGACCATGTGGGCTTCCGTGTGCTCCGGTTTCCTCCCACATACCAAAGACGTGTGAATTTGTAGGTTAATTGGTCTCTGAAAACATTTGCCCCAAAATGTAGGGAGTGGGAAAGTGAGATAACATATAGAACCTGGGTGAAGGATATTCGATGGTCAGCGTGGATTCCGTGGGCCAAAGGGCCTGTTTCCATGTTGTATCTCTAAAACTCTAAAACGCATGAGCGTGTTGTGGAATCTGGGTGGATTGTGAGAAGGTTTGTTTAGTTTAGTTTGTTTAGAGACACAGACAAAACAGGCCCTTTGTTCAAGTTCAAGTGTGTATATATTTATATAATGGTATATGGACACACTGATCTGTTTTGTAGTAAATGCCTACTATGTTCTGTGTGCTGAAGCAAAGCAAGACTTTGGCCCACTGAGTCTGCAACGACCAGCGATCCCCGCGCAATAACACTATTCTACACACACGTGACACATTTTACATATACCAAGCCAATTAACCTACAAACCGGTACGTCTTTGGCGTGTGGGAGGAACCCGAAGATTTCGGAGAAAACCCGCACACAGGTCACGGGGAGAACGTACAAACTTCGTACTGACAAGCACCCGTAGTCAGGATCGAACCGGGGTCTCCGGGGCTATAAGGCAGCAACCTTACCACTGCGCCACCGTGCCGCCCTGTTTCAGTGGTCTCATTGTTACCAACCGATTGATCTCAAATGGCCATGGATAGTTTGGAGATGTTGAAGCTTTTGAAAACACTGAACTATTGTCTTTTCTCCCGCGGTGAGTGTGTACCTTCACTGGCGTTGAGAGCAGCATGGAGCTACAAACCTAATTCATGGAAGCCTTTATATTCAGGCTCAGCAGCTTGTTATTCAAGGCATGCTGTAAGCTTGTCAGAGTTGACAGAAGCTATGACAATTTAGACAGCAATTGGGCTGCAAAGACTAGGTACGTTGATAAGAGGTGAAGCTTGATAGCAGAATTTAGATATTGGATGGGTTGTCAGCGTCATGGTGACATGACAGCTATTTTCTCACGGCTGATTGCCATGTTAAGTGCTGGTCGTGCTTGAAAACAGTTCACCGTGATCGGCACTTCAGGTGGTGAGGAGGAAGCAAATGCATCATTCTCTGCAGTTGGCTTGCATGGCCAAACTCAAGACCCCATCCAAGTCATACTAGCTCCAAAATCGTCTTGTTGAGTCTAAAGGTTGAGTAGGCTGGGACTCTATTCCTTGGAGCGCAGGAGGATGAGGGGTAATCTTATTGAGGTGTATATAATCATGAGAGGAATACATTGGGTAGATGCACAGAGTGTCTTGCCCAGAGTAGGTGAATTGAGGACCAGAGGTCACAGGTTTAAGGTGGAGGGGAAAAAATGTAATAGGAACCTGAGCGGTAACTTTTTCACACAAAGGGTGGAGGAGGTATGGAACAAGCTGCCGGAGGAGGTAGTGGAAACTGCGGCTCGCCCAATGTTTATGAAACAGTTAGACAGCTACATGAATAGGCCACGTTTGGAGGGATATGGACCAAACGCGGGCAGGTGAGACCAGTGTAGATGGGACATGTTGGCCGGAGTGGGCAAGTTGGGCTGAAGGACCTGTTTCCACGCTGTTTCCCACTGAGACCCACTGAGTTACTCCAGCATTTTGTGTCTATCTTCAGTTTAAACCAGCATCTGCAGTTCCTTCTCACATGTTTAAGGCTTCATGTTAGGAAGGAACTGCGGATGCTTGTTTACATTGAAGATAGACACAAAATGTTGGAGTAACTCAGTGGGAGATGCAGCATCTCTGGAGAGAAGGAATGAGTGACGTTACAGGTCGAGACCCTTCTTCAGACTGAGAGTCAGGAGATCATTCTACTTTTCCTTCATTATCGTCAATCTGTCATTTTCACACCTTGCCCTTCCATACCTCTAGTCTCCCTCTCCCCTGACTCTCAGTCTGAAGAAGGGTCTCGACCCGGAACGTCAGCCATTCCTTCTCACCAGAGATGCTGCCTGTCCCGCTGAGTTACCCCAGCATTTTGTGTCTGCCTTCAACATTAAAGGCCTACTGGATTTCCCGGTTGCTAACCATTTTAATTTCCCTTCCCATTCCCATACTGAACCTTCTGCCCTGGGCCTCCTCTATTGTCAGAGTGAGGTCACAGTCAAATTGGAGGAACAGCACCTCATATTCTGCCTGGGCAGCTTATAACCCAGCGGTATGAATATTAAATTCTCCAATTTTAGGTAAACTTTGATGACCCCACCTGGACTCCCATCTAATTTCCCCCTCCCCCTCCATTCCTTCCTCTGGCTTCACAATGTGCAACTCTTCCAGTTTTTTGTATCACACCTTCTGTTGTTTCATCTGCACAGCGGCACGGTGGCACAGTGGTAGAGTTGCTGCCTTACAGTGTTTTCAGCTCCAGAGACCAGGGTTCAATCCTGACTGCGGGCGCTGTCTGTACGCAGTTTGTACGTTCTCCCCGTGACCTGCGTGGGTTTTCTCCGAGATCTTCGGTTTCCTCCCACAATTCAAAGACGTACATGCTTGTAGGATAATTGGCTTGGTATAAATGTAAAAATTGTCCCTAGTGTGTGTAGGGTAGTGTTAATGGTCGGCGGTGACTCAGTGGGCCGAAGGGCCTGTTTCCGCGCCATATCTCAAAACTAAATCTCTGGCCTTTGTTCAACCATCTTCCTATCAACTGCCCACCCCCCCCCCCCCCCCCCTCGCCTGTATTCATCTATTAACTGCTGTGCTTTGTCCTCCTTTCCTCCAGCTTTCTCCCCCCTCTACCCCCACCCCTACAATCAGATCTGACAAAGGGTCTCAACCTGATATGTCACCTATCCATGTGTGGGAAAGAAATGCAGATGCTGGTTTACACCAAAGATAGAAACAAAAAGCTGTAGTAACTCAGCGGGTCAGGCAGTATCTCTGGAGTATCTCCAGAGATGCTGCCTGATCCGCTGAGTTACTCCAGCTTTTTGTGTCTAATGTCACCTATCCATGTTCTCCAGGGATGCTGCCTGACCCACTGAATTACTCAGGCATTTTGTGTCTTTTATTTTGTAAACCAGCAGCATTAAATGTAAAATTATTAAGTGTTTGGACACGCTAGAGGCAGGAAACATGTTCCCGATGTTGGGGAGAGTCCAGAACCAGGGGCCACAGCTTAAGAATAAGGGGTAAGCCATTTGGAACGGTGAAGAGGATAAACGTTTTCACACAGAGGGTTGTGAATCTGTGGAATTCTCTGCCTCAGAAGGCAGTGGAGGCCAATTCTCTGGATGTTTTCAAGAGAGAGTTAGATAGGGCTCGTGAAGATAGCGGAGTCAGGGGATATGGGAAGAAGGCAGGAATGGGGTACTGATTGTGGATGATCAGCCATGATCATATTGAATGGTGGTGCTGGCTCATAGGGATGAATGGCCTACTCCTGCACTATTGTCTATTGTCGATTCAGTAATCTCAACTGAGGAAAAAAGCAGCAAGTACGTGTTAGTTCAGAGATTCATTAGACACACCAGGCTGTGGTGATGATAGAATATCCCCTGATTGTTGACAGAGTAAAATAAATGTTTAGAAATGATTAACACTCCACTGTTCGCATCCTTGTATCCCTTCGTCATCATCTCTTCCCCAGCCAACAATGGACCATTGTGGGCTCCACCCTTCCTTGGTCATCTGTTGCCGGCCTCCACACAGACAGCACATGAGTCTCCAGCGCTGTGAGGCAGCAACAGCTTTACAGGCTACCATTGTGCTGCCCTACACATCTCAAAAAAACGATAGTGAAATAAATCAGGATTATTTAATCAGACTTTCCAACTCACTGAAGATACCTCCCAACTACGTAAAATATTTCTGATTGCCTCAGGTTGACACGATCATTTATAAATGCAGTTTTATTCAGTTCGACTACTTTACACTCTCTCCAGGAGAACCACTATAATGAAATGGGAAACAAAGTAGAATAGGGCTGAGAATATTAAGATTCAAACACCCCATATTGACATCTTAATAGCAGCTGCGAACTTGGATTGTAAGTGTTTTAAAGAGATTTCATCTGTGCCGAATGTCAAATCATCCGCGCTGTACTTGATCTTTTGATAAATGCACGGCATTCATTTACTGTACAAGTTAATTCCTCACGAAAGTGGAAGGAGGTTCAGAGGGCAGAAATCAAAAAAAAAAAAAAAAAATTGAAAATTGGGATTATGAAAGGAATCCAGGCGTGCATTTCTGGAAAGTGAGGGGATTAAGGTGAATGAAGAATAATAGATGTGTATGAAGGAACTGCACAAACTGGCTTAAACCAAAGATAGACACAGAAATTCTGGAATAACTCAGCAGGACAGGCAGCATCTCTGGAGAGAAGAAATGGGTGACGTTTAGGGTCGAGACCCTTCTTCAGACTCTTCAGAATAACAGTTTCTTGGCAAAACAGACATTTGCTTATTGAGCCTCCTTCTGTTTCCTATTAGCCTGAAAATTATGATGTCAGTTGGTATTATTCAGCACAGATAAAAATATAATATTTCTGCGTTGATAATGAGAAATCCTCTGAAAATGCCAAAACAAAAAACAGGCGGGAATATATCGGGAAAAATAATATTTTGAGAGGGTAGTCTAACAAAAGGACCCGATCCAAAACGCCACCCACCCTTTTCCTCCAACTATGCTGCCTGACCCATTGAGTTACTCCAGCACTTTGTGTCCATTTTCGGTCTAACAAAGGTTCATCTATGAAACATCAGAGCATTCTTTTCAGCATTGTGCATTTGGCAAAGTTGTATAATATGATGAATATCTGGAGTCATAGAATCATACAGTGTGGAAACAGGCCCTTCTGCCCAACGCCCACACCAGCCAACATGTCCCAGCTACACTGGTCCCACCTGCGTTTGGTCCATATCCCTCCAACCCTTTCCTATCCATCTACCTGTCCAAATGTTTCTTAAGCATTACGAAAGTACCCGCCTCAACTCCCTCCTCCGGCAGCTCGTCCCATACATCTACCACACTTTGGGTTAAAAAAGATACCCCTCAGGTTCCCATTAAATCTATCCCCCCTTTTTTTTTTTTAATCTTCTCATCCGGAAATGATGAGAAAGCTGATTCTCTATTTCAGTGGGGTGAGTAAGACCATGATCTACAACCATGAAGTTCTCTCATTATCTTTGAGGCCCTGAAACTAAAAGGCTGAGTTTTATCTCTTCGTAACTTAAGCAAAGTAAAGTAAGAATGCCACAGAAGGCTGTGGAGGCCAAGTCAATGGATATTTTTAAAGCAAAGATAGATAGATTCTTGATCAGTACAGGTGTCAGGGGTTATGGGGAGAATGGGGTCAGGAGGGAGAGATAGATCAGCCATGATTGAATGGTGGCGTAGACTTGATGGGCTGAATGGCCTAATTCTGCTCCTATCACATGAATTTATGAATTTTTGCGCCATATAAACCTTAAGAGCAATATTGGGCAATATTATTTCTGCCACGAAAGGAAGCTTTTGTAAATAAAAATATTTAATAACTGGAAGTGTTAAACCAGGCAATCCTCCGCAGATTGAAGGTTTGAGCGACTTGGAGATGATCGGGGTTTGTTGGAAAGAGGGAAATGCGGGAATTGATCTTGACAGTGACGGCAAATGTAGTGGCATGGTGGCGCAGTGGTAGAGTTGCTGTCTCACAATACTTCAGGTGCTGCCTGTACGGAGTTTGTACGTCGTCCCAGTGACCTCGTGGGTTTTGATCCGAGATGTTTGGTTTCCTTTCACACTCCAAAGACGTACAGGTTTGCGGGCTAATTGACTTGGTATAACTGTAAATTGTTCCTCATTGTGTGTAGGGTAGTGTTAATGTGCGGGGATCGCCGGCCGGTATGGACGGTGAGGGCCGAATGGCCTGTTTCCGCGTTGTATCTCTAAACTAAACTAGACTAAACTAAATTTCTGGAAGTGAGGCAAATTGGTGAGTGTGTTCTGGACTGTAACAGTGTACGGATAGGGTTTGGCACCTCGAAGAGAAGCCCAAAACGGAGACAAAGGAACTGCGGATGCTGGATTCTTGAGTAAAGTACAAAGAGCTGGAGTAACTCAATAGGTCAGGCAGCATTTTTGGAATTCATGGACAGGTTACATTTCCCTTGATGAAAACAGAGAAAGCTGAAAGTAGGTCAATGGTGCAGGTCAAGAATTGGTGAACAGCGAAAGCCAGCCTGTTGAAAGTTGCAGAGAGTGGGAGGTGGAAAGAACAGTCTCTATGGTCGAGCATAGGCCATAGTTTCAAGGTCATTACTTTAAATCAAGCAGCAGATGGAACAAAATGATACAGAAACAAACTGAGACAAAAACAGTCCAGAATTTCTTTTACACCACATCTTATTATCAGCTGTAATAAATAAACTTTCTGTTGACTGACTGGTTAAGTCTTATTTCCGAAAGCAATTGGGGTGAGAACAAATTATACCATTTATTGGCTGTCTCTCCATTACCTGGATAAAGTGGATGTAGAGAGGATGTTTCCACTAGTTGGAGAGTCTAGGACCAGAGGTCATAGCCTCAGAATTAAAGGATGTTCCTTTCGGAAGGAGATGAGGAGGAATTTCTTTAGTCAAAGGGTGGTGCATCTGTGGAATTCATTGCCACCGAAAGCTGTGGAGGCCAAGTCAATGGATAATTTTAAGGCAGAGATAGATAGATTCTTGATTAGTACGGGTGTCAGAGGTTATGGGGAGAAGGCAGGAGAATGGGGTTAGGAGTGAGTGATAGATCAGCTCAAGTTCTGGGCCATCCAACTCTTTATATCCTCGAGGCAGTGGGAAAGGCTGAGTAGATTAGATCGTTTGTTGGGTTTGAGGGGGAGATAGAGTTGTGTATCGTCTGCATAGCAATGGAAGGAAATGCTGTGCCTCTGGATGACTTGGCCTGAGGGTAGCATGTACAGGGAGAATAGAATGGGGCCCAGGATGGAGCCTTGTGGAACCCCACAGCAAAGGCTAGCTGGGGAGGAGAAAGAGTTACCTATGTTTGTAGAGAAACACCTATCTTTGAGATATGAAACGAACCAGCTCAGGGCAGTGCCATCAATACCAACCCCGTACTGGAGACAGTCAATTAGGATGGTGTGGTCGACTGTATCGAATGCAGCGCTAAGGAGCAGGATTGCACAGTCGCCAGAGTCAATGGTGAGAAGTAGGTCATTATGTACCTTCAACGAGGCAGACTCTGTGCTGTGGTGGGCCCTGAAACCTGATTGGAAAGTTTCCAGGATGGAATTTTTGGTGGAGATAAGGCATAAGTTGATTTTAAATTACCTTTCCAAGGACTTTTGAAAGGCAGTTTAGAAATAGGTCTGTAGTGGGGTCTAGGATAGGTTTTTTCAGGAGGGGGCTGGACCACTGCGTGCTTGAAGCAGGTAGGAACAGTGCCAGTGGCCAGAGAACTGTTGATGATGGTGAGGATGCTGGGACTGACTGTAGCAATGACATCCTTCAGAAAGATAGTATTTATTGGCAGTCTCCCCATTACCATTCCCCATCCCTCGCTTGTGTATATGGACAGGCAAAGATACACATGATTCAGATTCAGATTCAAACTTTATTGTCATTGTGCAGTGTACAGTACAGAGACAACGAAATGCAGTTAGCATCTCACCTGGAAGAGCGAACATAGAATATGAGCAATAAATATATATACGTACATACGGTCCGGCAACGGAGAGACCTGTAGCGCCTCCCGGATGGTAGGAGGGTAAACAGTCTGTGGCTGGGGTGAGAGCAGTCCTTGACGATGCTGCGCGCCCTTCGCAGACATTGCTTGCTCTGGACAGACTCAATGGAGGGGAGCGAGGAACCGGTGATGCGTTGGGCAGTTTACACCACCCTCTGCAGTGCTTTCCGGTCGGAGACAGAGCAGTTGCCATACCATACTGTGATACAGTTGGTAAGGATGCTCTCGATGGTGCAGCGGTAGAAGTTCACCAGAATCTGAGGAGACAGATGGACCTTCTTTAGTCTCCTCAGGAAGAAGAGATGCTGATGAGCCTTCTTGACCAGTGTTGAGGTATTGTGGGTCCAAGAGAGGTCATCGTGGAGATGTTGACCCCCAGGAACCTGAAGCTGGAAACGTGTTCCACCTCCGTCCCGAAAGAAACGTAAGCTTATGTTACTCACTCATCCCTACCTCAGAAGATTTTTTTTTGCAATCGGAAGCTAAAGTTTCACAAAGTTCACAATCAGAATGATTAATGCTAAATGCAAACCTTGTCTGAACATAGTCTAAATTTATACTAATTACTTCTTTTGCTGTAATGAGCCCAGCGAACATTATGAATGATATGTCAGTTCTCTCTGATAACAAAGTACTGCACTTACTATGTTCATCAGTGAAACTCAGTTCAGGCTCCAATGAACATTTGATGGGCTTTGATAACACGCTCCTTCAATGTAATGAAGTCTAATTCATGCATTTCTTGTAGATTATATTATTCCATTTATTCTCGGGCATGAAAGAGTAGAACAAAGATTCAATAATTCCTTATATTTGAAGATAGAACAGCACAGTACAGGAGCAGGCCCTTCAGCCCACCATGCCTGTGCCGAACATGATGCCACGATCAGCTGATCTCAACTGCTTGCACATACAAGTAAATTCATAAACTCCAGGATCAGAATGAGCCCGTTTGGCCCATCAAGTCTAATCCGCCATTCAATCATGGCTAATCTATCTTTCCCTCTCAACCCTATTCTCATGCCTTCTCCCCATAACCGCTTGCACCCTTACTAATCAAGAATCTGTCAATCCCCTACTTAAAAATATCCATTGACTTGGCCTCCACAGCCATCAGTGGTAATGAATTCCACAGATTCACCACCCTCTGACTAAAGACAATTCTTCCTCATCTCCTTCTTAAAGAATCAGTTCTTCTATTCTGAGGCTATGATCCCTGTTCCTGAACTCCCTCATCTCCTGATCAGATCCCTCATGTCCCTACATATCCAAGTACCTAGATAAAAGCATCTTAAATGTCATTATCATATCTGCCCACTGCTCTGTGTAAAAAAAAAACCTGCCCTGCACATCTCCTTTAAACTTTGCTCTGGTATTTTATTGCTCTAGTATTTTATTTTATTTAATTCACATGTTTAATTAATAATGTTTTATTATTAATGTTTTATGTATCATTCTTAACCATCACTGTATGTCATGATGTCACTTGCGGGCGGAGCACCAAGGCAAATTCCTTGTATGTGAATACTTGGCCAATAAAGTTATTCATTAAACGTATTCATTTATTTATTCATCTTTCATCTTAAAACTATTCCCTCTAGTCTTTGATATTTCCATCCTGGGGAAAAGGTATTGACGGTCTATCCTATCTAGGCCTCCCATAATTTTATCTCAAGTCTTCACTTAACCCCTGGTGCTTCAGAGAAGAACAATCCATGTCTGTCCAACCTCTCCTTATAAATCACACCTCTCACCCAGGCAGCATTCTGGTAAACCACCTCTGCACTCTATCTACTATCTAGGCCTCATCTACTGCATCTGGTGTTCCCAAAATGATCTACTGTACATTGGCGGGACAAAGCGTGGACCCGGTGACCATTTCGCTGAAGACTTACTCTCTGATCCGCCAAGGTCTACTGGATCTCCTGGTTACTAACCACTTTACCTCCCCTTTCCCACTCCCATTCCCACACTCACCTTTCTATCCTGGGCCTCCTCCATTGCCAGATTGAGGCCACAAGCAAATTGGAGGAACAGCACCTCATATTATGCATGGGTAGCTTACAAATGCAGCGTATGGATGAATTATTTAATTTTAGATAACCATTACATACATATCTCTCCAACTTTGCACCCTCTTACTCCCCCCTCCCCACCCCCTTTCCCTTCCCTCCATGAAATGTCATTTAACCAGTTCCACAGTTTGCAAGAATGTATCCCTTTGGGTATCATGGTGATGCAGCAGTAAATGCAGCGCCAGAGACCTGGGTTCGATCCCGACTGCGAGTGCTGTTTGTATGGAGATGGTAGTTTCTCCCCGTGGGTTTGCTCCGAGATCTTCGGTTTTCTCCAACACTCCAAAGACGTTCAGGTTTGTAGGTTAATTGGCTTGATAAAATGTAAAAAATTGTCCAGTGCTGAGTGATGCTCTACCTAGAGCTTTTCAGCGTTCATCTAGATCCAGATCCAGATCACACTGTCTCTAGCCAACAATCGGCACATCTAGGAACCTCCTTGCCTGAAGTAATTGTTGCTGGCTGTGATTTATCCTGTTTTTTCTCACTTCCAGTTCCACCACCCACCCCTCCCCCCCACCCCACACCCCCCCACCTTCAAAACCCCCCCACCCCCCCACCCCTCCCAATTACCAAAGAAGGTTCCAGTCCCAAAACATCACCTGTCCATTTCATCCAAAGATGCTGCCTGACCCGCTGATACCCAATGATTCTCTGCACACTATCTGGTATTTTATTCTTACACCACATTACAGATGGGAATAAAGATTCCAGCATAACGGACTGGCTGCAATATAGGAAAAAGATCCTTACCAAAGATTTACGATAGGAAAACTAATTTTTCTGTAACCATTAAACATGAACTCATACTTGGACAAACTTTGGGCGGTCACAGTGGCGCCGCACTAGAGTTGCTGCCTTACAGTGAATGCAGCGCCGGAGACCCGGGTTCGATCCCGACTACGGGTGCTGTCTATACGGAATTTGTATGTTCTCCCCGTGATTTGCGTAGGTTTTCTCCAAGATCTTCGGTTTCCTCCCACTCTCCAAAGACGTACAGGTTTGTAGGTTAATTGGCTTGGTAAATGTAAAACAAGATTGTCCCTGGTGGGTGTAGGATAGTGTTAATGTGCAGGGATCGCTGGTTGGCGCTTGCCTGGTGGGCCGAAGGGCTTGTTACCCGCACTGTATCTCTAAACTAAACTAAACCTCCTCGTAGTACGAAAGACGCCAACTCAGTTCCATTTAGTTTATTGTCACGTTTACTGAGGGACTGTGAAAGGCTTTTGTTGCGTACTATCCATCCAGCGGAAAGGAAATACACAAGACAACTCTATGGAAGAGAAGGATTCACAGTAGCTTTTCTGCAGAGGTTTTGGATTAGGTGATGCTTGTAAAGGATCTGGTGGCAAGGATCGTGAGAAAGTAATGGAAATGGAGATGAAAACATTGGAATGTGCTTGGAAGAGGTGACTGAGATGAGGAATATGCTGCAGTCAACAGCCCCTGTAAAGATAAGATCTATTTGTCTACTTATTTTCCTGTCAGGAAAGTCATATTGATTTTAGTCTTAGCCTCACTGTCTCCTTTCCACACAAAGGTAAACAACAAACTTAGAGTCACAGAGTCATACAGCATATAAACTGGCCTTCGGCCCAATTTGCCCACACCGACCAACATGTCCCATCTACACTAGTCCCACGTTTGGCCCATATCCCTCTAAACCTTTCCTATCCATTTATCTGTCTAAATGTTTCTTAAACGTTGTGACAGTACTTGCCTCAACTACATCCTCTGGCAGCTACACTCACCACCCATTGTGTAAAATAAATTACCCCTCAGGTTAAATCTATTAAACCTATCAAATCTTTCCCTCTTCACCTTAAACCTATGTCCTCTGGTTCTCGATACCCCTATGGGCAAGAGACTGTGCGATTACCCAATCTATTCCTCTCATGATTTTGTACACATAAACTTACACTTGTAAACTTGATGTTTAAGAAAGAACTGCAGATGCTGGAAAAATCGAAGGTAGACAAAAAATGCTGGAGAAACTCAGCGGGTGAGGAAGCATCTATGGAGAGAAGGAGTAGGCGACGTTTCATTTCGAGACCCTTCTTAAGACTTCAGTCTGAAGAAAGAATAGGTGACATTTCCTTGCCTATTCCTTTTCTCCATAGATGCTGCCTCACCCGCTGAGTTTCTTCAGCATCTTTTGACTACCTTGTAAACTTGAGATGTCTCTGGTGCAATGAGAACAAAAGTGAACCACACTAAACTTAAAAGACTGCCGATTGTGCTGTTCATTCTTTGGGCCAGGGTTTAGAAGGTGAGTTTTGGTCCATTGCCAATTTTCTAGGCATCCAGGTTTATGGATGCAGCAAAATATGATGGAATATAATGACATCTTTAGTGAAATAAATACAACAGCTATTTTCCTCTTGGGCTCACCAAAGATCTCCAATATGGTCTTTTCCTTCTCTGTGTCTCCTATTATTCACAATTTTCTCAGCCATTCTCCTTGTGCCAGTCTAAATTATGTCCCAAAGCAGTCAAGCAGCCTGTCAGCACCAGAGACCCAGGTTCGATCCTGACTATCTGTATATCTGTCCTGGGTCTCCACCATGGCCAGAGCGAGCAACACCGGAAATTAGAGGAACAGCACCTCACCTTGGGGAGTCTGCATCCTGGGGGCATGAACATTGAATTCTCCCAATTTTGTTGGTCCTTGCTGTCTCCTCCCTTCCTCAGCCCTCCTGCTGTCTCCTCCCATCCCCCAGCCTTTGGGCTCCTCCTCCTTTTTCCTTTCTTCTCCCCCCTCCCCCCCCCCCATCAGTCTGAAGAAGGGTTTCGGCCCAAAACGTTGCCTATTTCCTTCGCTCCATAGATGCTGCTGCACCCGCTGAGTTTCTCCAGCTTTTTTGTGTACCTTCGATCCTGACTAACAGTGCTGTCTGTACGGAGTTTGCATGTTCTCCCCGTGGCCGCGTGGGGTTTTCCGGGTTCTCCACATTTCAAAGACCTACAGGTGAGCAGGTTAATTTGGCTTTGGGAAAAAATGTAAATTGTCCCCAGTGTGTGGGATAGTGTACAGGGATCGCTGGCCGGCGCGGACTTGGTTGGTCGAAGGGCCTGTTCCGCGCTGTATCTCTAACCTCAATTGAACAAAGCTAAATATCACAAATCAGTGGTAGGATGCAGATTATGGATAACAGATCCAATCTGTCTTGAGCTTCTTATAACATGCTGCTGAGTAATATAGAACATAAAACAGTTCAACAACAGGATCATTGGCCTACAATGTCTATGCCGAACATGCTGCCAAGTAAAACTAATCTCCTCAGGCTGCGGATATGGAAAACATATATTTTACGAGGATGTTGCCAGGACTAGAGGGTCTGAGCTAGAGTGAGAGGATGAGTAGGCTGGGCCTCTGTTCCTTGGAGTGCAGGAGGATGAGGGGAGATCTTATAGAGGTGTACAAAATCTTGAGAGGAATAGATCGGGTAGATGCACAGAGTCTCTTGCCCAGAGTAGGGGAATCGAGGACCAGAGAACATACAGTAGGTTCAAGGTGAAGGGGAAAAGATTTAATAGGAATCTGAGGGGTAACTTTTTCACAAAGGGTGGTGGGTGTATGGAACAAGCTGCCAGAGGAGGCAGTTGAGGCTGAGAATATCCCAACGTTTAAGAAACAGTTAGACAGGTACATGGATAGGACAGGTTTGGAGGGATATGGGCCAAGCGTGGGCAGGTGGGACTAGTTTAGCTGGGACATGTTGGCCAGTGTGGGCAAGTTGGGCCGAAGGGCCTGTTTCCACACTGTATCACTCTATGACTCTCGGACTCTAACCATCCAAAAGCCTGTTAAATGTCACTATCATCTCTGCCTCCATCTTCATTCTCGGCAGCACAATGTAAGCACCCACCACCCTCAGTGTAAAGAATTCCCAGTCATCTTAAAGCCATGCCCTCTAGTCTTTGACATTTCCACCCTGGGAAAAGGTTCTGATTGTCACAACCCTATTCATTGCCTCTGATCATTTTATGCACTTCTAGCAGAGCTTCCTTCAACCTCTGGAGAAAACAGTCCAAGTTTGTCCAATCTCCCCTTATGGCCAATACATTCTAATCCAGGCAGCACCCTGGCAAACCTGTCCAGCACCCTCTCCAAAGCCCCCTTGTCCTTCCTGTAACTGCATGCAACACTCCAAATGTGACCTAACCAATGTCCTATAAAGGTGCAACAAGGCATCCTGACTCTTATAATCAAGTGTCATAATATCTTCAGTCTTTCAGTACTAAATATGCTTGGGGGAGAGAAGCCAATTGCTAAGAAATATTCCCAAGGAAGAGCCTATTTTGAATAGATCAGTGACTATTTTAATACATCTATTAACCTTTTAAATGGATTTGATCCAATATAGTGGGGAGTGCATGAATTCTACCCATACCGTATTCAGACCTCAACCTGTTTGTTCTCCATGTGTAAAACATCATGTATGAGTGGCATGGTGGCGCAGCAGTAGAATTGCTGCCTACAGCGCTAGAGACGCGGGTTCGATCCCGACTATGGGTGCTGTCTGTATGGAGTTTGGACGTTCTCACCGTGACCAAAGAGGAAGATGACTGAACTTTGGTGCCTTCCCTCACAGTGGGAAACGTTGATTCCGCTGTAGGGGGATGTTCATGTTCAACTCCATCGTGAATTGTGTTATTTTTATTTGTATGGCTGTATGATAACTGTACCAATTGGTGCATGTGACAATAAATGTACCGGTAACTTGAACTTGAACCTGAACTTGACCTGCGTGGGTTTTCTCAGTATCTCCGGTTTCCTCTCAAACTCCAAAGGCGTACAGGTTTTGAGGTCAATTGGCTTGGTATTATGATCAATTGTCCCTTGCATGTGTAGGAGAGTGTAAGTGTGTGGGGATCGCTGGTCGGCACGGACTTAGTGGCCAAATGGCCTGTTTCTACGCTGTATCTTTAAATTAAACGAAACCTACAAAACAATTCTGTTCTGGGCCTTGGCTTCAACAGTTTGGAGCAATGAGAAAAATTTAAGGAGAATAAAATGTCACAATAATTAAGTAAGTCAAATGTACAGAGCCTTGCCACTTAAATACCAGATTCTTCTGATTTATTCGTAAGGTTGATAAGAATGTGGGTTGATGGAGTTTCAGTTTCAGCTCAGTTTCCCTAATTGTTTTATTAAAACCTTTGCAACTCACACAGTTTGTGACAGCAGCATTTTTTGTAACTAATGAGCCTGCTTCTTCATCTATTCTGCTCATTCTGCTTCTGGTCTGCATAGCTTACCAAAGCAGGTCACGAGAATACATTTATTTCTTGTATGAAAAGGCTGCAATTTGCAGCAGGAAGAAGGTGCCATTAATCAAACCCACATTCGAAAAAGTTTTGAGATTCTGAGATACTGCAAGTTACGGGTGGAAAGGGTTGAAAGATTTCACAAATTATTTTGCAGAGTCACAGAGTCATACCGTGTAGAAACAGGCCCTTCGGACCCAACTCGCCCACACCGGCCAACAATGTCCCAGCTACCCTAGTCCCACTTGCCTGCGCTTGGTCCATAACCCTCCTACTGTAGTTGCATAGCAAGCATCAACTTCATGGGGGTTTCAAACCCTCGTCTTTCATACAAAGCAAAATCTAAAGCCCTCAAGCATCCTTTCCACGCTTCACGACTGATCAATTCAGTACATGTAAAGTGTGAGATTCTCTGCCTCAGAGGGCGGTGGAGGCCGGTTCTCTGGATACTTTCAAGAGAGAGCTAGATAGGGCTCTTAAAGATGGCGGAGTCAGGGGATATGGGGAGAAGACAGAAACGGGGTACTGATTGGGGATGGTCAGCCATGATCACATTGAATGGCGGTGCTAGCTCGAAGGGCCGAATGGCCTACTCCTGCTACCTATTGTCTATTGTCTATTATCACAAGAACTGCATCGTTTCTGATGGGTCCAAGGATAGTTTACAGGTTGGTTATAAGTCATAAGTGATAGGAATAGAATTAGGCCATTCGGCTCATCGAGTCTATTCCACCATTCAATCATGGCTGACTTATCTCTCCCTCCTAAGGCTGTGTTGTAATCAAGTTTAGTTTAGTTTTACTTTAGTTTAGTTTATTATTGTCACATGTACCGAGGTACAGTGAAAAGCTTTTGTCTGCGTGCTATCCAGTGAAAGAAAGAACTGTACACGATTACAATATAGGCGTCCACAGTGCCTAGATAAGGGATGAAAGATACAACATTAAGTGCAAGATAAAGTCCGATTCAAGGTTATTGGCTGCAACCTTCCCTCCATTGATGAACTGTACCCTGCAAGGGCCAGGAACAAGCGGGCAAGATCATCTCTGACCCCTCTCACCCTGGCCACAAACTCTTTGAATCACTTCCCTCTGGAAGGCGACTCCGGACTGTCAAAGCTGCCACAGCCAGACATAAAAACAGTTTTTATCCACGAGTAGTTGCTCTACTCAACAGCCAAAAATCTGTAGCCTCCCTTTGATCTGGTATTTTGTTGGTTCACATGCTTGATCAATGGTGTTTTATCATTAATATTTTATTATTATTAATGTTTAGTGTTTTCTGAGTCATTCGTAACTGTCACTGTATGTCATGTTGTTACTTGTGGGCGGAGCACCAAGTCAAATTCCTTGTATTTGAATACTTGGCCAATAAACTTACTTACTAACTTACAGCAAAGGCATTTCAAAGCTCTCCATTGAGACAAATGGGAGGTCAGGTCACAGATAGTATCCAAGCTCCACACAATCAACATGACATCAATGGATTTGAGTATTCTGCACTCAGACAAGGCTGTCAAGCATCCAAAAACAGCATGATTTTGGGGATTAACATCAGGATCTTTTTCTAGCTGGCTCGAAGGGTCGAACGGCCTACTCCTGCACCTATTCTCTATGTTTCTATCTTACCCTTGCTCTACCTATAATACTTGAGTTTGACCTGGTTGTATTTACCGGTTCTCCCCTAATGCCCATTTACTGGTGTTCTCAATAGTTTACAATAGAGAGTTAGATTTAGCTCTTAGGGCTAAGGGAATCAAGGAATATGGGGGAAAAGCCAGAACGGGGTACTGATTTTAGATGATCAGCCTCGAAGGGCCGCATGGCCTACTCCTGCAACTATTTTCAATGTTTCTATGTTTCTAGCTGATGAGAGGACCATTCAGTTGCCAGATAACAGCTGGAAAGAAACTGTTCATGAATAGGGCTGCATGGTGGTGCAGTGGTAGAGTTGCTGCCTTACAGTGCTTGCAGTGCTAGAGACGCGGGTTCGATCCCGATGACGGGATGCTGTCTGTATGGAGTTTGTACGTTCTCCCCTTGACCACGTGGTTTTTCTCTGAGATCTTCTGTTTCCTCTCACACTATCAAGACATACAGGTTTGTAGGTTAATTGGCTTTGTTTGAGTGCAAATTGTCCCCAGTGTGTGTAGGACAGTGTTAATGTGTGGGGATCGCTGGTCGGAGCCAAAGGGCCTGTTTCCACGCTGTATCTCTAAACTAAAAACGAAAAAACTGGAGGAGTATGTTTTCAAACTTCTGTATCTCTTGCCTGATGGGAGAGGGGAGAAGAGGGAGTGTCTGTTCTTGTGTGTCTGTGAAACTGGTTCTTGATTATGTTGGTGGCCTTGCCGAGGCAGCGTGATGTATAGATGGAGTCAATGGAAGGGAGGTTGGTTTGCTTCATGGTGTCGGCAATAAAGATTTGGTAACATTTTAACAAAGGGAACTATTTCAGAAGTCTCCCAAAATACTGCTTAGTCTATATATATCATTTGAGTGACAAGATGATGCGAGATATTGGCTCACAAAATGATTAATATAACAGTAACGTATTTAGACAGAATGCCTTGTTCACTATTTTAATGAAAGATTAAGACCATTAATTCTAATATGGTTAATTGATTGGAAACACAAGAGACAATATATGCTGGAGTCTTGAGTTAAAAACAAACTGCTGGAGTAACTCAGCGGTGCTGGCAATATCGGTGGAGGGAAATGGGCAGAGAATGTTTCAAGTCGGGACCCTTTGACTTGTTTCCTGTAGCCATTTTGTGGGTTTGCAGTGAGATTTTCCAAGCTAGTTGAAAATGCATGTGAGATTTCTGCGATTTATAATGTTACATATTTAACTCTGCTCTGGAAAGTAATTTCACCTGCCTCTTTGAAAATACTGTCTTTACTGTAATTACATTTGAAAAGAAAAGAGCATTAGTAATGGACTTAATTTGTAAAACAATGTTCAACCTTAAAAAGAGCTGTTGATAGCAAATGTCTGCGGTTTTTTTCTCCTCACTATTCCTGTGAATATAAGGATCTTGATGTGTTCTGACAATGCACTTTCCAATTTGCCTTGATTTAAAAAAAAATGCAAGGAGTTTCCATTTGAAAAGAAAATTGAGAACCAAATTGCCTTATTTTGTTCAAGAAATTCTCTCTGGTTCCTAAAAGGTCATTCTTATGAACAGCGGATGAATGGATAGGAGAGTACGGTACAAAGGTCACGGGTTAGATTGGAACACTACTTTCTTGAGATCTAATGAAAGTATCTCATTTATATATGTGCATGTAGCGTTAGACGAGGCAACCCTTGTTAGCCTGATAATCAGAGCAACTTTCAATTTAGCTGGTTGTACGTACATCCAATGTGGTCATTATAATTTTGTTTGAATCAGCAGAGTAGATAGTTTGGAAACCACAAGAGTCCTATAAGCATCCGTTTTATCTGATTTTAGGATATTAGGAAATTTCTGACCACTTTGCTTTTAGGTTTATTTACTCATTATTGTCACATGTACTTCTTCTTGCGTATGGCGTGCACAGCCTAAAGTTGCAGGACAACTTGTTCTATTTGATCTTATTTAGATTGTGCACGCCAGGTAGATTGCATTCGTTGAAACAGGGCGGACCACGTGAAGGTTGCAATCTCCCACCCCGTCACATGTACTGAGCTGCAGTGAAAAGCTTTGTTTTGCTTGCTCTCAAAACAGGTCAGATAATACTTTTCACAAATACAGTCAAGTCAAACTCAAGTTCAACAGACAGAGCAAAGGGGAAGATACAGAGTGCAGAATATAGTTCTCAGAACTGTAGCGCATTTTGGCGGTCTGAAGAACGACAACTGGGGCTTCCCACAGATCTTTATTCAGTAGTTCGATTTCCAGTACACAGGTTCTTTAGACACGTCTGCCCACAACGGTGGTCAGCGCTGGACTAATGCGCGCAAGCAAAAACCGCGCGAAACAAGCAGCCCCTCCCGAGTCACATGACCGCGTCTTCCGAACGCCGGGTTCGATCTCTGAGTACGGCATCTGCTCCAGGAACGCCTGTTCGAAAAGTAGACATGGGCGGTGTCCGTCCATCAGGGCTAACATCTTTGCCATGATGGTGCATGGCCGCCGATCGCCAACACAGTCCATGTGTAGCAGCCTCGCTGCCCTGTCTCTGCGGCTGAGACCGTAAGCGTGGAACAGCAGGGCCTTCAGCCCTTCGTACTTGCTGATGGACGGCGGGTCCCTGATGTAGGGCAACAACCTCGAGGCACAGTCCTGCGGCAAAGCCCCCACCACATGGAAATATATTGGGTCGTCCGCCATGATGCGATGGAGGTGAAACTGTGCCTCAACATGGGCGAACCACACCTGAGGTTGGTCAGGCCAAACAGCTGGCAGTCTGAAGGCCGGTGAGCCCTGCCTCGTGCTGGCCGATTCTGCGGGAACACTCGCTTCCTGCATAATTCTTCTTGTCTAACGATGGCTAGACAGGTCGGGGTCACCAATTAGGCGGTCTGAAAAACGACAACTGGGGTTTCCAACAGATCTTTATTCGAAAGTTCGATTTCCAGTATACAGGTTCTTCGGACACGTCTGCCCACAACGGTGGTCAGCGCTGAATTAACACGCGCAAGCAAAAACCGCGCGAAACAAGCGGACCCTCCCAAGTCACGTGACCGCGGCTTCCGAACGCCAGGTTCGATCACTGCGTGCGCCAGCAGGTGCCGCTACAGCATCAGTTCCAGATACAAAGTCCAATGTTCACAATGGGGTGGAGGTGAATCGGACAGTGCCTCAGCTTATAGAAGGACCGTTCAGAAGCCAATAACAGAGGGGAAGAAGCTGTTCCTGAGTCTGGTGGTGCGTGCTTTCAAGCCTCTGTACCTTCTGACAGATAAGAACAAGGAGACGAAGGAATGACAGAGAGCGACAAGTTGTGTTGCGTGCAACTGAGGTATGTAATTTCTTCACCTGCAAATCCAACTGCTAATTCTAACTATTATATGAATTACTTTGCATAAAATATAAGAACGGAAGTTTGGAAAAATGTTTGAAACCAAATACATTTGTATAAAAAATAAAATAGTACATTTTGAAAATCAAGTCAAGAGAGTTTATTGTCATGTGTCCCAGATAGGACAATGACATTCTTGCTAGCTGCAGCAGAACAGAATATTGTAGGCATAAATACAGAACAGATCAGTGTGTCCATATACCATAGAATATATATATATATATATATATATATATATACACACACACACATCAGTAAATAGATAAAGTGCAATAGGTTGTTATAGTTCATAGTTTGTTTGAAGTTGTGTTTAATAGTCTGATGGCTCTGGGGAAGAAGCTGTTCCTGAAGCTGGATGTACCAGATTTCAGGCCCCTGTACCTTCTACCTGATGGCAGCGGAGAGATGAGTGTGTAGCCAGGATGGTGTGAGTCCTTGATTATGCTGGCAGCCTTTTTGAGGCAGGGACTGATGATTCAAACTTTAGTCAGAGGGTGGTGAATCTGTGGAATTCATTGCTACAGACGGCTGTGGAGGCCAAGTCAATGGATGCTTTTAACGTGGAAATGACAGATTAGTACGGGTGTCAGAGGTTCAGGGCTGCCAACTCTCACGCTTTGAGCGTGACACTAACGCATTTCAGCCAATTCTCACGCCCTCACGCTGAAGACGGAATTCTCACTCTGACAGGCTGTCTTCAGCCCCTGCACAGTTTGTCTCTTTGCACCACATGACAGCGATCTGCAAGGATTGGGGAAGCGCGTCGGTCCCGGGAAGCGGGTGTCAGCGCTTTTGGGCGCCGTCTGCGAGCGCTGCGCTTCCGGCTGCCGCGGCAACCTCGCTCCCTCCCTCCCTCCCTCCTGCCCAAAGATCTTATAGCTCCGCTATAGGATCTTTGCTCCTGCCCTTCAACTCACACGACAGCGCCAGCGCCGCCAATCCACGCTACACCCTGCCCGCCAGACTCCCCATTGGGCGGCCCAGGAAAGAGAGGGGAGAACGAGAGAGAGAAAAAGAAAAAAAGGGAGGGATGGAGGCAAAGAGAGACAGGGGGAGGGAATGTATAAAGGGGATGAAGGAAGGGAAGGAGAAAGAGGAAGCGTGAGGAAAAAGAGTGGGAGGGGGAGAAAGAGAGGGAGGGATGGGGTGGATGGAGGGAGGGAGGGGGAAAGGTGTGTGTGTGTCTGTTTCCCTGTGTGTGTGTGTGTGTGTGTGTGTGCCTCCCTGTGTGTGTGTGTGTGTGTGTGTGTGTGTGTGTGTGTGTGTGTGTGTGTGTGTGTGTGTGTGTGTGTGTGTGTGTGTGTGTGTGCGCCTCCGTGTGTGTGTGTGTGTGTGTGTGTGTGTGTGTGTGTGTGTGTGTGTGTGCCTCCCTGTGTGTGTGTGTGTCTCCCCGTGTGTGATTGTGTGTGTGTGTGTGTGTGTGTGTGTGTGTGTGTGTGTGTGTGTGTGTGTGTCTCCCTGTGGGTGTGTGTGTGTCTCCCCGTGTGTGTGTGTGTGTGTGTGTGTGTGTGCGCGTGTCTCTGTGTGTCTCCCTGTGTGTGTGTGTCTGTCTCCCTGTGTGCGTGTGTATCCCTGTGTGTGTGTGTGTGTGTCCCTGTGTGTGTGCGTGTCTGTCTCCCCATGTGTGCGTGTGCCTCCCTGTGTGTGTCTCCCTGTGTGTGTGTGCGTGTCTCTGTGTGTCTCCCTGTGTGTGTGTGTGTGTCTCTGTGTGTCTCCCTGAGTGTGTGTGTCTGTCTCCCTGTGTGTATCCCTGTGTGTGTGTGTGTGTGTGTCTGTGCCTCCCTGTGTGTGTGTGTGTGTGTGTGTGTGTGTGTGTGTGTGTGTGTGTGTGTGTGTGTGTGTGTGTGTGTGTGTGTGTGTGTGTGTATGTCTCCCTGTGTGTCTGTCTGTCTCCCTGTGTGTGTGTCTGTCTGTCTCCCTGTGTGTGTGTCTGTCTGTCTGTCTGTGTATGTGTGTGTCTGTCTCCCTATGTGTGTGTGTGTCTGTCTCCCTGTGTGCGTGTGTGTGTCTTCCTTTGTGTATGTGTCTCCCTGTGCGTCTGTTGTCACATCCTGGCCTTAGACAGGGCTGCCAATTCTCACGCTGATGACAGAATTCTCACGCTGTCTTCAGTCCATGCCTAGTTTGTCTTTTTGCGCCACATCACAACGATCTGTGCAGTCTGGGGAAGCGCGTCAGTTGGCGGCTATGAGTGACATCTTCTCTTCTCTTCTTTCTTGGTTGGATGTGCAGCCGCACACAACATGAAGCAGCCGGAGATAAAACTAACCAGGTGAATCGGTTGTAAAACATGGGGAGGACCACAATGAGGCCAAACATCTAGGACAGGGTTCGGCAACCTACGGCACACGGGCTGAATCCGGCCCGTAACCCGAAAAACCACGTTTTTTTTCAATTCGTTTTCGCAGGGTCGGGGCAGGCGAGCCGACCTGAGAACAGCAGCCAGTCCCTGGGACGCGAGCTGATCTGGGAACGGCAGCCAGTCCCTGGGCACGCAGAATGCCAACTTGATCATTATGGACAAATTGGGCCAGCCACGTACATGTTGTATAACTCTGACACTATGAAGATCTGAATGGGCTTTGAATGACCATTTAAGCAAAATTGCCCCCACTTTCCCCATTTTGATTCTTGAGATTAATATCCCTTTGCTCTGTTAACAGCGTTAAAGTACTTATGAGGTTGAGTCAGTAAAGGGAACATGTTATTTATTTTTAGTTTGCTTTAATTTGTTAGTTGATTGTTTGTTGAGTGCCATCATTTCTGAAATGGTCTTAAAGTAACTTAACTGTTATAAAGCAGTAATAAGTGATTTTTGTCCAAACAATTGGAACTTGCATAAAATGTTTGCATTATTAGCAGGACTGCCAACTCTCACGCATTGAGCGTGAGACTCACGCATTTCACAAAATTCTCACGCTCTCACGCTGATCACAAAATTTCTCACGCTCAAATATCTGCGGGTGCTGAAAGTTCAAAATAAAGCAAAAATTGTTTTAGAGGTGAGTAAAAACCATGAGGGGAATATCAGGTGAATGCATAGTCTTTTCCCCAGGATATGTGATTCAAGCACTAGAGGGGATAGGTTTAAAGCAGGGCTATCAAACTACCGGCCTGCGGGATGATTTTTGGGGGGTAAAAAGTAGTTTAGTTTCTCCCATGCAGATGGTGTGATAGGTGAGACACGGCGGAGGTGGTCCCAGCACCAACCCCCCTCCCCCTTCCCCCCTGAGGCACGGCACACACCTCCCACCCTCACCTCCGGCGGCTCTATGTCCGTCGACCGCTCTGTCCACACCCCATGGAGTTTTAACCCCGGCCCGGAGCCAGGAGCGGACTGGGTGAGTGGGGGCGTTGGTGCCGCCTCCGGAGCCTACTATGGGAGGGGGAACACCCCCTCCCACACCCTCCCCCCATCGGTCGCTACGCTCCCTTGCAATTTCTCACTCTCAACTCTCCCCCAATGTTGGCAGCACTGGGGGTTATGGGGAGGAAGCAGGAGCATGGGTTTAGGAGGGAGAGATAGATCAGCTAGATGGCAGAGTAGACTTGATGGGCAGAACGGCCTAATTCTACTCCTATCCTTTATGAACTTTGTGTAGAGAGCTGAGAGGGAAGGATCAGAAGTCTTACATAATGAGCGGGAGAGAGACAGAGACACAGAGACCGCCAAATGTGAACAGCATGTAAGGATACAACACGATACAATAGGATACGATACGATATAAGTTTATTTATCCCAGGAGGGAATTATTTTCTAATTCAAAATCATTTGACAGCCGTGTATATCCAACGAAAGGATGTGGGTAAAAATACCCATCGCAAATCCGTCAGTGTGTGTGAGCAGTTGGATGTTAAAAATCAAAAGGCGAATCAAGTGAAATGATTAGTCCTGGATACAGCAGCATCCTGTTCAATATTCTAAGTGACTAATCCGTTGATTTCCTCTGTTAAATTGTTCGCTGATTATAATGAGAGGCCAGGCTTGAGCCTGGGTGTCTGGTACAGTGATGCAGCATCTCTCTAACAGCCACTGCATTGCTCACTCTTAAGGGTCTGTCCCACTTGCATGCGATTGCGTGCGTTTGGCGCAGAGGTCGCACAAAGTTTGCGCTAAGTTCGCGTGTGACGTCATTTACGTCATGCTTACAAATCAGCTGGGCAGGAGGCGGGCCGACTGAATTTGGGCGTCGCACGGCGTCGGGCTACGCCGTCAATACGCTGCGTACGACGTCAAGACGCTGCGTACGACCGCAACGCGCCTGCATGCGTACACGGGCTGACAGGCCTTGACACGCAAAGATTTCGGTCACTGCAGGAATTTCGGAGCCCCGCGTGATGTCAGGACCAGCCCCGCACAACTCCATACCCCTCCGCCCTTCTAAGTGGGACCGGCCCCGCGCGGTCATACGGTGCCCATACGCCTCAAGCGACCACGAGGTCGCGTAATTTGCGAGCCGAGGTCGCGTAATTTGCGAGCCAAGGTCGCGTAAGTGGGACAGTCCCTTCACTCTTCCTCCATCCTTACTCCCTTCCTTTATTTCTCAGGAAGTTCTGCAGGACATCTCTGCTCTCACTCACACTCTTGATGATATTATTCCTTTCCTCAAACCTCACAAATAAACATTGTCACAAAGTGCCGGACTAACTTCGTGGGTCAGGCAGCATCCCTGGAGAACATGGATAGGTGGCGTTTCAAAACCGCACCTGTCCATGTACTCCAGCCATGCTGCCTAACCCGCAATGTTACTCCAGCACCGGCTGTCCTTTGCTGCAATCCATTTCCATGCATGGATTCCTCATGATCCAGGCAGCGTTCAGGTAAATGCCTTCTGCACCCACTCCAAAGCCTCCACATTCTTCCAGCAATGGAGTGACCAGAACTGCACACAATATTCCAAATGTGGCCTAACCCAAGTTTTGTTAAGCAGAACATCCCAATGTTTTGGGTCGGGACCTTTATTCAGTTGTGCGGAGCAGATGGAGAATAGTTCCGTGTCTTGTGACGCATCTGAATCCCAACAACCTTTCTGGCAAACTCTTCCTAGTCGTTGTGGCAGATGTGAAACCTGCAGCTTCCTTAAATTTAAATTTAAATTAAATTTCTTTATTTATATATAGCACATTTTTAGTCAACTTGCATTGACCCTAAAGTGCTTCACATAATTACATCCACACACACAGGCAAAGATGGGTGAAGTGTCTTGCCCAAGGACACACACAGGCAAAGGTGGGTGAAGTGTCTTGCTCAAGGACACAACAACAGTATGCACTCCAAGCGGGATTCGAACCAGCTACCTTCCGGTTGCCAGCCGAACACTTAGCCCATTGTGCCATCTGTCATCCCTTGGCATCATCCATCCCACAGCCTTGTCCTGCATACTCCACCTTCTGCTTGGTTGCAATCAGGATGGCAAAGCAATGAAAACTAAGCCTCCCAGTTAAGTCCATCCAGCTGTGTATCTAGAACGTTTTATTAAAAAGACAACGTTCAGAAACACTGTTCCTGGCACATCAGTAATTAGCTTTGAGCAGCTTACTCTACTAATCTTGTCTGTTATTTAAGTGCTAATTTACTGGCTCATACTTAAATTCTGACACTTAATCGCTCTTTAATTATATGGCAGTGCTAAAGAGTTTAAAGTGCTCACGTAAATCTTTTTTTTTTACTGAAAATTTGATGCTCTCACCTGCAAATGATAATGGATTTTCATGGAAGATTAGAAGTCCTGACCTAGCATCCTGCGGCAGTTTTGATGTCAAACTTTGCTACCTATGACCTTCCACAAATCTCACGAGGATCATTAAGTCATGTCAGCACAAACCAGAGGAGATAGAAACATAGAAACATGGAAAATAGGTGCAGGAGGAGGCCATTTGGCCCTTCGAGCCAGCACCGCCATTCATGTGATCATGGCTGATCAGCTAAGTAAGTAAGTAAGTAAGTTTATTGGCCAAGTATTCAAATACAAGGAATTTGACTTGGTGCTCCGCCCACAAGTAACAACATGACACACAGTGACAGTTACGAATGATTCAGAAAACACTAAACATTAATAATAATAAAACATTAATGATAAAACACCGTTGATCAAGCATGTGAACCAACAAAATACCAGATCAAAGGGAGGCTACAGATTTTTGGCTGTTGAGTAGAGCAACTACTTGTGGATAAAAACTGTTTTTATGTCTGGCTGTGGCAGCTTTGACAGTCCGGAGTCGCCTTCCAGAGGGAAGTGATTCAAAGAGGTTGTGGCCAGGGTGAGAGGGGTCAGAGATGATCTTGCCCGCTCGCTTCCTGGCCTAAAATCAGTAACCCGTGCCTGCCTTCTCCCCACAAATCTGGGGATCCACAAATGTGGATACTTTGCATTCAAATGGAAAGTTTATGATTGTAGTCATCCAGAAACCGAAGCAAAGACCATAGAACATATACCAACCCAATACCATGCCATTATCTGTCTCAGCAACCTAAATATAACATTGGTAGGTGTAGGAAGGAAATGCTGATGCTGGATTAAATCGAAGATAGACACAAAAAGCTGGAGTAACTCAGCGGGACAGGCAGCATCTCTGGAGAAAAGGAATAGGTGATGTTTTAGGTCGAGACCCTTCTTCAGGCTGAGAGTCAGAGGAGAGGGAAACGAGAGATATAGACGGTGATATATAGAGAGATATAGAACAAATGAATGAAAGATATGAAAAAATTACCGATGATCAAGGATAGGTGGAGCCCACAAAGGTCCATTGTTGCGTGTGGGCTCGGTGATAACGAATTATACAGACAGTGAAACTCAGCAAGGCTCCACTTTTCCTTGGTGGTGGTGGAGAATTGTCTTGGCTGGAGATCTATGACAAGTGTTTAGTAGTATTATCTGAAAGTAAATGTAGATGTGTTGGTTAGTGATATGACTTGGGTGTAAATATAGATGGGTTTGGTAAATAGGTTTGCAGATGACACCAAAAGTCTGTCAAAAGATACAATAGTATTGTCAAATCATCGGTTCGTAAGCCCCCTTCGGTCATGTCATCCTAGTTGTTGGCTGCTTGCTCCAATCCTCAGCTAGAGCAGCGTCGCTTACGATGATGTGTGGTCGGATGCAAGCCTGGGCGATGTCATATGGAGGACAGGCTGTTGCCCATGCAGCACATCCCCCCTCTCCACGTCGCTGATCGATCCAAAGGTAGACAGGGCCGTTACAGTTTGGCACCAGCGCCGTCGCAGGAGCTGCCAGAGCGAGGTTGTAGACAACGACGAACTGCCTTAGGGGCTCCGGATTTTCTTGAGGTTTACTCCTGGAGCCTTTTCCATGACTGGATATGGCCACAAGGCAGTGGAGGTTTTAAATCAGAGTTTTCCCTCTCCTGGATGGACTGCCTTCACAGGCGGACGAGCCCCATCTGCCCGAGACTCGTGGGGGCGGGAGCGTCTACCTTCCCGTGCAGGTCTATAGCACCTACCCACTGCCCATCAATCATCGATATGGCCAAGGAAAATGGCAGATGGCGTTTAATCCACACAAGTGAACCACGTTGTATTCTGGGAGGTCGAATGTCAAGGGAAAGAATACAGTGGTAATGGCCAGACCCTTAACAATGGACAATAGACAGGAGGTGCAGGAATAGGCCATTCAGCCCTTCGAGCCAGCACTGCCATTCACTGTGATCATGGCTGATCACGATTAACACCATGGATGTACGTAGGTATCTTGGAAATCAAGTACGCAGCTCCTTGAAAGAGGCAACACAAGTAGATAGAATGGTAAATATGGACATCGATGCATTAATTATAACAGTTAGGAAATCATGTTACAACTTTGTTAAACTTTGGTATTGTCACATTTGGAATATTGCGTGCAATTATGGTCACCCCATTACAGGAAGCATGCGGAGGCTTTAGATATAGTGCAGAAGATGTTTACTGGCATGCTGCCTGGAATAAAGGGCAATAGCCATGAGAGGTTTGATAAACTTAGATTGTTTTTTCCAGACATTGAGGGGAGACCTGATTTGCACTATGTAAAGTGATGAGAGGCATAGATAGGGTAGGCAGTCAGAATCTTTTCCCCAGGGTTAGACATATCAAAGATTAGAAGAAATATTTTTAAGGTCAGAGGGGAAATGTTTAACGGAGATGTCGGAGGAATGTGGCGGATGCGTGGAATGTACTACAAGGGGATGGTGATGGAAGCAGAGAAGATAGTAGTGTTTAAGAGGCTTTTCGAAGATAGACACAAAATGCTGGAGTAACTCAGCGGGACAGGCAGCATCTCTGGAGAGAAGGAATGGATGACATTTTGGGTTGAGACCCTTCTTCAGACTGATGTCAGGGGAGTGGGAGGTACATCTACAGTGCCCTCCATAATGTTTGGGACAAAGAGCCATCATTTATTTATTTGCCTCTGTACTCCACAATTTCAGATTTGTAATAGAAAAAAAATCACATGTGGTTAAAGTGCACATTGTCAGATTTTAATAAAGACCATTTTTACATATTTTGCAGAAATGTATACATAGTCCCCCCATTTCAGGGCACCATAATGTTTGGGACACAGCAATGTCATGAAAATCAAAGTAGTTATGTTTAGTATTTTGTTGCATATCCTTTGCATGCAATGACTGCTTGAAGTCTGCGATTCATGGACATCACCAGTTGCTGGGTGTCTTCTCTTGTGATGCTCTGCCAGGCCTGTATTGCAGCCATCTTTAGCCTATGCTTGTTTTGGGGGCTAGTCCCCTTCAGTTTTCTCTTCAGCATATAAAAGGCATGCTCAATTGGGTTCAGATCGGGCGATTGACTTGGTCACTCAAGAATTGACCATTTTTTAGCTCTGCAGAACTCCTTTGTTGCTTTAGCAGTATGTTTGGGATCATCGTCTTGCTGCAGAATGAACCGCCGGCCAATGAGTTTTGAGGCATTTGTTTGAACTTGAGCATATAGGATGTGTCTATACACTTCAGAATTAATTATGCTACTACCATCAGCAGTTGTATCATCAATGAAGATAAATGAGCCAGTACCTTCAGCAGCCATACATGCCCAGGCCATAACACCCACACCACCGTGTTTCACAGTTGAGGTGGTATGCTTTGGATCTTGGGCAGTTCCTTCTCTCCTCTATACTTTGCTCTTGCCATCACTCTGACATAAGTTAATCTTGGTCTCATCTGTCCACAAGACATGTTTCCAGAACTGTGGATGCTCTTTTAAGTACTTGGCCAACAGTAACCTGGCCATCCTATTTTTGCAGCTAACCAGTGGTTTGAATCTTACAGTGTAGCCTCTGTATTTCTATTCATGAAGTATTCTGTGGACAGTGGTCATTGACAAATCCACACCTGACTCCTGAAGAGTGTTTCTGATGTGTCAGACAGGTGTCTGGGTTTTTTTCTTTATTATAGAGAGATTTCTTCTGTCATCAGCAGTGGAGGTCTTCCTTGGCCTGCCAGTCCCTTTGCAATTAGTAAGGTAATCAGTGTGCTCTTTCTTCTTAGATTTTGGTAATCCTAAAATTTGGCTGATGTCTCTAACAATTTGATTCTTATTTCTCAGTCTTGTAATGGCTTCTTTGACTTTCATTGGCACAACTTTTGTCCTCATGTTGATAAACTGCAATAAAAGTTTCTAAAGGTGATGGAAAGACTAAGTGCTGAGAGCTCTCTTATACCTGCATTCAGGAGGCAATTAAACACACCTGAGCAATTACAAACACCTGTGAAGCCACCTGTGTCCCAGGCATTATGGTGCCCAGAAATGGGAAGACTATGTACCAAAACAGCTGTAATTTCTACATGTTTAAGAAGGAACTGCAGATGCTGGAAAATCAAAGGTAGACAAAAATGCTGGAGAAACTAAGCAGGTGAGGCAGCATCTGTGGAGCGAAGGAAATTGGCGACGTTTCGGGTCGAGACCCTTCTTCAGACTGGTTAGGGAAAAGAGAAATAAGAGATATAGGCGGTGATGTGGAGAGATAAAGAACAATGAATGAAAGATATGCAAAAAAGTAACGATGATAAAAGGAAACAGGCGAGTATTGGCTGTTTGTTGGGTGCAAATGAGAAGCTGGTGTGACATGGGTGGGGAAGGGGTAGAGAGAGAGGGAATGCCGGGGCTACCTGAAGTGAGAGGATTCCAAATTTATACCACTGGGCTGTAAGCTGCCCAAGCAAAATATGAGATGCTGTTCCTCCAATTTGTGTTTAGCCTCACTGACAATGGAGGAGACCTAGGACAGAAAGGTCTGTGTAAGCATGGGAAGGAGAATGAAAGTGTCCAGCAAAATCTTCCATGTTCTATAAATTGTCCGTATTGCCAAGTGTGATCATCCTGACTATCTCTGGCTCCACATGATACACTGCTACATATTAAACATTCAAATGTTTGTCTTCTCCATTGCATTTATTTACTGTGTTTCTATTCAGACATTTTATTGATTCAGACCAGAATAAAACAATTGCCTTATTTGATTTAGATTAGATCCAAATTCAAAGTCAGATTCAGATTAGTTTATTGGCATATTCACCAGGGTGCAATGCAATTCTCTGCTTGCATCGGGCTCGCAGAGTAAATAATACACATACATTAATGATAAATGTACCAAAACATACAGTGATGAATGGAAGTACAGCAGAATGTAGTGCAATCTAAAGTCGTGCAAAAACTGACTGGCAACAACACGGTGGCAACAGCACGGTGGTGCTGCTGGTCACAAGGTCATAAGTGATAGGGGCAGAATTAGGCCCATCACGTCTACTCTGCCATTCATTCATGGCTGATCTATTTCTCCCTCCTAACCCCATTCTTCTGTCTTCTCCCCGCAACCCCTGACACCCGTACTAATCACAAATCTATTTATCGTAAAAATATCCATTGACTTTCCTCCACAGCCTTCTGTGGCAAATAATTCCACAGATTCACCACCCTCTGTCCAAAGAAATGTAACCTTCCTAAGGGACCATCCTTTGATTCTGAGGCTCCGCCCTCTAGTCCTAAGTCCTAATGGTAGAGTTGCTGCCTAACAGTGCCAAAGACCCGGGTTCAATCCTGACCTCAGGTGTTGTCTTTACAGAGTTTGCACGTTCTCCCTGTGACCGAGTGGGTTTCCTCCAGCTGCTCCCGTTTCCTCCCACACCCCAAAGACGTGCAGGTTTGTAGGTTAATTGGCCTCTGGGTATCGGTATCGGGAGTGGGACAGGTGATCGATGGTTGGCACGGGCTCAGTGGGCCTAAGGGCCTGTTTCCATGCTGTATCTCTCACCTGAGATCAACTAAAATGAGGTACAATTAAGAGTAAGGCTTTATGGCAGCATCTCCAGGTGGTTGGTGTGAAAGCGGTGTTTAGGAAGAAAAAACAAATTGCCAGAGGATCTCTGCAGACCAGGCAATAACTGCGGTGGGAAATAGATGGACCATATTTTGGGACGGGACCCTGCTTCCGACTGCATTCAGGAGCCGGCATCTTCTCCAAGAAACTAGAAGAGAGAAAAAGATTGCCTCGTTTTGACGATACTTGCAGCCATCCCGTTGCAACGCACTGTGAAGATGGACAAAAACAAAATGACAAGCCTGTGGGCAGCACGTTGGCGCAGCGGTAGAGTCGCTGCCTTACAGCGCCGGAGACCCGGGTATGATGCTGGCTACGGGTACTGTCTGTACGGAGTTTATACACTCCCCCTGTGACCGCGTGGGTTTTCTCCGGATGCTCTGGTTTCCTCCCACACTCCAAAGACGTACAGGCTTGTAGGTAAATTGGCCTTGGTAAAATTGTAAATTGTCCCTAGTGTGTGTACAGGATAGTGTTAGCGTGCGGGGATTTTCGGGCGGCGTCGACTCGGTGGGCCGAAGTGCCTGTTTCGCACTGTATCTCTAAACTAAACTAAACAAGAACTAATCTGTGGTGGATTGGGTTGTGTTCACCACCCTCTGCAACTCAGACGTTCAAGAGCAGAGCAGTTGCCACACCAGCCTGGGATGCATCCCATCGGACTACGTTCTAGTGTGCATCAGTGGACGTTCGAGAGAATCCTTCTGAACGTGCCGTATTTTCGAAGGAAGTAAATATACTGATGTTGAGTTTAGTTAATGCAGGTCACGGGGAGAACATACAAACTCCATATAGACAGCGCCCATTGTCAGGATCAAGCACGTGTCTCTAGTGCTGTAAGGCAGAAAATCTGCCTCGGCACCACTATGCCTTTTCACCGCATCATGGTGAAGGGATCAGGTTAGCTTGCTGGGGAGAAGGATGCTGAGGAACCTGAAGCCATTCACCATCCCAGCAGCAGAGTTAGTTCATATTTATGCATGGTGACTGCACATCCCCTTTAAAGTGCACTCAGATCCTGGCCACAGGCAAACGAGCTGTATCTGGGTCTGATTAATGGTTATTGGACCAATTAATCTGATCCTTGCCCTTATAAACCTTGGGGAAGAGAGGGAGGGAGGAAGCTGTTCTGATGATTCTAGATGCTCTTGTTTGTCAATGGAAATAAAGCCTATCGGGTAAGTTCATCTTAATGTATGTGTGTCAATGTGTTCTTTGTTGGTTGGTTTCATGACTAGCGGCACAGCATAAACATTGCCATGATGTTGGATGCAACTGAAGAAATATGACTTTCAAATAATTTTACTCAGATGTTATGAATCCTTTATTCTCCAACTTTTCTCTGCATTGTTCTGGCTCTCAGAGTAACATTGCGTTGACATTGACCGGGTAGTCTGCCTTGACTCCTTCTATTCTGCTGCAACCAGGCGATGGGCTCAAGTGTATTGGGAATTGTAATGTCTCCACTGAAGCTGGGATCGGCTAACTGAACCAGACTGACAATCACACCCAATCATTCTGTATAGATTAGGTCCACAAGCACTTCACTGGATTTAGGGACTGAATGAATAAGTGTCATTTGTCTACAAAGCTCAAGAATCACCACTGTTATTCCAAAATCACTCACTTTGGCTTATGTAGTTGAATCTTCAATATACAAACACACCATTGATTTTCCAGCACCCTTGGGTCCAGAGACAAGCTGGATTATCCATTGTGCCGAACCAACTGAGGTCACGTGATAATAATTCACCAAGACTCCTCTGACCCACTAATTATGCCCCTCCCGTGTCTCTGGGGCACCCTGGACTGTTAGAAACTTAAATAATTAACAAAGAAGGAAACAATTAAAGGGCCCGTCCCACTTGGCAATTTTTTTTTTTTTTTGGATAACTGCCGGCATCATATCAGTGTCGCCAAAAGATTTTGAACATTTCAAGATCCAGCGGCGACAAAATAAATGTTGCGACACTTGAAAAAAATGCTGCGCGTCGATACGTCATCACAGCCGCATCACCGCCGCAAATTGTTCGGTGACCTGATACGTCAAATGATGCCAGCAATCGCCAAAAAATATTCACCAAGTGGGACAGGCCCTTTACTCTTTCAGGATGGAAAGACATATTCTGGAAGAGTGTTCTGATCAAATAATAATAATAATATCTTTTATTGTCATTGCACATAAGTGCAACCAGATTTGGGTTTGCAGCTTCCATCCGACATCATAACTTAAGTAACTACTAAAATTTAGGTTTAGATACCCCGAGAACATGGTTTGTACAAAGAACATTACAACTGTAAAATAGTCAAAACAGACTAAAGTGCAGATGTGTCTGTGCGACGTGACCATCTGAGGGAGACAGTCCGTGGGGGTGGGGGGCACTCAGCAGGGCCGGGTCAGAGCAGCTGTAGCTCTGGGAAAGCTGTTCCTAAGTCTGGAAAACCATGCTCTTGTAAAAGAAATGCTCTTGTAGCTGTGTCCAGATCAAAGAAGGTGCCGGTCCATCCATTGCCAGAAAGTCGGTGGTGTACCTGTATTAACTGGGACAATCATATTTCAATTAGTTTAGAGATACAGGGTGGAAACAGGCCCTTCAGCCAACTACGTCCGTGCGACCAGCGATCCCTGCACATTAACACTATCCTAGGGACAATTTACAGTTATTCCAAGCCAATTAACCAACAAACCTGTGCGTCTTTGGAGTGTGGGAAGAAACCGGATCTCCCGGAGATAGCCCACACAATCACGGGGAGAACGTACAAACTCCATGCAGACAGTACCCAGAGTTGGATTCGAACCCGCGTCTCTGGCAATGTAGGCGCAGTAAGGCAGTAACTCTACCGCCGGTTTCACCGTGCCCCACTTGGCTCAACTGTAAAGTCAGGAAATAAATAATTGGAAGTGGAAGACTCTACTTGTAAAATGGGATAAAAGATCTTAATTTTAACTAAGAGTAATCCTGATGATCATATATCTAACACAAACATTGGTAATGCCTTTAAATGCCAATGATTATAATGGGATTACCCTTGACATGCAAGAACTGGAGAGGACTTAAAAGCCAAAACATCACAAAATGTGTGTGAATCGCTGGTCGGTGCGGACTCGTTGGGCCGAAGGGCCTGTTTCCGCGCTGCAACTCTGAAGTAAACGAAAGAATATCGTCCAGTTTTATGTTGATGAACATTACATCCCTGAGAAGACTGTCAAAGTGATCTTCGGCAACAGAATGGCAGCTTGCCTTATGAGGAACAGCATATTTTTCAATATGATTTATATCGTAATTGATCAATGTATATGCATGTATGTAAAGCTAATGTTGACACACTATCAATCATTGGTGCAGCCAACCCCAAGTAGAATACTATGAAAGCTTCTGAAAGAATTTTCAAGTTATTCAGAGATACAGAATGATGGAGGGTTTGAATTATGATTACCATAAAATGGGCATACTTACTCTGTAAAATTGATTTATAATGGTTGATATTCTAAACGAGCTCAATAATATAGACCACGATTAGGTCTTTTATTATGTCACGATCAGTAGAAATAAAGGGCATACCTTTCTCACGATGATAAAATAATGTTAAAACCAATTTTTGGAAACTAAAGACCTAGTACAGTCTCCGGAGAAAGACAGTGGAAGCAGACAAGGGTGATTCATTCAAATGTGATTTAGATTCCTTTCACTAGATAATGGCTTGGGTTTGGATTTTGTAATTATAGCATTGTTATACTTTGACACTGTCAGCAACTTTGGGATCTCCACATGAGTTGTTTAACAGAGGAAAGTTAACACTAAAATTGATGTTAGTGACATAGTACTTCCCCACAGGTAAACTGTGGTGTGACCCTATCCAGAAAAATCAAGGGACTTATAAATTTAGTTTAGTTTCAGTTTAGTTTAGAGATACAACGCAGAAACAGGCCCTTCGGCCTGTCGAGTCCGTGCCGACCAGCGATCCCTGTACACTCCTGGCCAAGATGACCATTCGTGGGTCCAGGCAGCAGGTAGTGGATGGCCACACCGAGGTCGTCTGCCTGCCGCTTTTCCGGACCGACGTCCGTGCCCACGTGTCGCTGGAGTGGGAACACGCGGTGTCCACGGGGACTTTGGAGGCCTTCCGTGCACGCTGGTTGCCGCGGGAGGCCGAGTGCGTAACTGATGAGGATGACGTTAGTTTAAAATTGATGACTGTTGTTTTGTAAACTGCCACAAAGGCAGTTTTGATCGTGTTACCCTTATGTACGTTTGTTTTTGTTTACTGAATAAAAGTATTTGTACATATAACCATGTAACAATTACAGCACGGAAACAGGCCATCTCGGCCCTTCTAGTCCGTGCCGAACACTTATTCTCCCCTAGTCCCATCTACCTGCACTCAGACCATAACCCTCCATTCCTTTCCCGTCCATATACCTATCCAATTTATTTTTAAATGATAAAATCGAACATATTTTTTTTTAAAAAGTCAATTAGCACTATCCTAACAGACTCGGGAAAATTTACATTTATACCAAGCCAATTAACCTACAAACCTATACGTCTTTGGAGTGTGGGAGGAAACCGAAGATCTCGAAGAAAAACACACGCGGTCACGGGGAGAAGGTATGACAGCACCCATAATGGGATCAAACCTGGGTCTCGGGCGCTGGAAGGCAGGAACGTCCCAGTGTCCCATATAATTAGTCGCATAAAACATCATCAAAATATCACGATCTTCTGTTGCAGATATTGTAAAGTTCATGCTTAGCCATAATTCTTATTTGGAGACTATTGTAACTGCAAAGGAACTAGTTTTATAAATAGAATTTGTACATTACCAACATAAATATCTGGAAATACGATATACGGATAAATTAAGAGTTGCTATAAAGTAATTGTGGTCACTTGGAAAGAACTAGTGTCTTTGAACCTATTAATCTCAAAGCAATTCCCCCAATGAAGATTTTCCTCTCGTCGTCACTATAGTAGACTCGCTGATAGAGATGGATCACAATAATTAAACAACAACTCCATTGTTGTAATATTATACCCTTACCAGGCTGGTAGATAAACTAAATGGGCCTTGGGTATTAACTTCATAGAGCAAATAGTGATTACCTGAGACATAGTAAGAATATTTTAAATGTGAAGGAAAGAACTGCAGATGCTGGATCACTGCCCTCCTGATTAATGTTACTGATTGCATGCCTCATTGTCTCCATCCCCTCGGCATGGGTGGCACGCTGGTGCAGTGGTAGAGTTGCTGCCTTACAGCACTTACAGCGCCAGACACCCGGTTTTGATCCCGACTACGGGTGCTGTCTGTACGGAGTTTGTACGGTCTCCCTGTGACCGCGTGGGTATTCTCCGAGATCTTCTGTTTCCTCCTACACTCCAAAGAAGTACAGGTTTACAGTCTTACTAAATGAGAAGAAAAAGGCTTTCAGGGAGGGCGACAGGAATAAAATCAAAGAACTTCAAAAGGAACTGAAGGTGAGGATTAAGGAGGGGAAAGAAGCCTATAGGTTCAAATTAGAACGACAGCTGCAGCAAGATGGTGTGAAGCAGGTATGGGCTGGAATGCGAAAGATCACGGGCATGAAGCAGAATGGTGGTACACTGCCTGATGGTGAACAGAGTCTGGCTGATGATCTGAACAGATTCTTCAACAGATTTGACTGCCCCACACCACCCCAGCCTCCCCCACCTGGTCTGCTGACCATTGCTGCTTCCTCTCCACCTCCCCTCCCTCTCTCCATCACTCCTGAGATGTCACCTGTACGGAGTCCCCTCTTTCCACCTCCCACTCCACCGGCAGCCCCACCCATGACTCTTCATACTGCTCAGGTCAAGGTGATGCTGGACAGACTGAAGCCAGGGAAAGCAGTGGGGCCTGATGACACCAGCCCAAGGCTACTGAAGACCTGCTCTTCAGAGCTGTGTGGTATTCTAACACACCTGTTCAACCTGAGCTTGCGTCTACAGAGGGTTCCAAGGCTGTGGAAAACATCTTGCCTGGTACCTGTCCCAAAGAAGACCCATCCCACTCTCCACAATGACTACAGACCAGTAGCGCTCACTTCTCACATAATGAAGACATTTGAGAGACTTGTCCTTTCCTACATCAGGACTAGTGTGTCAAATCAAATGGATCCTTTACAGTTTGCATATCAGCCTAACATCAGTGTCGATGATGCCCTCATTTACATGCTGCAGAGGGTGTACACACATTTGGACACTACTGATGCATCTGTAAGGATTACATTTTTTGACTTCTCAAGCGCCTTCAACACAATTCAGCCCCGACTGCTAGGGGAGAAGATGGAGAAGATGAAAGTGGATCCATCACTGGTACTGTGGTGTTTGGATTACCTTTCCCTCAGACCACAGTACGTGCGCCTACAGAACAGTGTCTCGGGCACCATCTTGAGCAGCATAGGGGCTCCACAAGGAAGTGTGCTGGCTCCGTTCCTGTTTACCATCTACACAGCGGATCTCCAATATAACACCAACAGCTGCTTTTTGCAGAAGTTTTCGGATGATACAGCTGTTGTCGGCCTCATTAAAGGGGGCAATGAGGAGGAGTATAGAGACATAATAAGTAACTTTGTGGAGTGGAGTGCACACAATAACCTCCATCTTAACACCACAAAAACCAAGGAGATAGTTGTGGACTTCAGGAGGGGGAGGAGGAGGACTCAAGCAACACCAATCACCATTAAGGGCACTGAGGTGGAGGTGGTCGCTAACCACAGGTACCTTGGGGTGCAGCTTGACAGTGAGCTGAACTGGAAGTGTCATATGGAGGCGGTGTACAGGAAGGGACAAAGCCGACTGTATTTTTTAAGGAGGCTGAGGTCATTTAACATCTGCCAACCCCTACTGTGCAGTGTCTACCATTCAGTGGTGGCCAGTGCTCTGTTTTTTGCTGTGGCCTGTTGGGGAGATGGCGCCCGCATAGCGGACAAAAACAGACTGGACAAGCTAATCAGGAAGGCCGGCTCAGTGGTCGGGGCTGAGCAACGAACGGTCCAGCAGGTGGCAGAGGCCAGAACTCTGAACAAACTGGGTTCAATAATGACCAACCCCACTCACCCACTCCATGCCCTGAAGGTGATCAAGAGCAGCATCTTCAGTCAGAGGCTGATTGCACCAATGTGCAAAACTGAGAGACATAGGAAGTCCTGTTTACCAGCTGCTATAAGGTTATATAATGCGCATAAATAACTGCACTTTTTTTTTAATTAATTGTTTTTTAACTTGTATTTTAACTTGTATTTTAACTTGTTAAGTATGGAAGCCATTTGAGGAAATGTGTGGTGTTATGTCTGTCTTGAAGCTGTCGTGGCACTGTAATTTCCTGTAAAGGATTATTAAAGGTATAATCTAATCTAATCTAGGCTAATTAGCTTGGTATCAAAGAAAATTTGTTCCTAGTGTGTGTAGATCTTTTATTATAATAGTGTTAGTGTGCGGGGATAGCTGGTCGGTGCGGATGCGAAGGGCCTGTTTCCAAGCTGTATCTCCAAACTAAACTAACAATGCACCATTCTACATTTCCTTGTTCATCATCTGCTTTGATCACCTTACCTGTCCATATCTCTATCATTCCTTACTATCTCTACCATTCCTTACTATCATTTTCACACCTTACCCTTCCATATCTCTATGTCTCCCTCTCCCCCGAATCTCAGTCTGAAGAAGGGTCTCGATCTGAAACGTCACCCATTCCTTCTCTCTAGAGACGCTGCCTGCCCCGCTGAGTAACTCCAGCATCTCGAGAATATTTTAAATCTCGGTGTCATGCTTACAGTCCTTGGAGGAATGATAGTCCCGAACCGAATGTCAAGACGGAAAGGTCCATTTTTTGAACCATGATTTGGTCTTTTCCTGATGAGGCAAATAGAAACGTCAATGTTGTAGCTCCCTTTGTTATCAACAGCTACTGTAATTGAAAAATTGGGCAGCTTTTCAATATATTAACAGAGAGGTTGACTTGCAGAATCTCCGTGCGAGATGGAGCAGATGGGATTAGGGTTCAGAAACAGCAGCATTGAGGATGCCTGACAATGATTTAACAACCGAGGATCGATTGAGGTCTGTAAATCTGTCACCCAGGTTCATTACTCTGTGTGCACATGTCATTCATAATCACCTCTTCTTTTGAAATATCCGGTGATTTGTGACTTTATTGATATTCAGTTTGACCTGTGGCTTTACTACCCAGAGAAAATAACATGAACTGCAGTGTTCAATTTTAGTCACAATTTATAAATTCTGAGGATAAATGTGACAGGAAAATGTCATCCTCATTGAAGACACGGATGTACTTGGCAGAATTTTGAACCTTGCCCTGACTGTCATCTTGTAATAATCTTTGATCACATGATCACATTGAATGGCGGTGCTGGCTTGAAGGGCTGAATGGCCTTCTCCTGCACCTATTGTCTATTGAAGAACCAACAGGTCATTAAGATAACATGCATGATAAATAATAAAAATATGCTGGATTCTAAGACCATAGAACAGTATAGCACAAGAGCAGGCCCCCCGGCCCCCAATACTTGAAAGCCTATCTTTCATCTAGTGTGTAGGAAGGAACTGCTGATGCTAGTTTAAGCCGGAGATACTGTAGACACAAAAAGCTGGAGTAACTCAGTGGGTCAGATGGCATCTCTTGAAAAAAGGACGTTTCAGGTTGAGAAGGATCTTGACCCAAAATGTCACCTATTCCTTTTCTCCAGAGATGCTGTCTGACCCACCGAGTTACTCCAGCATTTTGTGTCTATCTCCAGGGATAGCTTCTTCCCAGCTGTTACCAGGCAACTGAACCATCAAACAGTCTTGTCCTACCATCTACCTCATTGGATACACTCATCAGTCTGAAGAAGGATCTCAACTCAAAACGTCACCCATTCCTTCGCTCCATAGATGCTGCCTCACCCGCTGAGTTTCTCCAGCTTTTTGTCTACCTTCAGGTTATCTTTAATCGGACTTCACTGGACTTTATCTTGCACTAAACTTTATTCCTTTTATTCTGTATCTGTACACTGTGGACGGCTTGATTGTAATCATGTAGAGTATTTTCGCTGACTGGCTAGCATGCAACAAAAACAGGTTTTCATTGTACCTCGGTACAGGTGACAATAATAAATAAGGCTAAACTATAACTTGCTTTGTCGTGGGGTGATCTGACAGTGTTGTCTGACCTTGACTCAGATAAGGAATCACAAAGAGATACCAGGAACAGCAGATGCTGGAATCTTGAGCAAAATCTGCAGCAATGGATGAACAGTTGTATTTATAGGAAAATTGATCATCTTCTGGGTTAGTGTGGCCACTGCATTTGTCAGTTTTACTTGTGTTGGAAGGAACTGCAGATGCTGGTTTACACCGAGGTTAGACCCAAAATTCTGGAGTAGCTCAGCTGGACAGACAGCATCTCTGGAGGGAAGGAATGGGTTGAGACCCTTCTTCAGACTGAGAGTCAGAGGAGAGGGAGACATAGAGATATGGAGGGGTAAGGTGTGAAAACGAGAGATCAAACGAGAGGCCCACATTAAGTCCTCACTCCCATCCTGGATCAGCATCAGTTTGCATATAGAGCTAATAGGTCAACGGAGGATGCCATCAACATAGCTCTACATTCTGCACTGACACATCTGGAGCGTCCTGGCTCATATGTGAGGATGTTACTTGTAGATTTTAGTTCTGCATTTAATACAATCATCCCCAGCAGAATGGTGGACAAACTGTCTGATCTGGGTGTTAATGCAAACACATATGCGGAGAGCAAACGTCTCACAGCCGCTGCTGTTGTCCTTCTACCGATGTGCCGTGGAGAGTATCCTCTCCTATGGAATCCTGGTGTGGTTTGCTAGCTGTACTGTGGCTGAGAGGAGGGCGCTGCAGGGAATTATAAAAACTGCGCAGAACATTACAAACGCCCAACTGCCCTCCTTGGATGACATATATAGGGCCCGATGCTTGCGCCGGGCCACAAATATCAAGCAGGACAAATCCCACCCTGCCAACCACCTTTTTACTCTGCTACCCTCTGGGAGGCGATTCAGGACTCTGAAGGCTCGCACCGGTAGACTAAAAAATAGTTTCTACCCATGTGCGATAAAAGAGCTAAATTCCAACAGAGAATGCTGGGGAAGCAAAATGTAATTCCAAGAAATGCCGCCAAATTCTTTTAAATTCTTTTAAATTCTTTTAAAATACCTATTTATTATTTACTAATAAGTGTACATATGTGTTAATGGTTGTCGTGTTTGTATTTTTTTTAACCGGAGGAGATGTAATGGAATTTCGTTGCACAGTATTGTGCAATGACAATAAACGTATTCATTCATTCATTCAAAGGGGACAGTGATCAAGGAAAATGTAGAATGGTTCATTGTTAGCTGAGGGGAAGGTGACAACAGGCATACAATCAGCAAGATTATTTATCTCTCTGTCTCCCTTCTCCCCTGACTCTCAGTCTGAAGTAGGGTCTCGACCCAAAACATCACCCATTCCATCACTCCACAGATGCTGCCTGTCCCGCTGAGTTACTCCATCATTTTGTGCCTATTGTCAGTTTTGCTTGTATGTTTGCTCCCAGGCATCGAGGCCGGAAAGTTATTGGTTTGGGGCCAAATCAGAATTTGAGTACCTAATCCAATATAACACAGTGAGATTAGTTTTGGATGACTCCCACCACAATCTGGCATTGAAACAGTGGGATAGTTGCTCTCTGCATATTAACTGCTGTTGGGAGGAAGCACTTTATTGCTGATGGCAGCATTCCCTCAGAAGAGTCTCTTTACAAGCCTCATAATGCTAATCTTTTAGACTATTTTGTTTTGAATATTGAATATATGTTTTGCATGCAGAACATTTTCTGTATTTAAGATCGTTTGACCATAAAGGAGAGTGTAGTTTAGTTTAGTTTAGAGATACAGTGTGGAAATAGTCCCTTCGGCCCACAGAGTCCAAGCCGACCAACAACCACCCGCACACTAGTTCCATCCTACACACAAGGAGTAATTTACAGAAGCCAATTAACCTGCAAATCTGCACATCTTTGGAGTGTGAGGTAGGGGGGGGGGAGCACCTGGAGAAAACCCACGTGGTCATAGGGAGAACATACAAACTCCACGCAGACAGCACCCGTGGTCAGGATCGAACCAGGGCCTCTGGCGCTGTAATGCAGCAGCTCTACTGCTGAGCCACTGAACACTATAAACCCAGTTCAACTGTATCTTTGGCCACTTCTCCTGATTCAACTACCGAGTTATCTTGAACGTCCTTTGATTTTTCAAAGATCTTTGTCAGTCTGGAAGAAAAAATGACTACCTGATATTTGTCTCTGAATCCCTTTTGAGAACTCTGTATTTACTTTTTATGGATCTATTCCACTTGCAAAGTGTTTATTCCATTGATGTATTAAATAGTAAATAAACGTGAACCATTGAATTAGGGAGGTCATACTGATTATCCAATCTTGGTGGGTAGTGGACCACAGGGACATATCATTGGGATGAAATGAAATTCTAACAAGTGGCATCAGAGAGAAAGTTAATTTAGGACGTGGAAGAATAGAAATGGAGTAGATGTTCTTATAATGCGGAGATTGATGGATTTTTGATTAGCAAGGGTGTCGGGTTATGGGGAGAAGGCAGGAGAATGGGGATGAGTGGGAAAGACAGATCAGCCATGATTGAATGGCAGAGTAGACTTGATGGGCCGAATGGCTTAAAATTAAGCATCTTTGTTTGGGCAGAGGAAGAAAGCTTTTTCAAATCTTTATTGTGTAGGAAGGAACTGCAAATGCTGGTTTACACCGAAGATAGACACAAAATGCTGGAGTAACTCAGCGGGACAGGCAGCATCTCTGGAGAGAATGAATGGGTGAAGCTTCTTCAGACTGAGAGGCAGGGGAGAGGGAGACACAGAGATATGGAATGGTAAGGTGTGAAGACGCGGGATCAAAGGGGACGATGTTGAAGGAAAATGTAGAATGGTTCATTGTTAGCTGAGGGGAATGTGACGACAAGGCATACAAACAACAAGATTCCATATCCCTCTGTCCCCCTCTCCCTCGACTCCCAGTCTGAAGAAGAGTCTCGACCCGAAACGTCACCCACTCCTTCTCTCCGGAGATGCTGCCTGGCCCACTGAGTTACTCCGACATTTTGTGTTTAGTCTGTTATTGTCGTCTTCCAGCAAATTAACAAACACTCAGCTAGTTTCACCACACAGGGTTTGCCTTGACAAATAACCGTTTCATGTTTCCAACAAGAAATTGCATTTTTGTATTATACAGGCAGCTCGGGCTAAATGCATGAAGTCACTTCCATCCAGACAGCTTGCTGCTGTCTGAGGGTGATATTCCAAGATGAATGCTACCTATCCTGTGTAAAATGTGGCAGGTGTAATTATTCACAGGTCTTGTGGTCTGCTTCCACAGTGCAACATAACACCTGGTCTAGACACAAGGAGGTGCTGATGCTGGCTTGCTGTTTTTGCAGCTTCATACATGATAGGAACAGCCACAATGGCTCCTTGGTGACCCCCATCAAATGCCTAAGATAGACACAAATACCTGCTGGGTTCAGCAATCTCCCCTTCCATCAGGTCACTAAGAGGGTGGGCTTGTGACTTGACGGTATCAAACGTATTGGCGCAATCCCAAAGAATAGTCTTTTCAATTCCCGTACCTGATATCTTAATCCTCCTGGCTAGACAAAAGTGCTGGAGAAACTCAGCGGGTGCAGCAGCATCAATGGAGCGAAGGAAATAGGCAAAGTTTCGGGCCGAAACGTTGCCTATTTCCTTCGCTCCATCGATGCTGCTGCACCCGCTGAGTTTCTCCAGCACTTTTGTCTACCTTCGATTTTCCAGCATCTGCAGTTCCTTCTTAAACATCTTAATCCTCATGAACCATCCACCACCAGTACAGTAGAAATACTGAAAAAACTGGCTCAGTAGAGGGAGTTGCTTGTCCAATGTCACTCTCCGTATACACGCTCTCCCACATATAATCTCTCTACGAATAACTATTGCCTTCAACCGTGGCCTTTAAGAGAGGCAACAGCTAAGTGATCCCCTTGTATTTAAGAGACATGCTTAAACCTTCTTTGAAAATGTGGTGGTGCTGATGGTGACCCGGTGGCGCAGCGGTAGAGTTGCTGCCTTGCAGCGACAGAGACACAATGTAGGTCAATCACTATTGCTGATTGTGATCCATGTCTGGTCTTGTTATTGCCGACCCGATCCATGATCCATACCGGGTCTTCACCATGCCATCTGGTGGTGCACAGTAGCTGAGACTCGGTTTAATCTATGATACCGAGGCTTACAGCAGCCGATGTTATGGTCTCTGTTTATATTCTTAATAAAGTCCTTTTTATGAAGTTTAATAACTTAGTGTTACTCGTACCTCAAACACGCAGGGTCGATTTTGACTGCCGTGCTGTCTGTACAGAGTTTGTACGCTCTCCCTGTGACCACGTGGGTTTTCTCCGGGTGCTCCGGTTTCCTCCAAACTCCAAAGACGTACAAGTTTGTAGTTTAATTGGCTTCGGTAAAAAATTGTAAACTGTGTAGGATAGTGCTAGTGTACGGGGTGATCGTTGGTCGGCGCAGACTCGGTAGGACGTAAGGTCTGTTTCCTCGCTGTATATCTAAAGTAAGTGACACAGGAAAGTGACACAGGTGTCATTTTTTTTTTTAGAACTGTTCATATCTGCAAAATATTAGAGAACACCAGTGAGATTCTAAGCAACTGCAGCAATGGTATAGGGTGATTTCACGAAAGGTCACTGGAGCATAGATCCGCACCCACGTGACCGAAAATTTTAACTGGAATACATGCGTCACTTCCGGTACATGTTAGTGAATGGGAAAACACGCACTTCCACACCCATTAAAAACATCGAAAACGGCCCGTTTTTGAGCTGCAATTAACTGTGCCAGTCGGGGTGACCGTGAGGCACAGCTACCTAAATTTACAGTCCAAAAAAAAGATAGAAACTAAGGTAAATTCAAGAGGGAGCTGAAGGTGTAAATACAGCGGAAGTGCTAGTGGACATTTGCCGTGGAGATTTAAAGATCGAAAATATCGGGAATTATCGCGTTTGCTCGCTGCATTTCATCAAAAGTGGCATTGTTGACTTTTTATCTTTATTCATTTGTTATATGAAAAGTATTAAAAGTTAAAAACCCATCAGTAAAATTGCAAAATCGCCCATGGTTCTCAGGTGGGTTTTAACATGCAAAATGAAAACGCTTCTGAAGCTCCATTTACCATTTAAATAATCGTAAACTATCAATGCGTTTTGAAATAAATTTTACTGAGATGCAAGCTGTCAGCTGTTAGTTGGACAAAAGCAGGACATTTTATTATTTGCCAAAATATATTTCTCAATGTTTCTTGTTTAAAGCCTGCACAATCACCCAAACTACTTATTTATTTATTTATCATCTAATAACAGACAAGCCTGCAGCATGGAATGATGTCAACAATCCTGATTGGGCACCCACTGTGAGCAGGATAGACAATGTGCACAAGAACGCCATGCACGTGCAACAAGAAGAGAGTATTAAAGCAGATTTGGTTGCAGCTCAAGCATCTATAGCTCTGCAAGTCCAATTGTCCAACAGCTGACAATTATCCCATTCCTTAGCTTGCATCTCAGTAAAATTTATTTCAAAACGCATTGATAGTTTACGATTATTTAAATGGTAAATGGAGCTTCAGAAGCGTTTTCATTTTGCATGTTAAAACCCACCTGAGAACCATGGGCGATTTTGCAATTTTACTGACGGATTTTTAACTTTTAATACTTTTCATATAACAAATGAATAAAGATAAAAAGTCAATAATGCCACTTTTGATGAAATGCAGCGAGCAAACGCGATAATTCCCATATTTTGGATCTTTAAATCTCCACGGCAAATGTCCGCTAGCACTTCCGCTGTATTTACACCTTCAGCTCACTCTTGAATTTACCTTAGTTTCTATCTTTTTTTTGGACTGTAAATTTAGGTAGCTGTGCCTCACAGTCACCCCGACTGGCACAGTAAATTGCAGCTCAAAAACGGGCCGTTTTCGATGTTTTTAACGGGTGTGAAAGTGCGTGTTTTCCCATTCACTAACATGTACCGGAAGTGACGCATGTATTCCAGTTAAAATTTTCGGTCACGTGGGTGCGGATCTACGCTCCAGTGACCTTTCGTGAAATCACCTTATTCATGCAGACTGGGGTTATTAATGGTTGGGGGAAACCGAGAGAGGGTTAAAAATGCTTGTTTGAAAGCAATAATATAATTAAGAGGAATAAAAAAACTGCAGAAAAAATACATGAACAGTCAAAGCCACAGAGTGTAGATTAAAGATTAACATCACACTTCTGACATTACAGAGAGGATTCATTATAAATGGCGTCTCATAAACACAGGTAAACATGCAGTGGTAAAATTGCAGTGAAAAGCCTTCATACTGATCCTAAATAGAAGTAGAGAGGGTTGTCAACAAAGGTCAGAGAAACACAAAATTCACCGTCTGCAAAAAAGCCAGATATGTGAGCAGGAAGAAAGAAAATCATATCACATTACATTTGAGTACTTCAACTTAATCTGAATGAAAAGTAATTCTATGCAGTAATTAATTCACCAGCCATTCGAGCATTTGTGCACATCTTCATGTTTGAGCTCCGGTTGAAATTGCTATGGTGTATGTCATAGAGTCATAGAGCAGATGCTGATTTATAGCGAAGATAGACGCAAAGTGCTGGAGTAACTCAACAGGTCAGGCAGCATCTCTGGAGGAAAAGGATGGTTGATGTTTCGGGTCGGGGCCCTTCTTCAGACTGCTGGCTGACGTTATGGGTTGATGCCCTTCTTCATGAATGAAGTTTCAGAATCTGAAGAAGGGTCCTGTCCCAAAATGTCACCCATCCTATTTCTCCAGAGATGCTGCCTGACCCACTGAGTTACTGCAACATTTTGTGTCCATCTGCTCACGTTCGGCCCATCTCCCTCCAAACCTTTCTCATCCATATGCCTGTCCAAAAGTCTTTTAAATATTGTTATAATTTGTATACTGTTCAGTTGTTTATGTCAATATGAGTTCGTTGAGGGGCTCCCTCTCCCAATATCCCCCTGTCCCCACAAACCCAAGCACGTCCCCTCCCACCCCAACCCCACACACACACTCCTCTCTCCCAGCTCCTGACTGAGGCAGAATCCATGGAACTTCCTTGAGACTCACTCATTTTGAGGCCTCAGATAACAATTTTGTGGCTATTGAGGCAGTGCAGCATAGGTTCACGAGGCTAATTTCCGGGATGGCGATACTGTCATATGTTGAAAGAATGGAGCGACTGGACTTGTATACACTGGAGTTTAGAAGGATGAGAGGGGATCTGATTGAAACATATAAGATTATTAAGGGATTGGGCACACCAGAGGCAGGAAACGTGTTCCCGATGTTGGGGGAGTCCTGAACCAGGGGCCACAGTTTAAGAATAAGGGGTAGGCCATTTAGAACAGATGAGGAAAAACATTTTCACCCAGAGAGTTGTGAATCTGTGGAATTCTCTGCCTCAGAAGACAGTGGAGGCCAATTCTCTGGATGCTTTCAAGAGAGAGTTAGATAGAGCTGGAGTTGAGGGATACGGGGAGAAGGCAGGAACGGGGTAGTGATTGTGGATGGTCAGTCGTAATCACAGTGAATGGCGGTGCTGGCTCGAAGGGTCGAACGGCCTACTCCTGCACCTATTGTCCTACGACTCAGCTGCACTGAAAAATGTCCCTGGTACCTCTGTTGTTGCTGGCAGAGATCTCCTGCTGTTGCAAAGATTGGAATAATTGGCTTGCATAAGGTGACAGAGTGAATGAACGGTCAGAGGCCCACCAGATTCCCAAGTGACTGCTTCCAAAATAAAGGCAATATAAATGGCCGTGATTATGGCAGGAGCTGCCAGCTCCTCTGCAAGATGTTGCAATGTGTTAACTGGCTCATCTCCTGGCTTTGGCAGACCCATTGAGCTGCTTCAATGTTTCAACGTGGTTGGCGCATCTTCCATGATATGAAGCCTTCATTTGCACAATGCCTTCTGAAATATATTTTTAAATGCTTTGGAAACTATTTGGTCATCGATTAGTAGGACAAGGCAGCAGGATATTCAGTTCCAGCAGCAAACATCAGTGAATTGTACAGTAAGTTACTTGGGAATGGAATTTTATGATTTAGATCTAGCCAGAGTAACGGATTTGTGATATGTTTCCAAGTCAGCATGGGGCAGGCATGACTAGGCCAGGAATGTGCAGATGGTGATAAATTCTATCTGCTCGTTTCCTTGTCCCTCTTGGTAGATGGTCTTGCATATGTGGCGGGAGCTGCCGTAGGGTCATGAAGCACAGAAGCAGATCCTTCTGCTCATCAGATCCATCTCAACCATCAAATAGACTTGAGTGAACTAGTATTGACTACTAAGAGAACTACTTGAGTGATAGCCATACCATGGGATGTTTGCTACCCAAATGCAATGATAGATGTCGTCCATCCTGTTCCCTTTTGGCCTCACTGTGGCCGTGGACTTGGCCGAGGCAAGACAGGTCGGTGTGGGGATGGGAGGAAGAGTTACAATGACATGCAATGAGGAGCTCAAGATGACCATTGTGGACAGAGATAGACACAAAGTGCTGGAGTAGCAGAGTGGGTCGGGCAGTATCTCTGGAGAAGAAGGAGGAGTGACTTTTTTTGAATCGGGACCCTTCTTCAGCATGAAATATTGAGGGGATGGAACTGGAGGTAAGAAAACGGCAGAACAAACCAAGGACGGCAATAGATGACCAAGGGAAGGTGGACCCCATAATGGGCCATTGTTGGCGAGGGAGAAGATGCCAACAAAGGGATACAAGGATGCGAACAGTGGAACTAGTAGGACGACTAGGGTGGAGGATGGGGCAGTTCGGGGAGAGGAAATGCAGGGCTTACTTGAAATGAGAGAAATCAACGTTCACACTGCTGTGTTGTAAGCTGCCCAAGCGAAACATGAGGTGCTGTTCCTTCAATTAGGTGCTCTGTAACGCAGTTGCCTGGCCTAAGCTTGGTCTCATCAATGTAGAGGAAGCCATATTGCGAACACCAAATGCAGTAGACCAAGATTAGAAGTGTCATTAAATCCTTTAATAAACAAATCTAATTTAAGATTGCAAGACATCTCGATGGCTGCGACATCTTTGGATAACTGGCATTCCTTTGTGTAGAACTTCCTGTTCCTCGTTGGTTTTAATTAGAGGTTACTCCTGAAAGGTGGCACAGCGGTAGAGTTGCTGCCTTACAGCGCCAGACACTCGTGTTCGATCCTGACTCTGGGTGCTTGTCTGTACGGAGTTTGTATGTTCTCCCCGTGACCTGCGTGGGTTTACTCCGGGTACTCCGGTTTCCTTCCACACTCCAAAGTTTGTAGGTTAATAGGTTTGGTGTAAATGTAAAAATTGGCCCCAGTGGTGTGTAGGATAATGTTAGTGTGCGGGGATCGCTGGTCGGCACGGACTCGTTGGGCCGAAGGGCCTGTTTCCGTGCTGCACCTCTGAACTAAAGTAAACAAGAATTAAGGAACAGAAGGATATTCTGTTATCCTTCTTATAGGATTCTAATATCTATTCTATATAATAATACTCTATTATCCTTTTTACACTTATTGAAGGATACCTCTAAAGGTTTCTGAGGATATCCTGGCTGAAGAGGGTACTGCTACAGAAATGTTTCCACCTGGTATGTGTTTTTGGGTGAAATGTCACTTGCCATTTTAAGATCTCATTATGTCTTTTAACCAGGTAGCTTAATAGGTCAACTGTAGAACATGTGGATTTGGTTTAAACATTAATAGCATTTAGTTTATTGTCACGTGTATCGAGGTAAAGTGAAAAGCTTTTTGTTGCGTGATATCCAGTCAGTGGAAATACTATAGAGATACAGGATAAAGGGAATAACATTTAGTGCAAGATAAAGTCCAGTAAAAGGACTCCAATTAAAGATATTCCAAGAGTCCCCAATGAGGTAGATGGTTGCTCATGTTGCTCTAGTTGGTAATAAGATGGTTCCGTAGCCTGCTAACAGCTGGGAAGAAGCTGTCCCTGAATCTGGAGGTGTGCGTTTTCACATTTCTATACCTCTTGCCCGATATGAGAGGGAGAGAGGGGGAGAGGGGGAGGCGAGACTCATCATTGATTCTGCTGCTGGCCTTGCCGAGGCAGTGTGATGTGTCGATGGAGTCAATGGAATGGAGATTGGTTTGCGCGATGGTCTGGGCTGCGCCCGCAATTCTCTGCAATGATAGCCAAGGAAAGAAATAAGCCTCATGCTTCAGTTGGAATTTAGCCATTTGCAAAATGAGATATTAACATTTATTGGTACTAGATTATTAAGTAACCATGGAAGAGAACTGCACAAGAGGCTTGTTTTTCCCGGTGTCTAAGGGCCTAAATTAAAAGGAAGAACGCAGATTCAGAAACTTAGCATGTGAACTGAAGGTCTTTTGATTTTAATACCTTGAGGAGTGCGAGGCTCTGAGGGGAAGGTATATAATGACTTCTCGACACATTGTCAGCGGTTTAAATGTAAGTAAGAAAGGCTTCTGGCAGTTTTGGTCTCCAGATCTAAGGAAGGACATTCTTGCTATTGAGGGAGTGCAGCGTAGGTTCACGAGGTCAATTCCCGGGATGGCGGGACTGTCATATATTGAAAGAATGGAGCGACTGGGGCTGTATACACCGGAATTTAGAAGGATGAGAGGGGATCTAATTGAAACATAACTTTTTCACCTAGAGAGTTGTGAATGTGGAATTCTCTGCCTCAGAAGGCAGTGGAGGCCAATTATCTGGATGCTTGCAAGAGAGAGTTAGATAGAGCGCTTAAAGATAGTGGATGTGAAGAGAAGGCAGGAACGTGGTACTGATTGTGGATGATCAGCCATGATCACAATGAATGGCGGTGCTGGCTTGAAGGGTTGACTGGCCTACTCCTGCACCTATTGTCTATTGGTAGCATGAGTGAACAAAGTGTGGAGTTTCAATATTAAAATGTCACGGAACTGATTTAAAATATAGAGCGGATTTAAAAACCCCAGGAAGGTCCCAGTTGAAAACACCGATATGGAGCCACCAAATATAAATGTATTTTCCAACTGTGTTGGCAGCAGATATGTGGGGAGTTTTTTTTCTTTTGCAGCTGCTTTTTATCTGTTTACACTTGAGGAGAAACCGATTGAGATGCTGAGCTGACACTGCCCATCATTTGAGCTCATTTTCCACTTGTCTTGGTCCAGTGCCTTTTGCCGACCAAAGCAGTTTGCTTTTTGAAGAACTGCGTGCAAATCTTATGTCAAAATATCCGTGTCCCTCTCCCCTGTGAACCGAGGAACAAGGGATCAGTCAAAAGCCCTCTCGTTGAGTAAAAGAGTCATTAGTGGATCTATGCTGAGTTGAATAACCCTTGCATCCCCTCTCTCTCCCTCCCCCACCTACCCAAATTGTTGTACTAGTTTCAAAGTCGTCTTGTTGAGACTCATGGTCTGTATAACTCGTTTTCACCGAGCCCACAGCCAACAACGGCCTGTTTCCTTCATCGTCGTTACTTTTTTGGCTTATCTTTCATTCATTAGTTCTATATCTCTCTCCATTGCCATCACCATCTCTTGTTTCCCTTTTCCCCTGGCTCTCAGTCTGAAGAAGGGTCTTCCTTTTCTCCAGAGCTGACCCGATGAGTTACCGCAGCTTTTCATGCCTGACTCGTTGAGTTACATCAGCACTTTAGATGCCTGAAGAAATAGTTGTTTGGGAAGAGATGTAATGCTGAGGCTCTACAAGGCGCTGGTGACTTGGGGTGCTGTGATCAAATTTGAGCCCCATATCTCAGGAAGGATGTGCCGGTTCTGGGGAGGGTCCAGAGGAGGTTTACAAGAATTATTCCAGGAATGAGTGGGTTAGCATATGATGAGCGTTTGACAGCACTGGGCCTCCACTCGCTGGAGTTTAGAAAGTTGAGGGAGAACCTCATTGAAACTTACAGAATAATGAAAGACATGGGTAGAGTAGATGTGGAAAGGATGTTTCCACTGGTGGGAGAGTCTAGGACCTGGGCATCTGAATTAAAGGGCGCTCTTTTAGAAAGGAGGTGAGGATGAACTTCTTTAGTCAGCGGATAATTAATTGTGCAATTAATTGCCACAGAGGGATGTGGAGGCCAAGGCAGTGGATATTTTTAAGGCTGAGTTGGACAAATTCTTGGTTAAAACAGGTGTCAAGGGTTATAGGGAGAAGGTAGGAAAAATGGGATTAGAGGCAGAGATCAGACATTGAATGGCGGAGTAGACTTGATGGGCCGAATGGCCTAATTCTACTCCTATAACTTGTGAACTTGCATGGAGCAGATTGTTCTGCGTGATGGGGTGGGAGTTGGGGAAAGAGAATGAGCAAAAGTTGAGGCTGTGAATATAAGATGCAGTGGACCCAAAATGAACCTAGGGCTGATTTACTGACATACAAATGAACAGTGCAGTATTTCAAAGGATCATACTGTCAGTTTAAAGGTCTAAAAGCCTGCTTCTCTAGACTATATTAACTACAGTGAGCGTACAGTAATACTGCATCAGCTGCACTTGAAATACAGCAAGCATGCCTTAATTACAGTGCATTAATTAAACTTGCAGTAAGACTGCATTATCTACAGTGCGAGGACAGTAAATGAATATTAAAGTATGATGAATGCTTTCAGGCTTATTGAAAGTTATTTATAGTCAGTACTGTAACACAAAGCCATACGGTGCTACAGTGCTTTAATGTAAACAAAAAGATCGTGGAGCACACCTTCAATAAACATACGTCACGAGCTGGAAGACGAAATAATTATCTTTTAAGAGATTTATTGTGCTGGCACATACAGTCACTAAAAACATTACTGTACTGTCCTTCATCAGTCAGAGTATTGAGTATAGAAGTTGGGAGGTCATGTTGCAGTTGTATAAGATGTTGGTGAGACCGCATTTAGAATATTGTGTTCAGTTCTGGGCACATTGTTATAGGAAAGCTATTGTCAAGCTTGAAATAGAATCTTGCTGAGAAGATTTACGAGGATGTTGCCAAGACCAGAGGGTCTGAGCTGTAGGGAGAGGTTGAGTAGGCTGGGTCACTATTCCTTGGACTACAGGAGGATGAGGGGTGATCTTGTAGAGGTGTATGAAAATCAAGAGGGGAATAGGTCGGGTAGATGCACGGAATCTCTTGCCCAGAGTAGGGGAATCGAGGACCAGAGAAGATAGGTGAAGGGGAAAAGATTTAATAGGAATCTGAGGGGTAACCTTTTCACACAAAGGGTGGTAGGTGAGGCTGGGACTATCCCAAAGTTTAAGAAAATGGATAGGACAAGTTTGGAGGGATATGGACCAAGCGCAGGTAGGTGGGACTCGTGTAGCTGGGACATGTTGGCCGGTGTGGGCAAGTTGGGGTGAAAGCTTTGTTTCCACACTGCATCTGTATGACTCTACGTACTGGAACTATGATTAAGCAAATTCCAGTAAACAGAAAAGCATATTGCTTGGGAAACCAGGAAACAACTCTAAAATATACAATTGTACCTGAGTAATAGGCAATGAACAGCAGATTTGACGTCTTTCAATATATAGTTTAGTTTAGTGGACAGCGCGGAAACAGGCCCTTCGGCCCACCTAGTCCCTGCAGACCAGCGATCCCCGTACACTAACACTATCCTACACACACACGCACACACAAGGAACAATTTACAAGTTGCCAATTAACCTACAAGCCGGTAAAACTGCACACAATACTCCAGGTGTGGTCTCACTAGGGCCCTGTACAACTGCAGAAGGAGAGAGGATGCAATGGTTATATGAAATTAGAGAAATAAATATCATACACTGGGTTGTAAGGTGCCCAAACGAACTATGAGGTGCTGTTCCTCCAAATTGCGTTTGACCTCACTCTGACAATGGAGGAGGCCCAAAAGGTCAGTGTGGGAATGGGACGCGGAGCTCAAGTGTTTGGCAAAACAATTTCAATAGGTTCTGATTGCAGATGTGTTGCCATTTGCCTTTCTTAGCGAGCAGGTCCGACAAATCCACCTACAATCAATAGTTTGTTTTAAGAGGGTTTCTAGCCATAACACAGTGAATGTAAAGGTGTGTCAGAGGAATTAATGACTCTGTGATCTGACTCCGAGAATAGAGACTCTGCAATCTTTTGCTTTCTAGCCTGTGAGCATAGATCTGAGGAGCTGCTTCTAAATCAGTGATCGGAGATTAGAGATACAGCGTGGAGACGGGCCCTTTGGCCCACCGAGTCCACGCCGACCATCGATCATCCGATGTTCACGCTGGTTCAATGTCATCCAACCAACTCACCCACTCCCCACACACTCAGGCAATTTGCAGATGGTTTAATGGTTTAATGGTTTAATGAGAAAGCAGGAACGGGGTACTGATTCTGGATGATCCACTATGATCATATTGAACGGCGGTGCTGGCTCGAAGGACCGAATGGCCTACTCCTGCACCTATTGTCTATGTTTCCATGTTTATTGTCACGTGTACCGGGTACAGTGAAATACATTTTTTGCATTTCTCCAAAGATGTGCAGGTTTATAGGTTAATTGGCTTGGGTTGGTATACTTGGGGTATAAGTATACATTGTCCTTAGTATGTGTAGGCTTGTGTTAATGTGCGGAGATTGCTGGCCGGCGTGGACTCGGTGGGCCGAAGGGCCTGTTTCCGGGTGAACTAGGCATACATCTCAGCAAGACTATCTTGGAGTAGCAAGATTGATTCAACAGTGGCTGAATGGGAGATGCCAGAGAGTAATGGTGGATGGCTGTTTGTCAGGTTGGAGGCCGGTGACTAGTGGGGTGCCACAGGGATCTCTGTTGGGTCCACTGTTGTTTGTCATGTACATCAATGATCTGGATGATGGTGTGGTAAATTGGATTAGTAAGTATGCAGATGATACTAAGATAGGTGGGGTTGTGGATAATGAAGTAGATTTTCAAAGTCTACAGAGAGATTTAGGCCATTTGGAAGAGTGGGCTGAAAGATGGCAGGTGGAGTTTAATGCTGATAAGTGCGAGGTGCTACATCTTGGCAGGACAAATCAAAATGGGACGTACATGGTAAATGGTAGCGAGTTGAGGAATGCAGTTGAACAGAGGGATCTAGGAATAACTGTGCACAGTTCCCTGAAGGTGGAATCTCATGTAGATAGGGTGGTAAAGAAAGCTTTTGGTGTGCTGGCCTTTATAAATCAGAGCATTGAGTATAGAAGTTGGGATGTAATGTTAAAATTGTACAAGGCATTGGTGAGGCCAATTCTGGAGTATGGTGTACAATTTTGGTCGCCTAATTATAGTCAACAAAATAGAGAGAGTACAGAGGAGATTTACTAGAATGTTGCCTGGGTTTCAGCAACTAAGTTACAGAGAAAGGTTGAATAAGTTAGGTCTTTATTCTTTGGAGCGCAGAAGGTTAAGGGGGGACTTGATAGAGCTCTTTAAAATGATGAGAGGGATAGACAGAGTTGACGTGGATCAGCTTTTCCCGTTGAGAGTAGGGAAGATTCAAACAAGAGGACATGACTTGAGAATTAAGGGACAGAAGTTTAGGGGTAACATGAGGGGTAACTTCTTTACTCGGAGAGTGGTAGCTGTGTGGAATGAGCTTCCAGTGGAAGTGGTGGAGGCAGGTTCGTTTTTATCATTTAAAAATAAATTGGATAGGTATATGGATGGGAAAGGAATGGAGGGTTATGGTCTGAGTGCAGGTAGATGGGACTAGGGGAGAATAAGTGTTCGGCACGGACTAGAAGGGCCGAGATGACCTGTGTCCGTGCTGTAATTGTTATTTGGTTATATTATATCTCCGTACATAAGCACAATCACCCGGTTAGTACAGAATGTACAGAGCAGCGTACTGAGTCTGTATACAAGAGGTGCCATTTTACAGTCCCAGCTACAGCTGGACACAAAGGCCCATTGCAACCGTCACCTCCTTCTGATCACTGTCGTCCCTCTCCACGCCCCGCCCTCTTCAGCCTGTGTTTGTGGGCCTATCACTGGACACTTACAGGAGCACTTCAGCCAAGGTTATCTAGAGTCACTGGAAAAAAATTAAGCCAGCGGTAGAGATGCTGCCTTACAGCGCTTTCAGCGCCAGAGACCAGGGTTCAATCCCGACTACGGCGCGCTATCTGTACGTTCTCCCCGTGACCTGCGTGGGTTTTCTCTGAAATCTCCGGTTTCCTTACACAATCCAAAGATGTACAGGTTTGTAGGTTATTTGTCTTGGTGTAAATGTAAATTGTTCCTAGTGTATGTATGATAGTGTTGGTGTGCGGGAATCGCTGGTCGGTGCGGACTCGGTGGGCCGAAGGGCCTGTTTCCGCACTGTATCTCGAAACCAAACTAAGCCAAATCTTTCATTCAGATTTCTTTCAAACCAATCGCTCCACCTCCCCACAAAGTGTTCTCAGCTTTTACCTGACGCCTGAGTCCTTATTTATGTTGCAGGCTGTGTGTGAGTGCACGTTACTGTTACTGACTTTTGTGAGGTTTGTGAGAATTTCTGTGCAACAAATCTTGTGCTTAAAGTGACACAAGGGACCTATATAGAGTGCAAGATGGCACGGGCTTCTTGCACAAGAGGTGTTTTAAATAGGTTCTGGTTGAAAAGGAGTCCTAAAATGTCCATTATACAGACACACTTGTATAGAAAATATTCTGCTGAAGAGATGCCATTGATTCATCCAGCCAAATGCATTAAGTAATGGTCTTCTAAGGTCCAGGTATATTTTATCACTGTGCGATTTTTCTTTTTTTTTTTTTTGATTTTTTTTTTTAACTTTTCGGGTTTAGCTAAATGAATGATAGATTTTTGGGAGACTCGTTTAGTGGCAATAAAGGTAAAATATTTTGGCACGTTTCATCTCAGAACAGAATATAAAACGGTGCAGAAATGTGAAATCTATTTCCATTTTCATCCAATCGTTTTGTCGGGTATTGATCGCTGCTGGGTGCAGTTTCACAACACTGCTAGTTCATGCTCTTCAATGAAGTGTCTTGATTATACCATTGGATTTCAGACACCAAAATATCAGGATTCATAAATTATTTAACAATGGTGGGCATAACATCCAACACTCTTTTCCCCTTTCCCCCCCCCCCCCCCCCCCCACCTTCCTGAAAGAAAATATGCAGGTGTAGCAGGCTGTGAAGAAAGCGAATGGCATGTTGGCCTTCATAACGAGAGGATTTGAGAACAGGAGCAAAGAGGTCCTTCTGCAGTTGTACAGGGCCCTGATGAGACCACACCTGGAGTGTTGTGTGCAGATTTGGTCTCCTAATTTGAGGAAGGACATTCTTCCTATTGAGGGAGTGCAGCGTAGGTTTACAAGGTTAATTCCCGGGATGGCGGGACTGTCATATGCTGAGAGAATGGAGCGGCTGGGCTTGAATTCACTGGAGTTTAGAAGGATGAGAGGATATCTTATAGAAACATATAAAATTATTAAGGGATTGGACAAGCTAAATGCAGGAGACATGTTCCCGATGTTGGGGGAGTCCAGAACGAAAGGCCACAGTTTAAGAATAAGGGGTAGGCCATTTAAAACTGAGAAAAAGAAAAACGTTTTCACCCAGAGAGTTGTGAATCTGTGGAATTCTATGCCTCAGAAGGCAGTTGAAGGCCGATTCACTGGATGCATTCAAAAGAGTTAGATATAAAGCTGGCTCAAAGGGCCGAATGGCCTACTCCTGCACCTATTGTCTATGTTCCTATGTTATCACTTCCAATACTTGTCTTTGAATGTTTGACGTCCTTAATGGTCGTTACTCTGCACCCGGAGCCTCCGGCGATCGATCGCTGCCCTGCCGTGCCGAGCGTGGAGCCGAGCGTGGAGCATAGCGTGGAGCCGAGCAGTGCCGGGCCTAACATCCAACAGAGCATGAAGATGAGAGGAGAGACGTCGGCGAGCGAGGGGGACACAGGTGGAGCCAGCAGAGCCGTCAGTGAGAGTGGAGGGCCTTTGTGGAGAGTCGTCGCCCGCATGAGGGCCGGCGGTGGATGCAGGGCGCGCCGCCAAGAACAAGGAGGGTTCCGGCGTGGGGAGGGGGGGGGGGGGTTTGAGGGTGGGGGTGCAGAGAACATGAGGGGACCCGACATGGGGGGCGGGGGGGGAACCGCTGAGAACATAGAGAGAGCCAACGTGGGGGGGGGACGCAGAGCACAAAGGGTGAAGGAAGAGAGCCTACATTGAATAATTTTGTGTCTTTGCCAGCGGCCTTTGCGTGGCAACTCTTGCATACTCGCTATGTATGCAAACAATGAATCTCACTGGACCAAATACAAGGGACAATAAAGTATCAGTCAATCAATCCGTCTTTTATTTTTAGTTTAATTTAGTTTAGAGATACAGCGGGAAAACAGGCCCCTCGGCCCACCGAGTCTGCGCTGACCAGCGATCCCCGCACACTAGGAGGACTATGCCACACAAACTTGGGGCGGTTTACAATTTTGCTTTAACCGCACCCAATTAACCTACAAGCCTATGTGTGTTTGGAATGTGGGGGGAAACCGGAGCACCCGGAGAAAACACATGCGGTCATGGGGAGAACGTACAAGCTCCGGACAGACAGCACCCGCAGTCAGGATCAAAGGTGGGATCCTGACTGCGCAAGGCGGCAACTGTACCGCTGTGCCACCGAGCCGCCTGACTTTCTTCCCATCTCTGCACTTCATTAATCTAACAGCACATCCCCATTCTATGATTTTAATAAAGCAACATTTTTTCATCCCTAACGTTAGTTGGGGGGAAACCATTCCATCCAAAAAGCAATTAGAACAATAAACTTTATTACAGGCCCAAAAGAATTCTGCCGTTGTCGTCTAGATTATTGTTGCCCAAAGAGCAGATTTTATTGCAGTCCATCCGTCTAGTTGGAGAGGATAATTTCCTGGAAAAACAGGGCACATGTGTTTTATTGCAAAAGCAAGCTCTCTCCTCTTTCTGTTAATTCTCTAGCCTCCGAGGCAAAGCCTTCTCCAAGGTCACCAAAATTGATGGACTCTAAGCACACGATATTAAATTGATCTTTCGCGGTAGCTGTGACATTCTACGCATTCATCCATTTAATGAACTACAATGTGCATGAGACTTTTGTCAATACGATAAATAATGTTGTACCATCTTGAATGTTTATGGTATTTTAAACAAGATGTGTTTCCCTGTCTCTCACCGTAATACATTCTTCAGCCAAATGGAAGAACACTTTACCATCCTTTTACAGTCATATAGTTTTCCAAATTCTCATTTCATAAGTGATAGGAGCAGAATTAGGTCATTCGGCCCATCAAGTCTACTCCACCATTCAATCATGGCTGATCTATCTTTCCCTCACAACCCAATTCTTCTGCCGTCTCCCCATAATCCTTGACACCCCTGCTAATCAAGAATCTATCTATCTTGCCTTAAAAATATCAATTGACTTGGCCTCCACAGCCTTCTCACTGTGATTAGTTTAGAGATACAGCACGGAAACAGGCCCTTTCCCCCACCGGGTCTGCGACGACCACCAATCCCCGCACATTAACTGTCCTAGCGACAATTTTTACATTTATCAAGCCAATGAACCTTCATACTTGTACGTCTTTGGAGAATGGGAGGAAACCGAAAATCTTGGAGAAAACCCACGCAGGTCACGGGGAGAACGTACAGACTCCGTACAGACAGCACCCGTAGTCAGGATCGAACCCGGGTCTCCGACGCTGCATTCTCTGTAAGGCAGCAACTCTACAGCTGCTCCATCTGTGGCAATGAATTCCACAGATTCTCCACCCTCTAATTAAATAAATTCCTCCTTATCTCCTTTCTAAAGCTTGATCCTTTTATTCTGAGGCTACGACCTCTAGTCCTAGACTCTCCCACTAGTGGAAACATCCTCTCCACTTCTATCACCTCAAGCTTCGTACAATCAGTTTGTTACCACTTGACCTAACCGGCATCTCTTCATATTATTTTCAGCTTTTATAATAATCTACAAGGTGACCCTAAATCATCAATTAGGTTTACTCAATAACATAAAAGGCAACAGGAAAATTTGGTATTGCCTATAGATTGCTGAATTAAGCAGATTAACACTGACACAAAACTACATTAAATCTGCAATTGACTGGGGAATCAATCCTATTTCAACTTTCAACGTCCCATTAAAGTTGTTTCTGTACAGTGGCGCAGCGGTAGAGTTGCCGCCTTGCAGCGCCAGAGGCCCTGGTTTGATGCCGACTACGGGTGCCGTCTGTACCGAATTTGTACGTTCTCCCCGTGACATGCGTGGGTTTTCTCCGAGACCTTCAGTTTCCTCCCACACTCCAAAGACGTTCAGGTTTGCATGCCAATAAGATTTGGTGAAATTGTAAAGTGTTCCCAGTGTGTAGGACAGTGTTAATGTGTGGGGATCGCTGGTCGGTACGGACTCGGTGGGCCGAAGGGCACGTTTCCGTGCTATATCTCTACACTAAACTAACCTAATTTTACCACAAGGGGAAGCTTCAGATTTACAGATATAACAAAACAAAAATAAATTTACGCTTAGCAATGAACTGAAAAATTCATCTTTCAGCTGTTATGAGGAATATTTCAGACAGAATTTATTTTCAAGCATGGGTTTTGATAGGAATATTTTATAGCTTATCATAGAACTATCACAGGTCAATGCCTGAATAATCATCACAACTTGGTTGAAAATCAGTTTTGCATTTCAGAGTGCAATATGGATGGTGCAAAATGTTAAGATTTAAAAAACAAAATCTACAGTTACTGAGAGCCCGCACTTGAAAGTAAAGTTTAGACAATGAAGCTTTGACTCTGTTTGGTTTTGAACTGTTAAGAAGCAATGCAGCAGAAAGATTGATAAGAGGCAGCCGCATGATCCATTGAACAATTGCTGGTTTATTGAAATAGCTATTCAATTTATTCCAGCCTCTGTTTGTTCTTCATGGATTTGAATGTTGACTCCTTGGAAAGAGTATAATAAAATCCAGTGTCTAAGTACATTTTCTGAGATTATATTTTACGGGCCCAAAGATAAAAGTGAGGTTGACTGTTTTGAAATTGACACCAGAGTTTGCAATAGTTTCTGGTCCTTATTCTGATTTACTAGCCTTTGGTTTTAGTTTAGTTAAGAGATACAGCGTGGAAACAGGCTCTTCGGCCCATCGAGTCTGCGCCACACATTATCACTATCCCACATACAAGGGACAAATTATAATTATACCAGGGCAATTAACCTCCAAGCCTGTATGGCTTTGAAGTGTGGGAGGAAACTGGAGCACCCAGAGAAAACCTGTGCAGGTCACGGGGAGAACGTACAAACTCCGTATAGGTAAGCATCCGCAGTCAGGATCGAACCCAGGTCTCTGGCGCGGTAATTCAGCAACTCTACCGCCAGGCCACCCATGCTTTGGTCTCCCTCTCCTTCCCATCATTGTATCAATTTCAAGTCCTAAACTCAATGGCCTTCTGCATCAAAATATTCAAGAGTCACACAGCATGGCAACAGGCTCTTTGGCCAACCATGATGTACCATCTAAGCGAGTCCTATTTGCCCGCATTTGTCCCATAAAACTCTCTGCCCTTCCTATTTATGTCCCCGTCTGAATCTATCTATATATGACTAAAACTCTGATCTTGTGCTCTTCCGCTTTGCGGGTTTTTTCTATTTGCGCAAAAACGGTATGCGATAGCGCTATGATTTTTCGCCAGCTTACTCACCGTTCTCCTGTGCTGTGAGTGCAACAAGTTGCATTCCGATCAGTGGTATATTATAAAAGTTATCGAGGTTTAGAAATCTTAAAAACCGCACGTGTGCAGATTCCTTCAGTCAGCGCCATGCAGATGGGTCTCTCCTGTCAGTCAATGCCATGGCAGGGATGGCGACGCCCCACCGGCGGCTGTCTGTCCCGCCTCACTCACAAACTCCTCTCTCCCCTCCTCACAGTAACTTGTCTATCGTCTCCTCCACCACAGGCAGCAGCCGCGGTGGGGGGGGTTCAGTGGAGGCCCTGGTCCCGTCTCTCTCTCCCTTATCACCCACCCCTCTCCTCTGCCCGTCCTCTGCGGCAATGGCAGTCCCGTCTACCCATCCCCCTGAGCAGGCAGGCAGGTGGGCAGGTGGGCAGGGCGGGAACTAGTCGAGCGGCAGCAGCGGGGAGAACAGCGGGGAGAACGAGTGTCAGCAGCGGGGAGAACGTATCGGCCGCGGTCTCCCGTAGGAAGCGGCCGATTCGGAAACTCCAAGCCGCTGAGTGTGTTCTTCCGTTCGAGGGCCTGAACCTACAGGCCGCCGTTGCAGCGACTGCGGAGGCCTCAATAGGCCCCGACCATGGGTGAACAAGAGGAAGAGGACTGAACTTTGTTGCCTTCCCTCACAGTGGGAAACATTGATTCCGCTTTGGGGGGATGTTTTTATGTTTAATTCTATAGTGTTGTGTTTATCTTATTTGTGTGCTGCATGGTAACTCAAATTTCACTGCACCAATTGGTGTACAGTATGTGACAATAAATGTCCTTTGTATAAACTCTGTACAGGTAGCATCCGTAGTTGGGATCGGTCCCAGGTTTCTAACTTAGTAATTTAGACAATTGCAATTTAAAAAATATATATTATTGGTAACTATGCTCTCAAACACGTCACTTTCTAAAATAAGCTAGACATATGGGTAAGGATCGACTAAAAAGGAGGAGAATAAAGCTGAAAATAAAACTATGGGGTATGAAATTTCATCAGTTAATTCCATCGCTGTGGTGTGAATGATTGACTGTGTTCGACAATGATAACTTCTATGTTAAATGTCATTCACTCCAGTTCTGTCTTCACTGAGAATAATGTAGCTTCTCCTCAACATTTTTCTCACAGTACATTATCTCGTCGTATATTACTTTGAAATACAGAGAGAAGCTTGTCTGTGGACTCATTCTGCAGAGCAGTAACTCCGTAACACCAGGGATAAATGGTCAACGAAAAGCAAAGAACTGCAGGCAATGGAGGAATCGGAGAGAAAACAAAAGGATAGGGAGTTGTGCAAAGAAGAGTTGTGGGACTGGTGGGTCTCGCTGTGTGACAGGAAGAAGAAAAATTCCCCCTCTATCACAAATGGACCAGCAACTCGAACAATTGATTGGTGCGGGTGTCAGGGGTTATCGGGAGAAGGAAGGAGAATGGGTTTGGGAGGGAAAGATAGATCAGCCATGATTGAATGGCGGAGTGACTTGATGGGGCGAATGGCCTCATTCTGCTCCTGTAACCTATGAACTGTCACTTGGCTGATTATTAGTTAGGATGTCCATTATTAGTTAGATGTTATAATCAGCATGTAAATATGTCACAACCTCCCCACTGAATGAAACTGATATTCTGTTATAAACTTAATTTATTAATTTATTAATTGATTGAAGAGAGAGTTAGAGCTCTGGGGGCTAGTGGAATCAAGGGATATGGGGAGAAGGCAGGCACGGGTTATTGATTGGGGACGATCAGCCATGATCACAACGAATAGCGGTGCTGGCTCGAAGGGCCGAATGGCCTCCTTCTGCACCTAGTTTCTATGTTTCTAAACTGTGAGATAGTGTGAGTGGGATGCATTTGTTTGCAAATGTTTTCTTCGCCCTGGCCCTGGAAATAATTGATCTTCGTGTTGCCATTTTTCCCTGATAATCTAACTGCGATTTGACATACTTTGACAATTCTCTCCATGTTCCTTGTGCTTCAGTTCAGACCATCTGCGCTTACGAGAACACTGAATCTTAAGAGCTTGTCTCCAGAATCCAATTGCTTATCTCCAGTGTACGTTTTAAAGGAATAAAATTGAGCTCACTAGGTGAGCTGTCAAATGAGACGATGCTCACAGACACATCAGTACCGCCAAAGCAGTCAGACAAACAGATAGACTTCAGCCTACATCAATGAGAAGCAGGGGCTAACTGCAAAGAAGTAAGCGTAACTATTCACGGTGAAACTACAGAGAACTAGGCCACTCACTATAGAAACATAGAAAACAGGTGCAGGAGTAGGCCATTCGGCCCTTCGAGCCTGCACCGCCATTCAATATCATGGCTGATCATCCAACTCAGTATCCTGTACCTGCCTTCTCTCCATACCCCCGATACCTTTAGCTACAAGGACCACATTCAACTCCCTCTTAAATATAGCCAATGAACTGGCCTCAACTACCTTCTGTGGCAGAGAATTCCAGAGATTCACCACTCTCTGTGTAAACAATGTTTTTCTCATCTCGGTCCTAAAAGTTTTCCCCCTTACCCTTAAACTGTGACCCCTCGTTCTGGAATTCCCCAACATCGGGAACAATCTTCCTGCATCTAGCCTGTCCAACCCCTTAAGAATGTTGTAAGTTTCTATAAGATTCCCTCCTCAATCTTCTAAATTCTAGTGAGTACAAGCCGAGTCTATCCAGCCTATCACTTGCTCAGATATTATTGCAAACAATATGAGTTATTACTTTTTAGTGTAGGAAGGAATTGCAGATGCCGGTTTAAACCGAAGATAGACACCACAAGCTGGGGTAACTCAGGCAGCATCTCTGAAGAAAAGGAATAGGTGACGTTTCGGGTTTGAAGAAGAGTCTCGACCCGAAACGTCACCCATTCCTTCTCACCAGAGATGCTGCCTGCCCCACTGAGTTACTCCAGCTTTTTGTGTCTATCTACTTGTTTTCAGTTTTAGCTTTAGAGGTACAGCACGGAAACAGTCCCTTCGGCCCACTGAGTCTGCTTTGTCCAGCGGCCTGATGGTCTGCATCCCAGAGTACTCAAAAAGGTGGCCCTAGAAATCGTGGATGCATAGGTGATCATTTTCCAATGTTCTCTCGACTCTGGATCAGTTCCTGTGGACTGGAGGATAGCCATTGTAACTCCACTTTTTAAGAAAGGAGGGAGAGAGAAAACGGGGAATTATAGACCAGTTAGCCTTACATCGGTAGTGGGGAAGTTGCTGGAGTCGATTATTAAAGGTGTCTTTAATTATTAATGATTAATTAAAGATGTTATAGCAGGACATTTGGAAAGCAGTGATGGGATCGGTCAAAGTCAGCATGGATTTATGAAGGGGAAATCATGCTTGACTAATCTTTTGGAATTTTTTTGAGCATGTAACAAGCAGAATGGATAGGGGAGAGCCAGTGGATGTGGTGTATCTGGACTTTCAGGAAGACTTTGACAAGGTCCCACACAAGAGGTTAGTGTGCAAGATTGCAGCATGTGGTATTGGGGGTAGGGTATTGACATGGATAGAGAACTGGTTGGCACACAGCAAGCAAAGAGTAGGAAGTAACGGGTCCCTTTCAGAATGGCAGGCAGTGACTAGTGGGGTGCCGCAAGGCTCGGTGCTGGGACCCCAGTTATTTACAATATATATTAACGATTTAGATGAGGGAAATACAGTGTATGGCATCCCAGAGGCTTCCATAAACTTCAAGAATCCTTACGAGGGATCCAGTTGCTGCTTCAAGGTTGATTCAGGAAACACAGAATTCTTTGACATTGTCACAGGGATAGACAAGGTTGCCTTCTGTCCCCCTTACTGTTTATTGTCACGATCGACTATATAATGCGGAAGACAATGAACTATGGAATACCGTGGAGAACAGACCTAATCATCCCCGTGATTGGGGATGATCAGCCATGATCACATTGAATGGCGGTGCTGGCTCGAAGGGCCGAATGGCCTTGTCCTGCACCTATTGTCTATTTTGCCGATGACATTGCACCACTAGCCGACACACCCTTCACGAGATGACAACTGGAGGAGCATGCATCAAAGGTTGGATTAAAGATCAGCTGCCAGAAGACTAAGACCATGCAGACTGGAGACCAGCAGCCAATTGACCAACTGATAATCAATGGGGAACTTGTGGAAAATGCCACAAGCTTTTCCTATCTTGGCAGCACGTTGACAGTAGATGGAGGTAGAGGTCAACATCAACTCCCGAATCAGTCTTCAGACGAATGCAGCCAATATGGTCTAGTGGCGGGATATCCAAGATGCTAAAAGTCAAGCTCTTCCAGTACGTAGTCCTCCCTACAGCCCTCTATGCCAGTGAGACATGGAAAATCAATGTGAAGAGGAAAAATAAATTGGATGCATTCCTACAAAGTTGCTTGAGGAAGATCCTGAAGACTAGCTACAGAGACCACATCACAAACGAGGAGATCTACCGGGAAACTGCAACAAAGCCTCTCAGCCAAGACATAGAGGGACGCAGGATGAAATTATTAGGACATTTACCCAGAATGTCACCAGAACGTGCAACTAAGATCGCAATGACATGCGGAAGAAGGAAAAGAGACCGACCAAAACTCACGTGGAGGTGCGCATTCCAGAAGGATTTGGAAGCTTGGGACGCAAGCCTATCGAGGGTGGAAGACATTGCTCATAACCGAACAGAATGGCGAAAGCTTGCTGCCCAATGCACTCAACAGTGTGGGAGGAACTAAGTCTATGTAAATTAAATGTGACATCTCCAAGTTTGCAGATGACACAAAGCTGGGTGGCAGTGTGAGCTGCGATGAGGATGCCATGAGGCTGCAGGGTGACTTGAACAGGCTGGGTGAGTGGGCAGATGCATGACAAATACAGTATAATGTGAAGAAATGTGAGGTTATCCACTTTGGTGGCAAGAACAGGAAAACAGATTATTATCTGAATGGTGTCAAGGGGAGATGCAATGAGACCTAGGTGTGCTTGTACATCAGTCATTGAAAGTAAGCATGCAGGTACAGCAGACAGTAAATGGCATGGCATGTTGGCCTTCATTGCGAGAGGATTTGAGTTTAAGAGCAAGGAGGTCTTACAGCAGTTGTACAGGGCCCTGGTGAGAACGCACCTGGAATATTGTGTGCAATTTTGGTCTCCTAATTTGAGGAAGGACATTATTGCAATTGAGGGAGTGCAGCCTAGGTTGACCAGGTTAATTCCCGGGATGGCAGGACTGGGGTACTGATTTTGGTTGAATGGCGGTGCTGGATCGAAGGGCCAAATGGCCTCATCCTGCACTTAGTTTCTATGTTTCTATCCAACACACACCAGAGACAATTTACATTTATACCGAGCCAATTAATCTACAAACTTGTATGCCTTTGAAGTGTGGGAGGAAACCAGAGCACCCGGAGAAAACCCACCCAGGTTACTGGGAGAACGTACAGACAGCGCCCGTGGTCAGGATCGAACCAGGGTCACTGACGCTGTGAGGCAGCAACTCTACTGCTGCGCCACCGTGCCGCCTTCTAATACTTTTTTAAAATTATGGTAATTATAATGCTTTCAGAACTTGTACATTCAATGCATTACAAAGTGTGAGTTTTATGAGCATTTTATTTGAAACTGATTACATAGCTATTAACCATATAACCATATAACAATTACAGCACGGAAACAGGCCATCTCGGCCCTACAAGTCCATGCCGAACAATTATTTTCCCTTAGTCCCACCTGCCTGCACTCATACCATAACTGTCCATTCCCTTCTCATCCATATGCCTATCCAATTTATTTTTAAATGATACCAATGAACCTGCCTCCACCACTTCCACTGGAAGCTCATTCCACACCGCTACCACTCTCTGAGTAAAGAAGTTCCCCCTCATGTTACCCCTAAACTTCTGTCCCTTAATTCTCAAGTCATGTCCTCTTGTTTGAATCTTCCCTATTCTCAAAGGGAAAAGCTTGTCCACTTCAACTCTGTCTACCCCTCTCATCATTTTAAAGACCTCTATCAAGTCCCCCCTTAACCTTCTGCGCTCCAGAGAATAAAGACCTAACTTATTCAACCTTTCTCTGTAACTTAGTTGTTGAAACCCAGGCAACATTCTAGTAAATCTCCTCTGTACTCTCTCTATTGAAATATTTATAACCCCCAGGGCATGATTTGGAAATGTGGCCTACTTGAGTGTGACTACTAGTTTAAAGCAAAGCAACCCTCTCTTCTGCACAGCTGGTCTAGTCAGGACTTCAAATAATAGCTTCAAATAGAGTGAAAAGTTCGTTTTGAAATGAAATAAATATTTTGAGCTTAGACACAAAATGCTGGAGTAACTCAGCAGTGTAAACCAGCATCTGCAGTTCCTTTCTATACAAATTTTGACTTTACTTTAGGCTAGGGAACAGAGTGGAAACAGGCCCTTCGGCCCGCCGAGTCTATACCGACCAGTGATCAACTGGGCAGTAGTTTCACACAGAGAGTGGTGAATCTGTGGAATTCTCTGCCACAGAAGGTAGTTGAGGCCAGTTCATTGGCTATATTTATGAGGGAGTTAGATGTGGCCCTTGTGGCTAAAGGGATCAGGGGGAATGGAGAGAAGGCAGGTACAGGATACTGAGTTGGATGATCAGCCATGATCATGTTGAATGGCGGTGCAGGCTCGAAGGGCCGAATGGCCAACTCCTGCACCTATTTTCTATGTTTCTATGTTTCTATATTATCCCACTTCCGCGTCCTGCACACCAGGGGTAATTTACAGAAGCCAATTAACCTACAAACTCGCACCTCTTGGGAATGTGGGAGGAAACCGGAGCACCCGGAGAAAACCCACGCGGTCACAGGGGGAATGTGCAAACTCACTGCAGACAGCACCCCTCGTCACGATCGAACCCGGGTCTCTGGCACTGTAATGCAGCAGCACAGAGATTCAGCGCGGAAACAGGTTCTTCAGCCCACCGAGTCCACACCGACCAACGATCCCCGCATACCAACACAATAATGCACACTAGGGACAATTTACAATGACACCAAGCCAATTGAACTACAAACCCGTACGTCTTTGGAGTGTGGGAGGAAACCGGAGATTCCGGAGAAAACCTACGCGGTCACTGTGGGAACGTACAAACTTTGCACAGGCAGCACCCATAGACAGGATCGAAGCTGGGTCTCTAGCGCTGTAAGGCAGCAGCTCTACCGCTGCGCCACCGTGCCACTTGGTGTTACTTGCTCCAAGATTCTGAGCCTCTGACCTGGTTTTGTACCCGCATTGTGCTCATCACAACTCCTGTTCTGAATCAGATGCAAAAAGAGGCCTTTAAAAACTTAAAGGCCTGTCCCAATCTACCAGTTCATTCAAAGAGTTCTCCAGAGTTTGCCCTGATTCGAACTCGGAGATTTACGGTAATGGCCGCTCGTAGGTACCCGGGGCTCTCGTGGACATTTGTCAACATGTTGAAAAATCTTCACGTGTCTTCCTGAGCTTACCGCGTTTCCCGATCACCTGCCGTTAGTGTTACGAGCCGCTAAGAGACGTCCCGAGCTCCGACGTACCCGCTACGTTCATTCTATGTGCTTACCACGAGTTTGATTTTTTTTTAAACTCGGGAGAGCTCTTGAATGAACTTGTACAGTGGGACAGGGCTATAGAAGTTTGCCCTTGAACAAGAGCCAATCGATACATGTGAAGGCTGATAAAATGTGTAGGAAGGAATTGCAGATACTTGGGCAGCTTGCAACCCAGTGGCATGAACGAAGATTTCTCTGATTTCAAGTCACCGCTCAAGTTCCTCCCTCCCCCCCACTCTCACACCACCCTCGTTGTCCTACCAGTCGATTGTTCGCATCTCTGTATTCCTCTTGTTATCACCTCTTCCCCAACCAAGAATGGGGAACGGAGTTTGTACATTCTCCCTGTGACCTGCATGGGTTTTACTCCGGGTGCTCCGGTTTCCACCCACATTCCAAAGACGTGCAGGGTTGTAGGTTAATTGGCTTCTGCAAATTGTCTCGTGTCCGGGTGATCTTTCGTTGGAATGCACGTAGTTTGGACGTTCCTCCCTTGACCTACGTGGGTTTTCTCCAAGTGCGCCCACACTCCACGCTACAGGTTTGTAGATTAATTGCCTTGGAAAAATTGTGAATTGTCGCTAGAGTGTGTAGGACAGTGTTAGTGTGCGGGGATCGCTGGTCAGCGTGGACTCGGTGGGCCGAAGGGCCTGTTTCCCCGCTGTATCTCTGAACTAATCTAAAGTCCATCTCAATCTGACACTGTTTGTAGCTTCCTCTCTTTATTCTTTTAAGAATCCTGCCAATTGCATGCAGATTTGCCCTATCCTGTTTTTTTACTTTGCATTAAAACCTTCCAAATATATTTTAGTTCAGGTGATATTTTAAAATATAAATAATTTACATAGTTACAGACCACAGAGCATATCATTAAAGTTCTATCGCATCAGTTATTTACACAGTACAATGCAGCCCAGTAAATGTGACTTTGAAGAGGCAGTGGTAAAACTAACTTCAGTTTAACCCAACTTTATAACAGTAGGTCGAAATATTTATGAATCATTTTACTAATTATATTCTTTCCAGGATTTTGATACGTTATTTTATCATCATAAAACCAAATAGAATATATCCCTTGGACATGTAACTGGTTATAATTGAGGGCGACACAGTGGTTGCGGCAGTTGCTACCTCACAGCGCTGGAGACCTGAGTTCCACCTTGACTGCGAGTGTTGTCTGCACAGAGTCGGTACGTTAGTAGGTGGGGATTGCAGGTCAGCACAGACTCGGTGGGCCGAAGGGCCTGTTTCAGGGCTGCATCTCTATACTAAACTAAACTTACTCCTTAGTTGGGAGAACAATGGAGAGCCTGGGGGGGGGGGGGGGGGGGGGGGGCGCTGTGAGGGACGGGTGAGAACAATTGGGGACACGGTGTGGGGGGGGGGGGGGGGGGCACTCTAGTTTTAGAATCCTCTGCCCGGGGATAAACAAATGTTTGTTTGTTCGTTCTGGTTAAGGAGCTGTGCACACGACAGCCATCCAACAGTCGCTTGTCTATTCCTTTTTTTTCACTTTTAATTTAATTTTAATTTCATGTTTTCGTGTACCTGATTGTGCATTGTACTGTTGGCAGACCATTTTCCCTCCGGGGAAGAATAAAGTTCTATCGTATCGTATGGTAGTTGCTATCACCTCAGTATTACATGAACAATGCATTGTCAAACTGAGTCTGGTTCAAGGTTTCCTTTTAAAATGGGAATAATGAGCTAGCAACACTATGTTTGTCTATGTATTACGATCACACTGTAATTGGTTCGTCCCTAGTTTATTGTAAGATCATTGTCCAATCCGTTTAGGTTGAGCCCCATTTTTCAACACCAAATCCTCACTACCTGATAGCTTGGGGTTGATGAGAAATTGGTCAGTTGACTACTTGTGATTCTCTGATCAACATATTGATTTTGTTGTCAGTATCAATGTTAATCTGGTTACCACAGAGACTAATAATCACATTTACTCGACAATACTTGTTGTTTTTATTCCTTCCGTCACCTGTTTTTGCAATAAATGTAACAAGAAGGAACCGCAGGTGCTGGCTTGTACCAAAGATTGGGCACAAAGTACTGGAGTAACTTAGTGGGTCAGGCAGTATCTCTGGAGAACATGGAGATGAACACATCATTTCTATGTAACAATCGGCCTATCGGGGAACCTCCTTGTCTGAGGTCACCTGTTGCTGGCCCAGATTTGTCCCGGTTTCTTTCTTGCTTCCACATCTCCACCCCCCACCCTCCCCCTCCCCCTCCCCCCTCTCCCCCCCCCCCCCCCCACCTACTACAATCAGTCTGAAGAATTTGTCCCAACCCAAAAGGTCACCCATCCTTTTTATTCAGAGATGCTGCCTTACTATTTTCTTCCAGAAGAGAAAACAAAGTGCTGGAGTAACCAGTGGGTGAAAATGGCTGAAACAAGGAATTGCAGATGCTGGTTTACAAAAAAAAAGGACACAAAGTGCTGGAGTAACTTAGCGGGTCAGGCAGACTGGACTGAAGAAGGCTCCCAACCCAAAATGTCAGCGATCCATGTTCTCCAGAGATATTGCCAGACCCACTTTGTGTCTTTTTTGTAAACCAGCATCTGCAATTCCTTGTTGCAGCCATTTTCACAACTCTATGTATACCTCTGTATAACTCTGTAAAACTCTATCTCTAATTGCCTAAATAAATCTTGGACAGACACAAAATGCTGAAGCAACTCAACAGGCAGCATCTCTGGAGAGAATGAATGGGTCGAGACCCTTCTTCAGATCTATTAAAAAATCAGCATTGTCTTCTAACATTAGTATGAGCCTAATATAGTACATTAATATTTTATTCGATTTTGGAAGGACCTTTTAATAATTTCATTCTATATATAACATTGCTGCTTGTTCAAAGGATCTGATCCCACAAAAGGAAAATTTATGGCCAATGATGGAATTTTATTTCGGTTGACATTATACAAGGTCAGAAAGCCAAAGCTACCCAATTAAGATACACAGCATGTGCTCTGGCTACCGATTAAGGTGCCCATTGAAAGGAACCCAAAACTGTAATTTGGCAGTGAGTCCTTGAACATGTGACAAGAAATCAACATTAATTAAGCAGATAAACAGTTTTTATTTAAGGATTAAATCTGAGCTGAAGATAGACTCAAAATGCTGGAGTAAATCAGTGGGTCAGGCAGCATATCTGTAAAAATGGAATAGGCGATGTTTCAGGTTGAGATCTTTCATCTGATTAAGGGTCTTGCCCCGAAACATTGCCTATTCCTTCTCTCCAGAGATGCTGCCTGACCCGCTGAGTTACTCCAGCATTTTGTTTACTATCTTTGCTGTAAACCAGCATCAGCAGTTCCTTCTTACACAAAGGTTTGAATTGGTCAGTGACTGTTATTCTGAACTTCCCAAAATATATTTAAAAGACTTTGTCTTGAATACATGTGACTTTGAATAGACAACCTCTTCAAAGCTTAAAGGCATTGGGTCTGATGAACTCGCCCCAAAGTTATCTTTATAGGGAAACAAAGAACTGCAGATGCTGGTTAATGCAGAATGGGACTCAAAGTGCTCGGGTAACCCAGCGGGTCAGGGAACAGCCCAAGAGAACATAGAGAGGTGGCATTTCAGGTCGAGACTCATCTTTAGACTGATTGTAGTGGGGAGGAAGAAAGCTGGAAAAGGAGAGAGATAGGGTGAAGCATGGCAGGTAATAGGTCATCATAGGCAAAGGGAGGGGTTTCACTGTAGACATTTCAGGTCACGAACCTTCAGACTGATGCTTTTATGTTGTATATATAAAGTCTCTCTCTGTCTCTCTGTCTCTGTCTGTCTGTCTCTCTGTCTGTCGCTCTCTGTCGCTCTCTGTCTGCCTCTCCCTCTCTCTGTCTGTCTCTCCCTCTCTCTCTCTGTCTGTCTCTCCCTCTCTGTCTGTCTCTCCCTCTCTCTCTGTCTCTCCCTCTCTGTCTGTCTGTCTCTCCCTCTCTGTCTGTCTGTCTCTCTGTCTGTCTCTCTGTCTGTCTCTCTGTCTGTCTCTCTGTCTGTCTCTCTGTCTGTCTCTCTGTCTGTCTCTCTGTCTGTCTCTCTGTCTGTCTCTCTGTCTGTCTCTCTGTCTGTCTCTCTGTCTGTCTCTCTCTCTGTCTCTCTCTCTGTCTCTCTCTCTGTCTCTCTCTCTGTCTCTCTCTCTGACTCTCTCTCTCTGTCTCTCTCTCCCTCTCTGTCTCTCTCTCTTAGAAAGGAATTCAGTTGGTAATTTACCCTAACGTTAGACACAAAATGCTGAAGTAACTCAGTGTGACAGGCACCATCTCCAGAGAAGGAATGGATGATGTTTCGGGTTGAGACCCTTCTTTAGACCCATTCCTTCTCTCCAGAGATGCCGCCTGTCCCGATGAGTTACTCCAGCCTTTGGTGTCTATCCAAAGGTTACATTCTTACAAGCAGCAGGTTGCAGCTAATGTATTGCAACCATCCACCGGACTGATGCAGACTGCTGGAGGAGGTCAGTGGGTCAAATCCCTGTGTATTTTGTGTTTTGCTCAGGATTCCCGCATCTGCAGTTTCTTGTGTCTCTACAAGACAGGCCTAGTTTGGTTTCAGCCAGAGGAGCATGAGCAAGCTTTTTTTTTTAAATCAAAAATAATTTATTCAATTATATACAATAATAATATGTACAATACTAAATGATTCAAAACAAAACCCACCACCATAGTACAACATCTCCAAGTTTGCGGATGACACAAGACTGGGTGGCAGTGTGAGCTACGAGGAGGATGCTATGAGGCTGCAGGGTGAATTGGATAAATTGGGTGAGTGGGCAGATGCATGGCAGATGCAGTATAATGTGGATAAATGTGAGGTTATCCACTTTGGTGACAAGAACAAGAAGGCAGATTATTATCTGAATGGTGTCGGATTAGGAGAAGGGGAGGTGCAACGAGACCTGGGTGTGCTTGTACATCAGTCACTGAAAGTAAGCATGCGGGTACAGCAGGCAGTGAGGAAAGCTAATGGCATGTTGGCCTTCATTGCGAGAGGATTTGAGTTTAGGAGCAAGGAGGTCCTACTGCATTTGTACAGGGCCCTGGTGAGACCGCACTTGGAGTATTGTGTGCAGGTTTGGTCTCCTAATTTGAGGAAAGGACATTCTTGCTATTGAGGGAGTGCAGCATAGGTTCACCAGGTTAATTGCTGGGATGTCGTGACTGGCATATGATGATCGACTGGGCTTGTATTCACTGGAATTTAGAAGGATGAGAGGATATCTTATAGAAACATATAAAATTCTTTAGGGATTGGACAGGCCAGATGCAGTGAAAAATGTTCCCGATGTTGGGGAGTCCAGAACCAGCCGTCACAGTTTAAGAATAAGGGGTAGGCCATTTAGGATTGAGATGAGGAAAACCTTTTTCACCCAGAGAGTTGTGAATATGTGGAATTCTATGCCACAGATGGCAGTGGAGGCTAATTCACTGGATGTTTTCATGAGAGAGTTATGGGGCTGTCCCACTGTACGAGCTAATTCAAGAGTTCTCCCGAGTTTCCCCGAATTCGAACTTGGAGAATTACGGTAATAGCCGCTCGTAGGTACTCGGGGCTCTCGAGGACATTTTTCAACATGTTGAAAAATCTTCCCGAGTCTTCCTGAGCTTACTGCGTTTCCCAAGTACTTGAGTGGCCTTTAGCGTTGCGAGCCACTAAGGGATGTCCCGAGCTCCGACGTACCCGCTACGTACATTCTACGTGCTTCATTTTTTAAACTCGGGAGAGCTCTTGGGTGAACTCGTACAGGTGGACATGCCCATTAGATATTGCTCTTGGGGCTAACGGAATCAAGGGATATGGGGAGAAAGCAGGAACGGGGTACTGATTCTAGATTATCATATTGAATGGCGGTGCTGGCTCGAAGGGCCGAATAGCCTATTCCTTTCTATGTTTCTAAGTAAAACAAATATTCCTAAATTACTATTTCCCCATCCTTGTTAAGGATGCGTTCCACCACGCGGTGCTTCCAGCTGGTCTTCAGGAAGGATGTGATCAAACCAGTCACAGGCCTTTCTTGTTGGAGCCAAAAATAGAAGCTAAAAAGTGAACAGCTTCAGTAATGAGCTGCCAGAAATCATTCTGCGAAAGCGGTGTACCATACAAATGTTGGGTAAATGTGCTGAGCTTGCAAAGGCATTCACCAGTGATCAGTTTTTAGCATCAAATATTACCGTCATATTATTTCCATGGACCAATAATATAGAATATAGAAAGCAGCACTTACGGTTTGACATAAGGTCATGAGGAATGGGAGTAGAATTAGGCTATTTGGCCCATCAAGTCTAGCCCGCCTTTCAATCATGGCTGATCCATCTCTCCCTCCCAACCCCGTTCTCCTGCCTTTATGTAGATGCATGGCCATCAGATGCTGGAATAGATGGGTGGAACGGTGAAATGGGCAGAAACATGGAAGCTGGAGCTCATTGCCAACAGATGTTCAGGAATGCGCTTTGAAACTTGAAAATTCAATTAGAGATAAGAACAAAACAGGGTGTCAGGGGTTATGGGGAGAAGGCAGGAGAATGGGGTTGAGAGGGGAAGATAGATCAACCATGATTTAATGGTGGAGTAGACTTGATGGGCCAAATGGCCTAATTCATCTCCTAGAACGTTTGAACATAAACAAAAAGGCATAAACGAGCTGAAAAATGTTGATGTCCATGCGAACACCCTTAAAACCTACATACTAATTGCCACACAGAAGGTGGTATTGATGGTATCTCAGCCAGTTCGAGTCATGTCAGTGCAACCCATCTATCCCCTCACCCTACTTATTTCCCCCTAACTACCCTTTTCTTGATTAGTACGGGTGGTTATGGGGCAAAGGCAGGAGAATGGGGGTGAGGGAAAGATAGATCAGCATGATTGAATGGCGGAGTAGACTTGATGGCTTCATTCGGCTCCTAGAACTAATGGACTTCCACAGAAGCAGCAGGTTCCCTTTGATGCCCCATCAATTGCTCAATGCTCAATTGTAATTTACAGTTAATCTCTGAGTAATTCGTTAAGGGCCTGTCCCACTTGTGTGTCCTTAGCACGCAAATTACGCAACCTCGTGATTGCATTGAGGCACACGGGCATCATATGGCCGCGCGGGGCCGGTCCCACAGAAGAACGCGGAAGGGAATGTAGTTGAGCGCGACATCGCACGGGACTCTGAAATTATTGTAGTGAACGAAATCTTCGCGCGCCAACGGCCTGTCGCGGAACTGACGGCCAAAGTGGAACAGGCTCAAGACACTGGCGCGACGCAACGTCTCACCTCCAACAGCAGCAGAAGCACGTGCTCCAGACCGCTGTGCGTACGCATGTAATCGCGCCGATCTTCGGGGAACCATCGCGGCTCAACTCGACCACGAGGTCGCGTAATTTGCGTGCCAAGGACACGTAAGTGGGACAGGCCCTTTAGGGTATGGGAGGAAACCAGAGTACCCAATGGGAGCCCTATGGTTGTGGAGAGAATGAATGGAATCCACAAAGAGCACACCCAAAGCTGGGATTGAACCTCCGACACTGGAGCTGGGGAGGCTCCAAGACTGTTGCCCCAGTCCTATCAGTTATCAATAGCATATTGACAAAGTGGTGAGAAAACATATCGGTCACGAGAGTTGAAATAAAACTGACAGAATCAAATATGAAAGGGACTGCCAAGAACTAAGAGAGATCCAGGTGGGGGAGCACTCCAAGAATGAAGACGGATCAACATGACTCTAATGAGTACTTTGTAATGGGCCTGTCCAACTCAGACAACTTTTTAGGCAACTGCCAGGAACCAGTTTTAATGGAATTCACCTGGGGCCAACCTACGACAACCTCTACGACAACCTACGACAGCAAAATTGTCGCCACTGCCCCCGAAAAATTTTCAACATGTTGAAAATTTTGCGGCAGTCGCCTGTAGTCGTCCAAAAAATTGCTTAAGTGGGAGAGGCCCATTACTTTGTCGGCACCAGAAACGTGGCAACTCTTTGAGTATTGGACACATTTTGTTGTGCTACATGTGATGATATAGTGTCATTGAATCATTGGGTTTAGTCAGAGCAGTAGGTCTAAAACAACTTGATCTTACAAGTAACAAGGGCAAGCACCATGGCTCAATATAAGTTCTTCCTCTGTAAAACTTTTTTTTAATGATTTGTTTGTTAACCGTTTCACTGGAATGATTTTAGATTTAGATCATACAGGGAGGGCTCGGATGACTGAAGAATATTTTTCTCTCATCGATCAGATACTTCTTTATAATTTTGAGTTGTGCAAATATCCACTGCCAGTTTTATGCGATGGAATTCTTCAGAAGGTTGAAAGACAGTCTGGCATGTTGCCCTGTTGATGGACACAACATGCTGGAGTAACACAGAGGTTCAGGCAGCATCTCTGGAAAGTAGGGACAAGTAATGTTTTGGGTCGGGACCCTTCTTTAGACTCGGATCGGGTCTCGACCTAAAACATCCCCTATTCCTTTTCTCCAGAGATGCTGCCTGACCCGCTGAGTTTAGTGTAGTTCAGTTTTAGAGATACAGCACAGAATCAGGCCCTTCGGCCCACCGCGTCAGCGTCGACCAGCGACCCCCGCACACTTACACTATCCTGCACAAAATTTACAATTTTACCAAAGCCAATTGACCTTCAAACCTGTACATCTTTGGAGTGTGGGAGGAAACCCGAGCACCTGGAGAAAACCCACTCAGGTCACGGGGAGAATGTCTAAACTCCGTACAGACAGCATCTGTAGTCAGGGTCGAACCCGGGTCTCTGGCGCTGTAAGGCAGCAATTCTACTGCTGCGCCACTGTGCCACGGAGTTACTCCAGCATTTTGCGTCTATTTTCTATGCAAACGAGCACCTGCAGTTCCTTCCTGCATACATTGTCTTGTTGACTTGTCTTCAGATTATTATTATTTCAATATGCTCAGCGTCTGACTCTCTCTCTCTCTCTTCCTGTGTGTTTGTTTTAGCTATAGAGTTCTGTGAAGCTCCATCAGTGTTGTGTGGTGGATATCAGACAGACAGATGCGATCCTTCCCAGCACGGATACCCAATGATAATGGGATCTGATGTTGACACCGAGACAGAAGGGGCGACGTCTCCGGATCACGCTTTACGGTTGTGGATGCGGGAAATCAAATCGGAACACAGCTCATGTCTCTCAAGCCGAGCAAACTCGATGCTTTCCCTCACTGACACTGAACAGGAAAGGAAGTCTGATGCAGAAAATGGTAAGGCATTAAGCTAAGCATTACTGTAAAATATTGTTCTGCAGTCGCATGTCCTCAGGTGACAGGAAAATCAATTGCAAAGGCGCAGTAAGAAATGAGATCTTTTCCAAACTCCAATGTAAGGGATTGCTATTGTATAACCTTATAGAACTGGCCATTGGATGAATATTATGGCAACTGGATACCTGTCTTTATCTTGCATTGGTTCTCAAGGCTGTGGATTGGGTGGTAATTGTGCTGATTTACGATTACAATATTTGTAAAGTTTGCCGACAATTGTTATAGTTTTGAGATCTTGCTGCCTGTTCTCAGTTTCCAACAGGTGCGGGGATTTTTCCAATGCTCTCACCGCTTTTCCCTGCATGTGCAATATATTTTGCAACTACAAGTTTCAATGGGAGCCACAGAGTTGTGGTGATTTAAATTGCAGCGATGTGCTTCACTTTGTCCACGAGAAACATTCCCCATTGGATTCAAGTGTTTCGAGTTACATTTCAAACTCTGTGTGTGTGTGTGTGTGTTTGCAGACGTTAGAATCATTTTGTTAAACATGGAAGGGGCGGTGAGGTGGATAAGATCAACCTCACGATGTGTTGCAGTTGAAGGGCCTGTCCCACTTGGGAGACATTTTAGGCAACAGCCTAAAAAGAGGTTGTCGCATCGTGGTCAGGTTGTGACGCATGGTGACGCATGTAGTGACGTGCGGTATGCGCGGTGTCTCCATGCCGCCCAGGATTTTGGAATGTTCAAAGTCCTCGCGCGATATTTAGGTGTCTTATGTCGTGCGCGCTTTCGCACGGTGACGTACGGGTGACACGTGGTGACGCATGATGATGCACGGTCATTGACTATGCTCATTTATTTTGCGCCACCGTGCTTCACCATGCATCGCACGTATGTCGTCGTGCGTCACTAAGGGCCTGTCCCACTATACGAGTTTACCCAAGTGCTCTTCCGAGTTTAAAAAAAACAAACTCGTGGTAAGCACGTAGAATGTACGCAGCGGGTACGTCGGAGCTCGCGACGTCTCTTAGCGGCTCGTAACGCTAACGGCAGGTACTCGGGAAACGCGGTAAGCTCATGAAGATTTTTCAACATGTTGAAACATGTCCACGAGAGCCCCGAGTTCCTACGAGTGGCTATTACCGTAATTCTCTGAGTTCGAATCAGGGGAAACTCGGGAGAACTCTTGAATTAACTCGTACAGTGGGACAGGCCCTTAATGCGGCACGTCCCCTTTTATAGGGAAGCTGGTCAATCAAATGATGTCACGCACCCCAGATGACGCAACATGTCGTATCTTGCCGTATCGCGTCGCGGGTGGACGTACATTGACGGCTGTGACGTCACAGATGCTGTCCCCATGGTGATGCATGGTGACGCGTAGAAATTGGTGACGCGGAGTGACGTACCTTGACGCTTCCTGTTGTACTACTTGACAGTTTTCAGTCGACATCGGGCGTCAGTCATTGACGGCCGTCATCGCCCATAAAATCGCAAAGTGGGACAGGCCCTTTACTTTCCTAGCAGTTCCTCTTGTTTCTTTTCCAACAAAGTTTGGGAAGGCATAAGGGATAAGAGTTCGTGCACATTTCTTGGTTTCTCTATGTGGAAAATCTTGAACTTTAACAGCATGTATCCGTCACAGACGTCAGTGTGCGATAGATTCTGTACAGATGAAATAGTTCACCGATGGGCATCCATGTTACATGTGGTCCATCAAAAGCAATGGAATTATATTTATTACAAGCTGCAACCTTCATCCAAGACATGTCCCTCATACAACTATAATAATCAAGCCAGGAGACCAACCTTAACTGAATGAAGATTGTAACAGAGGTGTGTGAGTAGCATGCAGAAACAAAGAACTGCTTCTTTCTTGCAAAGTGTGTTGGAAGGAACAGCAGATGCTGGTTTACTGAAGATAGACACTCAATGCTGGAGTAACTTAGCGAGTCAGGCAGCATCTCGGGACAAAAGGAATAGGTGATGTTTCCGGTCGAGACCCTTCTTCAGACTGAGAGGGACTCTCCGACCCTTAGTCTGAAGAAGGGTCGACCAGAAACCTCACCTATTCCTTTTATCCAGAGATACTGCCTGACCGCTGAGTTACTCTCGCGTTTTGTGTCTATCCAAGGAACTGCAGATGCTGATTTGCACAAAATAGACACAAAATACTGGAGTAACTCAGTGGGTCAGGCAGCACCTCTGGAAAACATGGATTGGTTACATTTCAGGTCTGGACCCTTCTTCAGACCTGAGTAGCATGATGGGCACAACTGAAGATGAGGTGCCAACTTGACCAACCTGGTAAAGCTGTTCCAGGGGAAGGCATGCATGCTAACTAAAGTGCTGTTGAGGAAAATAGGCGGTCCCACAAACAAATGATCAGGTTAAAACGCTGAAGTTCTCCCACATCCGTTTGTGAATAACTTCATTCATCAAGAGAGGACAATCACCATGAGGAGTAGAGTCATAGATGAATGGAAACAAGACCACCGCCAATTCCACATACTGTCCCCATTGAATCATATGCTTCGAGCTCTCTAGCACGAACCATTATGGAATTATGTGCACGATGTCGAAAAACAGTTCCAGAAATGGATTTGTCACCTCAACTCAGCCATGGACGGTGAGTACATGCAGTCCTTGACGGTAACACCCACAGAATGAATCAATATATTGGTCCTCCATTGTCGGGATGTGATAATCAGCTTGCCAGCCAACCTGTATGGAAAATTATTGTGCCATTACACTAGATTAATCAAGCAGGAAGTAGAACACTAGGTGGAAGAGCCCAAAGCTAAGGAATTATGGTGTTTTTACTTTGATTGACTTTTGGGAACAGGAAATAAAGGAAAACCAGTCCAAGAATGTCCCATTGAGGTCCTTCCTTGTTCACATGTGCTCCATAATCCTATTTCAACCAATGAGGTCAATGGTGAGGACTATTGTGTCCGTCCTCGATCGGTATTCTTACATTGCCTGGTACTTGGCTCTTGTTTCTTCCATTGGTTTTGGATAGAAGTCCACTGGAGCTAAAGGATTAGCTCATGGAGGACATATGATGAGCGTTGACATAGCATGAGCGTTTGACGGCACTGGGTCTCTACTTGCTGGAGTTTAGAAGGATGAGGGGGGGGACCTCATTGAAACTTACCGATTAGTGAAAGGCCTGGATAGAGTGGATGTGGAGAGGATGTTTCCACTAGTGGGAGAGTCTAGGACCAGAGGTCATAGCTTCAGAATTATAAGGCGTTCCTTTAGGAAGGAGATGAGGAGGAATTTCTTTAGTCAAAGGAATCTGTGGAATTCATTGCCACAGAAGGCTGTGGAGGCCAAGTCAATGGATATTTTTAAGGCAGAGATAGATAGGTTCTTGATTAGTACGGGAGTTGGGGGTTATGGGGAGAAGGCAGGAGAATGGGGTTGAGAGTGAAAGATAGAGCAGCCATAACTGGATGGTGGAGTAGACTTGATGGGCTGAATGATCTAATTCTGCTCCTTTCACGAATCTGGAAAACAATATGATTGCAAATGGATGATAAAATGTTCTACCATTTTGCTGAAGAATGTATTACAGTGAGAGATCTTTGATGATATCGTCATCGTGATGGTGCCGTCTTGAGGCATCGCTTCCTGCAGGTCCCTTTGATGGATGTCAGAGGTTATGGGGAGAAGGCAGGAGAATGGGGTTAGGAGGGAGAGATAGTTCAACCATGATTGAATGTTGTAGTAGACATGATGGACCAAATGGCCTAATTCTGCTCCTGACAAAAAAAAGGACTTTTGTATCTGAAGGTGGGACAGATTTCCCCACCACTCCTTTGTTGCCGACTCTACCCCTTGGCCTTGCCTGCATGACTGCCACCCCAAATTGGAATAGGGACTGGAGATTTAAATCAACAAAATTGCTTCAAACGCCATGAGAGGAAGATTCACCCTGATTGTACTAATGATGATTCACCATTGTGTGAAATATTTGAGGAAAATGTCGTACAACGTCTTGAGATAATTGTTTACAAGTAGGCCATCTTGCATTTTATTTTTATTTGAAATAAATGTTATTTTCTTTCAGTTTTAGCCTTCAACCTGGAAGGAAAAGTCAGGACAATAGTGAATATAATAAGTTATTGCAGAATAATTTCCCAATATATTGGAAGACATTTGAAGACTTCCAGGTTAATATTTTTGTCAGATACAATTTTGTCAAAATTCAAATGAAAAATGTCATAGAGTCATAGAGCGTGGAAACACACCGGTCAACATGTCTCAGCTACACTAGTCCCACTTACAATACAATACAAATTTATTGTCATTTGAGCCCCAGTGAGACTCAAACGAAATTTCGTTTCCACAGCCATACAAACAAAGACAATTTCCTACAGACATACACACAATTAAATTCACACAAACATCCATCACAGTGAACCCACTGTGATGGAAGGCAAAGTCTTTTCTCTCCCCTGTTCTCCATGTCTCTCCCGATGTCCAAGCCCCAGGCGGGTGCTGCTAAGTCCCACGGCCATTTTAGGCCGCGTGGGGCGATTTACGGCCCCGCTCCCGGTCTGAAAGTACTAGGTTGGAACCCCCACGGGCGCTGTAATGTCCCACGGCCATGAAGCCGCGCCAGGTGATGTACGGTCCCGGTCCGGGTCGTTCCAACCCCGCGACATGGGCTGGAGAAGTCGCGTTGCGGGAGCTCCGGGAAGCGGTCTCTCTCTCCACCCGGACCCGCGAGCTCACGATGTCCCAGTCCACCGGACCTGCGGCTGCGTTGCTGGAGCCTCCGAGCCCCAGGAGTCGAGTCGCAGCAGCGAGTCACCACCGCTCCCCACGCTCCGAGGCCGGCCAGCCCCACGATGGTGAGTAGTCCGCAGCTCCGCAGTCTCCCGAGCACCCGGGTCGTTCAGGCTGGAGGCCGCTCCACGGTGCTAGGCCCCAACGACAAACGGAGACCCGACAGGGAAAAGGTCGGGTCTCCCGGACAGGGAAGAGATTTAATCAGTTTCCCCCTGCCCCGCCCCCCACAAATACACATATACACATTTAAAACCAGTATTAAAAAACACCAAACACTACATTTAACTACATATTATGCACTTGCCCGCGTTTGCCCCATTTCCCTCCAAACCTGTCCTATCCATGTGCCTGTCTAATTGTTTCTTAAATGTTGGGATAGTCCCCGCCTCAACTACCTCCTCTGGCAGCTCATCCCATTCACCCATGCCATCCTATCATTTTCAGAGGCTGACAGACGCATTGGATTTTCAAATCATGTTTTTTTTTGTCATATTATGCACTTTGAGTTTAATTTCTCATCTGTATAACTTTGTGTGCCGTTGTGCAGATTGCAATGTCATTCAGAATTCTTGTTCAAGAGGCCACAGGTCTTTGTCAGCTGATCCCATCATAGATCCTAATGGATATAAAGTATTTATAGAATTAAGTGACACCAAAATTTATATTGCAAACCTCTGCAGTACCCGATGATAATTGCTGCAAATTGTTTTAATATTTATGAAATCATAAGCCTATTCAGACCGGGCACCTGAAATGTACAATGTTATTATTTAAATATTTCATCTAGTTAAAAATTATGCCAATGCATTAGGTGGTTACTGGGGTATGAAAATTTTATTACACGACATTAGGAACTAATATCCTTAAGGATCTATACTGATAAGAGTGTAGATATCTTGATTCAAATCACAGTGATTATCAGTCAAAATCAAAAAACACATCCATAATTTACCATTCGATGTGTTCAGGAGTTTTAACAGAAAAAGGCCTGAAGGAAAATAACCATTCCCACATACAGAGGCAAACACATAATCTCCCATGACTTGCTACAGTGGTGATTCAATTGAATCTTTATTGATGCATGTTATTTTTTTAAACTCCTTATTTGGCTTTTCGTAGCTATTACGGTGATGCATTTATACTGTAAATATTTCAGCCGATTCTCAAACCTTATCTCTGGTTTTCGAGCAAGGTCCATCAATCTCCTTCCTTTCCTTTGTGGCCCCTCAACTGAGCAAGTTCTCACTTTCAATGACTTCAGTCTCATCTGATTCCATCCTCTTCTGCTCCCCTTCACCTACCTCCCTCTCATTCTTGGTGCAAACTCTACCTAACATATTCACATCCATTCCCTCAACCATGCCACATAATGTGGTCTTTCGGCTCTTGGAATCATAGAGTCTTACAGCGTGGAAACAAGCCCTTCAGCCCAACTTACCCTCAACATGTCCCATCTACACCAGTCCTACCTGCTTGCGTTTGGTCCATATCCCTCCAAGCCTATCCTATCCATGTACCTGTCTAAATGTTTTTAAAACATTGCAATAGTACCTGCCTCTACTACCTCCTCCGGCAGCTTATTCCATGCACTGTTTTGTGTGAAAAAGTTACCCCTCTACCTGAGTTGTGCCTTACAGCGCCAGAGACCCGAGTTCGATCCTGACTATGGGTGCTGTTTGTACAGAGATTGTACGTTCTCCCCGTGACCTGCGTGGGTTTTCCCCAGATAAAATTCTCCCGAGTGTATGTAGGATAGTGTTAATGTGCGGAGATCGCAGGTCGGCACAGACTCAATGGGCCAAAGGGCCTGTTTCCACCCTGTATTTCTAAACCAAACTAAAATCCCATTTTTCTGCCTTCTCCCCATAACCTCTGACACATTTACTAATCAAGAATCTATCTATCTCTGCCTTAAATATCCACTGACTTGGCCTCCACAGCTATCTGTGGCAAAGAATTTCGCAGATTCACCACCCTCTGACTAAAGACATTTCTCCTCATCTCCTTCCTGAAAGAACGTCCTTTAATTCTGAGGTTATGACCTCTAGTCCTAGACTCTCCCACTAGTGGAAACATCCTCTCCACATCAACTCTAACCAAGCCTTTCACTATTCTGTATGTTTCAATGAGGTCCTCATTCTTCTAAACTCCAGCGAGTACAGGCCCAGTGCCAACAAATGCTCATCATAGTTAGCGGACTCATTTCTGGGATCATTCTTGTGAATCTCCTCTTACCAGCCTTACCAGCGCCTTATAGAGCCTCAACATTACATCCCTGTTTGTATGCAAGCCCTATGGAAATAAATGCTAGCCCTGAGTTTGCTTTCTTTACTACTGATTCTACTTGCAGATTAACTTTTTTGGGAATCCTGCACCAACACTACCAAGTCCCTTTGCACCTCTGATTTCTGGTTTCTCACCCCATTTAGAAAATAGTCTATTAATTCCTTTATTCCTACTGCCAAAAGGCATGATTCCACACTTCACTACGCTATATTCCATCTGCCACTTCTCCACCCACTCTCCCAAAGTGTCTAAGTCCTACAGAGTCCCTGCTTTCTCTTTACTACCTGCCCCTCCACCTATTTATGTATCATCTGCCACAAAGCCTTCAATCCAAAGCTCGTCCTAATCATTAATATACAACGTGAAGAGTAGCAACCCTTGCGGAACTCCACTATTCACTGGCAGCCAACCAGATAAAGCCCCCTTTAGAAGCAAATTTTAAAATTGTTTTGGTTTCCATTGTTTAATCGTTGTAATAAATTGTGAACGATTATGATCTTGTCCAGACCCATGCTGGACTACATTCTCCACCCTTTCTCCCCTTGTTTCGCCTTTCCGTCATCAATTCTCAATCTTGTAGCTGGCTTGCCATGTATTCTACTTACTTATCCCCTGACTCAATGTGACTCCCAATGGAGGTTCAATTATAGGTTGCCGTTGAACTCAACCATGGGTCTGGTGTGGTGGTACTTTAATATCCTGCTGGCAGTAACATTTTTGTCTCATACATGAGTAAAGAGCACATGTGGAACAAGCCAAATGGGTGGCTTGTGCCCATTAGAAGTCAACTCCTTCAGGGCATGAGAGAAATTATATAAGACTGGGATGGGAAATAACTTCCATGAAAGCATTTGTAAGTAGAAAAAATGAAAAGATGAATTTTCACAAGTGCATGGAGTTTGATCACGTGCATAATACCCTATATGAAACCATTGTAATAAAAAATGGTTTCATATTAATTATTTTTGCTGAGCCTTTCATGTGGAAAGTGGCCTTTTAAATTTGGAAATGTCCAGTGCAGTGACAATCTAAGCCGTCTTTACCATTGAGCAATGTTTAGTTCTCGCTGGGCAAAGACAGAGCATTTACCATGATTGGCTTGGGTCGCTACTTCTAAGAATCTAAGTCCCTTGGCCAGGCTTTGCTATCTCAAAGCCCTTTCCCACGGTGCGAGTTCATTCCAAGACTCTCCCAAGTTTGTCCCGATTCGATCTCGGAGATTTACGGTAATGGCCACTCGTCGGTACTCGGGGCTCTCGTGGACATTTTTCAACGTGTTGAAAAATCTTCACGAGTCTTCCAGTGCTTACCTTCCGTTCACGTTACGAGCCGCTAAGAGACGTCCCCGAGCTCCGACGGACCCGCTACGTTCATTCTCCGTGCTTACCACAAGTTTGATTATTTTTAAACTCGGGAGAGCTCTTGGAATGAACTCGTACAGTGGGACTGGGCTTTAAGGTCACCATGTATTCTGGTTGCTTTTTAACCAGGTTAATATATTTGATATTTTTCTCTTGTGATAATCAATTTTATTTAAACTGTGATGATGATAGGATCTATAGTTGTTTATCTTGATTTTATCAACATAGATATTGATAAAGACTCGATACACTTATTGAATTCACGAATTTTCGGAAAATAGGTCAACATCCACTGGCTATCTTGCAATGATTATCAGTATCTTGTCATTCCTCTGCATTATTCTCAGTGCAAGATTAAAAACAAACTATCTCTTGGGATGCTGTTGATTTTAGCTTTGCCTTTTAGCTTTTGAAGAGTTTCAGAATTTTTTACCTCGTGTGTTCTCAATTTCGCTTTTGTTTTTCCTTTTTCTGGAGGTAGGACATTCTTGTTCCCTAATTTCCTTTTGAATAATTGAGTAATGTTTGCAATTTCTGCTCAATGCCAAGTAGAAGTCAGTTTGCTTCTTTTATTGAGTTTAGTTTAGTGATACATCGTGGAAATTGGTCCTTCAGCCCACCGAGTCTGTACCCACCAGCGATCCCCACACATTAACACTGCCCTACACACACTAGGGACAATTTTATATTTATACCATCCAATTAACCTACAAACCTGGCGGAAACTGAAGAAATCTGAGAAAATTGGACCATCGAACCCTCTGATGGTCTCTGGCGCTGTAAGGCAGTAACTCTATCCATATGCCACCGTGCCTCCCAATCTTCTCACCGTTTCTTTTCAAGACCTACTGATCATTTAAATCGGGACGTTCTTCAGCAAATTAATATTTTCCATATCTGTAAAAGTCAATTTAAGAATCAGGACCAACAAGTGTAAACAATACTGTTTTGGACAGTGACAGGCGTTTAATGATTAGATAACACCTCATTAACTATTAAATAATTTCCTAATATATAATCATCACTAACTGGTCGTGGTTGAAGCTTGCACAAGATCAGTCATGACTGAAGCAGCAAACACAGTTAAGAAATAAACTGCTCCAACAAATTCAAAGCCCTGTGGTAGATAACTTTTCATCCCGACTCTCATCTGAACCAGAGAACTTCAGATTGGTTTCCCGTCAAAATTCTACAAGGGACATCCTTTTTACAGTTTGGTTTAATTACAAAAGACTGAATGTCTTGGATGGGGACAATTTACCATTAAATGCCTTGGACACAAAGTCTGTTGGGATAAATATGCTCACTGTGTACAAGGGGAACAGTGCTCGATAAATACTGCACGGAGAAATACATAATACATTGGGGGGGGGGGGGTCACTGAGAACGAAGAGAGACCCTTCGTGGGAGGGACCTCTGAGAGCAAAGAGGGACCATTGAGATGCTGGCCTGTCCCACTGAGTTACTCCAGCATTTTGTGTCCATCATTAACTAACTAATCTAGAAGTTGAAGAACATAACATCTGAATTGTATGTACATATTGCACACATGCTGTAATGTGATAATGTCAGATCAGATAAGGTCCTGATCAAAGTAGAGTTAGAACTAAGCTCTCTTCACCTGAGCATGGCTGATATTAGAAAGGCCTAGAGAGTGGATGTGAAGATATGTTTCCACTAGTGGGAGAGTCTAGGACCAGAGGTCATAGTCTCAGGATAAAAGGACATACCCTTAGAAAGGAGATGAGGAGGAATTTCTTTAGCCAAAAGGTGATGTTATCTGTGCAATATCATTGCCACTGACAGCTGTGGAGGCCGTCATTAGATATTTTTAGGCAGAGATTTACAGATTCTTGATTAGTAAAGGGCCTGTCCCACTTGGCCGTCATTCGCGCGCCATTTACACGACCTGCTCGCATGTGGGTAGCGCGGAACGGGCGCATGGAGTGGTGTGGAGGGGTGTGGAGTAGCATTGAGGAGTGTGGACTTCGTCCTGCACTAAATCTACGCGCGCCACCGGCCTGTCGCGTAACTGACGGCCAAAGTGGGACAGGCCCAAGACACTGGCGTGGCGCAACGTCTCACCTCCAACAACAGCAGAAGCGGGCAAACGATTTCCGAGCTCGGCCTGGGGCTCACGGCCGTTGCGGATCCGGATCCGCCCCCACTCCTACTCACAGAGCGGGGCCAAGACGATTGGAGATAGACACAAAATGCTGGAGTAACTCAGCGGGACCGGCAGCATCTCTGGAGAGAAGCAATGGGTGACGTTTCGGGTCGAGACCCTTCTTCAGACTGGGAGTGAGAGGGAGGGGAGAGGGAGACCCAGAGATATGGAAAGGTGAGGTGTGTAAAGGAGACATCAAAGGGCACTAAGCTCAAGGGAAATGTAGAATAAATCATTGTTATAAAACGTGGTCGGAGAGCTGTGGCAATCACAGAGGGGGATCAGCGAGAGAACATGTTACAACACTCGTTGGAGAGAGGAGAAATTCCTCAAAGTCGGCATACCTTGAGGAGCTTTCGCAGTGGGGCTGACGAAATGTGTGCTGAAGGAACTGCAGATGCTGGGTTACTCTGAAGATAGACGCAGAATGCTGGAGCAACTCAGTGGGACAGGCAGCATCTCTGGACAGAAGGAATGGGTGATGTTTCGGGTCGAGACGTATTGTTGGTTTGCCGATTTGCATTCCTATTTCGCTGAATTAACGTACGAAATTAAGCCTTGACAAATTTCAGCGAGAATACTTCTTACATTGAACACAGAAACATAAAAACATAGGGACAGGAGTAGGTCATTCAGCCCTTCGAGCCAGCACAGCCATTCAATATGATCATGGCTGATCATCCAGAATCAGTACCCCGTTTCTGCATTCTCCCCATATCCCTTGATTCCATTAGCCCTGAGAGCACTATCTAACTCTCTCTTGAATACATCCAGTGAATTGGCCTCCACTGCCTTCTGAGGCTGAGAATTCCACAGATCCACAATACCCTGGCTGAAAACGTTTTTCCCCATCTCAGTCCTAAATGGCCCACCCCTCATTCTTAAACTGTGTGACCTCTGGTTCTGGACTCCCCCAACATGGGAAAATGTTTCCTGCATCTAGCCTGTCCAATCCCTTGTGAATTTTACATGTTTCGTTTAGATCGCCTCTCATCCTTCTAAAAATCTAGTGAATATAAGCCCAGTAAATCCATTCTTTCATCATTTCAAATGTATTGGCTCAATATCACTTTGGGACATTCAGAGATCATTTGATATTTGACAATAACAGTCAGTGACAGATGGTGACTAGACTGGGTTTCAGCATTCGCGTGGGGTTGATTTGAATACATATCCCAGGGTTGAAGTCAGTGTATAGTATACAGTGCTCCTGTAAATCTGTTATTTTCTGAAGAAAGTTGTGATGATCCACTAGAGAGCTATACGACCTCTTCGGTACATGGATGGCTGCACCCTAAGATGATAATACAACTCTCCTTGCTGCTAATAAAATACTTCTACCATTCCAGACTATAATGCATGTATTTACTACATGAGGCTGACTTGTAATTTGACATTTCTTTAGTTTCGTTCGGCAATGATGCAGCAAATAAGAACGTCTGCCATGATGTGAAGGATCTAGCACTGTGCAACACTTTGCACGTGTCAAAGGATAACGACAAGGTCATTTTTTTAGCTGACCAAAGGAGACATCTTAATTTTTTTTCCCCCAGCTTTCTCTCCCTTTCCTCTGCCTGATTCACCTCATAGAAATGATTTCACTAATAACACAGTCCCCGCATCTTCCCTTTGTCCCCATTTCATACGTTTCAGCTGCCAATTTATCGCGGAGGTAATCACAGCCTAGAAACATAGAAAATAGGTGCAGGAGGAGGCCATTCGGCCCTTCGAGCCATCACCACCATTAAACATGATCATGGCTGATCATCCAGAATCAGTACCCCGTTCCTGCTTTTTCCCCATAACCCTTGACTCTGTTAGCCCTAACAGCTAAATCTAACTCTCTCTTAAAAACATCCAGTGAATTGGCCTCCACTGCCTTCTGTGGCAGAAAATTCCACAGATTCACAACTGTCAGGGTGAAAATGTTTTTCTGCAGCTCAGAGATTTTTGGTTTCCTCCCACGGTCCAAAGACGTACAGGTTTTGGGGTTAATTGGCTTGGTATAAGTGTAAATTGTCCCTAGTGTGTGTAGGATAGTGTTAATGTGCCGGAATTGCTGGTCGGTGCGGACTCGATGGGCCGAAGGGCCTGTTACCGCACTTTATCTCTAAATCTAAAAACTAAACTAAAGCTACTTGCATTCCACGTTGCATTTAGAATCCACCTCTCCACCAATTCCAATATTGCTCGCCAGTTGGGGGGAGATTCTGGTTTGCAGAGGGCTAGTGTAGACATTGTGGGCCGAATGGATTCTTGGGCTGGCAGCCTACTGTTGCAACGATTTTAAAAGCCAAGGCAAGGCAAACAATTGGGCTGCAGCCATCTGACAACCAAAATTCATATTGTGAACACAAACTTTTTTTAAAAGGCGAGGCAACCATTTGGGCTACAGCCACCTGACAACCAAAATTCATTTTGTGAACACAAACCTTTTTAAAAAGGCGAGGCAAACAATTGGGCTGCAGCCACCTGACAACCAAAATTCATTTTGTGAATACCAACATTTAAAAAAAGGCGAGGCAAACAATTGGGCTGCAGCCACTTTACAGCCGCATCGAGGGGACTCACCATGGCGTAGACGTGCGTTCAGTGTTATTCTCAGCTCAGAGAGCTGTGACCCTCTCGCTTCCTGGGTCTGGCAGAGACTGACTGAGGCACAACAATTCTGGGTTTTATAGTCCCTCCCCCTGCCGCCAGCGGGGGCAGCAGAGAGAATGGGGATTTAAAAAAAAAACATTAATATCTCTCTGAATTTTCATCGATGGGAAAAATCCTCTGGTCCAGGAAGGCGGAGGGGGTCTCAAAGCGAGGTGTCCAAAAATGACAGCCGTAGGTGGCGGTGTTCTCTCGGAAATCGCACCACAGTTGGCCAAAAGCGGTCAAGATCAGACTTTTAGTAATACAGATATAATATTCTTAAAGGCTAGATGCATGAAAAATGTTCCCGATGTTGGTGGAGTCCAGAACAAGGGGTCAGAGATTTTGAATAAGGAGTATGCCATTTAGGACTGAGAAGAGGAAACATTTTTTCACCCAGAGAGTTGTGAATCTGTGGAATTCTCTGGCACAGAAGGCAGTGGAAGCCAATTCACTGGATGTTTTTAACAGAGAGTTAGATTTAGCTCTTTGGGCGAAAGGAATCAAGGGTTATGTGGAAAAAAGCATGAACGGGGTACTAATTTTAGATGATCAGCCATAATCATATTGAATGGCGGTGCTGGTTCAAAGGGTTGAATGGCCTACTCCTGCACATATTTTTCTATGTTTTTCTATATTTCTAAAGAAATTCCTACGCATCTATTTCCTAAAGGGACGTCCTTTAATTCTGAGGCTATGACCTCTGGTCCTAGACTCTCTCACTAGTGAAAACACCCTCTCCACATCCACTCTATCCAAGCCTTTCACTATCCGGTACTCCAGCACATTTTGTCTTGCCATGGAATTATGGTTGGCTCACCTAAATCTCTGCGTTCACTGTTGTTTTTCCATCCCACCTTCTGAACTGTAATTAGCTATGGGCCATAAATCCTGTTAGTTATCAGTGCCATTGCTTGAATGAGTAATATGGAAACCACTTAGATATATGTTTTCTTCCTGTAAAACTTTATTTTACTTCTCTAAAGTGCCATGGGTTTATGGCAGTTTGGTGAAATATATTTCACATTGACTTTGAACGCATAGGATAATATTTCTTGTAGAATGGTCCCTTGATTCCATATCTTGACTGGATCAAGGCACTTCAACATCTCTGACGGAAATAGAAATCCTAGAAGTTTGGACAGATCCATTGATTTGATGTGAAAGTAATTTTTGAAGTAAATGACCAATTGATACTGTGAAAGTACCAATTGCAGCAGGGTGGCTATTGTGCTATAACTGGCCATGAATCTTGTGTGTACTTGAATGATCGATTGTAGTGTGGATGGATAGAACAATAAACAGTGTGAAAAAGCTGCAAGATAAATACCACCGAATCAATAAACAATAGCCAAAGTTTATAGCATTCATTGGGAAATATCAAGACCCCGAAGAAAAAAAAGATTAATTGACTCACGGAGAAGTTTAGTTTAGTGTAGAGATACAGCGCGGAAGCTGGCCCTTGGACCCACTGCACCGTCTGTGTGTACACTGTTTGCTGTACCGTCCAATTAAATCAGCTGATGATGAAGATGCTCTCCAAAAGGATCTCGATACTATGGTTGAGTGGTCACAACAATGGGGCATGCAGTTCAACCCTTCCAAATGTGAAACCATGCGTGTCACCAGAAAGAGGAATCCAGGCGAAACATCTTACAATATACTTGGTGCCACCCTTGAAGAATCCAAACAAACCAAGTACCTTGGCATCAAATTGCAGAATGATCTGCGTTGGAATGGTCAGACTCATCATGCAACGGTGAAAGCAACAGGTGTCCTAAACTTTCTGAGGCGCAACTTTCATAATTGTTTAACTCCTGTCAAGGAGAAGCTATACTTCACCCTCGTTAGATCTCATTTGGACTACGCAGTTGCAGCATGGGACCCATACACAAATAAAAACATTTCTTCCATCGAACGTGTCCAAAGACAGGCAGCTCAATTTGTTACTAACACCTATGAGAGAGAAGCGAGTGTCACCAAACTTCTGAATTCTCTGGGGTGGAACCCTCTCCAAGACAGACGTGAAGCTCACCGTTTGACCTGTTTTTACAAAATGTTAAATGGTCAGCTCAACATAGATTACAAGACCTACACCAAACCCAAACCAATTAGGAGCAGACGAGGGCATTCGATCCAATTCGTGATCCCAGCTACAAAGACAGATGTATACAGCAATTTGTTCTTCCCCCGCACAATTAAAGCATGGAATGATCACCACCCTACTATAGTTACCCAACCAGATGCAACTAAATTTAAAGTAGCTCTTTCTTCCCAATAACTCTTTCTGGCTTAATCCCTCCCTTCACCACCTCCAGTTTAAATTCCATTTGGAATATTTTGGAGGACCAAGAAACCAAGAACCACTGCGTATTCACCGACCGGCGATCCCCGCACACTAACACTATCCTACACACACTAAGGACAATTTACAATTATACCAATGCCAATTAACCTATAAACCTGTACGTCTTTGGAGTGTGGGAGGAAACCGGAGATCCCAGAATAAAAGTTTTTCCTCGTCTCCATTCTGAATGGCCTACCCCTTATTCTTAAATGTGGCCCCTGGTTCTGGACTCCCCCCAACATCGGGAACATGTTTCCTGCCTCTAGCATGTCCAAGCCCTTAACAATCTTATATGTTTCAATGAGATGCCCTCTCATCCTTCTAAACTCCAGAGTGTTCAAGCCCAACTGCTCCATTCTCTCAGCATATGACAGTCCCGCCATCCCGGGAATTAACCTGGTGAACCTATGCTGCACTCCCTCAATAGCAAGGTCAACTATACTTTTCAAGGGTTGCTGTCCGCATGCCTTTTCTCCTTCACATGCAATAGTGGGCCAGATACAAAGTGCAGTAAGACCTCAATGTTCCACCTCTGGGCTGGTGTATGGGTGAATGTTGGTCGGCACGGTCTCGGTTGGCCAAATGGCCTGTTTTCACTTCTGTACCCCTTAAAGTCTAAAAGTTTGTTTAGTTTAGAGACACAGGATGGAAACAGGACCCTTGGCCCACCGCATCTACTCATTCACACCAGTTTTATGTTATCCCACTTTCTCATTCACTCCTTATATGCCTGGGTAAATTTACAGAGGCCAATTAACCAACATGTCCCTAAACTAAACTAAACTAAACTAAACTGAAGAAGAAAGCCTATTAGCTCTGAAGTGGTAGAAGAGTGTTCAAATGGGGTTGATTTTAATCAATCTGTTATGAAATGAAATAATCACGATGGTATATACATTTTGCATTAGTGCTTCATGGTCAAGTGTGGCAGTGAATTTATAAGCTATTGCTTAGTCAAAGCTAACATTCATAATTGATAGCAGAGGCTATTCAAGAACACTGTGACAGAGAACATTTTTAAGGACATTAGTGTTGAGTTTTGCATGATAAATAAGTATCTAAAATCAGCGAGCTGAAATTAAATAGATGTGACCCTGAGTGGATTACTAAATCAATAGTGCAATATATAGAAATCAATAGAGAAATAAATAGAAAGGTCTTGACAAGGCTGTAGGAAGAAAGGGAGCGCAGTTTACTCTAAGGAATAAAGACACATGTTGTGAAAAATCAGAGGAGCAAAAAGCTTAGAATCTAAAGCATAGGTTTAGCTCCAAGTGCAAACAGAAAAAATATATTTCTGTGTTTCAACAATATCAATGCAGTGATAAGAAATTGCATGTATATGGTGCATTTAATATAAAACATCGTCCTAAGTGTTTAATTGAATGTTGATATTGTCATGTAATGCATGCCAAGTCAATAAAGTCATATTTGGCAGTGACTTAAAGCTTAATTGTCAAGGTTGGTCGGACGGAGATCTTAAAGGAAGAGGCATAAAGGAAGCCTCAGAATTAAAGGGCCTGCCCTACTTGGGCGTCATTTGCGCGTCACGCAGTTGGCGCGCAAAGATTTTGAACATCCCAAATTCCTGGGGCACCGCGTGTCACTGCCTATGTGACCACGCTCCATGCTCGCATCACGTGCGCGTCACGATGTGCGCGTCGTGTGTCGTGCATCGTGACGCGTAAATCATGTCGCGTAAATTACGCGTAATTGACGCCCAAGTGGGACAGGCCCTTAAAGGATGTTCCCTTATGAAGAAGATGAGGAGGAATTTCTTTAGTCAGAAGGTGGTGAATCCATGGAACTCTTTGCCCCAGAAGACTGTGGAGGCCAAGTCAGTGGATATTTTTAAGGCGTAGATAGATAGATTCCTGATTAGTACGGGTGTCAGGGATTATGGGGAGAATACAATTATACAATACAATACAATACAATTCAATTTATTGTCATTTGGACCCCTTGAGGTCCAAACGAAATGTCGTTTCTGCAGCCATACATTACAAACAAATAGACCCAAGACACAACATAATTTACATAAACATCCATCACATTGCTGTGATGGAAGGCCAAAAAAACTTATCTCTCCACTGCACTTTCCCCCCCCCGATGTCAGAGTCAAAGTCAAAGCCCCCGGCGGGCGATGGCGAATTGTCCCGCAGCCATTAAAGCCACGTCGGGTGATGCAAGGCCGCACACCGGGTCGTGGTGTTAGAGCCCCCTGCGTGCGCTCGCAGAGACCCGCCGCCATTCCAAGCCGCGCGGGGCGGTGCTGTAAGGCCCCGCTCCAGGAGCTCTTCAACCCCGCAACTCGGGCGGGAGAAGTTGCCGCTGCGGAAGCCCCGAAAAGCGGTCTCCCTCCAGGGACCCGCGGGCTCCCGGTGCCGCCCGCCAAACCCGCAGTTGCAGCCACCGAATCTCCGGGGGTCGGGTCGCAGCAGCGTCCACCACAGCTCCACCCGCTCTGGACCCGGCCAGCTCCGCGACGGTGAGGTGAGTAGTCGGCACCACAGCCCCCGGTCTTCCTGTTGGAGGCCGCTCCTCGTTGCAGCCCCAATGACAACGGAGACCCGACAAAGAAAAGGTCGGGTCTCCCGTGCAGGGAGAGATTTAAAAGTTACCCCCTCCCCCCCACACCACCCCCACCCCCCCACACACATACCCCAACAAAAAATAACAAAAACTACATAAAAACATAGACATAAAATAATAAAAACGGAGACGGACTGCAGAGGCCGCTGCTGACGAGAGTCGCGCCGCCTACCGGAGAAGGCAGGAGAATGAGGTTAGGAGGGAGAGATAGATTAGTCACGATTGAATGGTGGAGTAGACTTGATGGGTAGAATAGTCTAATTCTGCTCCTTTCACTTATGACCGTATGAACATATGAGAAGCAGAGCATCTGCAGTTACTTGTTTCTGCAAAAAATTCCAGAGTCTGGTGGCGGGTTATTAAAATGAATGTCTACCAATGCCAGTAAAGGGATTAGAAATGTACAGAACCTCAGACTCAGTGGAATATAATTAAAGAATGAAAAGTTGCAGACGTCAATCTAGTTTATTCAGATACAGTGAAAAGCTTTTTGGTGCGTGCTAACCAGTCAGGGGAAAGACTATGCATGATTACAATCAAACCATCCAGCGTGTACAGATACAGGATAAAGGGAATAACGCTTAGTGCAAAGTATAGTCCGATTAAAGATAGTCTGAGGGACTCCAAGCAGGTAGATGGTAGGCCAGAACTGCTCTCTAATTGTTGGTAGGATGGTTCAGTTGCCTGATAACAGCTGGGAAGAAAAAGTCTCTAAATCTGGAGGTGTGCGTTTTCAATGCCAGAGACCAGGGTTACATAGAAACATAGAAACATAGAAAATAGGTGCAGGAGTAGGCCATTCGGCCCTTCGAGCCTGCACCTGCATTCAATATGATCATGGCTGATCATCCAACTCGGTATCCTGTACCTGCCTTCTCTCCATACCCCCTGATCCCTTTAGCCACAAGGGCCACATCTAACTCCCTCTTAAATATAGCCAATGAACTGGCCTCAACTACCTTCTGCGGGAGAGAATTCCACAGATTCACCACTCTCTGTGTGAAAAAAGTTTTCCTCATCTCGGTCCTAAAAGATTTCCCCTTTATCCTTAAACTGTGACCCCTTGTTCTGGACTTCCCCAACATCGGGAACAATCTTCCTGCATCTAGCCTGTCCAACCCCTTAAGAATTTTGTACGTTTCTATAAGATTACCCCTCAATCTTCTAAATTCTAGCGAGTACAAACCGAGTCTATCCAGTCTTTCTTCATATGAAAGTCCTGACATCCCAGGAATCAGTCTGGTGAACCTTCTCTGTACTCCCTCTATGGCAAGAATGTCTTTCCTCAGATTAGGAGACCAAAACTGTACGCAATACTCCAGGTGTGGTCTCACCAAGACCCTGTACAACTGCAGTAGAACCACCCTGCTCCTATACTCAAATCCTTTTGCTATGAGCGATCAGAGAGTGGTGAATCTCTGGAACTCTCTGCCACAGAAGATAGTTGAGGCCAGTTCATTGGCTATATTTAAGAGGGAGTTAGATGTGGCCCTTGTGGCTAAAGGGATCAGGGGGTATGGAGAGAAGGCAGGTACAGGATACTGAGTTGGATGATCAGCCATGATCATATTGAATGGCGGTGCAGGCTCGAAGGGCCGAATGGGCTACTCCTGCACCTGTTTTCTATGTTTCTATGTCTATGTTTCTGGTTTCCCTATAATTACATGGAGGAATACCTGGCTCATCCTGCACCAAGTGGAATTGAGAGTAAATGAAGGGGTAAGAAGTGGTGCTTGTGAGTTGGTTATCAGCATTGTGTAAATGTAGAGACTGAGCTTGTGCTTCTGATGGGAAACATGCAAATGAGAAACACAGTAGGTGTGAACGAAATGGATGGAGCGGGAGAAATCAGAAGTGACAGCATCGGAGTGAAAAGTCAGTGAACGTGAATCTCCAGTTATGGCTGGAAGGGTGATAATGAAAGCAGGCAAGTGTGAACCCAAGAAGCTGAACGCTGGCATTGAGGTGATGGGGAAGAGTGATGTAGTAAGCATGTCAAAAGATGCAGACATGCCAGCGAGGACGGGGAGTGATGGAATACCATTGTCACAGTCGCATGAGATGCAATGTGTGAAGTTGACGGGAAGCGTTTTGTTGCTGTGACAAGGAGACTAATTAGACTGCAGCAAAGATGGATGTGAGTTTAGGAGACAACAACACTCTCAAGGACTTTGGAGAGGGGAGAGGGGAGGGGGACGGAAGCGTCGCTGCGGTTTCGCGTTGCAACAACGGCAGGCAGGGTCATGGTTGGTGACTTTTTATCTGGAGAGATGATGTCAATAGATTTGAAGGAGAACACCATCGCCTAATGAGGAGAGAAAACCAAAGACATTATCAGCAGTTCATCAGCGACAGGAGCAGAATTAGGCCATTCGGCCCATCAAGTCTGCTCCGCCATTCACTCATGGCCGATCTGTCTCTCCCTCCTAACCCTATTCTCCTAATAACTCTTGACACCCAAATGATCGTCGAGGGGAATTTTGGCAGTAGGCAGTTTAGTGGAGAGAGGATGTTTTTTTGGGTTTTTTAAAATCAAAAATAATTTATTTAATTATGATCACGATACATAAACCAAACACACCCACCACCACAGTACAAAATCACCAAATTATCTCAACACTAAATTTTCAGGCAACTATGTTGCAATCCTTACAAATATACTAAATAACTACCATACTATGTTCCGCTCTAACACCACCCGGGGACGTAACCCAGGAAAAGGGGCAAGCATCTGGCTCGGGCAAATTATATTCATATTAAGAAAATTAATATTAGTTGGATGTAGTGGATGCAGAGAGGATGTTTCCACTGGTGGGAGAGTCTAGGACTAGAGGGCATAGCATCATAATTAAAGGTCGTTCTTCTAGGAAGGAGATGAGGAGAAGTTTCTTTGGTAGACATAATTGCTGGAGAAACTCAGCGAGTGCGGCAGCATCTATGGAGCGAAGGATATAGGCAACGTTTCGGGCCAAAACCCTTCATCAGAGTGATGCAGGGGGGAGGTGGGTGGAAGAAGAAAGGAAAAGGAGGAGCCAGAGGGCTTGAGGGAGAGCTAAGAAGGGGAGGAAACAGCAAGGGCTACCGGAAATTGGAGAAGTCAATGTTCAGGCCACCGGGATGCAGACTGCCCAAGCGGAATCTACTCACAGCCTGACTCCAGTCTGCCTTTGGTCAGAGGGTGGTGAATCTTTCTTTGGTCAGAGGGTGGTGAATCTTTGGAGTTCTTTGCCACAGAAGGCTGTGGAGGCCAAGTCAGTGGATCTTTTTAAGGCAGAGATACACTGTAGATAGATTCTTGATTAGTACGGGTGTCAGGGGTTATGGGGAGAAGGCAGGAGAATGGGGTTAGGAGGGAGAGATAGATCAGCCTGGATTGAATGGCAGAGTAGACTTGATGGGCCGAACGGCCTAATTCTATTCCAATTCATTATGACCTTAAAAAACATTTCACTGTACCTTGGTACACATGACAATAAACTAAAGTAAACAAACTAACATCTGTGAATGTTACAATGGCAACTTTTCAAAACTGTCTCAGCATATTTTGTGCATTGCTTTAGTACATTGATGTACTTTTGTACATGAATATAGTTTTGTACGTCACTTCTATTTAAGTTTAATATGCCCATGGTCATAAAAAGGACATGGAATATAAATATGGACGATTGAAACGAGTTTTGCAAGCACTTAATCTACAATGAATATCTGTGTAAATATGCTGCAAATCGCATCCCATTATACACCTTTTGAAAAGAACAATTTGAAAACGTATTCCTTTTTAAAGATGTTTCTTTTAAATTCTGCAACCATGCCGCTCGTGGACGTAACATCTATTGTTGTTCATCTTGGAGCATTTAAACAGTTCCTCTTGTACTTTTGAACCTTGGAGCAATTGCTGGAGAGCTGCATTTTGATAGGAAGGCATTTTTTTTTATTTTTTTTTAGTATGTTTAAAAGTGTGTTTTTAATGTTCCTTTGTGTGTTATGTGTGGGGGGTGGTGTGGGGGGGTAAGGGGGAAACCGTTTTGGCCGCCTCTTCCATGGAGAGGCGACTTTTTCAGGCCGCCTCCCCCGTGTCTAACAGCAAGGATCGGCGCCGACTTTCCCGGAGACGCGCCCGGAGCTTCAGCGGCGGGCACAGCGTGGACTCTCGGCGCGGAGCGGGTGAGACCTCGCTGGAGGGGAGCGCTCCGTTACGCTGGCCTGCGGCAGCCGGCAGCCGGCAGCCTGAAGCAGCGGTCTGCAGAACTCCAGCTGGTGCGGCGTCTACAGCCCGGGATCTCACGTTGGGGACCCGGGTGGAAGAAGCTTCCACCGCCGGCCCGCGGCCATCTTCTACCGCGGGCGTGGTATGGACTTAACATCACCCCAGGAGGGGAGCTTCGACCGCCGGCCCTGCAGACTGCGGTGCTTCCGGCTGCGGCACGGCAGGTACTTTAAAACTTTGACCGCCGGCATGCGGCCTACACCAGCCTGAAGCCGCGGTCTCTGGTTGGGAAGAGCCGATCCTGGACTCACCTTGACTTTGACTTTGTCCCTTACCATCTGGACGCCCGCAGCAACGGCTGTGTAGGGTGGAGGTCCCGACCACGGGGGAAAATGGAGGAGGACTGGCCAAGCTCTGTGCCTTCCACCACAGTGATGAATGCTGTGGTGGATGTTTGTGTAAAATTTTAATGTGGTTGAGTTCTTTATTATTGTACCGCTGCTGGCAACCCAAATACCACCGACCTTGGTTGTGTGGCAATAAAATTATTTCTATTCTATTCTATTTCTAACAGTAAATGCCTGCTGCTATTTATCCGTGGAAAACCACCAGTAATTTACAGCGATCACACTTCGTAGATAAATTTGGATGAAGTTGTTCTTTGAGGTGGCAAGGTACCGACCATCAAAACCTGTCGAAAATCACACACAATCATCAAACTCGCTATTCAAACATATTCAGTGCAGTAAATTGCTAATCATGCCGACCAAACTATCAAGAAGATCTTAATAGAGACACAAATTGCTGGAGTAACTCAGCGGGAGAGGCAGCATCTCTGGAGAGAAGGAATGGGTGACATTTCGGGTCGAGACCATTGTTCAGACTGATGTCAGGGGAGAGGGAAATACATAGATAAGGAAGTGTCACGCTGCGATTAGTCTCACACCTTCATTGGCCGGCGTGGACATGGTGGACCGAAGGGCCTGTTTCCACATTGTATCTCTAAATCAAATGAAAAGACGTAAGCCCCTGTCCCACTTAGGAAACCTGATCGGAAACCTCTGGAGACTTTGCGCCCCACCCAAGGTTTCCGTGCGGTTCCCGGAGGTTGCAGGTGGTTGCCGGAGGTTGCAGGTAGTGGAAGCAGGTAGGGAGACTGACAAAAACCTCCGGGAACCGCACGGAAAACTTAGGTGGGGCGCAAAGTCTCCAGAGGTTTCCGTTCAGGTTTCCTAAGTGGGACAGGGGCATAAGGTACATGGATAGGCAATTTTGGTGGGATATGGGTGAAATGCAGGACTAGATTAAATGGGGCATCTTAGTCGGCATGGATGAGTTGGGCTAAAAGACCTGTTTCCCTGCTAAGACTATTATTACTCAGGGCAATGTTTGAACGGATGGAGGGACATATTATTTTTTATTGTTCTGTACAAACATACATAACAATGTCAGCAAAATTATTTACTTTCATTAATGTTGGGCTCTTACTTTAAAAAAAAAAATCAAAATAAACTTTATTCTGAATAAAAAAATATGTACAAAATACAAAATATACGAACAAGAACTGTGCAAAAATTCTTCCAACATTCTCGGAAGCTTTACGCACATCCATTAACAATGTATGATAGTGTTCACTGAAATATCTTTATGCCCCGCACCCTTGCCACTTGTGTGTCCCCCCCCCCCGGGGTGATGTTCCTTCCCTCGGTTGAGGGGCATCGCCACCACACCATGTCCCCCAATGTCCTGCAGCGGAAGGACCCCAGACTGTGGTCCTCCCCCACCGAGCCTTGGCGTTGGCTGCACCAAGTGTCAGTGCGTCCCTCAGCACGTACTCCTGCAGTCTGGAGTGGGCCAGTCGGCAACATTCCCTAAAGGACATCTCGCTCTGCTAGGAGCTAGGTTTTGGAAAGACCGAAGAGCGTCTTTCACCTTGTTGATGACCTTTCCAGCATCACTCGTTGTTCGTCTCTGAATGCATCCATAAACCACATAACCTCCGTTATGGAGCTGTTCGGAATAAACTGTGACAGGGACTCTTGCAAACTTCTCCAGAATTCTTGCAAATCCACGCTCTGCGAGGAGGTGGGCAACCGTCTTGTCTCCATAGCAGCCGTCCCAAGGGCAGCGTGCGCTGGTCGTGAGGTTCCGACAGTGCAGGATGGATCTGACTGGGGAGGGCTCCCCTCACCGCCAGCCAAGCCAGGTCTTGGTGCTTGTTGGTGAGTTCTGGCGATGTTTGCAAATCCACACTGCTTCATGACCTACTTCACTGAAACAGAACTACAACCGACTTGTAAAAATCAGCAGAATTGTTGTTCCCAGTTCCATTTTTAATCTGTGCCGAGTTAGTTGCCAACAGCAAGGTTGACAATTTGCACAATAGGTCATGACTCAGTCATGAATAGGAAAGAGACTATCTCAACAACAGGTCCTCGGGCTATTTACTAAGTAGTGACTGCCAGTGAGAAGTTCTCATTTGTGAATATTAGCTGAAGAGTGGATCATGCTCCTGAAAGGATCCTGAGCAAATTAAGAGAAAACAAAGTTATTTTCATTCTGCCTCCTCAGAATTCGAGGCAACATTTAAAGTGAAAGAGGCAAAGTTTAAATGTGATGTGTGGGGCAAGTTTGTTTTTTTCACGTAGAGTGGACGAACTGCCAGTGGCGATGGAGACCGATACAATAGTGGTGTTTAAGTGGCTTTTAAATGGATGTGCAGGAAATGGAGGGATATGGATCACATGCAGGCAGAGGGAATCAGTTTAAGTTCAATTCAATTCAACTTTAATGTCATTGCACAAATACTGAGTATGGGTACAACGAAATGCAGTTTTGCGTCAGTCCGTAGTAGTAGTGCAATATAGAAATTAAAAAAAAAGAGGATACAGAATAATCAAAAATACAGAATAATTAAACAATGGGGACGGAGGGACCGGAGGAATCTATTGGCGGGACTCCGAGTTCAGCAATGCGACGGTATAATTGTAGAAGCTGTTCCTCATCCTACTGGTACGAGACCTGAGGCTCCTGTACCGCCTCCCTGATGGGAGGAGGGCAAACAGTCCATGGTTGGGGTGGGAGGCGTCTTTAATGATCTTCCCAGCCTGTTTCAGACACCGTTTTCGGTGGAGGGCATCCATGGCAGGGAGCGGGGCACCGATGATGTGCTGTACGGTTTTCACCACCCGTTGTAGTGCCTTCCTGTCCGCAACAGTGCAGCTGCTGTACCATACCGTGAAGCAGGTGGTCAGGATGCTCTCGATGGTACAGCGGTAGAAGTTGGTCAGGATCTGGGGGGACAGGTGAGCTTTCTTGAGCCTCCTCAGGAAGTAAAGGCGCTGCTGTGCCTTTTTGATCAGCTTGGAGGTGTTGAGGGACCAGGACAAATCCTCCGAGATGTGTACCCCGAGGAATTTGTAGCTGGAGATGCGCTCCACCTCAGTCCCGTTTATATGGATGGGGGTATGTCTGCCCCCTCTGACCTTCCTGAAGTCGACAATAATTTCCTTCGTCTTCTTGGAGTTGAGGACGAGGTTATTGTTGGCACACCAGGTTGTCAGGTGCTGGACGTCCTCTCTGTAGGCTGACTCATCGTTGTCACTGATCAGTCCTACCACCGTGGTGTCGTCAGCAAACTTAATGATGGCGTTGGATCCGTACTTAGGGATGCAGTCGTGGGTGAAGAGGGAGTAGAGGAGAGGGCTGAGCACAGAGCCCTGTGGCAGTGTTATAGTGGAGGAGGTGAGTTTGTGTCATGTTCGGCACAGATATTGTGGACTGAAGGGCCTGTACCCATGCTACAAACACCTCCAACAAACTTCTCATAAGTCAGGGGTTCCCAACCTTTTTCGTCCCGTTTACCCCTGGCAACTTTAATAGCACATGACAGTGTTATTTCACTTATTTATGAACAACTAATGATGAGCGGATACCAGAACCTCCCAAACACAGTCAGTCAATGAGAAAACAATATGTACAAATCTAGTGTAGTGGCGGTTTTCACAACTTCTCAAAATCCAATTTTGATAGCCACTAATTTGTCGGGTATGATGTCAAAAGTAGTCTCGCGCACTCCACGACACATTTGAAACAGCAAAGATGAATCTACCAGAAGTAGTCTCTTGATCAACAGCTTCTTTATTGTAGTAACACAAAACAATGAAATTGGGATGAGGATAGGTGATTGTGAGGGGGATATTTGTTATACTGATTGTATTGGGAAGGGTGATTATAGGGTGATGGGTTGTATATATGACTAAGATACTGTATAGTATATGAGGGTTTTTTCTTTTCATTTTGTCTTTTTTTCTCTCTTTTTAGTATGGCCTTCTAAGTATTTGACTGGTGTATAAATGTAAATAATTTGGTGTACATATAGCTGCTGGTGTACATATGGTGTACATATAGCTACTAAATTTATATAAGATAATGACAAGCAGTTGAATAAGGGGTGGGAATTAATAAGCTTTGGCTTCTTCCTGCTCCTTTTCGGACACATACGATTTCATTTATTTATAGATATTGTTTATGTCACTTTATAAATGTTCTTGTTTTGTTTTTTTTGTATGTTGTTTCACACTTGCTTTTTATTCTTTTATTCTGTTCGAAATAAAGAATTAAATAAATAAATAAATAGATAAGCGACTCATCACTTTCCGTTGTTGATCATCGTTCCATTCAAATCATAAAAACGTCTTCTTGCAGAAGTACATCGTCTGACAACATATATATGTCCCGGTCATGCTGGTGACCATGGTAGAACACGGGTACAATCCATGCCCGACATCAAACTGAAACTAATCATCTGAGCGTCTGCGCCAGAATCCTCTGGCCAAAAACACGCCCCAGACTATGTATAAAATCCCACCCATATTAACACAGGCAGATAATAATTAAAGGTAACTGGACATGACTATAATAAACTTACTTAAGCTTAATGGCTCCAGCACCCAGAATCAACAAATCTATCCCCTGGGTAGGCAAAACTTACCCCCTGTGGTAAATTTACCCCAGGTTATGAATCCTTGCCCTAAGTCTATATATTATCTCTTCTGTAAAGGTGAAATGACTTTCACTAAGTTGGACACCTTTATCCACCAAACTGCAGCATTATGTAAGCTCTTTGTTTAAACACATTGGCCTGTTCTATGTTCTGTGCAATTGTTGTAAGACTTTAAGTACAGAACTAAAAATGCTGAAATATGTTCTGAGCCCCAAACATAGTTATTAAGAGGAAGGGATTCTACTAAAGCTGAGAAAAAAGGGAAATGTGTTAAGGGCCTGTCCCACTTACGCAACTTTTTCGGTGACTGATGGCACCTGTCGCATAGGTCACCGAAAATGTTCAACGGGTTGAAAATTCAGCGGCGACCAGAAAGATGCTACGACTCTTTGGGTGACTAGGAGACTGCTAACGACCATACAGGTGACACCCTGGCGAAATGTCACGGGGTGAAGCCTGTTTGGTCGTGAGTGAGTAGTCGCCCAAAGAGTCGTGCCTTGTTCTGGTCGCTGCTGGATTTTCAACGTTGAAAATATTCAATGTTTGAAAAGTCGTGTAAGTGGGACAGGCCCTTTAGAACAACGTGAGAACATGCACAGCAATGCTTGAAAAATGATTTATATACATTAAAGTTCAGCTGTTCCTTCTTCACAGCCTACTTCAGCGGAACAGAACCGTAGTGTACCTGTAAACATTGGCCACAGCTCCGCCAGTTAGCTGCAAACACTGTAATCTAGTCGATCTTTACGATACTTGTAATAGAGATGCCTCGCATTTACGTGAGTGCTGTATTGATTTGAAAGGAAAGAAACCCATTCTGCTTCTGCTATATACTGTATGTGAAGCAGTGTGTTAGGAAGGAACTGCAGATGCTGGATTACACCGAAGATAGACACAAAATGCTGGAGTAACTCAGCCGGACAGGCCGCATCTCTGGAGAGAAAGGAAGGGTGACGTTTCGGGTCGAGACTGAAGAGTCTGAAGAAGGGTCTCGACCCGATATGTCACGCATTCCTTCTCTCCAGAGATGCTGCCTGTTCCGCTGAGTTACTCCAGCATTTTGTGTCTCTCTGATGTGAAGCAACACCAGATTTGATCACAACTGGGAATGACATGTATAGAATGCTGCATTTTGTCTGGGCAGCAATCTAATCAAGAGGTCCAAGTGGAATCGGTGGCTGCCTGTGGGTGACTTGGGTTACAGCGTAGAAATTATATATGTTGTACGCATACAGTATGTAGCAGACGCAGGTTGGGTTTCTTCCCTCTCACATGGACAGAACGCATTAGCATTAGGCAGAGATATCAAATTGATCTACAGGAGTCACTGCCTGAAAAAGGCAACTAGCATGATCAGAGACCCACACCACCCTGGCCACCCCCTTATTTCACTCCTGCAGATATAGAAGCCAGATATAGTAGCCTAAAAACTGTAACTATATATATATGGCATGAAACTGCATTTGAATGTGGTGGCCTTGCACCCTGCATGAAATGGTATGAAACTGCATTTGAATTCGGTGGCCTTGCACCCTGCTTGAAGTGGTCGGAAACTGCACTTGAATTCGGAGGCCTTGCACCCTGCTTGAAATGGTAGGAAACTGCACCCGAATTCAGTGGCCTTGCACCCTGCATGAAGTGGTATGAAACTACACATGGATTTGGTGGCCTTGCACCCTGCTTGAAGTGGTAAGAAACTGCACTTGAATTTGGTGGCCTTGCACCCTGCTTGAAATGGAATTTCAAGGAATAGCCGTGAGTCAACTGCCAGCCCACCAGCTGTGAGTGAGCTGCCAGCACATCAGGCTTGAATGACTGAGCTACCACTCCAAGAATCTATTTGGCCCACAATGTCCATACTAGCCCTCTGGAAACCAGCCCCTTCAGCCCGCAATACCCATACTAGTGCTCCAGAACCCCCCTCCCCCACTGGTCACCAATATTGGAATTGGTGGAGAGGTGGAATATTATGTGGGGGACCAGCCCTCCCGTGTGAACATGGGACCCAATGGGTCCCACTTAGTCTAGTCACAATTTTACACACACACACTTGTTTACAGAACACTATGTATACATATTCTGTTATGCCGCTGCAAGTAAGAATTTCATTATTCTGGGATATATGACAATAAAATCCTCTTGACTCATGATTACATCGAGATCTTTTACTTGGGGATGAATAGGTTAGTCTGTCTTTATTTCTATTTTTAAGTTTCTCTATTTGCTGTCAGTGGCTTTACACATATCCATAGCCAATTCCGTACTTTGCTGGTACCAAGGGAATCGGCTCATCTGCAATGTAATCTTTGTGGTCAAATGATCATGAATTGCATGTGCCAGCACTTCCAATTTGCACGAGAAGTAGGTGAGGTTCCCGTGGCCTGCACTGACTTGTAAAAATGATCCAATCAATCAATTTGAAATTCAATGGGCCGCACAAAAACTGGATTGGTCATCACTGCCTGCAGGATGTGGAACCGATTGACAGAATGCGTATTCTTTCTTCAATATCATATGTCCCAGATAGGACAATGAAATTCTTACTTGCTGCAGCACAATAGATTATGTAGATGTAGTACATAACGGGAGAAATAAAAGTTCAGTGTGTGTATACACATGCACACATATTCAATAAATAAACAAATATCGTGCAATAAAAATAATTGTTGCAGTTCAGAGCTTATTTGTTGTCATGTTTAATAGCCTGGTGGCGGCGCGACTCGTTGCAGCGGCTCCTACAGCCTGTCTGTCTTTTATTTTTATTTTTGTCTAGTTAAATGTAGTGTTTGTGTTTTTTTAAGCTTGGTTTTAAATGTGTATATGTGGGGGGGAGGGGGAAACCGTTTTAAATCTCTTCCCTGTTCGGGAGACCCGACCTTTTCCCTGTCGGGTCTCCGTTGTCGTTGGGGCCTAGCACCGTGGAGCGGCCTCCAACCTGAACGACCCGGGGGCTCGGGAGACTGCGGATCTGCGGACTAATCACCATCGTGGGGCTGGCCGGCCTCGGAACGTGGGGAGCGGTGGTGACTCGCAGCTGCGACTCGACTCCTGGGGCTCGGAGGCTCCAGCAACGCAGCCGCAGGTCCGGTGGACTGGGACATCGGGAGCTCGCGGGTCCGGGGGGAGAGAGAGACCGCTTCCCGGAGCTCCCGCAACGCGACTTCTCCAGCCCGTGTCGCGGGGTTGGAACGACCCGGACCGGGACCGTACATCATCTGGCGCGGCTTCATGGCCGTGGGACTCACCATCGCATGCTGGGGCTCCGACCTTGTACTTTCAGACCGGGAGCGGGGCCGTAAATCGCACCGCGCGGCCTAAAATGACCGTGGGACTTAGCATCACCCGCCTGGAGCTTGGACATCGGGAGAGACATTGAGAGCAGGGGAGAGAAAAGACTTTGCCTTCCATCACAGTGGGTTCACTGTGATGGATGTTTGTGTGAACTTAATTGTGTGTATGTCTGTAGGACATTGTTTTTGTTTGTATGGCTGTGGAAACAAAATTTTGTTTGAGTCTCACTGGGGCTCAAATGACAATAAATGTGTATTGTATTGTAATTGACAATAAATGTGTATTGTAATTGTAGGGAAGCAGCTGTTCCTGAACCTGGACGTTACAGTTCTGTTATGTTTCTGACGGTCCAAAACTTTCAACCTCACTCAGTGAGGGTCTGGAAATAGTAGAGTTTAGTTTAGAGTTCAATCTGAGGAAGGGTTTCGACCTGAAACGTCGCCCATTCCTTCCTTCTCCCCAGAGATGCTGCCTGTCCCGCTGAGTTACTCCAGCGATTTGTGTCCATCTTCGATTTAAACAGTTCCTTCCAACAGAGCTTAGTTTAGTTCAGTTTAGATAGACAGTGCAGAAACTGACCCTTCGGCCCACTGAGTCCGTGCCGACCAACGATCACCCCGTCTACTAGCACTATCCTAGATATGCTAAGGATAATTTACATTATTTTTTAACCTGCAAACCTATACATATTTGGAGTATGGGAAGAAACCGGAGCACCAGGAGGAAATCCATGCAGTCATAGGGAGAACATGCCATCTCTGTACAGGAAGTACCCGTAGTCATGATAGAACCCGGGTCTCTGGTGCTGTAAGGCAGCAACTCTACCGATGCACCACTGTGCCAACACTTATTCCTCTGCATTCAAAGGCAGCTCTCTTAGAATGGAGCATTAGAGTTAGAGACCTGAACACAGCTGAGCCACTCAGGTCAGCATGTAGAGATAACGATCCATACTGTATCCAGGGGCAGCGCAGTAGCGCAACGGTAGACAGCGCCAGAGACCCAGATTCAATCCTGACTATGAGCGCTGCCATATGGAGTTTGTACGTTCTCCCTGTGACCTGCGTGGGTTTTCTCCGGATGCTCCAGTTTCCTCTTGCACTCCAAAGACGTACAGGCTTATAGATTGATTGGCTTTGTTAAAATTGGAAATTGTCCCCAGTGTGTAGGATAGCGCTAGTGTACAGGGGTGATCGCTAGGCGGTGCGGACTCGGTGGGCCGAAAGGAACTGTTTCCTCTCTGTATCTCTACAGACTAAAGACCACCACTGCTGATTGGTATCGAATGACCCTGCTTTTATAGAACTTGGAGTACAGTATTTGACATGTCCACATCTGGAGTATTGTGTGCTGTTCTGGTCAGCACATTACAAGAAGGATGTGGAGACTTTGGAAAGGGTGCAGAGGTGGTTCACCAGAATGATGCCTGGATTAGGGGGTCTTAGCTACAGGGAGAGGTTGGACAGTCTAGGATTGTCTTCTTTGGAATGCTGGACGTTGAGGGGAGACCTGATAGAGTATACAAAATGATGAGGAGGAATAGATCGTTTAGGCAGTCAGAATTATTTTTTCCCCAGGATAGAATAATCAATTACTAGAGGACATAGCTTTATGGTGAAAGTGGCTAAGTTTAAAGTACAGGGCAAATTTTTAACACAGTGGTTGTCGAGTGCCTGGCATCCACCATCGGGGGTGGTGGTTGAAGCAGATACATTAGTAATACATTAAAATACTCTTTGATAGGCACATAGATATGTAGGGAATAGAGGGATATGAATAATATGCAGGCAGATAAGAGTTGGCGTTATGATCGGCACTGGCATTGTGAGCCAGATGGCTTGTTCATATGTTATACTGTTCTATGTTCTACAGTGCCCTCCATAATGTTTGGGACAAAGACCCATCATTTATTTATTTGCCTCTGTACTCCACAATTTGAGATTTTTAATAGAAAAAAAAATCACATGTGGTTAAAGTGCACATTGTCAGATTTTAATAAAGTCCGTTTTTACACATTTTGGTTTCACCATGTAGAAATTACAGCATTACATAGTCTTCTTTATTTCTTGAGTCAGAGGGTGGGGAATCTGTGGAATTCTTTGCCACAGAAGGCTGTGGAGGCTAAGTCAATGGATATTTTTAAGGCAGTGATAGATAGATTGTTGATTAGTACGGGTGTTAGGGGTTATGGGGAGAAGGCTGGAGAATGGGGTTAGGAGGGAGATATAGATCAGCCATGATTCAATGGCGGAATAGACTTGATGGGCCAAATGGCCTAATTCTGCTCCTATCCCTTATGACCTTATGATCTTAATGTACAAAGCCCCATCGTCGTGTTAGCGTGCCACATCATCTGTTTTGATTAGAAGGCAATACAATTAATTACTTTCTAAAATAATTTGAACGTTCAGTTTCCATTAAACATGTTTAGTAATTATAGCATACATCTTAGATAAGAGAAGAGTATTAATTAAGCCATATTGTGAACATCATTAAAAGTCTTCCATTTTATAATTTCGGATATTTTTCAGTTGATATGTGGAAAGAAAATACTTTTGTCACTTAACACTTGTGAAACACAGTTACATAGCAAGAGTAATAGTGCTGTCAAGTTGAGTTTATTGCCTTATGCACAAGTATACCAAGGAGCAGACACAATGAAAGCCTTGCTTGTAGCAACATTATAGGCACAAAGAGACTCAGATAACACCTAATAATATAAATTGTCCATAAATCTTAGGCAAGTCCTGCAGGACAGGTACGTAGAAGAAAAACATTGTGCAAAAAAACAAGACAGTGGTGTAAAACAAGTCCGCAGTAGTGCAAGAGCTGCTTGTCTGCAGTGATCCTTTACCAAGGTAGGATTGGGGTTGTGCAATTTGGTTCAAGATTCTGCAACTTGTAGGGAATTAGCTGTTTGGTTTAGTTCAGTTTAGAGATACGGCACGGGAACAGGCACTTCTGCCCACCGAGTCCAGCGATCCCCGCACATTAACACTATCCGACGCACACCAGGGACAATCGACACTTACACAAAGCCAATTAACCTTACAAACCCGTACTTCTCTGGAGTGTGGGAGGAAACCGAAGATCTTGGACAAAACCCACGCAGGTCACGGGGAGAACGTGCGAACTCCGTACAGACAGCGCCCGTGGTCAGGATCGATCACGGGTCTCTGGCGCTGTAAGGCAGCAACTCCACTGCTGTGCCACCGT